>NC_091951.1:94796596-95396596 GCF_031021105.1 Erythrolamprus reginae | reverse complement strand
CTGGCCATATATGGAAGTAGCCAAAATTGTAAGGAATAAAAGCAACTTTAAAAGGTATGGACGTACAAATCTCTTGTCGGCAGAACTTGGCATTTTCCAGCTCAGTGGTTCTCAACATGGGGGTTGGGATCCCTTTGGGGTCAAACGACCTTTTCACAGGGGTCGCCTAAGACCATGGGAAAAGACAAATTGTCCATGGTGTTAGGAACTAAAGCTTCTATTCTGGCACCTTGGAACATATTTTTACAATCTGACCAATCAGGCATTGCCTCTGACCTTCCTGCCAATCAGCTTAAAGCTCTGTTGGGAAAATTGGCACTAGACTTATGGTTGAGGGTCACCACAATATGAAGGACTGTATTAAGGGGTCACAGCATTAGAAAGGTTGAGAACCACTCTCCTGGACAAATGCTTCAGAGGAAGCCATGGGTCCAGTGTTTCTTGCAGTACAAACCAGGGGTGGGTTCCACTTACCTTCCCTACCAGTTTGCATCATGTCGGAAACATGTTGAATGTGCAGAATTCTTTGTGCATGAGCTGAGGGTTCTTTGCCAGCCACTTTCAAGGAGCGGCAACCAGCAGACCACGTTTCTACAACACTCCGTGGCCTGCACTGGCTGCTGATCAGTTTCCGGTCACAATTCAAAGTGTTGGTAATGACCTTTAAAACCCTACATGGCATTGGACCAGAATACCTCCGGAACCGCCTTCTACCGCACGAATCCCATCGGCTGATAAGGTCCCACAGAGTTGGCCTTCTCCGGGTCCCGTCAACCAAACAATGTTGTTTGACAGGCCCCAGGGGAAGAGCCTTCTCTGTGGCGGCCCCGGCCCTCTGAAATCAACTTCCCCCAGAGATTAGAACAGCCCACACCCTCCTTGTCTTTTGCAAGTTACTTAAGACCCACGTATATCACCAGGCATGGGGGAACTAAGACATCTCCCCCAGGCTTATTGTATTTCATGTTTGATATGTATGTGCTGTATGGTTTTTAATTGTTGAGGTTTTTATATATTTTATTATTAGATATGTTCCATTGTTATACTGTTTTTATTACTGTTGTGAGCCGCCCCGAGTCTTTGGAGAGGGGCAGCATACAAATCTAATAAATTGAATTGAATTGAATTGAATTGAATTTGCGGGCATGACTAGCCAGCCATCGCTTCCAGTTCAGCGAGCAGGGGCAAGTTCCTGCCACCGGTTTGGACAAACTGGTGTGAACCAACAGCAACCCACCATAGGTACAAACCAAAATAATATAATAATTCAATAATTAATAATTTATTAGATTTGTATGCCGCCTCTCTCTGAAGACTCGGAGAGGGGCGGCATGCAAATAGCAATGATGTACATCCCTGTAACAGCCTAAGTGCTAGTAGGGGCTGGCCAGATCTTAACCCTTGGTCAAGTCATCAACCGTGTTGTTAATGAACCTTGCTGGATTAAGAACAGGGAAGTGGTTTATTTATTTTATTTCCAACTGATTTGGAACTGATTTGGAATGCCACCGATATTGACCTGAGTCTTGAGGAGTCAAAACAAAGTTGTGAACCAGAGGGAAAAAAGGAGGGGGGGAATCTCTGTGAACCTGCAGTATTTAGTTAATGAAGCAATAAACTTATTTTTCCAGTATCTTGTGTAAATCTATTCATAATTTGGTTAACAAGCATAAAATTGAATCTAAATTAGATAAAATGAAATAATTGGCTTTGAAGAAAACATTGGGGAAAATTCCAAAGAGTACGGGGATAAGAAAACTTTAAGTCTAGCTTCAGACATTTCTAATTATCAAAGGCCAGTCTCTTCACATCAGTTAATGTATTGACCTTTTTTGGAATTTTGAATTCTGCCCTTTAATTCTGCCATCCTTATTCCATGTCCAGTAACAAACAGTCAGGTTAAAAAAATATTTTTCTTTTCCTGACATAAGTGATAATTGGCCTCAAATTCATCATTTCAAGGAGAGCTTGCAGGAGAAATCTTTGGGCATTATTGTTTGGCGGGCATTATTTGGGCATTATTGTATATTTCCCTCCCACAAAAATTGGGATGTTCAAATCTGGTAGCAATAATACAGAATTTCCCTCTCCCAAATACTAGCTCATGTTTTTGAAGCTGTAGCACAGAAAATCTATAAACCACTGAAACTCTTGTCATGCCCTTTAACTGGGCAAAATGGTGCATCATATAATAATAATAATAATAATAATAATAATAATAATAATAATTTATTATACTTGTATGCCGCCCCTCTCCAAAGACTCGGGGCGGCTCACAACAGTAATAAAAACAGTATAACAATGAAACAAATCTAATAATAAAAATTATATATAAAACCCCAACTGTTAAAAACCATACAACACATACATACCAAACATAAAATATAAGAAAGCCTGGGGGAGATGTCTTAGTTCCCCCATGCCTGGCGATATAGGTGGGTCTTGAGTAACTTGTGAAAGACAAGCAGGGTGGGGGCCGTTCTAATCTCCGGGGGGAGTTGATTCCAGAGGGCCGTGGCCACCACAGAGAAGGCTCTTCCCCTGGGGCCCACCAAATGACATTGTTTGGTTGACGGGACCCAGAGAAGGCCAACTCTGTGGGACCTTATCGGTCGCTGGGATTCGTGCGGTAGAAGGCAGTTCCGGAGGTATATGACTCCATGGGAATGAAATTTGGAGAAGATGTGGCTGTTGTTATACTATGGGACAACTGCTGTGATCACATGATATTCATTTTCAATGTTCTGACAGTTTCTCAGCCAGTCTTGCGATTCCTCATTCTATCCTCCACCTAGCAACAGTCACTTATATGCCTGATAGAAAGGGGAGGCAAAGGGAAAGGTAAGGTAAGAAAGGAGAGAGAGGGAGGAATCAAAGAAAGAAAGGAAGTGGAAGGGAGGAAGGAAGGAAGGAAGGAAAAGAGGAAAAGAGGGAGATCAAAAAGAAAACTCAATGGGGAAGCTAGTAGGAAGTCAGAAATCATTCCTGCATTCGTTGGATTTTTGCCCAACCATGGTCATTGCTTCTTTGTTTAGGTAAGGAAATATTTCTGAAATGATGACCCAACAGTGCATGGGTTGTATAGTGTCGATGTAATTTATTTGGAAGAAATAATAGACTGGCTGAGTGTTAAATAAACTGGAAGTCAGTCCTGATAAGATTGAGGTCCTGTTGGAGAGGAGACCTCCAGGGAAGTGATGCTCAATCGATTTTAAGAGCACAGCCTTCAGTCAGATGAGACTAGTACTGATTCCTGATAAATTTTTTAGCTGTTCTGTTACCAACAGAGAATTCTACTTCTTTTTTCCTGAGATCTTGCTTTTCTGCCTCTTGTACTTAGCTGCTGCCTCCCTTATGTTTGATTTTACTTCAATACCAGCTCACAGTTGGGTAGCAACATCACCTTGCCATTCAGTTGTCTAGTGGCTTAGTCTGTTTCATCTTTCCCTTTGAAAACTTTGACCTTCTGGGCACTACAGCAATAAGTTTTGAATACCCACCAAAATATGATATACATGTACCTCACTTCTGAACAGTGGGACTTTTTGATGGTTCCAAATCTGAACATCACAAAAAAATTACAATATGTATATATTACAATATATGTGTATTACAATATATACACATATATACAGGTTGACCATAAAAATATTCAAATTAGTGTTATTATTCTAATTGCTTGCATACTATAAGATTGCTGTGAAAAATTACAATGGCAAAAGTTTGCTGTTTGTCATTTTTTTCCAGATCCAATTCAAACAGTCTACTTTTCACAACCCATAAAGAATTCCTTCAGCCTATCTTCTTGACACAGTGCAAGGGAGTAAGATGCACAGTCATCACCCATCACATCTCTCTTTCTATGCTATTTTAACTTGTGTCAGAAGTCAAGACACATTGGCTTAGGGCACAAAAACTGTTACCCCCTTCCTAAAAATTGGAAGGTAACACTTGCCCAAATCCAGCACTGTTTTTCAAAGCAACACAATATGTAAAATATCACAGTTAGCTACAAAACAAGGCAAGAATTATAAGTTTAAAACATTATCTCACATACAAATACAGTGTATATTGATTTATACAATTCCTCCCTATACAATTTTTCTTTCCATTTTTTTTTTTTTTGCTAAATACTGTTGGGTTCCTTCCCCTGCAAAATATAAATGCCAATAAATGCCAAACAGCTTGTCCCCCCCACTCTTTTTTATAAGATGCAGAAAATGAGCCAGCCATATTTTATTTATTAATCAAATTTATTTATAATAAGCTTTTCTGTGACTGACACTGCTATAATGGCAAGTGGTTACAAACTAATTGCAGAGAAGACTGTGAAAATAGGATGATGGGAAACGTGTCTTCCTTAGTTAATCAACTATTTAGAAATGGTGATCAGCTGGTCCACTGTATAGTTTGGGAACTGAACTTCTGATTTCTATTCATTTCATAAATGTTATGAAAATTTATTTCATTAAATATGCTGTCCTTTAACAAATTAAGGATTGTAATTATTTCAGAGTTGAAAGAGACCTTGTAGGTCATGTAGTCCAACCTCTGTTCAAGGGGGTTGACTCTACAATCCTACAACATTTGACCCTACAACATTTCTGTCAAATGGCAGTCTAATCTCCTCTTGAAAATCTCAAGTAATAAAGATCCCACAACCTCTGAGGGCAAGCCGTTCCACCGATTGACTGTTCTCACTGTCAGAAAGTTCCTCCTTATTTCCAGGTTGAATCTCTCCTTGATTAGTTTCCATCCATTATTCCTTGTCTGTCCTACAGGTGCTTTGGAGAATAGCTTGACCCCTTCCTGTCTTTGGCAGTCCCTCAAATATTGGAACACTGTTATCATGTCTCCCCTGGTCCTTCTCTTCGCTAAACTATTCATGCCCAGTTCCTGCAAAAACTCTTCGTATGTTTTAGTCTCCAGTCCTCTGATCATCTTGGTTGCTCTCCTCTGCACTTTTTCTAGAGTCTCAATATCCTTTTTGTAATGTGGTGACTAAAACTGGATGCAGTACTCCAGATATTGTCTAACCAAGGCTTTGAAGAGTGGTATTAGTACCTCATTTGATCTAGATTGTATCCCTCTGTTAATGCAATTTGGAATTGCATTGGCTCAAAAATTTCAAAAAGCATACCATGCTTTCTTTTTTCACCCATTGTACACTTTCTTTCGCATGCTTCTTTATGCTGTGAGTTTTGCATCCTGGACAGTGTCAGTACATATAACTTTTGTTCTTCTTCTCCAACACATGGACTACTTTCATATGTTTCTAAGCCAGGATGAGCTTGTAAGAGTGCTATGATTTGTATCCCCTGATATAAAACATAAAAGGGGAGAATCAGTTTAGGAGCAGTAATTCTTTCTGCTGCTAAGATAATAAAACATAAAATCTCCTTTGACAGAAACTGAGTACCTGGTCATTACTCGGAACATCTATATATTGGGAGCAATGCAGAAATGATGTCTAACCCCAGGCCTGCTGTTTCCTAGTATCTGATCCTATCTAAATTGATAGAAAAGAAGTTGTGTTGTTTAACACAGTGTTTTCCAACCTTGGCAACTTGAAGATATTTGAACTTCAACTCCCAGAATTCCCCAGCCAGCGAATTCTGGGAGTTGAAGTCCAAATATCTTCAAGTTGCCAAGGTTGGGAAACACCGGTTTAACATAAGCTTCACAGAGTTCTGAAGTGTAAGGCAGTAAGTGGCAATGTTAATATGTTATGATAATGTATCCATTATGTTAGATCCCAATACTGAACAGGCATGAGGCAGATTGAGTGGCTTCAGCTTTTTATTGGTTACAGTGAGCAACTCCAGCAAATGCCTGTCGGGAGATCCCAGTTTAAATAGAGCACCTGGCAGGGAGACAAACAAACAGGGTTGAGCACTTCTGCTCAATATTTATTTATTTATTGTATTTATTAATTGGATTTCTATGCCACCCCTCTCTGAGAACTCAGGGTAGCTCACAACATATAATGCAAAGTATATAAAATCTTGAATCCAATTAAATAATTAGGAGTCTAAAACTCTCCAAAAAGCATAAAAAGCAATCATTCCGTTGCGTCCATTGCAACCATTCCAATAGTGTGGACCTGAGTGACACAATACATTGGAACCATGTTTTTTTTTCCATAACAAGCCACTCCAAGTGCCAGCTCCAATGCTCTCAGTGGAAACATCTCCTCTGCTGATATGTTCTCAATCTTCATTTTCTTCTCATTGTTTCCCAAACAGCCTGAAGAGATAAAGGGTTGCATTTTTGATCGCAGAAGTAAGCAGGAATTTTCCTTTCCCACACATATGTCAACATAGGTGCCTTCTTTGGTTAGGCAAGGACGGGCAAGATATTCAGAACAAATAAAATTGAGTAATTGTTGACATAATGTGTATTCATGGAGGAATTGCTGCACACTGATAATCAACTGCTTAGTAAACTTTAAAATGAATGGACAGTAGGTTTATCAATGACCATGAGAGAGTATGATAGATTAGGACCTTGGACTGTTTGAGAAAGGAGCAGTCTACATCATCGTTATCATCATCATCACTCTCTGATTCAGAGTTTTACCAAGTCTGTCTGTACCATCTAGCGTGATCGAGTGTGGCAGTTCTCCTATTTAGGAGATGCCAGCACAAAGCTTCAGTGACCAAGCTGTCATTCTGTTCTCTTGACACATTCTGTCGGCATTTTGTTAGTCATGGTGATTACTTGATTGTTGGCCCAGTGATACATTCAGAGGCTCTTGAAAAATCCAGCACGCTCTCTAAAGTGCTTTCATGGAGCAAGCTTTCCTCTGGTCATTCTTGTTCTTTTTCACATCACTGTCACAATAGCTCTATTATTCCCTTGCTGTGGTTTGCACAGTTTAATTTAGACTTGTGCCTTCTTTCATTTCATTCTCAGTCATTCAAAAGCACTCGATTCACTGCATGTATTGCCTCATTTTCTTGCCCCCCTGCTTATTAACTCTTTTCATCTATCAACATCCATGCACAATATCAACCATCACAGCTTCTAAAATGTATCCGGCTTCACTTTCTTCCTTCTCATTGCTGACACAGGGTTGAGCATATTGCTGTCAGTCGACAATACTTGTATCTATCACCAGCCCAGCAGCATCACTGCTCATTAAAGTTTATGAACAATAAATATCTCATTACTAGCTGTTTTCCTTTTCATGTTGGCTCCTTCTGTTACAAATGCTGGGGAAATTAGTATCTTTCCTCCTTTATTGTTACACAGAAACAATATGGACCTGTGCTCTTGAACACTGCTAATTTCTGCTGCTAGGAGAAACTTTAAATGGCAAAATTGATAACAAGAAACACTATGATTCTTTGAAAAAATGTGAAATTCGTCACAGTGTTTACAGTTATTGCTATACTCATAGAAGAAAGACAATTACTGTATACACATATATATTTGTTTGCAGCAGCAATCAGTAGTTTTTATAATCTCAGTGGTCTATATAATCTTCTGAAACTCGTCCTAGTAGTATTGCAATTCTATTGTCTTCAACATAGTTCTCTACAACATTATTTCTTTTCACTCAGCTTGCATTAATGCACTTTTTTTTCTTTTAGTCTCATTACATACTATCAAATATAATATTACATATTTTATAGATGCTACATTACAATTCAAACTGTCACACTTTGCCTTTTCCAATAATTTTTGTTCCAGTAATAAAACTGACCTTCATAATTTATTGTTTATTGACTAATCTTAAATACAAATTTTCAATAATAAATGGTCTTCTCCACTATCTCTAGCCCACCCTTTAAGAAAAACTACCAGCAGCTACTTTTCTGCATAGAAATATGTTCTTTTTTATACTTTGTGCCCTCTATCTTTATTTTATTTATTTATTTATTTTGTCCAATACAAATTGAAAGTTAAAGAGAATAAAAACATGTAGTAGTAAATATCAGGGAAAGGATAGAAGAAAAGATATGAGAATAGAATACATCAATGAAGAATAGAGGAAAGGATATATGAATGGAAGAAAAGATATATAAAATATAGGAGAGACAATTGGACAGGGGATGGAAGGCACACTAGTGCACTTATGCTCGCCCCTTACTGACCTCTAAGGAACCTGGTGAGGTCAATCGTTCCCTCAATCTTCCCTCAAAGATTATTTCACTTGACATACGGAGACCACAGGAACCTCAAACTACATTGTTTAAATTGTACCTGAGTAAATGTAACTCTGTTCCTTCTTCAATGTCTTGAGGGAAACAGTTGAGGAGGCACCAAATTTGCAGATAATGCAAAGCCAGAAAGTTGGCTGATGCTTTAGCTGAAAGAAAGAAGGTTCAAAATGTTCTAGACAGGCTTGAGCCATGAGTTGAACTAAATAAGATTCTCACTTAACAGAATGTAAATGTTGTATCTGGACAGAAAAAGTGTAAAGTATAAGTATAAGATTTCAACTAAACCCTGTGAAGATTGAATGACTTTGGGTTTTGAAGCCCTGCAATTCAAGGAATATATCATCTTTGGTACTGGTTACTGTATGCAATTTGGGGGGTCCTCTTGGATTCACAACTTCTGTTCAATGAGCAGGTGAGAATCGTGGCTCCAAAGTTTGCATAACTTCATATTGTACACCAGTTGTATCTTTCTGAAACTAGGGGTTCTACTCACAGTCACAATCATGCCCAGTTGAATGTGCTCTACATAGAACTGCTCTAGAAAATTGTGCAGACATTCAGCTGGTGCAAAATGCAGCACTGTGTGTGAGTTGTTTGTGTTTCTTAGAGAACACACATGATATCTCTGCTTCGCAATCTGCATTGGTAAACAGTTTATTTCTAAGTTAAATTCAAAGTGCTGGACTTCGTCTTTGAAGCCCTCCATGGCATTGGATTGGATTATTTGAGATACTTCCCCTCTCCAATTTACAAGGTGACAGGCAGTTATTTTGCTCCTTTTCTGTGCCCTAATCAGACTCCCTGGTGTATACAGTTCTAAAAGGAGAATGACAACATGGAGTAAGGAGACCCATCAAGATGGTAGAAGGACTTGGAAACCAAACTCTATGAGAAACAGTTAAAGAATCTTCAGACGTTTAGTCTTTAGAAATGGTGTCCAAAGTGAAATATGATTGAAGTCTTCCAATAGCTGATGAAAAATATGTTACAAAGAGAACGGTATGAATATATTATCTATTGTCCTGGGGGACAGGACTAGACAAAACTGTTAAAACTACGAGGAAGCAGATTCAAACTAGTATTGGGAGGAACTTCCATATTGTATAAGCTATCAGCCAATGGAAGAAGATGTCAATGACATAAGGATTTATCTGTCAGTAGAGGATGAAGGTGAGGAGCAGAAATGGGAGTTCCTACATTGGAAAACTAATTTAACTGAATATCTCATTTTTTCTGAACATTCATCTTGAATTTATTTTCTTCTATGCTGTATTATTTTAAGTCCTATGTCTTGATTAGATTATTGTATAACTGTAACTGCATAACTAAGGTTAGCCAAACTTTTTGTGGCTGGAGTTCACACTTGTTTTTATTAGTAGATTTCCAAAGGTTACATGAAACATTTCAGTGATGCATCAACAGGGCTGACATTTTCAGCTGTTGAGAAGATTCTAAAAGCAAAATATGTGCATTAAATCAATTCATTTATTTTAGCCATTCTATATTTTTTTCAAAAAAAACCCTTAAATTGATCTATCAAATGTCAGCAATCTTACTGAATTTTGATGATGCAAAACAGCCACAAAAATAGAAATGGGGAACCCCAGACTGAGTGGCTTTAATGTAAACCAACTCCATTTTTCAAGTTAAAAAAGAATATTAATTCTTTAATAAATATTTTGTTGTGATGTTTGTGTTGTTTTCCAAAATATTATTTATTGGTCACAGTCAAATGCAATAATGTGGAGCATGCATCCAACCCTTTTATATATTATTTTTAGTGATTGACATGTGGATAAACAAAACAATAATTTCCACAGAATGAACAAAAGTTTTAACTTAACGGACTGCAGAAATAAATTGTCATTCTAAATAAATTATTATTATTATAGTTGGTCATAGCATAATTGGTTAACAAGATATTTAGATTGTATTTAGCATTTTAATCCATCTATTGAGTCCTTCCAGAGGTTAGGCAGATGTTGTATCAAAGATTTTGTTGCAAGATGTGAGCTGTAATTGATTGATAGTGACTTTATCAATATTGATGATGTTAAAGTCGTGCTGCAGATGTTTTGGGATTGCTCCCAAAGTGCCTGTTACTGTCACCGCTAACTGTTCTATTCATTTGTCACTAGGTACTGCACTATCCAGATTTTCTTTTTACTTATCAACAGTTGTTAAGTCTGGGGCGTTATGTGGCCAGTGCTTGTTTAAATTATAAAGTCCCAAAGCACTTTAGTGTTTTCATTTTCCATTATTTTTTGGCTATGCCTTTGTTTGTAATCAGTCTGGACAATCTTCTTGCAACAACTAACAAGATGGTCCACTGTTTCTTCAGCTTCTTTGCAGATGCAGCATTTTCTATTTTTCTCAATTCTGTCTCTGTAGGCCTTTGTTCTTAAGGATTAGTCTTGTGCAATCAAAATTACCCCTTCTATCTCTTTCTTCAATTGTCCTGCTTTTAGCTATTGTCAGGGGTTGTTGTTATCTGTTTTGCCTGCTAGATTTTGGTGTGTGTGTATTGGTTCCCATGTCTCTTTTCTATACTTCATTTGATCTTGTAGACCAGTTTGGTCACTCTAGTATTCAGTAAGCCTTCATTATATGCTAGCTTCAGTGGATCGTCTTTATTATTCTCCAGTGCTCCTCCTCCTCCTTCAGTTGTCTGGTGTACATTCAACATTCCATGCCCAACTGTGTTCCTAGGTAAGTACGGTCTGTCAATATCACTATGTGGATGAATGGAACGGAATGGGATAGACTAGACTAGAATAGACTAGAATAGACTAGAATAGAATAGAATAGAATTCTTTATTGGACAAGTGTGATTGGACACACAAGGAATTTGTCTTTGGTGCATATGCTCTCAGTGTACATAAAAGAAAATATACATTTGTCAAGAATCATAAGGTACAACACTTAATGATTGTGATAGGGGCAAATAAGCAATGAGGAAACAATCAATATTAATAAAAATCTTAAGGATACAAGCCACAAGTTACAGTCATACAGTCATAAGTGGGAGGAAATGGGTGATAGGAATGATGAGAAAAAACTAGTAATACTAGTAGTGCAGAGTTAGTAAATAGTTTGACAGTATTGAGGGAATTATTTGTTCAGCAGAGTGATGGCATTCAGGAGAAAACTGTTCTTTTGTCTAGTTGTCTGTAGCAATGCTTTGAGAGTAGGTATTGAATGTCCAGGATGTGAGGGATCAGTAAATATTTTCACAGCCCTCTTTTTGACTCGTGCTATGAAGATAGTTAAATGTGACAGTGGTGGTAACAGTGGATCTTCTTGAAAGCTTCCTCTGTTGTTATTATTTTAATATGGTCATTGTCAAACATTCTTTTGGATACAACCCTTCAGAATATATATATTAGGCTATGGGGGTTTTTTTTGAGTGATTTAAGTCCAGATTACTTTTTTAATGACACTACGGCTATTAAAGTATTTGCAACAACAGTTTATCTTTCCCAAAACAAATTTGAGAAGATTTGACAGAAATGATCCCAGCAGTTATGTTCTGAAGCCTGTACTATATAATACAACTGATCAGTTGAAATGGGAATTAATATTTATTCAGGGTTTAGATCTTCTTCATAATAACTAAAGGTGAAATATTACCTATATGAATGTGTGCAGGTGAAGAAATCGTAAAATAAATCTCTCAACTACTTATCTCTCAGCAGTGATGGGGATGTAATGAATGTTTCCATGATTTTGAAATATGAAATTTGGAATGCATGCTAATGGTTATTGGTGCTGGATTTTTAAAGCTGCATGTTACGATTATCTACAGTACCAGGTGCATTTCGCTGAAGCATATACACATTTCCCTTGGGCAGTTTTCTATTCTAATTTAAGATACAACCAAATTAAGATGTGTAAAGATTTGTCAGAAAATATTAGAATATATGATGGTTCCCTGCACTTACACCCTCCAAATTTTGAGAACCAACTGAGTCTTGTACTGATGATCCTCATTCACCAGCCATGAGTTATCCTGTATAATTCTGCAAAGTACTCCTCTCGTTTTAGATTTTCGGAATCTTGAATCTTCCACTGAGTGTTTTCAGACCTTCACTGGGGTCCTGCTGATAAAAAGAAGAGTATCTCTTGAAGTACAGTGTTTCCTCGATTTTCACGGGGGATGCGTTCTGAGACCGCCCGCGAAAGTCGAAGTAGAGATGCGGAAGTAAATACCCTATTTTTGGCTATGAACAGTATCCCAAGCCTTCACTTAACACTTTAAACCCCTAAATTACAATTCCCCACTCCCTTAGCAACCATTTAGATTATTACTCACCATGTTTATTTATTAAAGTTTATTTTTTAAAAATGTTTTTTAAAGGCAGACGAAAGTTTGGCAATGACATATGACGTCATCGGGCGGGAAAAACCGTGGTATAGGGGGGGAAACGTGAAGTATTTTTTAATTAATATTTTTGAAAAACCGTGGTATAGACGTTCTGCGAAGTTCAAACCCGCAAAAATCGAGGGGACACTGTATACTTGTTTCATTTATTTCATAAACAAAGTTAGCTAATACTTTGGTCATGGACCACCTTGAAAAAGTAACCACCTCCCGACTTCAGTCGATTAAATTAAATTTGCCATGGAGGAATGAGTCCTAATTCTTACAGAGTGATTTCAGAAACTGCTCACCAATTACAGCAAGCATTTCAACTCTGGATAGTGAAAACAGCTATTGAATCTGTGTGTGTATGTCTGTGTGTGTGTGTGTGTATGTGATTTTTTTGTCGAGTCATATATATATATATAATATGTGTGTGTGTTTATGTACACCATTTTGCATTACTTTATTAATGAAATGAATAAACAAGGACCAAATTTAATATTATTGTTTAACAACGCTCCATTTGTTTGTGTGCGTGTGGATAGGATATACCGGTAATAGAAGTTCTGATCATATTATGTGCCAAATGTATTCAAAAATTCAAACAGAAAAAAGGGTGGGGGTGAGTTTTTCACAGAGTTGTATCTTGCTATTATATATTTGTACATAGATTTTGTTAATGTATTTTAATCGGGCCGAATTTATTAAGGAATGTTATTTACAACTGCCCCAAAAGAACTGGGTATACATTTCATAACTGATATAGTCAGTACAACAACTGAATAATTAGGTCTATTAAAAGTCCATCTCTTGTCCCTTTGTGAAAAACATCTTATCTTCCAAACATCAGTAACTAAATATCTGAAGTCACCACTCCCTTGTAATAATGGCTAATATCCAAAAGCTATGAAATAGATTCAAATGTAGAAATTATTTGGTGTTATTTTTTGACTCTTGAGGGATGATGCAATTATAGCAGAAAGGCTCCAAAGCATTTGCTCACACTAACAAAATCCTGCCACACATATAAAGAATATAAATTAGATATCTGGGGGATAAAAACAGTCTTGATTCCATATTCAGTGAACCTATGACTTAGCCATATGCTTATTCCCACGTGGAAACTTCAGGTATATATAGATTTTTAATAATATTCCCAAGGAAGAGAAAGTCACATTATTTTCTTGATATCTATTGTGAAGACAGATATGATTCTGAAGCAAGTTGATGGGACAGAGTTCTGCAATGGAGGAGACAAATGTAATCATTAAGATATAATAGGCTGTATTTGCCCTCTAATTAGACTTTCTTTTGATTAAGCAGTAATTAAATATTGCAGAGTGAAGGAGATTTTATGACTGGCAGAAACCACACTTTAAAATGTTTATGTAATGAGAAGGCAGCATCTACATGCCAATGAACCATTGCGTATTAGAGCTTTCTGTGTTCATGAGTCAGATCTGGACACATTTTTAAAATTGATTACCACTGAATTAGTTTAAAATACATTTAATTTGCAGTTTCTAAAGCTATTGCGAGTTCAACTTCTTCACAGCAAATGTACTAGACTTAATCTGAATTTGATGAGTTCTGTTCTGGGTGATGAATCAATTGGTTTATTCCCGGTGCAACTAATGACTTTTAATGATTTCCCCCCCAAGCTATTTATTTATACCTGTGCAATCTAGAAGAGGGAATATTGTATTGTGAAAATAGTTCTAAACTAATTTACATTTATGTAAAAACCAATGTGATACATCAAGCCATGTAGAATTCTGTTCCGATGGAGATACAGTAGTTCAATGGAGCATTTGCTGAAAGGCAGATTTCCTTTATCCACAGAATTTCTCTCACACTATTTTATCAAAGTCTGTCTGGTGAATTCCTAACTGTAACCATTTAGTTTTCTTGGCAACAATATGTTAATATGTACCAGGTATTGTAATATCTTGTAGTATTTAATTTGTAAATTAGCTGTGGAGAAGCTGTCGCCTAGTGGATCAGTATTTTTCCTCTTCCGTTGGAGTAGAAGGTTTTTTTAAAAAAGTTTTTTTTATTGGTTTTGCACATTGAAATTAACATAAAACAAACATAAAACGGTGCACAGTGCATGTGCCCATCACCCGACTGACAGCTCCACCATCACCACCACCAATTACAAGGGGTTCAAATATTTACTAATTTATATTCTTTTATTTCCTTAGCTCTACTTTGCATTTGTTTATTATTGAAAGAGTGATTGGAGTTTATTTTTCACATTTTCGTCACAAATTCTACTCAGCATATAATCTTTCACCTTATTCCATCGTACCATCAGCTTCTCCAATTTATTTTCGTCAAAATTGTTTAATCTTATTTCCATGATTTCAAAGTGAATGTGATCCACCATGTACCAGTACCAATTCTGTAATGTCCATTTTTTAGAACCTTTCCAACCCAACCATTGGAGTAGAAGGTGACTCAATATCTGAAACTTTGATAGAAGTGACTTGATCAGGGATACCTTGCAATCTATCACCACTGGGGTCTTGCCCATCAGGCCTATCTTCTCATTCTCAACCAAACTGTGAATGACATTGACATTATAAATAGATCTAATGCTCTCTAGCATCAGTCTTAGGCCAAAGTTTCCAATAATCTTATTGCCTAACTCCTGAACTGAGAATAATGGGGGATGGAAGAATGTTGGCCACAATTTTCCAAGTCTCTCAACCCCATCTCCTGGTATATATCTTTCTGCCTGTCATTACCATAACCTTCCTCTCTCTTCTGTACCTCCTGCACCATTAGGGACAATCCTGAGCTACCTTAGGGACAACTTGCTTGCATCAACATAACTTCATAGAATTTCCATTAAATATTCATTCCGCACCCTCTAACCCCTTCTTCCAACATACTCTTTATTAATACTTCCCTTCAATCATATTTTTACCTTGTGGAAAGATGGATTCCCTTCAATCTTAGTCATTCATGTGCAGATCGCCTATCCCTAATTCTCAATCACTTGCTAAACATTCCTCCATACTTCTACATTCTACTCATATTATCGTCCATCTAGTCCTATTCTCCACATTTTGCATCCAGCATCCATTTTGAATACACACTGTTCTGTTTCAGTGTGTTATAAATAAGATGGCATTCAAGTGAAGGTGCTTTTCACTTTCAGCATTTTCTGACATTGGCTGTCTGAGGCATCCTGTTTTTCTTTGAGGAATCGTATGGTGTGGGGATTTCCTATGAACAAGTCAATATTTCCTGTGCCAAAGTTTCACTGAAGAGAAGGTGGCAGCATCTGATTCCTTATGGAAATGTTATTAGAACTGGAAAGACTTGGCTTCAGATATTAAGTAAAATGGTTTTCAGTATCACGAGGATTAAGAACATCTTGAAGCTGGAAGCCAAAAGAAAAAGATTGACTGTTTGTACAAATGACAGATTTATTGCCCTCAGGAATAGAGTTAAAGAAAAAAAACATGCAATAAGAACATTTTTCAATTTGGCCTACAGGGAAAGAACAGCTTTCAATTTAACAGAAAAGAGAAAAGGTTTTACATGGTGAAACATCAAAAGACAAGGAAATGTCACTTGGCACTAAGGAGCTAAATAGCCTTTTTAAACTGTTTCTGATCTATTAACACTGGAACACCTTGCAGGTTTCTTACTACATATATCCTTGCTTGCGTTTCTTACCCTTTAGGTCATATAAGAAAATGTTCTTGCTGCATGCTCCACTATTCAAAATTTGAATATTTTTTTCACATTTCACCTTTAGATATCTTCAACTACTTCATTACTTGTGAGCCTGCTCCATAAACTCATTTTGATAGTTCCATACACTCATTCTGATAGCTCATTTTGATAGCTTGAAGCTCAAACATAGCTCAATTGTAAACATTTTGTAAGGACAGTGTGCCTTCCGTCCCCTGTCCAATTGTCTCTCCTTATCTCATTTATCTTTTCTTCCTTTCAAATATGTTCACCTATACTTTTATATCTTTTCTTCTATTCGTTTCTTTAGTTATATTATTACATATCTTTCTCTTCAATGTGTATTATGTATTGGACAAAATAAATAAATAAATACATAAATACATAAATAAATAAATAAATAAATAAATAAAATACACATATTCAAATACATTTCATCATGATTCAACAAATTATTCAAGATAATAGTCATAGTTATTGAGAGTATATATTTTGTCTGTCAGTTTTGTCAAATCAGCTTTGAGAATTGCGGGTAAGCAAATCTTCATCACCCAGTCTACATCACGGACTTCTGGCAGGCTTGGGGCTGTTGATCTCACAATTTTATGAGGTCCGGTCTTGAATGATATGTATGTATGTGATTTTTAACTGTTTTTTCTTAATCTTTTATGATGACAATCATTAAGTGTTGTGCCACATGCTTCTTGACAAATGTATATTTTTCTTTTATGTACACTGAGAGCATCTGCACCAAGACAAATTCCTTGTGTGTCCAATCACACCTGGCCAATAAAGAATTCTATGTTCTAAATATATTTTATATCCTGTTATAAGGCACCCAGTTGGGAGTTGGGTGGTATAGAAATACAATGAATGAATGAATGAATGAATGAATGAATGAATGAATGAATGAATGAATGAATGAATGAATGTCATGCTGCTAAGGACTGCCTAATTTAACTTAAGCAACATTTGCAGGCATTTCTGTTAGCCTGTCAATAAGTTAATCAATTAAAGGCTCAGAAAACAAATATTTGTAATGTGGAAAATCTATTGAGCTACCTCTTGAGGTCAGAAGCAATTATAAGGCATTAGTGTTTGACAACTACTATGTTCCTAAAAGTAAGGAGATAGTTCAACTTTCAAGTTACAACAAATAAATAATTATATAGTTGAATAAATTACAGGTAGTTCTTGACTTAAAACTGTTCATTTAGTGACCATTTGATTCTATTAAAAAGTCTTCACCTAACAACAGATGAATTCTTACGATTATATCAATTTAAAAACTGAACCAGCAGAGTTTTCTATGTGAATGTTTTGAATATTAAGATCTCATTTGTTACAGACACTGCTATAATTTATTTGAGTTACAGGAAGTTCCAATTAAATATTAGAAAAGTCTTTATATATTAAAAGCAGTTTGAGCCTTCAAGAGATGTTAAAAACAACAATGTCAATGTGCCAGAATACAACAGCTCAGTCAAAAATTCAGGGCCCCAGAAAATTAGGGGAAAATACATATATGAAAAGAAATGCAAGATGAAAACATGAAGATTCATAACTTTAATTATGAAAAAAAATTGAATGATAACCTCTGAAAAGTGTTCGGAAACTTCAGATCGTGCAGAATGCAGCTGTGAGAGTAATCATGGGCTTCCCTAAATATGCCCATGTCACACCAACACTCCGCAGTCTGCATTGGTTGCCGATCAGTTTCCGGTCACAATTCAAAGTGCTGGTCATGACCTTTAAAGCCCTACATGGCAATGGACCAGATTACCTCCGGAACTGCCTGCTACCGCACGAAACCCAGCGACCGATAAGGTCCCAAAGAGTTGGCTTTCTCCGGGTCCCGTCGACTAAACAATGATATTTGGCGGACCCCAGGGGAAGAGCCTTCTCTGTGGCGGCCCCGGCCCTCTGGAACTCCCCCCGGAGATTAGAACTGCCCCCACCCTCCCTGTCTTTCGTAAACTACTCAAGACTCATTTATACCGCCAGGCATGGGGGAGTTGAGATAGCTCTTCCCCCTAGGCCATTACAAGTCATGCATGGTATGTTTGTGTGTATGTTTGGTTTTATAATTTTAGTTGGGGGAAAGATCAAAAGTAACATGAGAAAATATTATTTTACTGAAAGAGTAGTAGATCCTTGGAACAAACTTCCAGCAGACGTGGTAGATAAATCCACAGTAACTGAATTTAAACATGCCTGGGATAAATATATATCCATCCTAAGATAAAATACAGAAAATAGTATAAGGGCAGACTAGATGGACCATGAGGTCTTTTTCTGCCGTCAGACTTCTATGTTTCTATGTTTCTATAATAGGGGGTTTTAGTTGTTTTTTATTATTGGATTGTACATGTTGTGTTTATTTTTTTTCCTCATACTTTTAAAATCTTTTTTAATGTCGCTCACTGCATTATAATCCCCAATGATACAGATGTCCCCTTTTTGTATGTGTCCTAACTGTTTTGCTAATTTTTTGTAAAATTGTTTCTGTTTTGTGTTTGTAGCGTAAATCGCGATTATCACTATTTCTCTATGTCCTATTTTGATTCTTACAATTAATATTCTTCCTTCTTCATCCGAATAAATTTTTTCCAGTTGAAGTGTGTCCCTGATATATAGAGCAATCCCTCTCTTTTTTGAATCTGTTAAAGCTGTGAATAATTTGCCTAGTTTTTTGTTTTCTAACAATTTACGATCCTGGTTTCTTATATGTACTTCTTGAAGGCATAATATATCTGAATTTTGTTTTAATAGTTTCATCATTATCTGTTTTCTTTTTATCGGTGAATTCAATCCATTGATGTTTACAGAGATTAAATCAAGTGTTTTTAACGTAATTTTCTTCCTTTCTTTTCCCGGTTGCTTTCCTTTCCTTTATTGACGTTTAGCCGCCGCTCTTGTTGTAACTCTTTGTTCTTTTTGTTGTTCTCCTTTGTCCTGTTCCTCCTCTCTTCTCTCTCCTTCCCGTCTCTCCTCTTGTGGTAATTCTTCTACAGCTTGGCGGTCCTCTGAGTCCTGTTCTAGATGTTTTTGTATGAAATAATCTGCTTTCTCGAACGAATCTATTTTGATTTTTTTTCCGTTCCAAGTTACCAGGAGACCATCCGGGATTAGCCATCGGAATGGAATTCCCCTTCTCAATAACTTCGCCGTAAAATAGTGGAACTCTCTCCTTTTCTCCCTTATTCTTTTCGGAATCTGTTTGAGGATTATTATTTATTTTTCTTGATACATAATTTTTCCATTTCTTGTTGATTTATATATTTCATCCCTAATGGATTTTTTTGTGAATTTTACATGAACTTCTCTGGGTAATCTATGGTTCTTAGCATAATTTGTTTGAATTCTGTAAATTTCATCGATATGATTTTTAACCTGGTCTAGATCAATTTGTGTGTTCTCGCTGATTAACTGAGCTAGTTTGTTGAATAAATCTTCGTCTGCATTTTCGGGGATATTTTGAAAGCGGAGAAAGTAGGCTGATTTTTCCATTTCCAGGATTGCGATGGAGTTTTCGAGCTCGTTATTGGCCGCTATTAATCTTCCTTCCGCTTCGATTCTTCTCTCATCTATTCTTTTTGTGTCTATTTCAATTTTTTGTATCCTCTGTTCATGGTTAAGTATAATTTCCTGTATGCATTCCATTCGATTTTCCAAACCTTCAATTTTCCCGGACATTTTTTCAAAATTTTGATTTGTTTCCTCATGATTTTGCCTTATGGTTTCTTGGGTAACTGTAGATGCCTCCTGACTGCGGACCATGAACTCTTGGATTAAGTTTAAAGAGGCCTGAATTGATTGCAGAGAAGTTTTATCGGTTGTTGCCATTTCTGTATTTAATTTTGTACTTTGCGTCGTCGGTGTTCCTGGAGTAGTTTTTTTCTGATATTTTGAAAAGTTGGTTGTCATACTCTCTTTCCAGTTAGAAATAGCTACAGGATTGTCCAAAATAGTATCCGTTCCACGTATTCAGTTAATTAATGAGGGGAAATTGTCATTTAAATCACAGTTCAAAGCTAGTCTCACTTGGCAAGTTAGGGTAATTAAATTCATTCTAACGTAACTGGATTCTCCGAAGTCCAATGAAAGAAAAGTCAAGTATAAAATTTCTAATTTCTAATTTCTAATTAACTATATATATATATATATTTCTTAACTAGTCACTTACTATCAGTTGATCAATTAAATAAATAGCAAATAACAAGATTCAATAAATATATAAATAAGGTATAAATAGAAATAGAATCTAAATAGACAATTGAGGTGAATAATTAATAATAATAATAATAATGGTTAATTAGTATTGAATAATTGAATAGGTTAATTAATTAAATAATTAATACTTAACAGTTGTCAACAGTAATAAATAGTAATAAATAGCTTAATTAATATAAATCTAACTTAAGTTTTTTCTATAATAGTCCTAAAATCCTTAAAACACTCTATAAGCACTATTATAATCACTATAATTAATAGTTAATTTTAAATAGTTTTAATTAATATCAGTTGTCAGTTATCAATTGATTTAAAAGTCTCAATATAACAATTAGTATAACAGTTAATCAATTAATCAATTAATCACTTTTAATCTACAAAGAAAGAGAGAAAGAATATGTAAAGTAAAAAGATATATTTGCAAGGAATTTCTTAATCTTAATTAGAAAAGGGAAGAGGGAAAGAGAGGGGGGAGGGGAGAGAGGGGACTAATAAAGTAGGGATAACAATGATATTAACCTTAAACTCACATAAAAGTAAAACAAAAAGTAAAGAATGAACAATTAGCTTTTACTATTGCAACACGTTCCAATCAGCACAAAATTTGCAGCGGTCACTTTAAATAAGGGTCAGCAGTTCAGTCAATATTATTCACCGGTGATAGAGGTATCCTGGTCTGTCGTAGATGTCAATAACTGCTTCTAAGGTGTCCTTGCAGGCAGACGAAAGGAAAAGGCGTCTTGTCTCCTTCAATTCTTCTTTCTTCTCTCCTTTGATCATGTTAAATTACAAAACCCCCACAGACCATTCTCAAAGCATCAAACCTTTAACCCTCCTTCGCTTCCTCTCCTACCGTCTCAAGCCAGGCTTTTTCTTCTCCGTCATTCGATTAGTACTGGTTTCGATGGAGGAGGGGGGAGGGAATACAAAAGGATGAAAAACAAGCGACGATTGTCTCAAATTTTCCGCTTTCAATCTTCCTCCGCTGGTCTTTCTTTGTCTCCTCCAAGTAGGTGTTCGACTGCAGGGTACCCTCCACAACTCGACTCCGCTGCGTTCCGACCAGTCTAGGCCTCCTGTCTCTGCTCACTCCACTCACTCCGTTCCCCGGTCTCTGCTCTCCGTTCGAACGTTCACGATATGATGTTCACTGTACCCGCTTTTCGCCTCTGTTCTTTCTCCTTCTCTCTCTTTATCACCAACCACACCAGCCACACAACTCCAAATCTCTCTAGTTCCTCCATCAAGCTGTCGTCTATTCTCCACACAGAACTTCCTTTTTTAACTTTCCAACCGGCTGCGACTACTTCCGCCCACCATCAGCAACTTACTTTTTCCTTTCCAAAAAACCCCCCACTCCGCTCTCTTCAATCGCCGCGCGTTGATAACAGGAGACTATATAAATTCTCATAAAACCGTGTTTTCCACCTCTAGATCCTTCTGGGTAAGTAGATAATATTTTACAAACCGCTGCTACCGCCGCTTTTTTTTTTTTTTTTGGCTTCCTTGATGACAGCTCAGTGAACCAGGCCTTCAGGCCGAGGACAAACCCTGGCTTTTTTCCCCGCTCAAATACGGGGTTTTACCACCCGCTAAGGGAGGGGTTGTGACCCCCCCGCAGCAGAGTGCTTCCCCTAACTATAAATCTTCTCACCGGGAAGAATTAACACCACAAAAGTGGTTTTTAAATGAGAAATCTTGAGTACAAACCAGGAGCTACTAGTTTGTACGTCGCTTCAGCCTGGCCCCACCCCGGAAGTACATGTTGTGTTTATTATTGTTGTTAGCCGCCCCGAGTCTGCGGAGAGGGGTGGCATACAAATCCAATAAATTATTATTATTATTAATTATTATTATTATAATTAAGGGACGTGCATAAGTGCACTAGAGTGCCTTCCGTCCCCTGTCCTATAGTCTCTCCTATATCTCATATTTCTTCTCTACTATATCCTGTATAACCTTAATTGTGTATTATTGTGTATTGGACAAAATAAATAAATAAATAAAATAAAAATAAATAAATAAGTAAGATTAAATTTTATTAAAGACATTTCAGCTACTTCCTGAGATTGCAGAGAGGTATCTTAATCCTTGGAGATATGAATATTTACATTTATTTCAATATGGTTAGATTTATTTCATCCAAAAGGAATAGCAACCAAAATGTTCTAGCTAACTATTATGTCTCTTGGACATGAAGGAACAAACATTTCACACAGAGACATGCAATTTATTGTTTTGATGGCTCCAATAATAACATTTAACATATTTTACCATTCCTTTGTCTATTAGTCCTGTTTTAGCTCTTTTTATGTTTTTAAAATATGTCAATGATAATGATTTTAGATGTTTATTGTTTTTCTTTTGTTATACACCACCCAGAGTGAGATAGTTGACTCCATAAAATAGGTAAATAAATAAATAAAATTCTTCTGTTCATAAAATGTATTCAAGGATAGGCAAATGCTGGATTTCTAATTCACAGTTAACCAATCTTTTAGATGTGGAAGTGGCAGAAAGAAGTCAAAATGATCATAAACAATACTTGTTAGAATATATAAAGGAAATTCCAAAGTCAAAAGATGGAAACGCAGTGAATGTTTATTATTATAGGAAGATATTATACTCAACTGTTATCAGAAACCAAACAGCTTCTTCCAGATCAATATAATTTCTGATGTTTCTTTATTTACAGTATAGAATGCTAGCAAAGCATTTATGAGAGGACTGTTTATCTCTCAAGCATTAGATAAAGAGAAAGCTATGCAGAAACAAAAGATATATACTGCTGAATTATCTGAAATAATTAGAACCAAGGCATATACTCCATCTAATTTTGGATTTAGAACAAAAGACAAAAACATCACAGAATGAACTAAATTTGATTCAAGTAAATAAAATGTATTAGAAGCTGAATTTTATTTAACACTTTGAAAAGGGTAACATTGATTGATCAATTCCCTAAGGAAGAGGGCAAAAGAACTACTGCTTCGTTTTGACTTGACACTAAATATGCTTTTGCAGTGAAGCAGATAATAGAGCAATTTAAGTATTATACCAAATTATATGGTAAACAGTTTTCTGATCTAGAAAATATTGAAGAATAACTGAATAAGATATTATTTATAAAATTTGAAGATCAACAAAAAACAAGCCCTTAAAGGTAGATCAGACCCAGAAACCAAAGTTATGAATGCTAATACTAATTTTATTATAAGATAATAGTAACAGGTGCTGATGCTTCCCCCCCTCTCTTTGAAAAGACAAGTCTGAAATGCTGTCTCAAAATACATTTTTGCCTTGTGCTCTAATTTCTTTTATCTGACCATTAACTTGATTGCAACTCTTCCTTCTATTCCTCAAGGTTATTCCTGCTTCACTTTATTTACATCAGTCAACCCATAACTGAAAACCAAAGTAAAAAGTAAAAAAAAAAGTTTTTTCAAAAGTTAAATTTAGCTGCAGAATGGGATGAGATGTCTTCCATGTAGTGTTGTATATACTTCTGTTCAGTTTGGGGATTTTGCAGATTCTGATTCAGAAAGTGGTTATGAAGTAGTGGCAGGACCTGATTTATAGGCAGAAGAAGGAGGAGACCAACCACAGGACGTTTCTATGAGTTCAAATTCAAGTGAAGGAGAAACAGATATTAGATGGGTAAATCCTTATTTCAGACGCTTGCAGAGGCGAAGAGAGCAAGTGTCATGGAAGAAATATTAAGGAGAGGAACGGGTTAATTAATTAAGTAATTAATTCATCACGTCCAGGTGTCAGCGGAAGAGAAGGGTGGAGTTGTCAATCTGCTATTAAGAAATATGGAGGTGTCTTCCAGTGGCTCCGAAAGTAAGCTTTGCTTTATGTGCTTGTAATTGCAGTTTTTATTGCCCTGGGCAATAAAATAGCCATTAATCTTAGAATGACTTGTGGAATGCTTTGATGATTTTGATGTTGCCTTGACTACCAAAGTTTGAGATAAGAGAGCACTGCGTGCCGAGACGCAATGTGGAACAGAGGGAAGAAAAATAAAGATGATGTTTTGTTTTTACAAATCTTTGCATTTAGCAAGCCTTTATTCCAGTTAACAGTTGCCTTAGCCAGAGATCAAAACCAGAAGATTTCCCAAGAAATTCTAGCTAAACAAGTAATGAATGAGATTCAGGAATGTGAAGAATTTTCTTTATCATCGAAATAAGCTTTTATCTTATTTATTAAAAAAAGGAAAAGATTCAGTTCACCCAGAATCATTCAGACCTATTTTTACTGAAAGTAGATTATAAACATTTCACACAAATATTCACAAAGAAAATAACTTTTCTTCACTAAAATGGTCAGATTGGATTTGATCTGAAGCGATATATGACAGTTAATGTATTAGATTTTGAAGATCAGCCACAAGATTCAGTACATAAAATCAACAAGTTGGCTATAGCACTTCTTGATGCAAAATAGTCTTCAACAATTCAAAATAGTCTTCAACAAAGGTCTTTTATCCTTGCAATTCTGAAAAAGATGAATTGGCACCCTTATTTTTTATATAGAATCAGAGTACTTATTAAAGGACAAAAAGCCAAATAAAGTACTGTGTGTCACAACAATGCACTGTACTAAAGGAGACAGGACAAGGTTGCTTCCTTTCCTTTCCTTTCCTTTCCTTGTGTTAGAACCATTGACAATAAAAATAAAGAAAGAAAATAAAATTTAGAAGTTGAATTTGCAATTTTTAAAAAAGTTGAAATTATATAGTGATGATATTACACTTACAGTTAATCAGCTGAAAAACTCCTTAATATTGTTAAATAGTATATGTATCAATAGAGCCTTGTTTCTGATTATTGGCTTAATTTTTTAAAAATCCATTTTTTTTAATCTGGCAAAGGAAGGACAGCAATACCTGGGTCAAGTAATGAAGTTTAATGCTACTTGGAAAAAACATGTTAAATACTTGAGAATATACTTGAGAAAAAATAATGACCATAGGAATATAACATACTTGTTTTGTGTATTTAGGTTTTGAATACATATATTTTTCTCTATCCCCTGTTCTCAATTCCTTTGAATGCCTGTTCATGAGCTTACAGAGTTTGGAGGATATAGTATTGAATGGTCCTAATTCATATAAATGTTACCACTATACCACAGCCTGATTATATTTATGAAGTATTGAACTGCTTCTTTCTCTGAATTCATTGCATATCAGACTTCTCCATTAAACCTTATTCGTCTATTTCAATTACAAAAGTGTTTAGAATTCATGGCAAGACTAGTCATGAGTTAAAATATTCTATTGTACTATATAATAATAATTTAATTAATAGTTTGTGGGGTTAGTTTGTGGGGTTTTTTAAATCTTTAAAATTTTAAATTGTTGATTACTTATGATTTGTCTTTTTACATGTTGTGAGCCGCCCCGAGTCTTCGGAGAGGGGCGGCATACAAATCCAAGTAATAAATAAATAATAATAATTTATTAGATTTGTATGCCACCCCTCTCCAAAGACTATGCTATAAATAGCATGTATAATATGAATTATCAAATAATTATTTTCTAATCTTTCTGGGGGGGGGGTTAGGAAATGTACGGTAATACAAGGTTTCTAGTCTGCTCTACTGAAGTTTTTAAACTTAACTTCATTGAGTTCTACTGCTGTAGAAGCTAACAAAACTATCTTGTATTAGGAATTTTTAATTTCATTCTTGGTTAACAAAATTCAGTAAGGGTTTGTTAGTACAAAATGGGATTGGATTTTTGGTATTTCAATCAAGCCAATGTTTTGGGAAGGTGCAGGTTCTTGCACAAATTCTTATGCAGTAGTTGAGCTTAATAACTGTCTGTTACACAAATTGTAAAATTCTGCATAAATCCATAGCAGGAGAAATTTTCCTGAGTGATTCAGTATATAGTAGTGCTCCTTAGACCATTAATGCTGAGGGCACATTTATCAAAAATATGAAGGGGTCAGGCCCAATAGATTATTACATTTTGTGTGGGAATTTGTTTTATGAAGAAAAGCTTTTTAATAGGGAAGTAATTTGTACACTGTGTGTGAAATGTGAAACTGATGTATTTATTGCTACAGGTGAACATTTGCCTTTACAAGAAAATATAGCAAGCCTCATTTGCTGCTCTCACCTACTTATGATCTAAATTAAATCAGCCAATACAGTCTATGGTTTTCAGTCCAGAGGCGAGAGTGTACTGGACCAATATAGAAAATACAATAAAAACTACTGAGGCACATTAAAAACACTCACAAATTTATAGTCTGACACAAATTTTCAAAGGCTCACATTATCCAAGTCATTGTATTATGTTTCTTATGACAAAACGCAGCACAAAACAAACAATTTGTGTAGCTATTAAGCTGAAAAGATGTTTCAATTCACACCAGATATATTGATTAAATATGTACATTCAGATAACCTTTCTGCATTATTAAAATATGATTGCTGTAATATTAAACAAATGAATTTGTCGTGATACCGGTTGTCCCACTCCCCCAATACACTCTCAGTACAGAGGTGCCTATAATATCAAGTGTGCTTCACACTTCCATCATTCTCTCCCATTACCTGCTATTTTCAGAGATAATTTGAGAGTTCAATGTTAAGTTGTGAACAAGCTGCAATTTCCAACTTCCATAACCTTATATCCAGTCATCTACATTGTTTATTTTATTTATTTATTTGTCAAATATGTATAGGATGGTAGTAGTTTGTATAAACATAACATAAATAAAAAGTAACAATAAAAGTGGACAATAGGATAGTAGGACAGAGACGGTAGGCATAGTGGTGCCTTGAATCCCATTTTCCCATTCAAGTAACATAGAAACATAGAAGACTGACGGCAGAAAAAGACCTCATGGTCCATCTAGTCTGCCCTTATACTATTTCCTGTATTTTATCTTACAATGGATATATGTTTATCCCAGGCATGTTTAAATTCAGTTACTGTGGATTTACCAACCACATCTGCTGGAAGTTTGTTCCAAGGATGTGGTTGGAGCTGGGTAAAATAACTGATTCAGTGACTTTCTCAGAGGTGTTACCGGTTTGTGGCCAAGAGGATAAAACAACGTGTATCAGAGAGTTTAATGTGTGGTTAAGGCAGTGGTGTAAAGCTGAAGGTTTTGGCTATGTAAGTCATGATGTCAGTAGGTGGTCTAATAGGGAGTTGTTTAAGAGGGATGGTTTGCATCCATCATACAGAGGTACCCAGGTGCTCGGTGAGGAATTCAGAACTTTTTTTGACAGGCATTTAAACTAGGTAAAGGGGACAGAGATGTAACTGATGTGGGTGATTTCTGTCCCTGACCAATGAGGATAAAGCAGTTTTTGGAAGCTTATGAAAAGGGAGCTGCAAATAATATAGATGTACAGTGATCCCCCGGTTATTGCGTCCCCGACCATTGCGAACAGGGTAATTTGCGATTTTTGAACCCGGAAGTCAAAACACCATCTGCGCATGCTTGCCCTTTTTTTCTATGGGCACGCATGCGTAGATGGCGCCCGGCAGATCAGCTGCTGGGCGGCTTCCCTGGGTCTTCCCCCTCTTGCTGGCGGGAGGGCGAAGCCCCCCCCAGCACCCGCTCGCCCGCCCTTCGCCCTTCGCCCAGGAAGTTCGCCAGGAGTCAGCGGAGAACGGCGCGCCTGTTTTAAAACGATCGGAGCCAGCCTGGGGGGGCTTTCCAGCAACCCCCGAGCCCCCAACCCGGGCTCGGGGTTTGCTGGAAAGCCCCCCCAGGTCGGCTGCAACGTTTTAAAACACGCGCACCGCTTCGCAGCTGTCTCCTGAAGCCGAACGCTAACTTCCGCGTTCGGCTTCAGGAGACAGCTGCGAAGTGGCGCGGGTGTTTTAAAACGTCACAGCCGGCCTGGGGGGCTTGCCAGCACCCCCCCCCAAGCCCCCCAGGCCGGCTGCAACCTTTTAAAACACGCGCGCCGCTTCGCAGCTGTCTAATGAAGCCGAACGCTTCAGGAGACAGCTGCGAAGCGGCGCGGGTGTTTTAAAATGTCGCCGCCGACATGGGGGGCTCGCTAGCACCCCCCCAAACCCGGGTTGAGGGTTCGGGGGGTGCTAGCGAGCCCCCCATGTCGGCGGCGACGTTTTAAAACACCCGCGCGGCTTTCCAATGAGTCCCGAAGACAAACGCGGAAGTTTGACGTTTGTCTTCGGGACTCATTGGAAAGCCGCGCGGGTGTTTTAAAACGTCGCCGCCGACATGGGGGGCTCGCTAGCACCCCCCGAACCCCCAACCCGGGTTAGGGGGGGTGCTAGCGAGCCCCCCATGTCGGCGGCGACGTTTTAAAACAACCGTGCCGCCCCCAATCTTCGGCTCCTCGCTAGTGCTGCGGAAGTAAAAACACCATCTGCACATGCGCAGATGGTGTTTTTACTTCCGCAGCGCTACTTCGCGAAACCCCGCTTGTTGCGGGGGGTCCTGGAACGGAACCCTCGCAACGAGCGGGGGATCACTGTAGTTGTTGATGATAAGGGGCAAACCAATAACGAAAATAATGTTCTTCGGGTAATGTGCACAAATGCTCGAAGCTTGAGCAACAAGCTCTGTGAATTAATGGCCATAATATCTAGAGATAATTTGGACCTGGTTGCCATAACTGAGACATGGTTTAAGGATTCTAATGAATGGGAAATATCCATACCAGGATATACACTGTATAGGAAGGATAGAATAGAGAGAAGGGGAGGTGGAGTAGCCATTTATATTAAAGAAAGTCTAAAAACAACACTAATTCAAAATACGTGTCAAGATCTAGAGACTCTCTGGATTTGAATGCAAAATAAAGAAGGTTCTGTCATTAGAATTGGGGTGATCTATAGGCCTCCAGGGCAGTCCGAGGAATATGACAACAAGATGGTGGATGAAATTACCCAAATGGCAGTAAAGGGAGATATTGTGGTTATGGGTGATTTCAACATGCCTGATGTTGACTGGAATATCCCCAGTGCCCTTACATGCAAAAGTAAGAATATAGTAGAGGCCTTTACAGGAGCAGCTCTGGTACAGCTGGTTAAGACACCAACTAGAGGGGAGAATATTCTAGATTTAGTTTTTACGAATGGGAATTGGGTTTCAGATGTCAAGGTGGGAGAAAATTTAGGTTGCAGTGACCATCTATGTTTGTGGTTTGATGTAAAAACTCATTGTGAGCAATCCTATAATGCAACCAAAGTATTGGATTTCAGAAAAACAAATTTTAATGCAATGGGAGAATATTTAGATAATGAATTAAAGGGGAGGGATAAAATGGCAGGAGCGAGCATCCAGTGGACTGTATTAAAAAAGGCCATCTTAAAGGCCACTGGACTGTATGTAAGACAAATAACTAAAGGTAAAAGGAAGAAGAAACCGCTATGGTTTAGCAATGATGTAAGGGCTATAGTCAATGAAAAAAAGGCTGCCTATAGGAGGTATAAAGAGTCTGGAAGTACAGTATAGCTGATAGGGAGGTGTATAAAATGAGACAGAAGGAGGCGAAACAGATAATATATGATGCTAAAGCCTCAAAAGAGGAAGAAATTGCCAAATCTGTAAAGAAGGGGGATAAAACCTTCTTCAGATATATTAATGATAAGAAGAAGAAAAGCTGCGGCATCATGAAGCTTAGTACCAGGAATAATACATGCATTAATGGGAATAAGGAGATCGCTGACCATTTCAATAGCTACTTCTGTTCAGTTTTCTCAAAAGACACCTTACAAAATAATACTATAGAGGGATATAGCATTGCTTCCAACTGTACGGATTCAGCTCCAGTGATCTTAGAAGCCGATGTCTTAGAAGAACTTGAACGATTAAAGATAAATAAGGCAATGGGTCCAGATGGCATCCACCCCAGAGTTCTTAAAGAACTCAGAACTGTCATTACTACCCCCCTGACTGATTTGTTTAACCAATCGTTGTTAACAGGAGAAGTTCCTGAGGATTGGAGAATGGCCAGTGTTGTGCCTATTCACAAGAAGGGCAGTAGAGAAGAAGCTGGTAACTACAGGCCAGTTAGCTTGACATCAGTTGTAGTTAAAATGATGGAGACTCTACTCAAAAAGAGGATAAATCAGCACCTAAATAACAATAACTTATTGGACCCAAATCAGCATGGCTTTACTGAAGGCAAATCATGTCAGACTAATCTCATTGATTTCTTTGACTATGTCACAAAGGTGTTGGATGAAGGTGGTGCCGTGGATATTGCCTACCTGGACTTCAGCAAAGCCTTTGATACGGTTCCACATAAAGAGCTGATAGATAAATTAGTGAAGATTGGACTTAATCCCTGGATAGTTCAATGGATTTGCAGCTGGCTGAAGCGTAGACATCAGAGAGTTATTGTTAATGGCGAGTGTTCTGAGCAGAGTCAGGTTACAAGCGGTGTGCCACAAGGGTCTGTTCTGGGTCCTATTCTTTTTAATATATTTGTGAGTGACATAGGGAAAGGTTTGGTAGGGAAGGTTTGCCTATTTGCCGATGACTCTAAAGTGTGCAATAGGGTTGATATTCCTGGAGGCGTCTGTAATATGGTAAATGATTTAGCTTTACTAGATAAATGGTCTAAGCAATGGAAACTGCAGTTTAATGTTTCCAAATGTAAAATAATGCACTTGGGGAAAAGGAATCCTCAATCTGAGTATTGTATTGGCAGTTCTGTGGAGGACAGAAGGAAAAGGGGGGACATGATCGAAACATTTAAATATATTAAAGGGTTAAATAAGGTCCAGGAGGGAAGTGTTTTTAATAGGAAAGTGAACACAAGAACAAGAACACAAGAAGTTAGTTGGGGGAAAGACCAAAAGCAACATGAGAAAATATTATTTTACTGAAAGAGTAGTAGATCCTTGGAACAAACTTCCAGCAGACGTGGTAGATATATCCACAGTAACTGAATTTAAACATGCCTGGGATAAACATATATCCATCCTAAGATAAAATACAGAAAATAGTATAAGGGCAGACTAGATGGACCATGAGGTCTTTTTCTGCCGTCAGACTTCTATGTTTCTATAGGATCTACTACTCTTTCAGTGAAATAATATTTTCTCACGTTGCTTTTGATCTTTCCCCCAACTAACTTCAGATTGTGTCCCCTTGTTCTTGTGTTCACTTTCCTATTAAAAACACTTCCCTCCTGAACCTTATTTAACCCTTTAAATAAGGTTCAGGAGGGAACATATTTAAATGTTTCGATCATGTCCCCCCTTTTCCTTCTGTCCTCCAGACTATACAGATTGAGTTCATTAAGTCTTTCCTGATACGTTTTATGCTTAAGACCTTCCACCATTCTTGTAGCCCGTCTTTGGACCCGTTCAATTTTGTCAATATCTTTTTGTAGGTGAGGTCTCCAGAACTGAACACAGTATTCCAAATGTGGTCTCACCAACACTCTATATAAGGGGATCACAATCTTCCTCTTCCTGCTTGTTATACCTCTAGCTATGCAGCCAAGCATCCTACTTGCTTTTCCTACTGCCCGACCACACTGCTCACCCATTTTGAGACTGTCAGAAATCACTACCCCTAAATCCTTCTCTTCTGAAGTAAAGAGATCTGCACAACCCTAGTAGGCCTTTATTTCTCCTGGAAAAATCCAAATGACCACTAAGTAGCAACAAAGAATTTAAAAAAAAAATCTGTATCTTTTTGCTGCCATCTAATTGCCCCTCGGTTTTTTGAAACCCTGATACGGTGTGCCTGATATGAGAAGATGTGAAAAAGAGAAGTGTAATGGACAATAACCTTGATGGTTTATTAACTATTCATTTAATATTTCTAAATGACACCCACGAAATCACTAACTTCTCTTTAAAACAGGGCTGTCAAATTCCAGCCCCTGGACCGGGTATGTCACGCGCTAGCCACGCCCATGCCCACTTTAGCAAAGGAGAAAAAAGTCCCAATACATCACATGACATTGCTGTGACAATGTGAGTTTGATACCCCTGCTTTAAATCTTCTGATTCAGCTGAGAAATAATTAGTGTAAGTGAAGCTTATCAATAGTTTGCTAGAAGTTGCCTTAAAGAGTTCTTTTAGAAAAGAGCTGTGGACAACTATGGAACTAGAGAAAAAAAGTCAGAAAGTACATTGCAAAAATATGTGTCTACCACTGCTTCACTGGAATGCTCTCTGCAGTTGTATTTGTTATATAAGAGTATAAGCATCTATATAATGTATTTTTCAGAGTATAAGATGCACTGGAGTATAAGACTCACCTTAATTTTGGGGAAAGAAAATAGGGGGGGAAATCTACCTACCAAGTATTCATCTGGCTAGCGTCCTCAGTCTGGTCAGCTTCAGCACATTATTTTATCCCCGTATTTGGGCTGAAAAGAAATCTTCTTCGGGGGGAGTAAAGATGAAAACAAGCCTGCAAAGACTTAGGGCTAGAAAAAAAAACTTATTCAGAGGGAGTAGGAAGCCAGGAAGATCGTTAGTACCTAGTTAGGGCTGGAGAAAAAAGCTTTAAAAAAGAGCTACATTCAGAGTATAAGACACACCCAAATTTTCAGCCTCTTTTAGGAAGGAAAAAGGTGTGTCTTATAGTCCAAAAAATATGGTACTTTTTCATAATCCACATTGTCAAAAATTATAGCCCTTCAGCATCCCAATCCCTTGGATATGAATCTTTTTTCCTGCATAGGGGTATATGCTGAGCATGTTTGAGCTATGGTCTGCTCCACTTTTGGAATCGCTCCCTTTTGTAACTGCTAATAAACACAGTGTTGGAAACACCTTGTGACATTTATTTACACATGTTTATGTTATCTTTACCCTTCAAAGCTGGTACAGTATGGGTTGAGCAGCTGTGAGCCAAGTCATTTTCCCTTTGCAATGTAGCTTTAAACAGGTGTCTCTTCGTCTCTTCCATCTAGCAATAGAAATAAAGTCAGCATTTCCTCCACCACATCAACTATTCTTCAGGAAACAAATCTACTTAGCAAATAAGATGCCAAATAGTCATGACTTTCCAATAGCCATACCGGGCTTCAACTTATTTTTTTTATTTATTTATTTTGTCAATTACCTATTGGAGGTATACAAACGTATAACAGTGTTTATATATGTTGTGATTCAGCCTGAGGCTGCTCAGGGGCCAGCTGTGTTTCTGCTGGCTCCATGCCTGAAGGAGGAGGACAGCGAAGAGGAGGGGGCTGAACAGTCGGACGGGGGAGAGGAAAGTCAGGAATGGGACGAAGGAGAACAGCATGAGAGCCCCGGTGGGGGGTCTCTCCCCAGCCAGTAGCTTGGAGTCATTAGGTGATGACGCACAAGCCGTCATTGACATGCGACAGAGACGTTCAGATCAAAGAAAGGAGCAATTAAAGAAGTATTATCAGCACTGAATCAGGAACAGCTGGGCTTGGGTGTGGTCCTCCTTAGCAGGGTTTAAAAGGCAGGCAAGCCCTTGAAGCCATGTGGAGTGTTATCAATTGGAGTTACGGTGCTTTGTTCTCGACGTCTCTGTTCCTGGCTTGTGGCCCAGCAGTTTGGAAGACCCGTGGGAGGTGTAGGTCTGCTATCTACAGCCTCGTCTTGGCAGCAAGAATCCTGTATTGCTGCATGGACTTTTGTCTTCGTGGATATATCTGAAGATACAGCGTTTTCCTGTTTGTAAGGACATTTTCTGTTACCTGTGTTTTTCTTGAATTTTATAAACTGCCTTTGCCTTTTACCGGTGTGTCAGGCTTCTCTTTTTGGGTTGGTCTTGGCTTCTGAAGTGACCCAGACAGAACAATATACATGATACTAGTAAGAGAGAAACATTAGGACGGAAGACACACTGGTGCACTTATTTATTTATTTATTTTATTTTTATTTATTTATTTTGTCCAATACACAATGAGAGTTTTAGTGGGTATATATATATATATACACACATAGTAAAATACATGATGAAGGTTATAGAGGAGATACTCATAGTAAAATATATCTAAGAAAGAATAGAAAAGAAGATATAGTAATAGAACATATCAATGAAAGAATAGAAGAAGAGATATAGGAATCTTGCGACTAGAAGAATGTTATTATTTGTAGGTCAACTAGCTTAGAGACAAAAATAATAATTTTAAGCCACCTTCATGAATAATGCTAAGCAAAATGTGCTTTAGTTTTGACCTATTACGATGTGTGTTAACAATTTCAACAAACAATGCCCGGTTACTAAATTAAAATAGTTTTATACTGCATTTATTTATATAGATGATATGTCATTCTTAACCCCAAAAAATAAATAATGGAAAAGCATTATGCAAAAAAGCAGTTCAAGGAGTTGTCTTGAACTACATACTTCCTGGTATTAATTTAATATATTCTGGTATATGGTTGCCTGATCTTCACATCAAGAGTGGTTATTTTTCATTGCATTACAATATAAATTCTTTCTAGAACTTTACAATTTATTATTTATTTATTTATTATTTAGATTTGTATGCCGCCCCTTTCCGCGGACTCGGGGCGGCTCACAGCAAAATATAACAATCGTAACAAATCCAAATAAATTTAAAATATTTTAAAAAGTTTAAAAAAGAACCCCATTTACTAACAAGCACACACACAAACATACCATGCATAAATTGTACATGCCCGGGGGAGGTGTTTCAGTTCCCCCATGCCTGACGGCAAAGGTGAGTTTTAAGGAGTTTACGGAAGGCAGGGAGAGTAGGGGCAGTTCTAATCTCCGGGGGGAGTTGGTTCCAGAGAGTCGGGGCCGCCACAGAGAAGGCTCTTCCCCTGGGGCCCGCCAACCGACATTGCTTAGTTGACGGGACCCGGAGAAGGCCCACTCTGTGGGGATTCGTGCGGCAGAAGGCGGTCTCGGAGATATTCTGGTCCAATGCCATGAAGGGCTTTAAAGGTCATAACCAACACTTTGAATTGTGACCGGAAACTGATCGGCAGCCAATGCAGACTGCGGAGTGATGGTGAAACATGGGCATACCTGGGTAAGCCCATGACTGCTCTCGCAGCTGCATTTTGCACGATCTGAAGTTTCCGAACACTTTTCAAAGGTAGCCCCAGTAGTCGAACCTTGAGGTGATGAGGGCATGAGTGACTGTGAGCAGTGAGTCCCGGTCCAGATAGGGCTGCAACTGGTGCACCAGGCGAACCTGGGCAATATAAATTCTTTCTAGAACTTTCTTACTAAATTCTTTCCAGAACTTATGCTAGGGTGACATTAGGCTGGAATTTGTTGGTAGATCTTTGAGTAATTATTAGTGGATCACTTGATTTCTAATTCCAATTCTTTAAGAGTAAGCACACTTCTCTATAGTATGGTTTGTTTGAATTTGCCTTAAAGATAAATTTATCCAAAATCAATAATTCATTTTTAAAAGTTGTTTTATGATGAATGTTATTTCTTTTCACATATTATGGAAATGATCATGTTATAATTAAAAATGAGTGGTAAATGCATAATAAATTCATTGATTTATTGAACAACCATGGAAAATACTCTGCAGCAGAAGACTATTTTGAAAAGATGACATTTTTATCCATCATGACCTCACATAATGCCTTTATGACTCAGGTTTATTTTTTCATTCATATTTTACTGTAGAGTGGTAATAGTCCGTCAGATAAAGCCATGGTAAAATCAACTGAAAGTTCATAATACATAAAACTTAAGGTTCACAATCAGTGTTCCCTCTAATTTTTTGGGGGGGTGGGCGGAAAAGTATAGTGTCTGAGCGGCAGTCCCTTCGGGACTGGGCGGCACAGAAATAATAAATAAATAAATAAACAAACAAACAAAAAACCCACCCTGTTTTGCCTCAGAGAATTTCAAAATAAAATACTGTACTGTGTGTCTATAACAGTGAGCTCACAATAGGGCAACTCTATCAATATCAAAATGCCACTTAAATAGTTGAGCTAGTTTCAAACTAGATTTTGATTTTCTTTCTCTCTTCCTTACTCCCATTCTTTTTCTTTCTCTTTTCCTTCCTCTCTTTTTTCTATCTGTTTCTCTCTCTTCCTCTCTTCCTCTCTCTCTCCTTCCCTCTCACTCTTTCCCTCTCGGCTTCTGGGCAGGTTTGGAAAACTCTGAGTTGATGATGATTTTTAAGTGAGCGATTGCTCACTGCTCAGCTTAGAGGGAACTATGTTCACAATAGCTTTTATGGAACCTTAGACTATATTTTTATATGGCACCAGATGAAAGGATATGCTAAAAAGATATTTTAACTATCCTAAATATTTGTTACCTTTTCTTTCTGTAATTTAAGGACTTTCAGTTTTATTTAACTTTCAAATGCAAAAACAATGTAGGAATGTTTTAAAGCATAGTTATTTTTAATCATTCTATTAATATTTTTAGGAATACGTATGAACTTATCATATCCATATGGTATTTCTTTCCCCAAAAGGAAGGATAAATAAAAACTACTGCTCTTTAATTTAGGTTATATTTGCATCAACAGTAATGAACAACATTCAATACCTCATAGGATTAGTTTTATGTAAGATGGTGTGATTTTTTTTCATGCCACTACACATATAGGAAAAGACTGCCCAGATAATTAAGACACTAGTACAAAAGGGTAGAGTTTGCATTGCGACTTCACAATACATATTTTATCACTCTGGTGGCAAGATCTTGATATTTTGATGGGTGATATTTGGGTGGATATTTTAGAACAGTCATTTTTGAGAAGTGTCTATTTTTTATTTCTGCAGCATATGCTTATTTTCTATCTATAGGATACATTTTGTTTTAAGGCGAAGTCTCTAGTAGTACTGCGTTTAAAAGATTCCTTGGCAGGTTTTGAAATTACACAAATCATATCTACTACACGTGGAAAATATTTTATTACATATCTGGGCAGTAGAAGGATTAAGAAAAGAATAGAGACGTTTTGCATCCTCTCTCTTAAATTGGTAGTTCTACAGGTACAATACTGAAGGAATTATATTCCATTTTTTATTATTCTCAAACCAACAGAACGATAGAAAGAAATTATGCTAAATTGTTCAGAACTTTGTCACTCTGTCTATAGTAAGACAAGTCTCCAAAAACTGAACAGGACCAAATTTTGAAACATCAAAGTAACCAACATAAGAAACCAGAATTTTTCCAAGTTGGGAAATGCAATTGATCAAGCTAAGGGCAGTTCAGAAAAACATCTTGGGAATAAATTCCTCAGTACATCACTTCTTTAACAGGAACATGAGTAGTGGCTTGGAATGAAACATCTGCCAGAAAATAACCAAGTTCAAAGAGTACCAAGGATTCCACTGAGAGCAGATTCTTTTATAGCTGGAAGTGTAAATACAGTAGAGTATCGGTTATCTGTCCTTTGGATATCCGACACTCTGGATTATCCAACCTCGTGGGTGCTTGGGGGCGTGGCTGTAGGCATTTCTACGCCCCCCAGACATGCCCCCAAACATGACAGCTACGACGGGGAAGCAAGCTGGGACAAGGAAAGCGAGCTAGAGAGAGAGAGAGATGGGCAAACTAGAGAGGGAGAGAGAGAGACAGGGACAGAAGCAGTACAGTAGAGTCTGGATTATCCGACATTTTGGCTATCCGACTATCAGCACGCCCGATTATGTCAGATAACTGAGACTCTAATGTATGTGTAAACTTTTGTCATTATGGAGATCATTTTGTGGGGAGGAACCCCTCTTCCTGTTACTCAGTTTTAGCAAAGCACTGTCACTTGACCAGGATGCTTATATTTAATGGTATCCTAAAAACTGAATAAGAAACAATCTTTTTCAGGTCGACCTACACATTCTCCAATGTTTCTAGCATTTGAATTTAATTAAAGAGGAAGCGAATGGACAAAGGATCCTATTTTTATTTCTAACTGGCACCCTTCTATTATCTTCACTTGGTCTTTTCTCAATAGAGTTGAGAGCTTGATACTCAACTGAATTGCAGCTTTTGGAAATAAATAATGCTGTGAATTTCAACTAAAAAGTTTGGCAATATTATGAAATCACATATGAATTAACATCAGCTATAGAATAGAATAGAATATGGTGAGGAAATTATTTGTTTAGCAGAGTGATGGCATTCAGGGGAAAAACTCTTCTTGTGTCTAGTTATTTTGTGCCTAGTTAGTGCTCTGCTGCATTGGTTTGAGGGTAGGATGTCCAGGATGTGAGGGGGCTGTAAATATTTTCACTGCCCCCTTTTTGACTCATGCAGTATACAGTCCTAAATGGAAGGCAGGTTGGCAGTAATTGTTTTTTCTGCAGTTCTGATTATCCTCTGAAGTATGTGTCTGTCTTGTTGGGTTGCAGAACCAAACCAGACAGTTATAAAGGTGAAGATGACAGACTCAACAATTCCTCTGTAGAACTGTATCAGCAGCTCCTTGGACAGTTTGAGCTTCCTGAGTTGGCCCAGAAAGAACATTCTTTGTTGTGCTTTTTTGATGATGTTTTTGATGTTAGGTTACCATTTTAGATCTTGAGATATGATAGAACCTAGAAATTTGAAGGTCTCTACTGTTGATACTGTGTTGTCTAGTTTTGTAAGAGGTCTAGTTTTGTAAGAGGTAGAATGGGAGGATTTCTCCTAAAGTCTACTACCATTTCTATGGTTTTGAGTGTGTTCAGTTCCAGATTGTTCCGGTCGCACCACAAGGCTAGTTGTTCAACCTCCCATCTGTGTGTGGTTTCATTGTTGTCTCAAATGAGACCAATCACTGTTGCATCATCTGCAAACTATCATAGTAATAACAAACAGAATCCTGATTTGGAGGTTGTTGTTATCTAAAACTAAAGCCAATCAAATTGGCTTACAATGTTTGCAAGTGAAATATATGTGCTAGTCCAGAGGTTTTCAAATTTTTTGCGCTTAGAATCTGCTAGTTTAAAGAAAAAGAATCTGGAACTTCTAATAAAGAAACAAATTTGTAGTGATAGAAAAATATTTGTTTGCTTGCTTGTCCTTATTCTATTCCAGAATCCCATTCAACTCTCACAGAACAAAACATAGTAGAAAAACTCCTGCCATAACTATTTTTTCATGGGGATGACTCAAACTAATGTAGCAGGTTAGCTGTCTTTATGGATTACTAATATGAGGATAGGTTCACAGTATAAGAGCAATGAGGTGTTCTAAACTGGCTAAAGCAGGGCTGTCAAACCTGTGTCATGCTCTGGTCATGCCCAGTTTAGCAATGGGGGGGAAGTCCCAATATGTCACGTGACAAAGCCATGAAAAGCATGGGCTAAAGCAATACAATGAACTTAGAATAAAACCAGCAAAAGCTTATAAACACTGGAAATATATCTTTGGATTTATTTATAGCAGTGAGAATTAATGGGTTGGCTCAGGAACGTAAGTCTTACAGTCTGATATCAAACCATTTATCATCCTGACAGTACAGATGATGTTTATAAAATCGAGCAGTGGATTTTACCTTAGTCACTTCCTATCATCAGTTGCTCATAAGTAAGTTTTGTTCTTGCCAAATGTAGTTGACTGACATAATCAGAGCTTCCCTGATTCAAAATTAACCTCATGATTTTACAAATCGTTTTTTTTTCTATATTAATCGATATTAATAAAAATGTAAATGTATCTTTGTTAGGGATATCAAATCTTCAAAAGTACTTCACCGATTGCTTTGAAATTTTGACACAGCATTCCATTCAAACACAGCCCTTTTGATATACCTATATTATATAATTGTCACCCCTGTGACAAGTAAAATCTAATAAATAATAATAATAATAAATAATAGGATTGCCTGGTGAAAAACATAGGAGGCATGTTTTGATTAGCTGATAAAAAGACAGGTAGTTGCTTTGCATGGAGACTGGTGACAAACATAGCAGGCATGTTTTGATTGGCTGCTGATCAACTGCCACAGGAAAGTCTCCCCAGAACATAAAGGAACTAGGTTTGCGTGCAAACCATGGTTTTTTCCACCCATGCTGTCTCTCTAGAGAGAGATGTACAAATGTCAAGCTACTCTCTAATATTTATTTATTTATTTATTTAATTATTTATTTATTTAATTATTTAATTATTTAATTATTTGTCAAACAATTATAGGGTGATAATTTGTACATATTAAACATTAGATAAGTAATGATAAAAAGTAGACAATAGGACAGGGACGGTAGGCACAATGGTGTGCTTATGCACGCCCCTTCAAACTCTGTTATTCTGAATAAATTGAGCAGGGGGTTGGATTAGAACACCTCCAAGGTCCCTTCCAAGTCTGTTTATGTTTTTAACTGCCACAGAAAAATAACCTCAGAACATAAAGGGAACCATAGATTATAACCATAGATGCAAACTGAACACTGCCATCTACTGACTGAATAATTCTGTAGATGTTGCAATCTATGTAAATATAAATGTAAATGTTTGTTTGCTCATGATCTAAAATCTCCATTTCCTCACTGATTGCTTTGAAAATTGCTCAAAAAATAGGTTTGGCTACAAACCATGGAATTTGTCTCCTATGTATTGCATGCTTGGTTGGAACCAAGAACTTTGCAAGGTAGGCCAGTCTTATTGTATTTTGGCAGATGGGTCAGGCCAGTCTCTTAAACCAGGGGGAGACAGAGAGGGAGGGAGGTGCAAATGTCACCCTGCTCTCTAATGTTAATCCCTTCAAATTCTATGATATAATTGAGCAGGGAATTGGACTAGAATACCTCCAAGATCCCTTCCAACTCTGTTATTCTGAATAAATTGAGCAGGGGGTTCAAAAATGTAAACATACACTTTTTCATTTCTTTTTTTTCCACTTAACCAGACTGAGTCACAGCAATGCATGGCTGGGTACAGCTAGAATAAAAATAAGAGGCTTAGAATAGAACGAATAGAAATCATACTGCAAAACCTAATTAGCACCATATCTAGTAATTTACTTAATTTTATTTAGCATGATAACAGTGTCAGGAATTAAAAATCCCTATGTAATATCATAATGCAGAAAGTAGGCCTCAGTTAAGAATGCTGAGTCATTCAGAGGCAGTTGAGCATGCAGCAACTTAGCAATTATGTGAAAAGTATTTAACTAGGCAAGAGCTCCCTGCTCTTTCTCTCTGTCTGTTCACTGTTAGCTGTGTGCTGTTGCTGTTCGTGGAAATATACTTTGAAGAAGCTGTAATGCTATAAAAGCTGGTTCCTGTGAGTTATTGAACTAAGATAGTTGTAGCAAGATACTAGTAAGATACTAGTTTATTATATATATAGTATAGACAGTAGTAGCAGTAGTAGTAGTAGTATAAAGAAGTAAATATATTTTTCCACAACTTCCTACTGCTGCTGTGTTTCATTGAAGACTTTACCTCCATTTCTACTGGTCTGTGGTGGGTGGGCTGCCTGGCTGGTTGGGTTGGTGGGCTGGCGGGACTGGTTTGCTGCTTGGCCACAAACAGGCTAGTTTCCACAAATGGAAACAGTGTTAATTAAATTGCAAATTACATTGGCATAATAAGGACTGGTCACATTTCTTTCTTTAAAAACTACAAATATTGTATTGTCTAAAATTTGGATTGTGGATCTCTGCATGTACCTTTTGTTAAGAATGACCCATGAACAGACATATCTAAATACATTATTCATGTAACATCAGTGCTAATGATTATTACTGGTAGATCAGTCTGTCTGCTTCTGCTTCAGATGTTTTTTCATCACAATCTGAAGTTACTAGAATAGCCCTCCAGAGATATATTGCCATATATGTGACCTATCTTTTTCAGGAAGATTAGCTTAGGAACACTTTGATATTCTTGAATGAGAACCTAAAAAGTAGTAAGTTATCGAACTTTTTTATGGAAGCTTTTTTAAAAAAGATTATTAAAAACTAATATAAATTAAAATGTAAGGAAGAAAAGGAAAGAAAAGGAAAGAAAAACATGCAAGAAAAGTTAAAGAAAAATAGAAAATAGAAAAGAAAGAAAAATTATAAAGAAATGGTTTCTAATATTCACCACAACAGTTATAAACAGGGGTGGGCAGCAGGCAGGACAGTGTGAAACGCAGTTCCACCCGCAGAAATGAAGCTGCATGCCCAGCTCCAGCTGCTGCTGCATGCTCCTCTCTTTTTTCCTCTTTCCTCCTTCCTGGCCTCAGACGAGCTTCCCTCTCTCCTGCCCAGCTCCCCTCCAGCCTCATGTGGCTACCTCCCGAGGCCAGGAAGGAGGAAAGAGGAAAAAAGCGAGGAGCATGCAACAGCAGCAGCAGAAGGGAAAAAAAGGAGAGCTGAGCCGAGCTACATCAAAGTGGTCTGGGCTGCAGTCTTTTTCCCCTTGCAAAGTCCTCACTCTGCCCACAGCTGAGATGAAAAGGCATTGTGTGGCAATAATAACCATGTAACTCTCCCTCAGCTTTCCGATATTTTTTTTAAAAAAACCCTCCCATCCTCCTTCTTCTCCTTGGAAAGCGGCAGGGAGACCAGCATCAGCAGGAATTGCAGGGGGGGCTTTTCCTCCCCCCCTCTTTTCTCAACAGCTGATCTGCACCCATTCACCTAGCTACCCAGCCTGGGGCAGGGGGCAACCCAGGAAGGAGAGCAGGGGAAACACGAAACAAATTGTCACCCCAGCCAGCGACACTGGTGAAATTGGAAGTCAAGGACTTAACAGTTCACTTGAACGATGATGATCATTCAAGCCACTCCCACCTAGTCACATGGCTGGCAAGCCACTCCTGCCCAGTCGCATGACCATCAAGCCACACCCACAAAATAAGCCACACCTACAGTGTGGCAGTAAAAATTTTGGCAGCCCATTACTGGTTATAAGTGATATTATATGTAACTCCTCTCTCTAAAGTTACATCATAGTGCTTTCTTTCTGTAATCTACCCCAGGGGCGTCAAACTCACATCGTCATGGCATTATCATGTGATGTATCAGGACTTTTCCCGCCTTCACTAAACTGGGCATGGGTGTGGCCAGCGCATGATGTATCCAACCCATGGGGCACAAGTTTGTCAGCCCTTATCTATCCACCCTCATCATCAAAGCCATAAATCACAAATTCTTTTTTTTCATCCCAAAAATGTAGATATTCTCTTTTCTCTAATCAAAGTTAGTTAATTGCTCTCAACCATAGCTATTAGTTTCATCAAACATTCCTCCATAATGTGTAGTGTCAAATAGTTATTGTTTCTTTCTGTGAACATGTATTTATTTATTTTATTTATTTATTTTATCCAATACACAATGAGAGTTTTAGTGGGTATATATATATATATACACACATAGTAAAATACATGATGAAGGTTATAGAGGAGATACTCATAGTAAAACATATCTATGAAAGAATAGAAAAGAAGATAAAGCAATGAAAGAATAGAAGAAGAGATATAGGAATAGAAGAAAGGTATAGGAGATATAGGAGAGCAATAGGACAGGGGACCGAAGGCACTCTAGTGCACTTGTACTCGCCCCTTACTGACCTCTTAGGAATCTGGATAGGTCAATCCTAGATAATCTAAGGGTAAAGTGTTAGGGGTTTGGGGATGACACTATGGAGTCCGGTAATGAGTTCCACGCTTCGACAACTCGGTTACTGAAGTCATATTTTTTACAGTCAAGTTTGGAGCGGTTAATATTAAGTTTAAATCTGTTGCGCGCTCTTGTGTTGTTGTGGTTGAAGCTGAAGTAGTCACCGACAGGCAGGACATTCCAGCATATGATCTTGTGGGCATGTACCTAACAGTTCCATGTATAATATACAGTACCTCTTCCTATTTTGTGTTCCTCATCATATTTGGCATAACATCAGAGATGTTCTTTGTATGCTGGACTCTAGGCAATATTAACTAGTAGGAAAATCCATGGGTTTCTGTAAATAAGTTATGCCTGGAAACTGCTAGGTTGCACAGGAAAGTGAACACAAGAACAAGGGGACACAATCTGAAGTTAGTTGGGGGAAAGATCAAAGGCAACATGAGAAAATATTATTTTACTGAAAGAGTAGTAGATCCTTGGAACAAACTTCCAGCAGACGTGGTTGGGAAATCCACAGTAACTGAATTTAAACATGCCTGGGATAAACATATATCCATTGTAAGATAAAATACAGGAAATAGTAAAAGGGCAGACTAGATGGACCATGAGGTCTTTTTCTGCCGTCAGTCTTCTATGTTTCTATGGTCATATATTAGGCTTTTTGGCTTTTCATTGAGAATCAGTGCATTTTTTTATGCTTCATTTAGAAAATTAGGAAAGACAGGATGTGTTTTGTATGTTGCTTACGTTTTTGGATTCATGTACAATAAAATTAGCCATGCGAATGAATCAAGTCTGAGAACCAACAATTTACCACATACAGTGTCTAATAGGAAGTACATGAATGTGTTACAGTGGTTTCAACAGGTGTTGAGGAAGGATGGAAGTTCATACATTGTGTAACTACAGAAATGGTACAGAGCTAATTTCATGAAATGTAGCTTTTCATTACACTGCCTGTCCATCTTAGCATTTTTATTTTTCCAGTCGCCATGGCAACTCTCTTTATTTCAATGGGCTATTTTTATTCTGAATTCCCATAGTACCATCCGTCTCCCTGAGGATTATCACTTGCTTCTTCTCTACAGGAGAAGGCTATAATCACGATAACAAACCTCACCACACAGCAGGAACTAATGGATCTCCTGCAAAAAAAAGAGTCATCAACAGCATTAATTGTTCCGTTACCTGAAGCACAATTGAATGAATGTGCCTTGAAATCACCAGGGAATAGAGTACTAAATAATGCATAAATAAGTTTAGTGGATTCCAACTGGGAGTTGTCATATAGTCAGCATTTTTGGACTCTGGGGGAAAGGAGGCTATGGACTTAACTGACTCCACCAGTGTTTCAACAGCTGTGAGATCTGAGCTTTGGACAGTGCCCGGTGAAGTTACCTAAAGCCACAGAAACACACAATTTAAAGGGGAACACTTATAAAAATAATATTGGATTTCAAATGAAAAGGTGAACTAGCCAGAAATAGTGTAATCATCCTTAATAATGCTATTACTGTATTATGTTTGGACTTTGGCCTATACAGGGCGTCCATTTCTTCCTCAAGTAGCCCTTCCATCTATCTATGTCATTTAGACTAAAGAAATCAGAGTAACATTCATGCATAAAAATAGTGCCAGTATCTGAAGAGAGGTATATTTAGGACATTTGTGCCTTGAATGTTTCCCAGATATCCAGAGATCATATTTGAAGACCTGCTCTGGGTGCTTCCTATGCTAAAGTGTGGTAAAGAAGTCTTACCACCTTTGCTTTCTCTTTCACCTGCTATCATTATTATCAAGAGGTTCTAGTTTCTTAGCCATGAGAAGTCAGCTATGGAGCAACAACATAACAAGGCTAAAGGGATGAGTTCCATATGCATTTCTGTTGCAATAGCTCCAAAATTCATGCCTACAATATAAATGTCTGTGGAGTTCATATGTATTTTAGATCCAGGCAAGCAATTTGAAATCAATTTTCGTGTTTCCAGGGGGGCGTAGCCAAGTCTGGTCTGTTATGAATCAAACTTGACCAAGAAATTCTAATCTCAGTGGGTTGATCTAGTGCTGTAACGAATTATAACAGCGTGGCACTTTCACCAGAAAGAAAAATAATATTTTCTTGCCTAAAATGTTATGAAAATGATGATCAGTTGCCCCAGTCATAGAAGGTGTCCGAGAGACTTTGGCTAGTGATCCATTCTTTTAGGATTCACTCCATCTCTTTTTTCCAGTGTATCACACCCAATGCCTATAGAATGAAGTGTGGTGAGCTATTTTAGTTAGCAGTTTGACTTAATGACTTTTTTTCTTTTATTGAAAAATAGATCAGTGGATTAAGTTTTAAGTCTCCTCCCAATACTCCAGCAATGTTTTTTTTCTTTCCGTCCTTCAGAATGGGAGGAAAGGAGGAATCCGCCTCCCAGCTGCCATTTTACCATGCTTCAAAAATATGTTCAGCAAAGTTGTTATCCTCACACAAGGGTAGGAGTGGCACATTCTGTTGTGGCTGTTGAAGGATTGAGGAGCCCTTCCTGCCTGCCTGACTGACTGAAATAAAAGAAATCCTTTCTTATATTCATATATTTCTCAACGATCCTGCTAAAGGGCAAAATCTCTGTCTGCACATATTTTGCCTGACACAAAGCTGCATTACTCTTTCCAAACTGTTCTCATTGTCATTCTTATAGTCTTAGCCAAACAGTTGTTCAGACACACTAGACACCAGACAAACTAATCCCCTTGCCATTTTGTAATCATTTCAATACCTTTCCCTTTGTACAGATAAATTCTTAATAACATTCTTTCAGTTATGAGACCAGGTGCAATCTTAACATACTGTATGTGTTAGATGAATCATACAGCCATTCCCATAAGTGAACATTCAATAAGTGAAGTAAATCTATATTTTAATATTTTTTCCAGTTAAATGTCTACATCTCCAGTCTTACCATTTTCAACATTCTCCTAACAGTTCATCCTCTCATTGGTCTTTTACTAAATTTTTATTCTTTAATCATAAATAATCAAATCAGATATTCTGCTGGATTTATATTCATTGCTTTGACATGTGTACATATGAACAGAATTGCTGCTGGAAAGTGGTTGGCCATTTTTTCTATATTTCAATTTATTTCATTTTTTAATTAGAGGGCTTTATTCTTTCTGAAGAGAAGGCAGAGGAGAAAATGCAAGTTTGGGAATGTTTCTTTTGTTTAATAGCTTTACTGGCCTTCTCTACAGCTAACTTGCCCTAAATTGCCCCTGCAGTCTGACCTACTTCTAGCAAGGATTTGATTTCTTTGCCTCAGGTAGACTTTTGCAGTTCTTCTAATTCAGTTTATGTGAATACTTTATTTTGTTTTACAAATCAACATTGATCTACTAGCCTCTGTTCTGTTATTTCTGATTCTGTATGTTGTTCTTTCCAGAGCTGGTACAATTTTTTTTCATCATCATCATCATCATCATCATCATCATCATCATAACAACAACAATAACAATAACAATAATAATTTATTAGATTTATATGCCGCCCCTCTCCGCAGACTTGGGGCAGCTCACAACAATAATAAACAGTATACAATAAACAAATCTAATATTTAAAAGAAGAAATATCTAAAAGCCCATTATATAAAACCATACAACACAAACATACCATATATAAAACTATATAAGCCTGGGGAAAATATATCTCCTTTTCATTGGATTTGCTTGATTACACATCAATATTTCTTTGTTTCCAGGTTTTTTTTATTTGCAGCAAGTAAATAACTTTTCTTTAGTAGTGCAAGACTTGCTGACTTTTGTTGCTTTTGAGTTCCATAACCCATTTGTCACCAGATATCCAGGAATTCCAACATCTAGTATGATCCATGATGACACTAGCAATGACTGATGTGGTATGGGTTTCTGTAAATTATACCTCACGATATTGTTTATGGAAAATACACTTTTCACCAGGCTCCTTTGTTAGAACCTGTCCAATATGGCTATCCCACCTTTATATATATTTGTGCTCAGGGTTTGCCCAAGCACAAAGCCAAAAACACCAGCCTGAAGATGACGAGTGGGACTTTGTCGAAATGACGCCAGGAGTCTCTAAACCTTACACGGGGAAAAACCCGGATAGATAGATAGATAGATAGATAGATAGATAGATAGATAGATAGGTAGGTAGGTAGGTAGGTAGGTAGGTAGGTAGGTAGGTAGGTAGGTAGGTAGGTAGGTAGGTAGGTAGGTAGGTAGGTAGATAGATAGATAGATAGATAGATAGATTAGATAGATAGATAGATAGATAGATAGATAGATAGATAGATAGATAGATAGATAGATAGATAGATAGATAGATAGATAGATAGATAGATAGATAGATAGATAGATAGATAGATAGATATAGGCAGACAGACAGACAGACATGTGTGTGTGTGGGGGGGGGTGTATTTCAAGGTAGAAAACATACCCAATGCTCCTTCCTCCTATTTTGTCCACAACAACAATCTCGTGAAGTGAGTTGAGCTGAGAGAGAATGACTGGGCCAAAGTTAACTCCAATGCCTAAGGGGAGTCCTGGAGCTCACAGTCCTTTGGATTTAAGACCTTTTAATATAAGATGCTGTACTGATTGATCTTCTGGACAGCATATCCCTCCTTCCATAATTTGCTGCTTTGAGACATTTGAGCTGGATCTTATCACTGACCTGAAACAAGGGAAGCAGCCAGTTACTTTAATTATAATCCCTTAAGAGAGTGAATACGGCAGGATTTTCAGAATAATTGTCCTGTCATTTTAACTCACTGTTACCTCCCTGCAGAACAGAGCTGAGGCAGAAAAGGGGTTGCTTTATGTTCTCAATAGTGCTGCCTCAGAAATCTCAGGGATGTCAAAGCATGCATTCAACCATATCCTTTATAGGTATAAAATTATTTAAAATGTTAAGCACAGTATTTTAGACAGAAAAATAATTTCTACAGTATAGTAGAATGGCAGGCAGAATTCTAAGGAATCAAAAGAGAAAATGTACTGTATTGCATGCTCAAAAAGAAACAAGCTTGACTGGCTGCCAATCCATTATAATTACTGAAAGGCCCAGCAACTTCTCTTTAGACGCAGAAAAGCTGCATAGATCAATACTGAAGGGAAAGGCAGGCACAAGGAGATATCTGTATTGGATCAGTATATTCATGCTTACCTTTATAAGAAACCTTCATGTCTGAATTGTGAATATAACTTTGCTTCTGTACTTGCATTCATTGTTCCAGACAAATACTGTACAAATCTAAAACCAATTAATGGGATTATTGATCCAAGTAAACAGGTAAAATATAACATTTCTTTCACTGCTTTGCCCTCTTCCCAATTTTATTACTTTCCAAACCATGTTACTATGCTAGTGGAAAATATTACAAGTAGAAATACATTCCACCTAAGCAATTATCCTGTCCGAACAACTATGAACTTCCCCAGGCCTATAACTTCCCCAGGCCTATATTGTTTATGTATGGTGTGTTGTGTGCATGTTTTTAAATTATGGGTTTTTAGTTTAAATTATTAGATTTGTATTACATTGTTTTGCCACTATTGTTGTGAGCCGCCCCAAGTCTACGGAGAGGGGTGGCATACAAATTTAATGAATGAATGAATGAATGAATGAATCAGACTGGGGCAATATTTCCTGTCTGCAGAACTGGAATTGTCAAGATTTTTGTTTCGGTGACTAGAACCTCGGTGGTGCAGTGGTTAGAGTGCAGTACTGCAGGCTGCCAGCAGTTTGGCAGATCGAATCTCAGAAGGCACAAGGTTGACTCAGCCTTCTATCCTTCGGAGGTGGGTAAAATGAGGACCCAGATTGTTGGAGGCAATATGCTTACTTTCTGTAAACCGCTTAGAGAGGGCTGTAAAGCACTGTGAAGTGGTATAGAAGTCTAAATGTTATTGCTATGCCTGTCATCCTTTTTGCAGTTGGGATATTAAGCCCTACTCTACTATAAGTGCTTCAGCTTTAGTCATAAGTGTTCGCCAACATTAAAGAAGTTTGATTCGCCAACATTAAAGACGTTTGATAAGAAATAAGGTGTTCAGATTGTGATTAGAAAGAGGGGCTTTGGTATTCTGAAGAGCATGAACATAACTCCTCTCAGTAGCTCATTAAAGTAGCTGCCTTGTTTCCCAGGATTGTGTGACTTTGTGCTGTGCTGTCTACTATAGCTGCACAAGTTTGGAACTAGAAGTAGTTATTTAATTAAATGTAAGTAGATATCATTTTCCTTTTCCTGGGTGTTCCAAAGCACATTCTAAAACAAATCCAAAACTTTGCACAGCTCTAATATAAGCAAAAGAATAAATTTGCAGCCTCAAACTAGACAACCTCTTATGAAATAGACTTTCTTACAGTGACCAGTTAGGAAGCTTTCAGAAATGCATTCAAGACAGGGCTGGTTTGCAGAACTGGGGTTCTATAAATATTAGACTTCAATTCCCACTGGCTCAGCCAACAATATCTCAGAATCACAGCTATTCTACTCTTATTTGGGGGTTTAAAATATGAAGATCATATCAGTGTGGACTGCTTCTAATAGTTAATTCTCTTAAAATTAATTGTAAAGAACATGTTATTAATTTATATTCATATCCCACTGATTTTTGAAAATGTCAAAGCTGTTTATATTATGTTTTTATGTAGATATATATCTGTTATTCAAGTATTCCTACACCAAGTGAGTCAGAGCTACAATTCCCAGAATTCCCAGCTATTTTGGAAATGAAATCCCAACCCATTTGAAGCCTACCAGATTGGGGGAAAGTGTCTTTTTGTTTTGTTCTGTTTAATTGAGAGTTTTGTTCAATTTATTTGATATCGAGGCAAGATAGAGAAACAGATTATTGAGTATTTATGTCAGATTATTGTGAAGCAGCACAAGGCTGACCAAGTGTTAAGAGTTAAATCTTTTTAGGATTTGAATAGGAGGCCACTAATTGATACCAAAACCATAGACTTGATGGAAAGTCAAAAACATCCCAAAAGTCAGTGGCAAACCTCTAACTATATAGCAATAGCACTTAGACTTATACATTGCTTTTTTTTAATAATATAATTTTTATTGATTTTTTTAAAAGTTTTACAAAAAACAAAATGAAAGCATAAAACATAAAAGTGTACCATCACCAAACAAAGAAAGTAAAGATTCCCTTCACCAGGGAAGATTCAATTTTTTTCCTTCATTCAATTAGCACGCTTTCAAACAACGAGGAAAGGAAATTGTTGGCATGGTTGTAAGGAAAAAGGAGTATTTATGCATATGTTTTGGGAATGTAACAAAGTTCAAAAATTTTGGAAGCAAATTCAAATGGAAGTGAATAAAATTACGAATGGTAATTGGAAAATAACCAAGGAAGCAGCATTATTGATAAAAAAATAGTGAGGTAAAAGGATATGAAGAAATTAAAACTGCAGCGATAGAAAGCGCCCAGGCAACCATAGTGCTTGGGTGGAAAGACGATAATAAATGGACGATAAAAAATTGGTGCAGGTACATGGTGGACCACATTCACTATGAAATTACGGAAATCTGATTACATAATTATAATGAAGAGAAATTAGCAGCAACAATGAGGCGGTGGGAGAAGGTTAAAAATTATATATTAACAATATCGGCAAGCGATGCAAATGTAAAAAATAAAATTCAATCACTTTATAATGAATGAACAATGTAACCCAGAGATAAAGCAAATTATATATTGCTTTACATATATATATTGCTAAGCGGTTTACAAAGTCAGCATATTTCTCCCACAATCTAGTTCCTCATTTTATCGACCTTGGAAGGCTGATTCAACCTTGAACTACAGACTGTGGGCAAAGTTAACCTACAATACTGCATTCTAACCATTGCAACACCACAACTTTATATACTATAAAAAGTTTCATGACTGTAACTTCCTGGAACTTGTAACTTCCTGGGGAACTTGTATGAGAAAGCCAATGGGGAATCTTTCTGGGAAGGTTACAGGTTGTTCAGATAAATCTCTCACTAATGCTCCACCAGTCCCTCTGTGCTCATAAATATACCTGAAAAGATGACCCAACAGGTCCACTGGTTGTCTAGTCAATGCTAAAAAGACATGGAGACAAATAGGCAGACATATCCATGAAATCATCAAGAGCAAAGCTCAGCTCCAGATGAGACTTTACTCTCAGTTGGATAAAGCCATTAGCAACTGGATAAATTTAAGGTTCATGGAAACTGTACAAAATCATAGTCTGAAAAGCTGATAAAATGCCACATCTCTGGAGTTGAGCAACAAAGCAGCAAGATTCCTTGTTCCAGCATTAGTTTATTCCCAAAGTCTTTAATAACTATCTCCAGAATCTATGCTCAGCATTAGCGGCTGCTACTCATCAAGGACTACCTAGCCAGAAGACATACTGAGGAGCAAGCTCTTATTGCAATTGAGCATTTTATGTCTGTCAACATAAGTTTGGGATGCTGTTCCATCTTCATATTTTATTTTATTTACTTATTCATTTGTCCAATACACAAATACATAGGAAGAAAGATAGACATGTGATAATATAAATGAGGGTGAGAATGAACTTAGAGGAGAGGATATATGAAAGGAAGAGCATATATAAGATAGGTGAAAGAAAGGAAAGACAATTGGACAGGGGACGAAAGGCACACCAGTGCACTTATGTACGCCCCTTACTGGCCTCTTAGGAACCTGGAGAGGTCAATCATGGAGAGTCTAAGGGAGAAGTGTTGGGGGTTAGGGGTTGACACAATTGACACAATATATCCCTGGTGAGACATGACTGCCAGGAGTTATGCAGGGCCTTGTCCTAACATAGCCTCCTTTCAGGTTCTTGAAGCTCCATCTGCTTCTCACACTCTTCCAGGGAAGAGTTGGCTTAGTTCTTGTGAATATAGATTTATAGTGCTACAGCATCAGTTTTCTAAAATGCTTCACTGACAGCTCTTCTACTGACTGATGGTTCTATACTACCTACTAAATTGACAGAAAAGAGGGGTGAGAGAAGGTGAACAGAGCTTTATTTTTAAAAATTTCTGGGATGTGTAGAAAAAAAGAAAGTGGTGTTAAATGTACTTGAAATGGACCCAAATTTATAGAAATCTCATTGATTAGAAAATGAATCTCACTACCACCAATCTGACCCCATGTCAACATGTTTCACTTAGTGTTTCATTTATCATAAAAGATGTACTGAAATGGCGGCAATTAATCTCTGAGCAAAATCAGAGTGGTCAATACCTTTAAATGCCTATGTTCCGGCTATTTGGACCTGAACCATGCTTACTGAGATCATTTGGTGAAGATGTTTGAGAAGATTATATTTAGGATTACAGAGTTGAGGGTTTAACATCTTTATTAACCATTATAAATCCCTTAAAACACCTCTTGTGAACTGGTTTTTATTGATATTTGTTAATTTGTTTTCTTACTTGAGCTATTTTAAAGTGTCGATTTGTTCATTGTTTTTATTGTAAATCACAGAGCAGTTTCTTAGTTGGAGCTTCTGTATTAAATTAAATTAAACAACATTTTCTGCAGCAGCTGTTTTGGGCTAAAACTATTTGAATTACTTTTTAAAAGAATAATTGAATGGTTGTCCTAGATAGGCACATTATTTGGAAATTAAAAACCCATTGCATGGCATTATTAGTGAACTGAGACTGAAACACGTTTATAAAGGATCCAAATAGGTAAGATTTTAGAATTGAGCTCGAATGAAGGCTATAGTTCAGTAGTAAGAATGCAGAATTTGTGTCAGTACCAACATTCTTTTCTTTTAAAACAAACTGGATAATTATCATTTAGCAGACCACACTGAAGGACTTGCTGTAAAGCATACCACAGTCTTATTACTAGATTAGCCTGTATTTATAAGGCTTGGTTAACAGTAATCTCTTATCAACAGATACAATAGAATGTTATGTTTAGAGAAATATACTGCTCAAAAAAATAAAGGGAATACTCAAATAACACATCATAGATCTGAATGAATGAAATATTCATTTGAATACTTTTTCTGTACAAAGTTGAATGTGAATAACAGCATATGAAATTGATTGTCAATCAGTGTCACTTCCTAAGTGGAGAGTTTGATTTCACAGAAGTTTGATTTACTTGGAGTTATATTGTGTCCCCCCACCTTTTTTTTTGAGCAGTGTACATTTAACTTCTGACAATCAGAGTACCAATAATAAAGGCTCCTCAAGAAGCCTTCCCTGGACCGAGCCATGCTTAATAACTATCGTCCAGTCTCCAACATTCCCTTTATGGGGAAGGTTGTTGAGAAGGTGGTGTTGCTCCAGCTCCAGCGGTCCTTGGAAGAAGCTGATTATCTAGGCCCTCAGCAGTCAGGATTCAGGCCTGGCTACAGCACGGAAACTGCCTTGGTCACGCTGATGGATGATCTCTGGCGGGCCCGGGACAGGGGCTTGTCCTCTGTCTTGGTGCTTCTTGACCTCTCAGTGGCTTTCGATACCATCGACCATGGTATCCTTCTGCACTGGCTGGAGGGGTTGGGAGTGGGGGGGCACTGTTCTTCAGTGGTTCTCCTCCTACCTTTCCGTTCGGTCACAGTCTGTGTTAGTGGGGGGTCAGAGGTCAACCTCTAAGTCTCTCCCTTGTGGAGTGCCTCAGGGGTCGGTCCTCTCCCCCTTACTATTTAATATCTACATGAAACCGCTGGGTGAGATCATTCAAGGGCATGGGGTGAGTATCATCAATATGCGGATGATACCCAATGGTATCTCCACCCCATGTCCAGTCAACGTCCATGTCCAGTCCTTGCCTTTCGTAAGTTACTAAAGACCCACTTATGTCACCAGGCATGGGGGAACTGAGATACCGCCCAGGCTTATATAGTTTACGCATGGTATGATTGTGTTGTATGGTTCCAGTGTTGGTTTTAGAATGTTTTTAATATTAGATTTGCTACACTGTTACTATTTTGTTGTGAGCTGCCCCGAGTCTGCAGAGAGGGGCAGCATACAAGTCTAACAAATTAAATTAAATTAAAATAATAAAGTAATAAAAAAATAAATTTTATTTATATATTTTATTATTTTAAAATAAAAATAATAAAATAATAATAAAGACCATTATAAAGAAGAATATTTGTAGCTTAGGGTTGAAATGAGGGGTTCTTGATGCTCTCTGAGCTTGCTTGGGTTTTTTTGCAGACGTTTCATTACCATAACTAGGTAACATCATCAGTGCCAGCAAGGAGTGCTATTTGCTGTCAGTTTATATTCTGGTGCCTTTTCTGTCTGTGTGAGTGGGGTTGCTCCTGGAGAGTCTTTGGCTGGGCTGTTTACTGACGGCTCTTTGGCAGTTTCTTGATTGGAATATTGTTTACTTGATTGTTGATCTGAAGTTAATCTTGGAGTTAATCGATGCTGAGCTGGATGCTGATTACTGGTGGAGAGATGCAGGAGCCTTTTTGTTCTCTTTTGGGTGGATTGATTGTCTCTTTTGCATAGTGGATGTTGTTAATGTCTATGTGTCTATCGATGGCTGATTTTTCAGAATGCCAAGTTTCCAGAAATTCCCTGGCATTTTTGGACTTGGCCTGGTCTAGAATGGTCACATTTCCCCAGTTGAAACTATGGTTAAATCTGTCTATGTGCTGTGAAATTAAACAATTTTTGTCATGTCTTTTGACTGCCAGTTGGCATTCATGGATACATTCTGCCAATCTAATGCCTGTTTGTACTACATAGTGCTAGTTGCAGTTCTTTTACTGTATGGGGTAGTAGACTCCTGTTTTTTCTTCTGGGGCTGCTGGGTACTGTAGTTTGCTTAGGATGTTTTGAAGGGAACATCCTAAGCTAAAGATGTTTAGCTGGGCTTGTGTGCTACGCTGATTCCATGTGGTTTTAGTAGTCTGTTGGTGGTTTCTGAGACATCAATTAATTAATTAATTAATTAATCAATCAATCAAATAATCAATCAATCAATTAATTAATTTGTATGCCTCCCAACTCCCTAAGGAATCTGGGCGGCTTACAACAAAGAGAAGCAACATTTAAAAGGAACAATTTAAAAATAATTAACTAATAAGATCATACATACAGTATCTCTCACTATCTCTCATGGCTGAATCATGGCCTCATTTGATCAACAGCCCAAGAAAAAGCTTTCTGGAAGGCTGTAGGGTGGGGATGGTATATATTTCTATCTCTGGAGATAGTTGGTTCCAGAGAGCCGGAGACGCCACAGAGAAGATCCTTCCCTGCGGCCCCGCCAGCCAATATTTTTTGGCTGACGGGACTCAGAGAAAGCCAATTTTGTGGGCCCTTATCGATCTCTGGGAGCTATAAGGTAGAAGGTGGACCCAAATATATTTTTGATATATGACAGAGTAATTTTTTTACAGTTTGTGCTGGTTGTGCTATACTGGCTTGAGTGGTCAGGGACTTTTTGTTAAAGCTGTGTGGTATCCATTTTGTTGGAACATGTTATATAGATACAGTGTTTCCCAATCCTGGCAACTTGAAGAGATCTGGACTTCAACTCCCAGAATTCCCCAGCCAGCATTTGCTGGCTGGGGAATTCTGGGAGTTGAAGTCCAAATATCTCCAAGTTGCCAAGGTTGGGAAACACTGGTATAGATGTTCCACTTCTTTTTCCTGCTGTTCTGGGTTGCTGCAGTATTTGGGCTCGTTTAAATAAAGTCCTTGCACAGCTTTTCTTGTGGGAGGTTGGGTTGATGCTGGTTAGTACGGGTGGTTTTTCTATAGACTTGTGTTTCTAGTTTGCCATTGTGGATCTCTGCTGATCAGGATGTCCAGGAAGAGTAGCAAGTTGTTGTTGTTTTCTTCTGTAGTAAGAGAAGAGTTTATACTGGTTTCCATAGAAGAGACAACTTAGTTCCTTGAATGAAATATTATTGGATATTATAAGTTTTTCTTTCTTTTTCTAGAAAAACGAATGGCTGTGTTTGAACTGCCAAACTCAGAGGCTACTAGAAGGAAGCCTAGGAGACCCTGCTCCAATGCCACTGCCCACTTCAAAACAACAGCCAACTGGATCCCCCAGGCACCAAGCTGGAGGTCATCAACAGAGAGGAGCCCAGCACCATGAACCATCAATTGCTAAAGACAGGCATCCTGCACATTTCAGGACTTCAGAACAAAGCAAATTCCCAATTGCCACGGCCCCCCAAAAAATGCCTGCTGCTCCATCTGAAGAAAAGCCACTGCCCAAATTAGCTGAAAAGTCTTCAATACCTTATGAAAGTCCATTGTCAAAAGGGAAAACTACAGCTTCAAAACCAGAAAGAGAGATCAAAGACAGCACAGTTGTACCTGAATCTCAAAAAACAAGAGATCAAGAGGTAAGCACTTTTTCACTTAGCAATGTATGAACAGTAGATGGCGGTGTGAGATGTTTTGGAAGGTGTTTAGCCTAAGACAGTGTTTCTTAATTTAAGCAACTTTAAGAAGTGTACTGGCCTGAAGAATTCTGGGAATTAAAATTCACAAATCTTAAAGATGCTAAGATTGAGAAATCCTGAACTAGAACTGGTAAGGAATTTTAAGGCAAATCTGTGTCCGTTAGACTGAAATCTATGGTGCAGATAATAGAATTCATAGAAACATAAGAATTCATCATGGGTTACAGCCTACATGAGGGTTTTTAAAAAAATCTATGTACATATAAAGAGATAATTATTTTTCTTTTTCCTTCCTGGGTTTTTAATTATCCTTAGCTTTCCAGAGCATTTTTAGCATCCCCAAATATTCTTGTTATCTCCCTGAGAAATATCCCTTCCAACACATTCTGTTTGCAAATGTGCTAATCTCAGAAATATACTGTATAATTTGTTTTCAAGTCTCTTCTGATCTGATGAATAAAGAAAGCAGGACAATATATTTTGCAATTATAAAATAGTAGGACATATTTGCTATATATCATTTTGGGATAAAACATTCACAATCTAAATGCAAGATTTGCTGGGTCTGAGCTCAGCTTCATCATTTTGTATAAACATTGGCTAGTCGGTTGTTTCTGGAAAATATACAATTTCTCTCTTTCTCTCTAGCACCACATTTGTATATTGTATGTCCAAGGAGAACGCTTGCTAATGGTTAGCGATTCACACCATCCTTCCCTAACTCTGATGTGCATTCTCAAATGCACATCTGTAAAGTGCCTCCTTTACTGGGGATCTTGTCATTCCACTGCATCTATTTCTATCCCAATTGTAATTTTAGTATCCATAAAGGGATAGACAAAGCCACTATATTTTCAGAAAGCTTTGTGTGTGTTTGGTTGCTTGTTGAGGATAATTTCTCCAGGAAATACTCATGGGGTATCTAAAACACAATTTGCACCCATGAAATCAGCATCAGATTCTTTCTGCTATTGGGTTATAAAAGGATAGGAATTATAAAAAAATATCCAAGTTTAGTTGGAGACAGTGGAGAATCAGAGAGTCAGAGTGTTAGGTATTAGTGCATAGCAGGAGGCTAATTATGAGACTCCCAGAAAGAAAAACAAATTGGAGTACCTAAGGGAGAAACCATTAGTTGTTGCTAGCAAAGAGTGAAGGTGAACAGGAGCGCGCTCTATCACAATAGACCTCTTCCAGTCTCCATCTAGAGTGATTAATAAAGACCAGGATTTTCCATGGATGTTACATAGCATTTAGACAATACTCTTCGGAGTAGACATTGACTGTAGAACCTGACAGTCTATTTAAGTTTACTGCACTTAACAGAACAGGTTTTTTTTTGTAATGGACATTAACTCATTTTCCTTTCCGGTAAATGTAGAGCCCTCATTTCTCCCAAACTGCAAGTTGAAAATAGATATTAGTATAAACAAGAACTTTTTTGTAATGGGTTCTATGGGAATTTTCCAATTATACAGCTGCCAATATTTTGATTGGAGTATTGATTAAATGGACAGAATTTAATCAAAGTAGTGTGATCAGCACCCTTATCTTTACTTTACTTCTAGGGTTTTCTCCACAAAATGCCAATTGAGCACCAAGTATGGTTTTTTCTGCCTTTTGGAGATTCTAATGATCAGCCTTTTGCCTCACCATTACTTTATTTTCAGTACTGATATCTGAATTGTGAGAAATATGTGGTTGGGATTCTTATCTTTCAAAACCTGAAGAAAAAAAAATATTCTTGGTTTTTGTAAAATCTGCCCAATAAAGGCACCGTTAGGCCAAGGAACTCTCGAAAGGTTTATTGTAAGAAGTTAACGATAACGTGCAACTGGAACTGCTAACAATAATGACAAGATGGCTGCGCCTGGCAGCTATATATACATATCCTGCTGCCAGGCTGATCCAGCCAATCCAGGCTCTGTATTTTCCCGCCCAAGGGTAAGGGGCGGGCACAACAGTTTTAAATTCCAGTGACATGTTTCTGAAGTTGTATGTAAAGATGTAAAATGTTTAATTCTGCATGTGAGATCAGCAACACATCAACGTTATTGGAATCCTGGGGAAAAATTTAGCAATAGCTGAATTTCAGTAACATACATACATACATACATACATACATACATACATGCATGCATACATGCATGCATGCATGCATGCATACATACATTATGCCTTTTAGGGGTCAGTTTTTGCTTGAAGGAATTTGTAGGCAAGAGTGGATGGAGTTCAGTTTCCAGCAGGACAATGCCTTCTTTATTAAGCCAAAAAAAATGCCTGTCATGATTTCCATGGACAAAGCACGTGTGGGGCCAGATAAGGAAGGATCCAAGGGATAAGTACAGTTAGGAATCTAAAACAAGGTGGGGGGAATCCTCCCTCTAGCCCTATTTATAGTCCGGCAGCCTGCAGGAAGTTGCTGAATTACTGGGGCAGAAGTTATATTACAATCTAAAGCTCCCCAAAAGGCTCTGACCGACAGAGAAAGCAAAGGTAAGTGAGATGAAAGAAGGAACCATGATCCTTAATGATGGATGTCATTTGTTTTCAAGAAGGCTTATTTTCCCAAATTTCTGGCCAGTAGTTGGGTTTTTTTTCCCCGTATTGAGAAGGATGAGTCAGATCACTATTGGTAAATCAGATCACAATTGCCCATGCTTTTTCTCAGATCTATGATATCTGCATTATATAATGAAGTATTGTAGGAAGGGGAGGGAGGATAAGTACGGCACTCCCAAATTATATTAATGCTAAACAATGTCATTTGGCGGGCCCCAGGGGAAGAGTCTTCTCTGTGGTGGCCCCGGCCCTCTGGAATCAACTCCCCCCGGAGATTAGAATTGCCCCCACCCTCCCTGTCTTTCGTAAACTACTCAAGACTCACTTATACCGCCAGGCATGGGGGAGTTGAGATATTTCTTCCCCCTAGGCCATTACAAGTTATGCATGGTATGTTTGTGTGTATGCTTGGTTTTATAATAAGGGTTTTTAGTTGTTTTTATTATTGGATTGTTCATGTTGTTTTATCATTGTTGTCAGCCGCTCCAAGTCTACGGAGAGGGGCGGTATACAAATCCAATAAATAATAATAATAATAATAATAATAATAATAATAATTATTATTATTATTATTATTATTATTATTATTATTATTATTATTTATCTAGAAAAGGTTTAGATCCCTTGCAGTTCAATGGGGTTTGCAATCCCAGACAAGGAGAGGGATTTGATTGTAACAGTTAGGGCCTTTCTCATTACCATCATTATCCCACAATTAAATGTGGACTAACAAGATTGTGTCTAATAGAGTTTGCAACTAACTATACAGTTATACCCAAATTAGGGTCATAAATTCTTCTGCATTGTCCTAGAGCAGTGATGACAAACCTTTTTTTCCTCAAGTGCCGAAAGAGAGAGTATGCGTGCTATCGCACATGCGTGAGTGCCCACACCCATAATTCAGTGCCTGGGGAGGGTGAAAACAACTCCGAAGAGACCCAATGGAAACGCCCTGTTTCCCAACTTCTGGTGGGATCAGTAGGCTCATGTTTTGCCCTCCCCAAGCTCCAAAGGCTTCCCTGGAGCTGGGGGAAGATAAAAACTCCCTCCCCCATCCTCCCAGAAGCTCTCTGGAAGCCAAAAACGCCCTTCCAGAGACTCCATGCAAGCCAAAAACCAGCTGGCTAGCACACATATGCATGCTGGAGCTAAGCTAGGGCAATGGCTCGGGTGCCAGCAGATATGTCTCTGCGTGCCACCTGTGGCACCCATGCCATAGTTCGCCATCACAGTCCTAGAGGAATGCATCAAGCAAGAATGCTGACTTCACAAATTCCTATCCGAATAGCTGTGGTTTTTGCAATGGAGCCAGGTTGGGCCTCAGTCCAGCCTCCAGCAACTGCAGGTCCTGATTGGTCGTTTCCCTGCTTTTTGCCCTTCCCATGTTTACAGGGAAGTCAAGTCTGACTGGATGTTTGAGTGACCCTCAGTACTTGTCTTTTTCCTTCTGGGGTAGCCTCCATTCTTTGCTTTTTCAGATGTTTATATGTGTGGATGCCTCCACAACCTCTTTCAACATTCTCTTGTTGAAGAGAACTCTCACAAACCCTGCCTTTTCCTGCACAAGAAGGCTTGTACCTCTATTGCTTTACGTCATTCCCTAATTTTGCTATAGGTCCATAGAAACTTGATGGCAATGAAGAACTGATGGTTCCGATTCATAGGAACAAAAATGTGGCAAATGAAGTTTGGTAGCTTAGTTGCAGTCAGGGAAGCACCAGTCATGGCTCCTAGACTGCTGCATGTTAAAGCCACATGGACGGAACCACGGCACAGATTCACTGGGGTAAGAACGTGTTAGGTAAGCAGCAAGATTTAAGCTAGCACTGTTTTCTGGCATCTCAGGTGGGAAGGGGGCATGGCAAAATAGCTGTTCAGGCATCAGCGTGATATGGCTGCAAAAAAAGGTGAATGCAATTTCAGATTGCCTCAGACTATACAAAAGCATCGTTTCTAAATCAGAATGCTGACTCTATTTTGTTCTGCTCTGCTGAGATCCTACATTGAATCTCCTGTCTGGGCTGGAGCTTTAAGAAAGGTATAGAGAAATGGGAAGAAGAGGGGAAACAAGGGTAATAAGAACAATTAGGAAACTCAAAATGAAGTTGTATCAAGAAAGATTGAAGGCACTGGACATATCTGGGCATCAATAATCTTGAAAATGTTGAAGGAAAGTATGGTAGCACTATTCAAATACCAGAAATGATGTCATTCAGAAGAAAGTCAAGAGTGTGGGATGTGGAATAATGGATTTATGTTAGAGAGGACTTCTGTTGAGTGTTAGAAAAATGTCATAAAAGAAAGAGCAATTTAGCAGACAACAAATTACCCAAAATGCAAGTGTTCTGCCTTTCATTGGGTGCGTTCAGATGGATGCTAGATAACCTGGCCAGAGGACTTAAATTTGGAATTTTGCACTGAGCTGAGACCTGGACTTGATAAGTTTACGAGGTAGCACCTCAAATAGTCAATTCTCAAGCTTACTCAAAGCTAAACTGGGGAAAATGTATCATTCAAATAATGGTCTTTGTATGTGCATCTAAGATTAAAAACATAAATCTCTGTTTGTGCGTGTTGAGAATTAATGTATTGTTCAAAAAATCATGGGAAATTGTTTTAAACAATTGAGTAACACATTAGGCAAGTAAGATAGAGATCTCCAGAGCATTCTTTCGCAGAGTAGGAGTCAAGGATGCTGATGCCTCTTTTTGCAAAAGCAACAATTGTGTGTCTCGGGTCCTGCATTAAAATTGTTCATCTTTGGGTAAACCAGATTTCTTTTTAAAAAATGGAAGGACGGGGCCAATAAGACAGAGGTCTTGAAACTTGGCAACTTTAAGACTTGTGGACTTCAACTCCCAGAATTCTCCAGCCAGCTGGCTGGAGAATTCTGGGAGTTGAAGTCCACAAGTCTTAAAGTTGCCAAGTTTGGGGACCCCTGCAATAAGACATGTAAATCTGAGTCCCTGGCTTGAAGACAGAGAATGTAGATTTATAACATTTCAGAACTAGCTGCTTGGGTTTGACACATACTTTTCATTGATCTGAAAAGCTTGCTGAAAATAAACCTATCACCCACAGTTGGATGGAGACTTATATGTATTGCAATTTATAATGACATTATGCTAAAACATCAATTTAGGTTAACTTTTAAAAAACACCAGTTGCATATAATGGGATAATTTTTTAAAATAACTAGTTATCATCATTGATCAGGCAAATGATTCTGATTTGTCAAAACAAAATTGGGTATGCTTATATTTTTCTAATAACAAAAATGTTTAATACTAGTGCTAGGAAATTGCAATATACCTCGAAACTAAATCTTCCCTGTGGGATAACATTTGCAGCAAAAACAATCTGAGCTGTTCGTTTATTAAACTACAAATAGATGATCTGAGAAGACCTTGTTCTTGGTTTTTTTTTCTTTTGTTGATTTGAATCTATCAGGGAGATATATTTTATTAACTACCTATATTGCTGTTATACATTTGTGTCATGTTACAAGGGTGTACATCTGTAAAATAAATCCCAGACTTGTGTTTTCAGTTCTGAGCGTAGGTTGAGGTAGGAAAAACATACAGAAAAGAATGACTTCCTTGGCCTCCTCATATTAGGAATCAGTCTTGCATGCACTTTTAAATTATTAAAAGGCAGAGAGGATCTGGTCTACTAATCAAAAGGCATTGCACACAAATTCTGTCTTTCTGCCATAAATAACTTTCTGGATTAAAAAGGGCAATGAAAACAGTGGAAAAATACTGAGACTCAAATGGAGTATGTCATCAGGTCCCTGAAAATTCTAAAAAAGAGATCAGACTGATTGAACAATAATTATTCTATTGGCAAGCACCAAAGATAAGGGCGCTGCTCTAATTTCTTAGCATATTATGGTTTCTGTTTTTGAATGGTAGAGTCCAGGTTAATTGCAGCTGTAAATTGCTGTAAATCTGAATAATAACATGAATTATGTTTACAGTCGGTTACAATGAAATATTAATGGATTTTCATTTCCTTTGTAGGAATCCAGCAAGCCTTATCCTTCCGACCAGCAGTCCCGCAGCCCCCAAAGCTTGAGTGATACAGGCTACTCATCGGATGGGATCTCGAGTTCCCAGAGTGAAATCACAGGCTTAGTGCAGCAAGAAGAAGAACAGCTAAACGAAACGGGAATTGTAGAACCAAGTCCTCCCAGTCCTTCTGAACTTACTAAGCTGGAAACCAGCATGCGCCCTTTACTGGAGTCAAAGACCCATCCATCAACTGACCGTGGGAAGACATACCATGAATTACGGGAGGAGCAGAGGCAGAGGCAGAGGCCACGGTCACTGTCCATCACTCCAGAAGCCTTTGATTCCGATGAGGAGCTAGAGGACATATTGGAAGAAGATGAAGACTCTCTGGAATTGGATAATCAAAGGGAGAAGAAGGACAGCATGGAGTCTTCAGATGATTTTGGCAGCAAGCTACGCCATGACTATGTGACAGATAGTAGCGAAGCTGGATTCTCCCCATTACCAACTAAACAGAAAGGCAAAGAGCCCGTAATGACGGATGAAGAATTCATGAGGAGGCAAATCTTGGAGATGAGTGCAGAAGAAGACAATCTGGAGGAGGAGGAAGAAGAAGAATATTCTCGTGCAAAATACAGTACAAAAAATGGACACAAGCTTGATTCTGAGAAAAGCAGAGAGCCTACTGCATCCAAGAGACGCCTGCCTCACAGCTCAAGCAGCATATATGAGGAGGAACAAAAAGAATTGGAAAGCGCCGAGAACGATGACGACTTGGCTGCATCTCAAGGAGGTCTGCGTCGTTTCAAGACCATTGAGTTAAACAGCACCAACAACTACGGCAGGGACATGGAGTTGAGTCAGGAGGCAGACATCAACCTGGACAGAGAACCTGAACTGGAGATGGAGAGCCTGACAGGCTCCCCAGAGGATAGATCAAGAGGTGACTATTCCTCCACCCTGCCACCAACCACACCCAGTTACACCTCGGGAACATCCCCGACCTCGGTCTCTTCCCTGGAGGAAGACAGTGACAGCAGCCCAAGCCGCCGGCAGAGATTAGAAGAGGTTAAACAGCAGAGGAAAGCCCGGCATCGCTCTCATGGCCCTCTCCTGCCAACCATTGAAGATTCCTCCGAGGAAGAAGAGCTGCGGGAGGAAGAGGAGCTCTTGAGAGAACAAGAAAAAATGCGGGAGGTGGAGCAGCAGCGGATCCGAAGCACCGCGCGCAAAACAAAAAGAGATAAAGAAGAGCTGAGGGCCCAGAGGAGGAGAGAGAGGTCTAAAACGCCACCCAGTAATTTGTCACCTATTGAAGATGCCTCGCCCACCGAGGAACTGCGTCAGGCTGCAGAGATGGAAGAGCTGCACAGGTCTTCCTGTTCAGAATATTCGCCCTCTATTGACTCGGAGGCTGAAGGATTTGATGTCATCGCCTCCAAACTGTACAAGTCTGGCAGTGAGTACAACCTTCCCACTTTCATGTCCCTTTATTCTCCAACAGAAAAAGTGGCCAGCTCCAGTTACCCTTCCATCAAGCCCCTCAAAAGTGCAGAAGAAGCCTATGAAGAGATGATGAGGAAAGCAGAAATGTTCCAGAAACAACAACCTTTCCAACAAAGTATTTCATACAACAACACCTTTCAGGAAGTAAGTTATCGTGGTTCAGAAGACCCAAACAATTTTGAATATCAGTACATCGATGACTATGGCTATGACAGTCGGAGTGGGGATTCCTCGCAAACTGACTATCAGAACGAGCTTTCCAAATCTGGGGCACTCTATGAAGAAATACTTCAAACATCACAGAATATCTCCAGGATGCATCAATCTTCTTCTCTGGATTTGACACTTGAGCAGGAAATGAAGAAAAAAGGGAGAGAAGAGAAGCAGTTTTTGAATGCCGAGAGTGCTTATGAAAGTGGCCCTCTCACTCCGGGAACAAGTCCTACCCAACTCTCTGCTCCTGTCTCCTTTTCACAGACCGAAAGCAGTGCGGGCAGAATCATCCCTGATGTTAGAGTCACTCAGCACTTTGAAAAAGAGAGCAATGAACAAACAAAGTTTCATAGTTCCTCAGTTACAGCTAGCTCGGTTCCAAAGAGTGTAGCTATGCCTTACTCATACAGTAAAGGAACTAGCACTGTCACTACCGTTGTTTCTACTCCAGCTACTGCAACCCGAATTTATAGCTCTCCAACTTCAAGTGGCTCTGATGTATCACCTGTGTCTAGCATTAGCCAAAGCCAGACAAAAGTAACTGCAAGTTATGGTTCTCAAACAGAAAACATTCCTAGGGTCAGTGGTTCATCAGTAAGAGATAAACATCAAGGTGTGACTGATGGCAAGACAACCCCCAAAATGTATTCCTTTTTCAAAAGTTCCAGCCCACCCCTTTCCCCTTCTTCTCCTACTCAAAGTCCTACTTATTCTGTTCCAAGAACTGGGTTGCCATCTAGTTCTAGTTTAGGAGGTAAATCAACAGCTGAGTTTTCTACTCAAACACACAGCACAATTATTTCGTACGACATTGCAACTACTGGGGCATCAACAGCTTCTCCGATGATAGCTCAAGGAACCCAAACTCCTCACCGAGCCAGCTCCCCACGCCTGGCTAGGCAACAGTCATCACAAGAAGCCCCCTTTATGGTCATCACCTTAGCGTCTGATGCAGCTATTCAAACCAGGCCAATTGGTGTAAGTTCCTCCATTTCACCACCTTCATCTCCAACTCAACAAGGCCGCCAGCAAACAGTGCATAGTTACAGCCAAACAGCAATCAGTGCGGTGCAATTCCAGTCCCAGCAGGTCCAGACTGCATACACCAAGGCACAGCCAATTCCTGAAAAAGCCCCTCCTTATACCCCAGTGCAGAAAGTGCAGAGTACTGCTACGGATCCTATGCCTGGTGTGTACAGCTGGGGAACACTACCTGCAGAGAATATTTCTTTGTGTAGGATATCCTCAGTCCCTGGGACATCTAGAGTGGAACCTGGACCTAGAGCATCTGGTAGTAATATTGTCGATTTGAGGACAGCAATAAAGTCTGTCCCAATCATTGTAACAGACCAGGGAATGGATCTCACGTCCTTAGCTGCTGAGAGCAGAAAATATTGCCTCACCATGGACCAATCACCAAGTCGGCAATCCACAGCCATCCAACCTTTAATCATTAACCTTAATGCTCAGGAACAACCACATGCTATTATCAGCAGTGCTACCACTGTCAGCATAACAGTTGCGTCTACCATGCTTATGTCCCAATCAAAGCACCCAGTTGTCTATGGGGATCCTTTCCAGAACAGAATTGACTTTGGTCAAGAGATAGGAAGTCCAGTCTGCCTGACGCAAATTAAACAGGTGGAGCAAGCCGTTCAGACTGGTCCCTTCAGAGGACCCATGAGTGGAGCTGGCACATCTCCTTCTATGGGCCATCCAGAAGCATCAGGTCCACAGCAGGCAAAATTTGCAAGATACAATTTGCCCAACCAAATGACACCCATGATAAAAAAAGATACACTAATTACTCAGACTAGCAATGCCCAAAATATTGTGAGTGCCATTCCCAGGCCGTTCCCCCAGGATCAAAGCTCAGAGATATATAGAGGGATCCCAGTGGAACTGAAAAGTCAAACTCCTTCAGTTGCTCTTGGAAGTAAGAAGTCCCAAGTGATGATGGTGCAGATGGATGACATAGCAGCAGGGTCTGTCACAAAACTCATCAAAGAAGAGCCTCCTCCTAATGCTCTGGACCTCACAGGAATGAAGCCTGAGAGCCAAGTAGCATGTTGTGATGTAGTCTATAGATTTCCATTTGGAAGCAGCTGCACTGGGGCGTTTAATCCATCTCCTAAGGTGCCAGAAAAACATGTTGGGGAAGCAGATCCCCTTGGCAAAGCTAGTGGCCAATATTATGACACCAGAGAACAGGAAATGCCGGAGGCATACCCTTACAGGGAACAGCCAGCACCTGTCCCTCATCCCTACGAAGAGCACCGATTCCATCCACATGGCATGTTTGGGAGATTATATTCCTCAATGTCAGATACAAATCTTTCTGAAATGGGATTGAATTATTACTCAGTTAAAGGAGAGCAGCCCTTTCCTTCCCCTGCTGGAGATTCCGCTGTGGACTTGACAACTATGAAACCTTCCTATGGCCCCAGTTTTACGGAGGGAGGGCACCTAGGGCATGGGCTGCAATATGGCTCTTTCACTGACCTCCGACAACCCACTGAATTTTTAAGTCAGTCATATCCCATGCGAAGGTACAGCTCAGCCTCCAATATCTACTCCGATTATAGATATTCATCAAGAGGAGACTTGGCCAATTTCCAGGAAGCTAGTTTGGCTCATTACAGTGCTACCACTGCCCGTGAAATCAGCCGAATGTGTGCAGCCCTTAACTCCATGGACCAGTATGGGGGCAGGCATGCGAACAGCCAAGATCTTCTACAGTATGGACATAGCGCTCTTGGTGCTGCACCAGGAGGGACTGGAAACCTTATGGCTCAACAGGGTGCCATGAAACCAAATATGATGTACAATCCAAATTTCCCAGAGTCTCGTTCTGGCTTTGGAAACTTAGCCCAATATAACCTCTCCAGGTTTGGATCTGTCAGACAGGTACTCCCTTCCACAGCTACAGTACGAGCTGCCGATGGCATGATTTATTCAACCATTAATACCCCAATAGCATCAACCCTTCCCATCACCACCCAGCCAGTTTCGGTGCTACGACCCATGCTCCGAGGTTTGTACAGGCACTATGCTCCAGGCAGTATCACAGCTGTCCCTCTGGCTAGCCTCACCAGAGTGCCCCTAGTTACTCCTAGGATGCCCCTTGCATCTCAAGGTCTTTATCGCTATACTGTACCCAGCAGGATTCCTGCAGCTCCTTCCTCATCTGTGATGGAAACACCCATGTATTTAGGAAAACCACTTAGCACCTCTGCAACCAGCACTGCTGCCAGTACAGTAAGCATAGCACCTGCTACTAAGACCCCTGTTTCAAGCACAGTCAGCTTGCAAAGACCTGAGCAGACAGGGGTTGGCCCACGCGAGGAGGTGCCTGTGTCAACCTCAGAGGCTCAGGGTCCTACCAGAGACACCAGCCAGACACAACAGGAGCTACCTCCCCGACTGCCAGCCCAAAAGCCTCAGACAGAAGCCCCACAGGCCAGTCCTGCTAGCAAAGGAGCTATGGAAAGAGAAGACAAGGAGGAAGAACGGCACAGGAAGCAACATGAGCACATCCTCCAGTTGGAAAGGGAAAGAGTAGAGCTGGAAAAATTGAGGCAGATGAGGCTCCATGAGGAACTGGAAAGGGAACGGGTGGAGTTACAGAGGCACCGAGAGAAGGAACAGATTTTGATGCACAGGGAAATCCAGGAGTTGCAATCCATAAAGCACCAGGTCCTCCAGCAGCAGCAAGAAGAGAGACAGGCCCAGTTCGCCATGCAGCGGGAGCAGCTCGCCCAGCAGCGCATGCAGCTAGAACAAATCCAGCACTTGCAGCAGCAATTGCAACAGCAGCTGGAAGAGCAGAAGAGGCAGAAGACTACTTTTCCTCCGGTATGTGACCCAACTGGCCGGATTCCTTCTCAGGTTACCCCCGAGGTGACGATAGAAATGCAGAGGACCTTGGCTCAAAATGGACAATACTGGCCACCCCTAAACCAAGCCTTTATTGCTACAGCAGGCCCGGGGCAAGACGGACAGCCCCGCTATCCAGGACTCCAAAGGCCTCTCACAAACTCAGCCTCTGAAATGTCCCTGCAGACTGAAGAACAATGGGAAGCCAGTCGGGGGATAAAGAAACGGAACTCGATGCCGCGTCTTCGGGACGCATATGACAAGGAGCCCAGCCACGAACCATACTTGGTGAAAAAGATCACAGACAGCAGTGTGCAGACCGATGAAGAGGATGGCGAGGAACGTTTGTATGCGTCCCGGCGGCGCCGTCCTCGCCGCAGCACTGATTGCAGTGTTCAGACAGATGAGGAAGACGACGCTGAGTGGGAACAGCCGGTGCGTCGCCGACGTTCCCGCTTCTCCCGCCACTCTGACTCTAGTGCGGAGACTAAAGCCGATTCTTCAGCCAAAGGCGTGGCCAGCATAGCCATCCAAACCATCACTGACTGTTCTGTGCAAACCGAACCCGACCAGTTGCTCCGGGTGTCCCCTTCCATCCACATCACTTCCCCTGACCCCAAGGTGGAGATTGTGAAGTACATCTCTGCCCCGGAGAAGACCCAGAGAGGGGAGAGTTTGGCTTGCCAGACAGAACCCGAAGTGCAGCCCCAGCCAGGCATTGCAATCCCTCAACTCACAGTGCCCACCTCGATCCCTCCTTACTCCTCCAACATCCAGATGGTGAGCTCTGGGCCTCTAGATCCTCATTCAGTCCGACAGCAAGCACTAGCCAAGAAGAAGCCTGTTCCCCTTGAAATCGGCTACCAGTCCCACTTGCCCACCGACTCCTTGTCTCAGCTTGTGTCCCGACAGCCCCCCAAGTCACCTCAGGTCCTCTATTCCCCAGTGTCTCCCCTCTCCCCTCATCGGTTGCTAGAGTCGTCCTTCGCATCCAGTGAAAGGCTCAACAAGGCCCACGTGACTCCACAGAAGCACTTCATGGCTGAGTCCACCCAACGCCAGCAGACCCTGCCTCGCCCCATCAAAACCATCCAAAGGTCTTTATCTGATCCCAAGCCCATCAGTCCCACCTCAGAGGAGTCTGCAAAGGACAGGTTTTCCTTGTACCAGCACAGCTTCCTGCCCGGCAGCCAGGTAAGATCCCTTGGTGTATGACAATTGAGTGGGATCTGATACTATTTCGTCTCTTCCTTTCAAAGTCCCAAAGGTCTTAGACCAGCCTGCTGGTTTTATCAGTGGGTCCATACAGTATATATGAAAAGCAGGCCAGGAAAGAAGGGGAATGTTTTCAGCTTCAGATGAAGACTAATATGTCCATAGCACGTTCTGCATTTACAGCTTGAGCTGAACTTCATAATTTGTTTTTCATCTCTACTTCCCTGCACTGGATCTGTTCTTATTCGTGCTTCTTTCCACTTGCCCTGGGCAGATTGGAGCCTTTTATTAAGCCCCAAAAGCTTTATATTTTTAAAAGTATGGGTTTTTCTAAAAAACAAATTAAATGGATTGTTGAGAAAATGTATACATGAAGCAATAAGCCTACACTACAGCCAGCTTTTTTTCTGTCTTGCTTAATATTTTCCAGAATACAAATACAACATTTTAACTACAGTTCACTTTTGAAGACAGTAAACTATGTATGCGTAGTTAAAATGTTGTATTTGTCTTCATTCGATCTACTCAGCAGCATGTCCCCAATATGACGTTAAGTGCTAAAAAACCTACAGGAATAATATAGATGTTGGGATGTCATCTTGTCTCTCACACATAAATTAATAATGGTATCAACCATCTTGAATGTGCCATCATAGTGTGTGGTTGAATTACTAAATTTTAGTAATTTTATCATGATGCATTTATCATATAAAAATCTTTTTTAATTTCCTTTTCCCTTAAATATATTCCAGAGACTGTGTAGTCTGAGCACACTCAGATGCTAAAGAGAGTTAGTTCAAAACAGAGCTGTGATCTATTTTCTGCTGTTTAAGAAACATGTGGTAATACGGAAGTAAATGGCTTGTCTGTCTGCCACCTAGTGGTGGTAAAAGGAAATACACATTTTTTGCCTTTCATCAAAGTATTTCTTACTGACATACACAGGGCTGTGATCTTTTCCTTCGTAGTTAAATGACATCCTTTATAGCCCCCAAATATCTTCCTTGGTTAACTCTCTTTTACAACAGCTAAAGAAAAGAAAGGAACTATAGTACCATCCTGCATGAAGAAATACAGTGATCCCCCGATTATCGCGAGGGTTCCGTTCCAAGACCCCTCGCGATAATCGATTTTTCGGGATGTAGTGGTGCGGAAGTAAAAACACCATCTGCGCATGCGCGCCCCTTTTTCCATGGACGCGCATGCGCAGATGGTGTTTTTACTTCCGCACCTGGGAAGACCCAGCAGCTGAGGAGCCGCCTGCCTGCCCGCTTGTCCGCCACTTGTCCGCTTGTCCGGCCGCCACTTTTCCGCCCGCCGCTTGTCCGCCGCTTTTCCGCTTGTCCGCCGCTTTTCCGCTTGTCCGGCCGCCGCTTTTCCGCCCGCCGCTTGTCCGCCGCTTTTCCGCTTGTCCGGCCGCCGCTTTTCTTGTCCACCCGCCGCTTGTCCGGCCACCGCTTGTCCGCCGCTCTGGGAGTTGAAGACCCAGGGAAGGTTCCTTCGGCCGCCCACCAGCTGATCTGCTCGGCAGCGCAGTAGCAGCGAGGAGCCTAAGATGGGGTTTCCCCGTTGCCCACGCAAAGGGGAAACCCCATCTTCGGCTCCTCGCTGCTACTGCGCTGCCAAGCAGATCAGCTGGTGGGCGGCCGAAGGAACCTTCCCTGGGTGCCGCCCGCCGCTCGAGAGCAAGAGGGGGAGAGATAGAGAAAGAGAGAGAAGGAAAGAAAGAGATGAGAGAGGGAGGAAGAGAGTGTGAGAGAGGAAGAAGCAAGATAGAGAAAGAGAGAGAGAAAGAAAGATGAGAAAGGAAGAGAGTGACGTCATCGGGTGGAAAAATCGCGATATAGCGTTTCGCAAAGATCAAGATCGCGAAACTCGGGGGATCACTGTACCATAATGTCTCATATCTGTTATCAATCAAGACAAAAGAGGCAAGAGGTTATAACTGGAAGGGAGAGATTCGTGTGGGTTTTAGATGAAAAATACTGTCTTCCTGAAAATACTGAAAAGGGGACTGACTGTAATACATATATGTATATTTGCTTGGAGAAAAAAGAAGATAATGTACAGTACTTGCCAACATTTTCTCTGGCCCCCATTTCCCACCCCCCTTTTTCCCCCAGTGAGAAATAAGTTAGAAAGGAGAAGGCAGAAATTAGGAGTTGGATAGCAGCATAAGCATCCTTTCCTGCTTTTCTGGAAATTTTTTCGATTATCTGTACCAAGAAAACAATCCCCCCCAGTTGGCACTTAGCCTTAAATATAGCAAATAACGTATGGATGCATTTTCATAAGGATACCAAGTAAATACCCCATGGGGCCCCCGATGCTCCACTCACCCACCCACCCAAAAAACCCAAGCCCATCATATGTAGCTACTGCATTGGCAGTATTATTATCTCAAACAGACTTGAGAGCCGGCAGATTCTTGGGCAATAGCACTGGACCACTGAAGCCAAAAGCCATAGCCTGCCCAAGAGCTACATTTAAAAGAGATACGGGGCTTCTTTTGATTGCAATGTAAACATATTTGCCAGATCTTTTCTGCCTGCCTGCCTTCCATCCATCCAGACATTTCACAGAGAGCTATCTCATCTTTTCTCTTGCTATAAAAAAACAAAATTATAGTGCTAAAGCATCTTGCTGAAGAGGGAGGTGTGTGTGTGTGTGTGTGTGTGTGTGTGTGTGTGTGTGTGTGTAGGGAATAGGGAGGTTTGCTCTAACCTGCTGTGTATGCAGTTTTTCCAGCTCTTTCACATGATGAATAGCAATTGAATCTATGGCAGATTTCTCCTGTTCCAGTTCTTTGTTTATTCACTTATATGTCACGTGGGGAAACCTACAGCTTCAGATTGCTTCTTGTTTGCTACAGCCTTGAAAGCATCACTCTTCCAGGGTTTTCCAGATGAACTAAGTAGACTAAGGGCTTTTGCAAAAAAAAAAAATTGCACTATTCGTAAAATGAATGTTGTCAGTTTAATGCTTATAGACTTTGTCATGCATTGAGCCTCGGCAGATGTCAGAACCTAGTAGACCTTTGCTCCTCTGTAAAGTTAAATAGGGCTACTGTTATTACTGTATTTGGAAAGATATTACAGGGCTGCCAGCTAGACTAGAAAGAAAAATAAAACATGCAAGAAGATAGTGGCGAGTAATAACATTTCTAACAATTAAAAACTGTACAGATCTAATCACCAGGAGCCAATCTCTACTTGAGGAACACTTCAGCTTTTTAGCTCTTTATTTTGTCTCCTTACCACTAATCAAGACTGGTGCAAGATGCAATCTGCAAATGACCTTCAACCATTACTTTTACAATAAGTGTTTCAAAGCAGACACGTTTGGCAACTTGACTCCAGAGCTAAAATAGCAAGCCCCATAAAAAAGGGAAATATTCTCTGTGTGAAAGGAAAATACAAAGAACTGGATGTAAGTACGGTATGTATGAGACCATGACTGAGACATCTGAAAACACATCTCAGCAATGCTTGTGGGTGCAGGTAAAGTTGTAATGTTTTTATAACTGTGAGGCTGAAAAAGATTTTGGCTATTGCAGGTCTGTACCAATAGAACTGAGGCCTCTATATTCGTGAAAAGTAATATTTATATTATATTCTGTATTGGTGAGTTCCAGCCTCGACTTCTGTTTTAGTTTGCACTGTTTAAGAAGTTGTCAGGCAAATTAGAGCAGGAGAAAAAAAAGGGTAATGTGGATGAAGGAAGTCCTGTGAGAAGACATGGAAGAAACATACTTGTTTATCATTGATAGAAAGATTCTGTTAGGAGATGGAATCCACAGTTGCCTATGAGAATCGCAGACAAAAGTAGTTCACAACCACTAAGGGATAAAGGGAAAAAATCTTAATGATAAAAGTAGTTTGATGATGAAATGAAGGCTCTAAGGTGGTGGGTTCTTCTTTCTAGACATCTAGACATTTTCAAATAAAGCCTGGACAGTCTTGATACAGTATTTAGGATATTTATCATGACAACTGAACATTTAGCTGAAGTGCTACTTTAGAATAAAAAATATATGAACCTTCTTCACTTTGGTACTAAATATTTTTACTTACATCCACTACTTCACACCATGGAAATAGTCCCCAGCATTACACCAAAATATTTCAATTTGATTCATTGTAAAGTAATGTATATTTTAAAAGAGTACTTTCAAATTACAACTGCATTCCAGCAAATTACAACTGCATTCTTATTCAAACTGAATCTCCTTCAGTATCTCCTCATTATGTATATACTGTAATGCTCAATAAATATATTCACTAATATATTCACAGGAAATATATTCACTAAATATTTAGTAATTAGGGCTAATGATCCTAGATAAGCATCTCTTCCCCATGAATTTCTGGAATTTAAAAAAAATCATAATTTAATGCTCATAATCTTTTCCCACTCCTTCCATTGGAGTTCAGCACTCCATAATATGCTATAATAGATCATATGTACACACAAAATAGAGGTGACACATTTTACAAACGATGCAGGCTCATATTCTTGGCAGATTCATTTGACTTCTCAATATCACAACTTATCCTGAGCCATTGTGGAAGTTCTGCTTTAAATGTACAGCATCTTTGCTTCTGATTGACATCTGACACAAGACATCTGAATTAACAATCCTGCCCGTCTAGTTTAAGGACAGCTTGTTGGAATTTTTAGACACCATAGGTTGGCCTAAAGTTGCATATTGAGAACAAAAAATGCTAACACGATTGGAATGCTGTACCCCATTCAAGCCTTATTCAGTTTCTGGGTCTGTTATTGTAACAATTATGGCAGTTTCTCCTCCTTTCTGTTGTGGGTTTGGGTACAATGCATCTACACAATGAGGGACATGCTAAAAGCCAGTAGATAAATAGGGACTTTTGTCAGGCAAAAACACTGTTGTTGTTATCTATTCTCCATTCAGTGACTGAAGTTATTGTCCCAGAAAGCTCAGGTCCTTTTACCTGGTATTCAGGCCCAAAGAACAACACAAAATAGGTGTCAAAGACTAAGACTTTTATTTGCAAATAAAAGGTTATCCAGAAGCAAGTTCCAGAATGGGCATAACCTTGTTCAGAGTTAGCACTCTTTTATAGAGTTTTGAAAAGAGTGCATTGCCATGAATCAATCATGGGAGCATACATCACTACAAACCAATCACTAAAAGCAAATATATGAATAACATTTCGGTGGACAGTAACAAAAAAACCCCTATTGCTATATGCTAAATAATGAATACATGTGCTAAAGTATCTTAAAATGGCTTATTCCAACAATGATTAAAATATGGGAGAAAGGTTGAAACTGACCTATGCCATGAACATTTATTGGGTGACTTAAGATCGGTACTGTTCTCTCCCCCTTGACTATTATATGTGGGGATGAAATCTCCACGTTTTATTGTCCATCTTCAAGAGGGAAGGCAAATGCCAGAGAACCCAGCAGGCAGTTTGAGAGAGAGTGTGTGTATCTGCATGTGTCTATGCTCTCTGAGGAGCCACAGCTACATCAGGGGCTTTGTAGGGTTTGCAAATTTTATGTCCTTTAAAGGTCTCCACCATGGTTGCAAGCAAAATGGCTAATCCTGTTGTCTCCTGTTGTCTCCTGAAACCTGCTCTCCTGAAATCCCCACATGAAAAACAGCCATTTGTGGCACATGTCTTATGGTAAACACACGTGTTATGGTAAACCACACCAAACTTGACTGCAGAAAATACAACTTCAGCAACAGAGATTTTAATGCCTGGAATGCACTACCTGACTGTGTTTTTTTCCCCAAACCCCCAAAAGTTTAACCTTAGACCTGTGGTTTCCAACCTTTTTTTGGCCATGCCTCACCTAAGCATCTCTAAAATCCTGATGTCCCACCCCCCCATGACATATAATTCTTACTATTCAAAAGGTGAATTCCTAACTCACACAGAGGAAGACTAAAAGGCCATTAACTTGGTTTAAACAAGGTTCCAATTGCCCCCATTAAAAATCAACTTGTCCCCCTGTGGGGTATGGACCCCACGTTGGGAATCAGGGCCATAGACTGTCTACTGTCAACCTTACCCATTCCTAAGAGGTCTTTAAGAGGCGTGCATAAGCACACCAGCATGCCTACCGTCCCTGTTCTAATATTCCCTTTTATTCGTATCCATTTCATGGACTCATAATTATGTGTATACTTATATCTGTTATACAATACATGCCTGATTGATTAGGTAGGTAGGTAGGTAGGTGGATAGATGGATGGATAGATAGATAGATAGATAGATAGATAGATAGATAGATAGATAGATAGATAGATAAAAATATTGGTGATCTCCCCTCCCCTCCTTCTTCAAAGTATTAGCCATCTTGTTCACAACCATAGTGGAAACTTTCAAAGGATATCAAGTTCAGAAACCTTACTTTCTAATCACTTTCATTCAATCCTGAATGAAAGAAAATTTTAATCATAAGCATAAGAATTTTTTTCAGGTTTCTGCATCAGTCTCAAAGAGGTGCTAAGCGAAAGCACATTGTCTAAAACAGTGACCCCCAGCCTTTTTGGCACCAGAGATCGGTTTCGAGGAAGACAGTTTTGCCATTGTCAGAATCATATGATACCTTTTTTTATTATTATTGATCCCAAGTATTTATTCAAATATGCATGTTATTTGCATGATTTCATTTAGCCTTATGGGGCCTTTTGTGGGGGAGGGGAACCTGTCTTGCAAGATTCAGTAAGATGCAACATTTTTTTAAAAAAATAGCTATGTGAAATTATTAGCTGTTATGACATTAGGGACCCTTTTGGGGCTATATATCTATTTATTTATTTTATTTTATTTTATTTATTTATTTTGTCCAATACACAATACACATTGATGAGAATAGACAAGTAGTAATATATATAAAGAAAAGGGTAGGAGAAAAGATATAAAAATAGAGGAGAAGATATATGAAAGGAAGAAAAGATAAATGAGATAAAGGAGAGACAATTGGACAGGGGACAGAAGGCACACTAGTGCACTTATGCACGCCCCTTACTGACCTCTTAGGAACCTGGAGAGGTCAATCGTGGATAGTCTAAGGGAAAAATGTTGGGGGTTAGGGGTTGACACTACTGAGTCAGGTAATGAGTTCCACACTTCGACAACTCAATTGCTGAAGTCATATTTTTTACAGTCAAGTTTGGAGTGGTTAATATTAAGTTTGAATCTTGTGGATTTTGCATAGCATTTCACCCTAGCTGCAGAATTAACAAGGAAACAAAAAATTGAAACTCTGTAACAATCTGAGTTTTTAATTTCTTCAGATCCTAGCCAGACTACCTAAGATATATATTTCATCTGCAAAGCAGAAATATTCTCCCCGCTACCCACCCCTCAATCTATGAATCATGCTTGGTTAATTTTGTATGGGTGTTTTAGGAAAAAATAGTTTGACTTCTGCCTGTTTCCATTTTTTTTTTTTCAATATCAGTAACTGTGCCTGTTGATAGAGCAGATGTTTGCCAGCAACATTATTATTCATTCAAGATGTTTGAGTATCAAGAAATACTTGTCTCCCACATTAGGAATTATTTTTATAAAGTGCATTTTGTTCATATATTTTACTCCAAAGAAACTACCAACAGCATTTATAAACTGGCCATATTAGAGCCTTGTCAGATAGTGCTTAAGTCCCCTAAGTGTTAGCGTTTTAGAAAAAAAAGTTAAAACATGGAAATATTAATATTAAAAGCATTTAAAATATTAATATCTAGAATTGATCTTTTACATCTGCCCTTAGGAAAAAGTGCAGACTATAGTTATCAAATACCCCTCCTAGTAAATTAAAAATGGCTATGAATTCTTCCATCGTACCTCTGAATTTAACTAGAACTTCCATTGCTTTTTAGATGTCAACCTTGCAATCAAACACCCTCATTCGGAAAGTGAAGCGGACCCTGCCTAGCCCCCCACCAGAAGAAGCTCAGATTCCTCTGACCAGCCAAGCCCACTCACAGATGTACATGCCTGGCTTCATGCCAAAGGGCATTGGTGGGCAGCCCATACAAGTCACCAAAGCCGGCCTCCTTAGAGAACTCGACCGGGACTTGAAGCTGGTAGAACACGAATCCACAAAACTGAGAAAGAAACAAGCTGAGCTGGATGAAGAAGAGAAAGAGATTGATGCCAAGCTGAAGTACCTGGAATTGGGGATCAACCAGAGAAAGGAATCTTTGCTGAAGGATCGGAACATTCACGATTATCCATATTTGAGATGCTTGGGAGAGAATCGAGATTATATGTCCGACAGCGAACTAAATAATCTTCGCCTCTCTGCTTATGAGAGTAGAAGCCTCCTGACAAGGCCCAGCGCCACCCCTTCTAACCAGTATGCAGAATTTTCCAGTACCCAGTATACTTCAACCACTTCCTACACCCCGTACCAGTACTCCTCAGTCCAGACCGCTGCACCAGGCCCAGCTACATTCCAGCAAACAAGATTTCAACCTCCATACTATCCTCCAGCAAGCAGTGGTCCTACTCAAAATGATTTCCAGCCAAGCCAGATGCCTGCTTACCCTTCCCAAACTACATACCAGGCGCATAGCTTCACCCCAAGTACTGGGTATCAGCCTGAACTGGGCCTACAGAGCCACCAAGGCTTCTGCCCACCCTACCAAGTGCAGACTGCTTATCCCAGTCAGACACCCTTGCAACCTACCCAGGGTTCTCTTCTTCAGACTCATACAGACACCCACACAACCTCCCAGAAGCCGAGACAGACCTCACTGGCTGACTTAGAGCAGAAGATCCTGACCAATTATGAAGTCATTAGCAATCCCACTGTGGTGATCTCTGCTGCAACTCCAGAAGTGATCTACAGCACTGCAACCGTGACCAGCAGTTACGATCAACACAAAGCTCCAGAAGGGAGGCCAGGAGACAGGAGCACTGTTGCACAAAGTCCCTCTACAAGTTATTCCTCTGACTCTCTGTACACCAATCTAGAGCAAAACATTCCACGGAACTATGTGATGATTGACGATATCAGCGAATTAACCAAAGAAAGCAGCATGGGGGAGGGCCAGAAAGGGGATTTGCTGTCGCACAGCAGCAATGGGCTGCCTATCAAAGAAAAGAGGGAGGTTGCAGATGTAGATGTGTCCAGCAGGCCTTGTTGCTATTCAAAAGGAGAAGAGGAGTCTGAAGAGGATATTTATGATCATCATGGTCCTGACCATCGGGGGAAAGGCTATCCTAAAAGCGCAGAGAGCAACGGGAGGGTGTCGGGTAGTTCGTATTACTATGGAGACAGTGATTATAGGCCATCCTCTCGTCCAGATAAGCATGGAGCAAGTATGGGAGTACAAAAACACTCTTCCAAAAATCTGGCCCCTGCTGTCATCTCTTCCAAGCGCAGCAAGCATAGGAAACAAGGTATGGAGCAGAAGATCTCCAAATTCTCCCCTATAGAAGAAGCCAAAGATGTAGAATCAGATCTGGCCTCCTATACAGCGACTACATCAGTCAGTAGCAGTAATGTAGCATCCAGAGCAAGGAAAATGCAAGATGATATCACTTATGGCCTAAAGAAAAACGTATATGAACAGCAGAAATACTACGGCGTGTCCAACAGAGATGGGATGGAAGAAGATGACCGAGCATATAGTGGTGGGCGATCGAGATCCTCTGGATATGTGTCAGAAAAACTGTCAAGTCGTGAAATTAGAAGCAGATCTTATGAGAGAGAGAGCATGGAGAGGCCGCAGAAAGGAAGCTCCAAGCCTTCCTCCCTTAGTATGAGTCAGAGTCGTGGGCGACCTCCAATTCGCACACAAACTTCAGAAGAAGAAAGTCCTATTAGTCCACTAGGGAAATCCGTGGGCGTATCGCGATCCTCAGGTGGACCTCTTCCTCAGTCTGCTGGAGACAGTTGCTCCCAGTTTTGCTCTAGTCACTCATTGCCTGATGTACAAGAACATATTAAAGATGTGCCAAGAACTCACTCTTACAAACACGAAGAAGGCTACATCATGGATGATTCACACTGTGTTGTTTCAGACAGTGAAGGTAATAACTACCTGTAGTGACTTATCTCCAAGCATGCCCAAGCGGGTCATATTTGCAAAGAAAATGCCACAAATTCCGTTTGCTTGCCATGTGCCTTTATCATGATTTCACTTTCTGTTTTATGTTAGCATGTTGCACATTGCATGTCCTAATGTTGTTCACTGCTTGCTTGGTGTGTTTATGTGCTGAGGTTTCTGTTTTTATATTTCCTGAGTGGCTGCTGTGGCATACCCTGTATTCCCGTGATAAGCTTCTTCTCTATTTCATTGCATGGCTTCCATCAGAATATATTCCTAGCTTTGGATCAGGAGATTCACTGTGATCTTTTTTGGTTTCTGAAGCCTACCATTTGGGCCAAGAGGAGACGGACTGGTTTGACAAACCAAGAGAACCTCGTTCAGAGAGGATGAGGCATTACGGTGGCCATTCCTCATCCTCTCAGAAGAGAGGTCCAGTTAAACACACCTATCATGATTATGATGAGCCCCCAGATGAAGACTTGTGGCATCATGATGACTACTCCCACCCACGTCACTCTTCCTCCAAAGATCACAGGCACCATGGAGATTATGGGCGACATTCATCTTCCTCCCGCCACTCCACTGATGATCTACCCAAGAGATCATCCAGGCAACACCCAAGAGACCCAGGCCGTCATGAGTCACAAGGACGTGGACACGGGCAGCCCACTTCCCAGAAGAAGGCTCAGCAATCAGATACAAGAATGCAGCAAGGTTATCCTTCCTCGGAGTACTCTCAACAGTCCCGACAGCCATCTGGCTATCATCATACTCCAGAGACCCAAAAATCCCAGAGGCAGATGCAACATGGGCTGCCATCTCAGCAGCCAAAATCTGAGCCTCTGTCTCACCAACAGCAGCAGCAGCAGCAACAGCAAAAGCAGCAGCAGCAGCAGCTGCAACAACAACAGCAGCAGCAGCAGCAGCAGCAAAAGCAGCAGCAGCAACCCAGGCAGCAGCAAGTTGGGCAGCAGCAACCATCCTCTAGGCAGCAGCAACCACCAGGCAGACAGCCTCAACAACAGCATCCAGCAGGTCCTTCTCATCAACAGCCACAGCAGGTTCGGATGCAGCAGCAGCAACCCCAACAGCAGCCACAGCCACCACTGGGGACCCAAGCCCAACCATCCTTACGGCCAGCCCAACAGCAACCTGGTCAGCCTCAGCCATCAGGCAAACCGCAGCCAACTGCCCAAGCACAACCTAGCGCCCACCAAGCAGGACCAGTGAGTACCACTTTAATTGTCTTTAAGGAGAGATGGTTGATCATTCCATCATTGCTAACTGCCTGTTGTCTCACCCTTCATTAAGGTGTGAATGATCTGTTCTAGGGTAGCAAATGTTTGCGTTCATCTCAAGATCCCACACAAAAACCAAATGGAATAAATATGTATTCATGGAACACATGAATCATTCTACAGTCTATATCAGGGGTTGGCAACCCGCAGCTCCGGAGCCATATGCAGCTCTTTGGGGGCCCTGTTGTGGCTCCCTATCCCATCACTGGCTGGCCTCACCCTCCCCTTCCTCACCTGGCCTGAGAATGTAAGACCGATAGCATGAATGGAGACATGGCCGTGGTTGATTCTCTGGCACTGATTGAGGAACATAGGCACCACCAGCCAAGACCTCCCTTCGGGTGACCCTCCTCCCCTTCTCGCAACTCCCTGGCTGGCTGTGGCAGGGCCAGCTGTGTACACATGCGTGGGGAGAACATCAAGTGAACACCAAGCAGTCTTTGGATGCGGCTTCTCTTCTGCCCTAAGGATCTGGATGTTGCCTTGCCATGTCCCATCCCATCACCCATCCTGAAGCTCCTCGGCTGAATAGGGTAGGCATAAACGCCTGCCTGAAGTGGCAAGAAGCTAACGGACTGGAGGTCACGCCCTCCCCACTGTGGGGAGGAGGGATGGGACGGAACACAGCAAGGCAATAGCACATCCAAAGACCCTCCTTAAACCAACAGCTGCCTACCCTCTTTGTGTCCCTTTGTTGCACTTGCCGCTTGCTTGTGAAGGGTCTCCCCACACATGCCATAGCCAGCCAGGGAGACATGAAAGGGAGGAGTGTTGCCCGAAGAGAAGCCAGGAGTGGCAATCGTTCCTCAGCACATAGAGAGCGAAGGGGACAGAGAGAGAGAAAGAAAGAGAGAGATGAGAGAGGAAGTGGGAGAGAGAGCTGGGTAGGGTGGAAGGGAGAGAGAGAGAGAAGGGAGGAGAGAGAGGGAGAATGAGAGATGAGAGAGGAAGTGGGAGAGAGAGCTGGGTAGGGTGGAAGGGAGAGAGAGAGAGAAGGGAGGATAGAGAGTGAGAAAGAGAGAGATGAGAGATGAGAGAGGAAGTGGGAGAGAGAGAGCTGGGTAGGGCGGAAGGGAGAGAGAGAGAGAAGGGAGGAGAGAGAGGGAGAAAGAGAGAGATGAGAGAGGAAGTGGGAGAGAGAGCTGGGTAGGGCAGAAGGGAGAGAGAGAGAGAGAGAGAAGGGAGGAGAGAGAGGGAGAAAGAGAGAGATGAGAGAGGAAGTGGGAGAGAGAGCTGGGTAGGGCGGAAGGGAGAGAGAGAGAAGGGAGGAGAGAGATGGAGAAAGAAAGAGATGAGAGAGGAAGTGGGAGAGAGAGAGCTGGGTAGGGCAGAAGGGAGAGAGAGAGAGAGAGAAAGGAGAGAGAGGGAGAAAGAGAGAGATGAGAGAGGAAGTGGGAGAGAGAGCTGGGTAGGGCGGAAGGGAGAGAGAGAGAGAGAGAAGGGAGGAGAGAGAGGGAGAAAGAGAGAGATGAGAGAGGAAGTGGGAGAGAGAGCTGGGTAGGGCAGAAGGGAGAGAGAGAGAGAGAAAGGAGAGAGAGGGAGAAAGAGAGAGATGAGAGAGGAAGGGAGAGAGAGAGAGAGAAAGGAGAGAGAGGGAGAAAGAGAGAGATGAGAGAGGAAGTGGGAGAGAGAGCTGGGTAGGGCGGAAGGGAGAGAGAGAGAGAAGGGAGGAGAGAGAGGGAGAAAGAGAGAGATGAGAGAGGAAGTGGGAGAGAAAGCTAGGTAGGGTGGAAGGGAGAGAGAGAAAGAGAGAAGGGAGGAGAGAGAGAAGGGAGGAGAGAGAGAAGGGAGGAGACAGAGAGAGAGAAAGAAAGATGAGAGGGAGAAAGAGATGGGGAGAGAAAAAGAGAGGGAAAAGAGAGAGAGAAAAATATATTTTTCTCATAAAAAACAGAGCCACAAATCCTGGGTAGTTATAGCTGGGGAGGGGGGAGGTCATGTGACATCGGTGGGAGTGATGTCAAGTTGGCCACGCCCACCCAGGTTTTGTGGTTCCAGGTGTTTTATTTTCTCTGGGAAACAGGTCCAAATGGCTCTTTGAGTTTTTAAGGTTGCCAATCCCTGGTCTAGATGAATATATTATATGCCGGTAAGTGAATGGATGGATTGCAAGAGTTAATCATGGTATCAGTGATTATAGAGGAAACATTGTCTTCAGAAAAATGTTGGAGAGAAATTTAAAAAAAGATTAAATGGGAAAAAATATAGAATAGTTATGGGGGTAGGCCAGCTCCCTAGATTTCTGAAGGAGGCTTCATTTGTAATCAAAGGTCAGGAGATGTATGGGACTGAGAGAATAAATTTGGGAGATAGGAAGAAGAGCTGCAGCCAGTCAAACAAGAGGTATCTCTATCCACAGAAGGAATGGAGATGGGCATAGCATCTCAGAAGGAATCCTCCCTTATTGTCTGGGATGTAAGGACAAAGGAGGGGGGAGATTCTGTTACCTTAACCCAGTGCTTCTCAATTATTTTCTGTTACGCCCCTGGCCCCAGGGAGAAGTAAACCTTTCGCAAGCCCCAAATCTCCGCTGATGCGCATCGCTCAGCCCAGCCTGCCCAACCTGCCACCCCCAAATTGCACCCCACCAGAAATGCGCGTCCTACCTGATACTTATACTGGTACCCCCATCGCGTTCCTTGGCATTGTGTCCAGGACAGTCTGTTACAAAAGAAAATGTCTCACAAGTTTGAGAAATTTGATTGAACTCACAAGACATTTTCTTTTAGAATGGGCTGCCCTGGGCACAATGCCGAGGAATAGGATGGAGGTGTCAGGTACAAGTGTCAGGTAGGACATGCCTCCTAATCCCTGCGGCAAAACCCCCCACATTCCCTGGGGTCACACGCCTCCCCAGCAGTGCTCCGTGCCCCCTACCCAGGGTGCACCCCACTATTTGAAAAGTACTGCCTTAACCTTACAATAAAGATATTATTAGCAACAATTGTTTTTGTTTCCCACCTGGATTATTTATTTATTTTATTAGATTTGTATGCCGCCCCTCTCTGTAGACTCCGGGCGGCTAACAACAATAATGAAACAACATGTAACAAATCTAATATTTAAAATAATTTTAAAAACCTTTATTTTTATTTTAAAAAACCAAACATACACGCAAACATACCATGCATAAATTGTATCGGCCTAGGGGGAAGGGAATATCTCAGTTCCCCCATGCCTGATGACAGAGGTGGATTTTAAGAAGCTTACGAAAGGCGAGGAGGGTGGAGGCAATTCTGATCTCTGGGGGGAGTTGGTTCCAGAGGGTTGGGGCCGCCACAGAGAAGGCTCTTCCCCTGGGCCCAGCCAAATGATATTGTTTAGATTACTCAGAGGGCTGACAGGAGAGTAGAGTCCACAGCCACAGGGCTGCTTTCAGCAATTCCAGGTTTGTAGGTTGAGTCCCCAAAGGACGCCAAAGATTTAATTTTTAACTTGACAGCAGTTAGAATATTTAAATACATAGAGGATGATCATATTTAATTGTATTCAGCTAAGCAATTTTAATTATTCAGATCGTATTTATTTCTTGACCCAGCCTTGCTTGATCCTGCCCTCCACTATTTCGAAATGTGATTTCTAGTTTGCCACCCACCGGTCTAAAATGAGCCCCATCTGAAAACAGTTATCCTTTTCTGTCATTGAGTCTAGAAACATTTGGAGAGAAGGAGATCTATGTAGAATCGGAATGAATAAAGAAATAACAAAGATGACTCCGCTTTTTAAAAAATTATGGGGTCACAGCTGCTAGGTGTGTTTTTAGCAGATGGGTTTTATATTAAGACAATTTTTTTCTCTAACATGCATTGCTATTCCCCAAATCAGAGATTGGGATGGGGGGGAAAGGCTTTCTTAAACCAAGAAATGAAACTTCTGTTTCCCATTTTAGGCTAAAGCAGAACAGCCGGATGTATCCAAGCCTACCACAAAAGTGCCACAGGTGGGGAAAGCACCCCAGACACAACCGCAGGGGACAGCTGGAGGTCAGTAAGCAGCTTCTCAATTAGTTTCTAGCACATACAATTGTGTGGAATTTCACTAGGAAATGCTAGCAGAGTTCATTTTCCGAGGAAAGATTCCATTTGCTTTTTTCAAAATGAATTCCAAAATGAAAGCATGACACCCTAGGCAAGATGTAGAAGAAGAGAAAAGTTTGGCCTCAAAATTGTTCTGCCTGACCGGGCTCAGGCGATAATTCACCGTCCAGGAAAGAAGGTCAGACACACACATGTATTGCTAATCAGCAAACTTGTATTAAACAGAAAAGAAAAGGCTAAAGAAAACTGTCCTTATTTTCAGGAGTAAAACACAGTGCGAGGCGAAAATTCAGCTAGATACAAAGTTCATGAAAAAGCAAACAAATACAAAATTCACGTAGCAGAAATGTTCCAAGACTTCTCTGAATTCTCGAGGCACGAGAGCAGCAGCTAGTCCCAGAGTTTTCAACTCCCACTTGCCTGACAATGCTGAGTTGAAATCCAAAGGCACAGAGCAGAGGCTTCAAAAAAGGGACCACAAAGCCACACAAACCACTCAGATAAACATCCACAGTTTGCCTCTGCCTCTGTTCCCTTTTGTAACTGTAGCCCTCATTATGGGAACGACACCCAGCCCTCATTCTGTGGACCACACCCAAACACAGGTGACACCATAATCACCGTTGATAATCCCTTAATTGAGCCCTACGTTGCATTGCTCTACGGCTATGTATATTGATTATTTGTTCAGCATCCGAATCCAAAGAAGAGAGGCTATCCGACGGGCTGCCTGCTAAATACCGTGGGCTGTCTGTCAGTTCCTGTGGCTGTCTGCCAACTCCTCTGAACCATCTGCCTCATCCTCTGGGCTGTCTGCCACCTTTTCCTGGCTGTCAGCCAGGCTTTCACAATCACTCTGTAACGCATCTCTCACATATGTGGGGGCAACAGCTGGCCCAGGCCCGAACACAACAAAAATATGTGCCCATTAGTACAGAATTAATTCACAGAAACTAGAATTGTGTAGGTCATGATGAAGGTGTCACAAGTAAAATACCTAAAAGAAGCCTTCTTAGTGTCTTCTTCCAAGGCACCAGAAGGCCAGACAAGAAATAATGGATGGAAACTTGCAAGGAGAAATTCAACCTGGAAATAAGGAGAAACCTGCTGGCAGTGAGAGCGATCAACCAGTGGAATGGCCTGCCTGCGGAGGTTGTGAGAGTTCCAACACTTGAGATTTCAAGAAGAGATTGGATAGACATTTGTCTGAAATGGTGTAGGGACTCCTGCTTGAGAGCGGGAGATTGGACCAGATGACCTCCAAGGTCCCTTCCAACTCTAGTAATAATCTAATCTAATCCTGTGAACAGAAAAGAGGGAATGTCTCACCTTGATTAAAATCTGGTAATAAATTGCTTGCTCTTTACTTACGGTAGCTCAGCTTAAAATACTACTGTCATTGAGAAATGCATATTGATAACTTCCACTTACTTTATGTGCCTGCAGAAAATGCCCCTTACTACAGAGGGTCAGTAATTGGGCAGATAAATCATGAACTTCTGAGTCGGTTGAGAAGGACGACATAGAAACCTAATAAATAAATAAATAAAATACTTTGCAACCCATTTCATTGAGTTTTGGATAGGAACTTATATTTTTATCTCAGAAAGGCTATCAAGGTGTATATATTCATGTTAGTCTTTTTTATTTTATTTGTCAAATTTATTGGCCACCCATCTTACTGCAGAGTAACTCTGGGAGGCTTTTGAAATGCTTAAATCAAGGGTGTCCAACCATGGAAACTTTAAGACCTGGCTGACTGGGGAATACTGGAAGTTGAAATCGACAGGTCTTTTCCAATTGAAAAAAAACTGGAAACCTTTGGTTTAAATGATAGATTTAGCTGGTATGTATATCAATTACGTTAAATTTATTTCAATTGGGCATTGGGTTCTTTTGTATTTTCTTTTATTTCTGGTCACTGAGAGTACCTTTTTCTGTATGGAAAGATTCAGTAAAAATACAATGGTACCTCTACCTAAGAACGCCTCTACTTACGAACTTTTCTAGATAAGAACCGGGTGTTCAAGATTTTTTTGCCTCTTCTCAAGAACCATTTTCCACTTACAAACCCGAGCTTCTGAAACTGTAACTGGAAAAGGCAGGGAGAAGCCTCCCTGGGGCCTCTCTAGGAATATCCTGGGAGGAAGCAGGGCCAGAAAAGGTAGGGAGAAACCTCCGTGGGGCCTCTCTAGGAATCCCCTGGGAGGAAGCAGGGCCAGAAAAGGTGGGGAGAAACCTCCGTGGGGCCTCTCTAGGAATCCCCTGGGAGGAAGCAGGGCAGGAAAAGGTGGGGAGAAGGCTCCATGGGGCCTCTCTAGGAATCTCCTGGGAGGAAACAGGGCGTCCACCCTCCCTGTGGTTTCCCCAATCGCATGCATTATTTACTTTTGCATTGATTCCTATGGGAAAAATTGCTTTTTCTTGCAAACTTTTCTACTTAAGAACCTTAAGTTCCTAAGTAAAGATACCACTGTATTCTGAACAAATAAATACTTGCCACTACATTTTTTCCCTGACAAGACTGGTTATATTTCATTAGTGAGTAAAGATAATTAATATTTTTACAAACCGTTTACTGGTGTTAAAGCAGGACATACACTTTATTGAATTCATTTCATGCATATTAATTTATTTCATCACTTTCTCTCACAGGGATTAAGGTGGGCCCCAAACCAACAGGCACATCCTTACCTACAGGAGGAGCAGCTGCACAGCCAGGAGCAGAGGGCGAAAGTGTCTTATCCAAAATCCTGCCAGGAGGGGCAGCAGAACAAGCAGGCAAATTGACAGAAGGTGGGAATTGCTGAGTCACAACACTTTCAAGTACAGTGATCCCTCGATTTTCGCGATCTCGTTCTTCGCGAAACGCTATATCGCGATTTTTCCCACCCGATGACGTCACTCTCTTCCTTCCTTTCTCATCTTTCTTTCCCTCTCTCTTTCTCTATCTTGCTTCTTCCTCTCTCACACTCTCTTCCTCCCTCTCTCATCTCTTTCTTTCCTTCTCTCTCTTTCTCTATCTCTCCCCCTCTTGCTGGCGGGTGGCGGGCGGCAGGCGGGCGGGCGAGCGGGGGCATCAGCGAGGAAGACCCAGGGAAGGTTCCTTCGGCCGCCCAGCAGCTGATCTGCTGGGCGGCCGCAGCAGCAGCGAGCAGACGAAGATCGGGGTTTCCCCGCCGCCCACGCAAAGGGGAAACCCCGATCTTCATCTGCTCGCTGCTGCTGCGCTGCCGAGCAGATCAGCTGCTGGGAGGCCGAAGGAACCTTCCCTGGGTCTTCCCCGCCACCCACGCAAACTCCACCATCTGCGCATGCGCGGCCATGAAAAAAAGGGCGCGCATGCGCAGATGGTGTTTTTACTTCCGCAACCCTACATCGCGAAAAATCGATTATCGCGAGGGGTCTTGGAACGGAACCCTCGCGATAATCGAGGGATCACTGTACATGTATTCAGTTTTCAGAGGATTGTGATTCAGATGATCTGTCCTGCTGCTCTGTCTTTAGCAGTCAAGATGCTTGTTATAACCTCAGAAACCATATATTGTTTTGCAAACAGGTTTTCAAAGGCAGAACACGATCATCACTGACTTTTGGGAGGGGGGGAGGTCCACTCAGTGGTCAACCACCAAGAATGGTCTACCACAGTGATGGCTACCCTTTTTGTCCTTTGTTAGCATGTACCCATAAGGCAATGCGCGCATGACCCCCCCCTCCCCCTGCCCTGTGTATGTATGTGTGACCCCTAAATGGGCACCCTGCACACTCCACACATTTATTCATTTATTTATTAATCAGATTTGTATGCCGCCCCTCTCCGCAGACTCAGGGCGGCTCACAGCAATAATAGTACAATGTAAACAAATCTAATATTTAAGTTTAAGCTAATTTAAAACCCCAATTTAAAAACCAATCATACATACTAGCATACCATGCATAAATTTTTTATAAGCCTAGGGGGAGGAAAGGTATCAATTCCCCCATGCCTGACGACAGAGGTGGGTTTTAAGGAGCTTACGAAAAGCAAGGAAGGTGGGGGCAACTCTGATATCCGGGGGGGAGTTGGTTCCAAAGGGTCGGGGCCGCCACAGAGAAGGCTCTTCCCCTGGGTCCCGCCAGATGACATTGTTTAGTCGACGGGACCCGGAGAAGGCCAACTCTGTGGGACCTAACTGGTCGCTGGGATTCGTGCGGCAGAAGGCGGTCCCGGAGATATTCTGGTCCGGTGCCATGAAGGGCTTTATAGGTCATAACCAACACTTTGAATTGTGACCGGAAACTGATCGGCAACCAATGCAGATTGTTGGTGTAACATGGGCATACCTGGGGAAGCCCATGATAGCTCTCGCAGCTGCATTCTGCACGATCTGAAGTTTCCGAACACTTTTCAAAGGTAGCCCCATGTAGAGAGCATTACAGTAATCAAGCCTCGAGGTGATGAGGGCATGAGTGACTGTGAGCAGTAACTCCCGGTCCAAATAGGGCCGCAACTGGTGCACCAGGCGAACCTCGGCAAACGCCCCCCTCGCCACAGCTGAAAGATGTTTCTCTAATGTGAGCTGTGGATCGAGGAGGACGCAAGTTGCGGACCCTCTCTGAGGGGGTTAGTGATTCCCCCCCCCCAGGGTAATGGACGGACAGATGGAATTGTCCTTGGGAGGCAAAACCCACAGCCACTCCGTCTTATCAGGGTTGAGTTTGAGTCTGTTGACACCCATCCAGACCCCAACAGCCTCCAGGCACCGGCACATCACTTCCACATGCTCGCACCATCCCCACATGGGCACTCCATAGGCACTCCACATATGCTCCCCCTGACCCCCATAAATACCTGTGCAATCCCCCACATGCACCCCGTACCCTCCAATCTTGCACATGCATGCACAACCCACTGCATGTGTGCATGACCTCCACATGTACCCCAGCCCTCCCACATGTGGTGCATCTCCCACATGCGCCCCAATCTCTGCACATGTGCAGCAGAGATCCAAACGCCAGGGTGGCGTAGCAGATAGAATGCTGCACTGCAGTGCACTAAAGCTGACTGCTAGATCTGCAGGTCAGCAGTTCAAATCTCATCACCGTCTCAAGGTTGACTCAACCTTCCATCCTTCCGAGGTGGGTAAAATGAGGACCCGGATTGTGGGGGCAATATGCTGGCTCTGTTAAAAAAAAAAGTGCTGTTGCTAACATGTTGTAAGCCGCCCTGAGTCTAAGGAGAAGGGTGGCATAAAAATCGAATAAATAAACCAGCTGGCCAGTGGGAGGCACATGCGCATACACGGTAGAGCTTAGCTGGAGCAACACCTTATATGCCCGCAAAAAGGGCTCTACGTGCCACCTGTAGCATACATGCCATGGGTTCGCCATCACAGGTCTATCACTCTCTGGTACAAATGCCAGTGATTTACTGGGTAGAAACACCTTGTGGTTTATCAGTAATTATCTCCCCAAAGAGTATCATTTATATCATTAATTTAGTTATATGTTTGATTTGTACAACCTTTTATGCTCTATTTTCTTAGTCTCATGATGGTTCCAATCAAACAATGTAAATACGATTCAAAGAAAGTACCTTAAAAGGTATAGGGGGGGATCACTCCAGCCCAAGATTCCTGGTTAACAAAATGAAGCTCATTAATCCATCGTAATACTGGAGCTTCCTGCAAAATAATTACCCCTTCAGAGCTTTCCTGGAAGCCCAGAGGAAGCAAGACTTCAGAGCACAGAGATTGTTACTGAGAAGGACCACCACATGAGCTTGAGAAGAGCTATTTCCATTCAACGGGCTAATTCCACCAGAATGTTTGTTTTCTTAATTGTCTTCACTGAGTGTTGTATCAGTTATATTTTTATTGCACTGAAAGGCACTAAACTGCCTTTGATATGTTTTATGGATGCCAACAGGTAGGGCATAGATATTTTAGGGGGGGAAAGCTGAAGATCTGGTTAAAAGAATATAGAGCTTCAGGCTCAACCTTAAACTGTATCAGACAGTTTTAGGCACTGATTTGTCTTTTCTTTACTTCAACAGCCGTATCAGCTTTTGGCAAGAAATTCACATCATTTTGGTGAGAGTACAATATCCGGTAAGTCATACAGGGTCCTCCCTGCACCATCCACAATGTCCTTATCCATAACTACCAGGACCATGTCAATGGACTGAAATGCCAGATCCCAAAAATTTCTTATTTATTACTCGATAGAATTCTGTTCCCATCAGTGACCTTAAATTGACACGTGCCCCGAAGCAGGTCATCCCTATTGCTGCTTAATCTGAGTATCCCTTTATTTTATTTCCGTTTTCCTTTCTTTTCTTTTCTTTTGAAGTTCCTTTCTCTTTACCAACAGCTGTTTCTTTTTCTTGCTTCTCTTGTCACCGATTCAGCAGGCATTTGGGGAAATAAATGAAATCTCATCCTCGCACTGGAAAAACCTATGAAGAATCCATTGGAATTCATTTGCCGCTCTCAACTCTGGGTATAATAGTAGGTATCATCTATTTGCCTCCATTTCCACATCTGCCACGATGTATCAGGAGTAGAAATGTGATGAATAGTTGACCTTTATCAAAAGTGATTGAGAGACTATTCCTAGGAGACAAAGTCCTGAAGATTGGTGGTGGCGGTTTTTAACCCAATGATACAATTTCCAGTTTACCTGAAGGTAATTTGCCTGCGTTAAATAGGTTGTGCTATTTTGAATTAAGAGGATCTCTTATTGCTCTTAATTGTTGCCTTATTTAAATGTTGAGTGCTGCACGTTACAGAAATTACCATAGAGCACTAATAGCGCATATTGGGGCTGTGCTGATTTTATTGTGGGGATGGAGCCCCAGAATCAGACTGTATGAAATGGAAAGGGCCTTATCTCTGCCATAGCACCTGCCCTCTCGGACAATATCCAAAGTTCAAATTGCTTTAGCTCCCTTGGTTCCACCACACACCCCTCGGCTTTGACTTGGTTGATTGTTGGGCTTCTTTAGGTTGGAAGACGGGTGGGGGGGTTGTTGTTCCTCCTGGGAAACAATTATTCTTGCCTGATTCTGTAATATCTCTTTTTTAAAATTTGTGAGATACCCACCATTATTCTGGAGTCGGGCATCTCTAGAAATGTGTTTTACAAATATATAAAAGAAATAAATCCAGAGTTTTTCTACATTTCAGCTTTAAGGTATTGACAAGCTGGAAATGAAGCCAGTTTAAGAAATCTCTAAGATGTCCACCACCCCACATCCTCCTTTCTGTCTACTTAGTTGACTTACAATTCTGTCTGGACCAAAGCCTGATTGGTCAGTTCCCCTGCTCCTTTGGCAATTCCCTGAAAGGAAAAGAAAATGGTTTTGTACGTTGCTGAATTGAGTTCTACCAAGAAAGCAACATGAAAATTTAATGAACTATTCTCTTCTTAAAAAACTAGAGAGGTGCATGACCAATGAGGATTGCAGAGGTAATTCTCACTTAATGACCACAATTGGAACCAGCAATTCCAATACTAAGTCGCTAAGTATGATATCACCACCAGTATAGATCATACTAACTTACAACGTCAGTTCTGGCTGTGTTCATTAAGAGAATCACCACTAGTTGTTAAGCGCAACATCCCATGACTGCAACTCGCAACTTCCTGATGGCTTCTCTGTTGATTTGGTTGTCAGAATCTCTTTGTGAAGGTTGAAAATGTCTATAGTGTGACTACAGGGTGTTGTGACCATCATGCTGATTGTCAAGCACCTAAATTGCAATCACATGACTGCAGAGATGCTACAATGGCTAAAATTTTGAGGACTGATCATAAATCAGTGCCATTTGCTCAATCTTTGCACAGAAGGACAGTAAGTGAGGACTACCTGTATTATTTCTGGATTCCCATTCCGGAATGTTATAATCCAGGATTACAAAAGCTCAAAGAGATGAAAATGGCACATTTGTTCTGCTGAGCTGATTCTAGCCTCTGGGTTCGATCAGAATTTTGTGTGGATTGAACAATCACATTGTAGGGCTCCGGTTTTCGTCTATTTGAAACAGCTCACTAAAAGAACAACACATTTTTAATTGGGATGTGGGGGGATGAATTTATCCTTCTTGATAAAGCTCTTTTACACTCCTTGCTTCAGTATACAGAATGAAATATAAACTGAGTATACATCCAGGTTGGAGCAAAGAGGTGAGATGGAAAAGATGTGGTCTCTTTGGGAAAACACGCTTTTGTTTATGTTGTCCTGAGTGCTCTAGTATATGATAGTGTTGCATCTCAAATAGAAGCAACTAATTTAAGTAGTACAGTGATACCTTGTCTTACAAACGCCTCGTCATACAAACTTTTCGAGATACAAACCCAGGGTTTAAGATTTTTTTGCCTCTTCTTACAAACTATTTTCACCTTACAAACCCACCGCCACCACTGGGATGCCCCGCCTCCAGACTTCTGTTGTCAGCGAAGCACCCGTTTTTGTGCTGCTGGGATTCCCCTGAGGCTCCCCTCCATGGGAAACCCCACCTCCAGACTTCCGTGTTTTTGTGATGCTGCAGGGAAATCCCAGCAGGGGAATCCCAGCTGTGCAAAAAAGGGCACTTCGCTGGCAACGGAAGTCCGGAGGTGGGGTTTCCCAGTGAGGGGAGCCTCAGTGAAATTGCAGGATCGCAAAAACACAGAGGTCTGTAAGTCAGGCTTTGAGGATTTTGGTGTTTTTGCGATGCTGCAATTTCACTGATGCTCCCCTCACTGGGAAACCCCACCTCCAGACTTCCGTTGCCAGCGAAGCGCCCATTTTTGCGATGCTGGGATTCCCCTGCTGGGATTCCGCTGCAGCATCACAAAAATGCAGAAGTCCGGAGGTGGGGTTTCCCATGGAGGGGAGCCTCAGGGGAATCCCAGCAGCACAAAAACGGGTGCTTCGGCTGGCAAAAGGGGTGAATTTTGGGCTTGCACGCATTAATCGCTTTTCCATTGATTCCTATGGGAAACATTGTTTCGTCTTACAAACTTTTCACCTTAAGAACCTCGTCCCGGAACTAATTAAGTTTGTAAGACAAGGTATCACTGTACTCAATTGTTCACTTTTGACTGACTACTGCTTCTAGCTGTTTCAACTTTTACTTTCACTTTGTATAGTGAAGTACAATCACAACATTCCCCAACAACACACTGCAATGTAATTCATACTTCTGCAATTAATGTCCAAGATATTGTCTAATACTTCTGGAGGGTAGGCAGATGTGGAAGATTGGATGAGCTCCTCTATTGATTGGGTTATTCATCACTTGTCATTACATAGAAAAGATGCATCCTGTAACTTTTTTCAGTAGGTATTCTTGGGGACTGCTCCCCCAATTCTTGAAACATTATAAATATATTTCTATGATTTTTTTTTTGTCTTATAAGCTTTTGAAACCATGGAAAACCACTAGGCTCAGAGAACGAAACAGAAAAGCTGTTCCTACAAATGTATCCCTGTGGATGTCATCAGATGCTCTTTGAGGATGCCTGAGCCTACAGTCACAAAGGACTTTCAAAGCCACTGTTGTCAATCCATGTTCTGCAAGCTCAAGGGGTGAAAGCAGATTCTTAGACTGAGAAGATGTACGTAAGAAGAAGGTGCAATTAAGAGAAGAGGGGGCTTGTCATGCAGGCATGCCACTTTTCTGTCGCTTGAGATGTTTGGGACTCGAGAAACTACCTATGACTGTAGTTCCATTTGTGCCTAGCATCTGATTTTGGGGAACCATGGCCTTCTCTTGGGATTATACACAAAGTTAACTGAATTTTAACTCTAGTTCTTCATAGGTTTTTCCCATTCTTCAAAATGTGCTTGAACTGAGGGCTGGGAGCTGGATGCTCCATTCTCCTTCACATTCCAGTTTGCCCCATCAACCCCCCATCCCCTCCAAGTGTTTGTTCCCTCTCATCATCCCTGAAAAGGAAAGTCTGGGACGAAGGGAACTCTGACTAGGACCTAACACTGTTTCACTACTGAGTTAAGAGGCCATAGGACTGAAAGGCAGTGCGAACTGGCTGACTATTGACTGACACAAATGCTGGCCAGGCATGTCTTATCAGCCACCCAAAGCCATCCTGAAGCCATTCTAAAGCATTCAAATGGCAGTGCTTTTCATCGTTAATGTTGTGCATTGTTTTATGTATGCCTGGGATTTATTTTTATTTTTTAAAAACAGCCTTAATCATTCCACTTTTATTTACATGTATACCTCATTGGTACCCAGAAACTGGGGGCTTGGTTTATTTTTATTTTTTTTGTGAGGTTCCTTTTATGTGTTTTCTTTTCTTTTGCCTAGTATCATACGTCATTAATCTCTTAACTTTGTCCTAAGTTAGCATCTGGGCTGTTGTCGGCAGAAGCAATAGAGTGCAGAAGGCTATCCAGAGCACAAACCCAGTGTGATGAGAAGAGCTTGCCTCTGCCATCCTCCTTTATCCTACTGTGCAATTCAAGTCCTTCTTAAGCCATTGTCGGTGGACATGCTCAGAAAGATGGAGGAACTACTTGAAACAGCGTGTTGGTAAACCTGCCCACTTGGAGCTCCTTCCACTGCAAAACGGCAAGAGCCGGAAGAACACCCCGTGTGAAACAGCTCCTTTGGTTGTTGGGTTTTTTTAATACTTTTTTTTTGTTGTTGTAAAAAAACAAATCCAGTAAATGTACAGATGCTCCAGTTCCCATTTGTTTGTGCTGTTTCCTGCCTGTCCTTCATCCACGCTGAGCATGTTCCAGAACAACAATTCATTGGTGTGACCCATCGGAGCTTCCATTCACCATGGGTAACAGCAAAATGATTCTCATGTCTAATGTTCTATGCAATGAAATTACAAAATTTTAAAGACAACTGTTAATATTTAATAAGTTCAATGTTATGTATAAGGATTTAATTGCAAACGTGCTATCAAGACAACCTGGATAGATATCTTTATAACAAACACCTGTGTGTATGAAGTTTCCAATTAGTGGCATGCTTGACCCGTTCAAGGGACACTTTTGCCAAAGGGTAGCCATAGAGCCAGTGACTGTCTCTGTCTGTAGTAGAGCATGGCTTGCTACTTCTCTGCACGGTTTCATCTACTTAGAATGCTTGCCATTCGTTCTTTGCTTGAAATTCTTTTTTTTCCTTCTTCCAGTTGGTTCATCTTCTTTACTGAATGCCATTACAGATTTATGCACTTGTTATTGAAGCCCTATCGATGTAATTATTCCACAGAACATTACACTAGATTTTTTAATATTTACTTATACTCACTCTAGGCCTCTTGACATGTCCTCTCCTGCAATTGCCTAGGGTCTACTTGTAGGGGCTTCTAAGCATGGTCCAAACCTAATGTCCAAAATGTAAATGAAAATCCTATGTAAGTATTCAGGAATTGCAGCCTGGAAAAGTATCCCAAGAATGAAATATATTTACAAAAATAGCAAGGGAGACTGAACAGGTCTGTCATTAATTAACACATCAATTCTAGCTAATTCCTCTTTTCTGTATTCTAAACTTGGAGAGCAAAGGTGCAACTAATGACTGTTAATACATATACAGTAGAACTACTCAACCTACCTTTCTGAAATTCTGAAAATGTGAAAGCATAGAACCACCAGGTGGTTTGTTCAAGACTGGAGTAAATGCAGTGCCAAATCTGAAGCAATCCCACATGTTTCCACCAGGCCCTTAATACAGTGATGGCAAAGTTATTTTCTCCTTGTAGGACCTGATTGAAAGCCAGAATACCATGAAAAATCTGGAACAAAAATCTATACCTTTTTATACTGAGAAATGGAGAGAGGCAAGAGGGGGCTAATATATATTTTATAAGTTAGATTCTTCAAAATGTGGAGTCTTTTTGAATCTTTTGATACAGAAAATATAAATTGTGTTCCTGTTTGGCAATGCACTTGACAAGGATGCTACAGATCATGAATGTCACCTCTGTATAATGCTACAAATACATCCAAAAGTTCTGAATCACACTGTGCAAGAAGGCAATTTTGTCAGGAGTACTGCTGACACGTATATTTTAGAAATATCGCTTTCCCACAGAGATTGAAATAAGATTTAGCAAAGGGAGCTGGTAGGCCAGTGAGTACGGTAATTTCATGTTAGCCATAGTGATGCCATCCAGGTATCAGATTTGCACAATCAACAATGGTTTGCACAATCAACAGTTGATCCCAGCTGCTTGACTAAAATTCCTAATATAAATGTATGTGAGAATGTTTCATATATCCATGCTTTGCCTTTGCTTGCACTTAAAACACATTAGTTGTACACTTAAAAAAGTGTATGATGTGATCCTTAGGTAGGTGTGTGTTATTTTAATAAGCCTTATTATTCTGTTTTGGACCACTGCCATAAAAAGTGATATATCTCATCATATAAAAGCACTAATTTGATATTTTGTAAGCAGCATTCTAACAAAAGTCTTCCATGTTTACTACAAGCTCAAAGCAGAGTCTCCTTATTCTGACTCGAATATATATTCACTTGTCCATGATTCTGGTCTCTTAGGTTCATAAAGAAGATTTATAAATGCCCACTGGCTCTGGTTGATTGAGGTGAAACAAGGCAGATTGAAAATATATCAGCCGCATGGACCATGGAAACAGTACCATTTATATCAGATCTCTGCTAGGGCAAGGGTTCCACCTTTAGTGGCCCTTTGTAAGGACAAGTGGGAAATTATGTATGTATTGAGTGGATACTGAGCACAGAATTCAGCTTCTAAGTCAAACTGCATACCTATTGGCTGTATGAACCTTGGCAGTATCTACTTTGCCTGCTCTGTCTGTAGTTTGAATGCGTGGGAAATCTCTAAAGTTAAGCTAGCCATTTCCTAAGAGGCAGGACTTGGTGGAAAAACTCCTTGGCCATGTGTTGCTGCACAATTTTGCTTATAATCACCCAAATGCTTGTGTTTGCACAATACAATGTGCAATAACATAACCGCATGTCTTTCATAATGCACTAAGTCAAAAGGTAGTTGACTAGTTTGTTTAGTGTCACATGCAGCATTTAAAAATAAAGGGGCCTTGGTGCTTTCTGAATTTGGTGCACCAATGTTGCCTAGTTTGGCAATGAAATGTTTGCAAGGAAATAACCGAACTCAAGAGAGCACCAAGGAACCCACAGATCCACTTGAGCTACAATGGGTTTTTCTTTTTTCTATCAGTAGCCTTTAAAACTCTCCATCTGCAGAAGTCCTTTTACCAGAGGAATTAACCCATTGTGAATTCCTGCATAGAAGACCGGTGATTTGATTCTGTAGTTGGTTAAACCTAAGAAAAACAAAGGCTAAATGTTTACATTAAATTGTGTTTCAGTAAATTTTCAGCATTGCTGAATTGTTTATTTTTCTAGCAAAAATACAAGATTTAGACAGGAAGCTTATCTTTTGTTCTACCACAGTAAAAAAAAAAGCTCAGGAAAGCATTAAGTGAATTCCATGGAACGTACACCTGCCTTGGTGGCAGAGATTTCATCTTAAACATCTAGTTTAATACCAGTGCTTCATTCTAGGCTTGCAGTAAGTGCAAAACTACCTGAATATTTGAATTATTTTAATAATGGGCAGGCTGGAAATCATTTCTAACAGAACAGGAGGATTAAAACTAATATTCCTAGTAGAACTTCCTCATGTGTGGTTTGCATATATCGTTTATTTAATACATGGGTCCATTATCTTGTCAGGATAAATGTAATACATTTTGGGAAGTTCATTTCAACTCGAATGACAAACTGAAGCAATGACACTCCCACCATTCATTCACTCACTTACACACTGAATTCTGAGAGGTGGGACTTGGTTCCAAATATAGAGACCAAGCTCTCTGGCAAGGATAAGGATGGTTTTTTTCACCCAGTTTCTTTCCAGCCATCCAGACTTCTTTTTCCTTAGGCTCCCAGCAATGACAAGTGCATAATCTGAGGATGCTTCTTCAGAACTCTAGACTGAATTTGTGTTCCCTATTGGTTTTCTCAACAGTGGCTGCTACAATCTCCCTCTTGACCCCCTTCCATTGTAAATACCTGTACAGTGTGTAAAATAAAAGGTATGAAGAAAAACAACTCCCCAAGAAAACAATCAGCTCACAGCCCCCTTTTGTGGGGGGGGGGGTCCATCTCAATGACCAGCACACCTGCCAACTCTTGCTTTTGTGTAGAAAAACAAAATCGACAAACAAAGCCTGGTGTTTGTAATTAACTTTTCTGAACTGTTTTCCTTCTTGCAAAGCATAGCAGAGTCCCATAAAGCTGTTGTGGCTGTCACATGACATGTACCGTCCATGCTCTCCTCCTGCCTTCGATTTTGAATTATTTTTCTTTCTTTTTCTTTTCTTTTTTGTATTATTTTGGAGGTGGCAGAATTCTGTATAAAACCAACAACCCATCAAACAAAAGAAGAAGTTTACAGTTGTAAGTGCAATGACCTTTATCTGAACATTGTAAATGATGTGTGTGTCCTGCTGTGCTCTGTGAGAACTTGTAGTATTTCAGTGTAACACCTCATGTATTGTGATTCCGTATGGCAAGTTGCCCTACAAGGTATTTCTGTGGAAAACAGAATAAAAGAACTTGATATGATTTACAAGGTGCTTTAGCTTAATCTCTGACTCCTAGGAACCCACCTGAACTTGAGGCACTGCCTTATAGTAGAGTTTTTTCTTAGCATGTGAGATCATTCAACCTCTTGAAGTTCCCAGATAAGTTAACAGTAACACCCAAAAATAATGTTTAAAAAACTAAAGCTTGAAAATACTTGTCACTGCATTATAGCAAAATTGGCATTAAACATTGCAGGTGAAGTCAATCCAGATTGCCATGCACAGATTAGATCAAAGTTCAAACCAGCTACCAAAAAGAAAACCGAAACCATCATGACCACATTCCACCAGCAGTAGGGAAGGTACAGAAACACCAGTGGCTCAAAAAAATCTCAAAAGGCTGTTTCATAATTCAAGCAGCGAAGAATTATGGTAATTCTTGGATACCCGATCAAAACAACTAGGGAGGATCCAAACTATAATTTTATTTATTGATACAGCAAGTCCCCAGACACTAAGGATCAAGAGTACATATAAGTTACAATTAAAAAAACCATGAATACATATAAAATACAGTTAAGGAGATATATAGTCCCTTGGATAAAATATTGAAAGTTACCTAGCAACTGGGGTAAAGCTAAAAAATTTGGTGAGACTTCCATATTTTTAAAGTAAGTACAAGCATGATTTTCAGCTGTAGTCTAACTTCTTTGTTATGGTTGGAGTTGTTAGGATGAGAATGGGCTATGACTGTCACTTGTCCTTGAGTTGTTAGGTCTCCTTGGTAACCTGATGCTCCTTTCTAAATCAAAAGGAGTCCTTTTTTGTTCCGTTAAGCACTATTTTATACAACTGTATGTGTTTCTGGTTGCTTTGAAGCCAAAATGTGCCAAGAAAGTAAATTATCCCTTATGGCCAAGGCATTTATCTCAGGTTGTGCTTTATTGCAAGTGTATCTGCTTTAAATACTAGCAGCTCATATGGAAAGCTAGTCTTCCTATCTTTATTGTGGATATGACAGAAAACATAGAAGCATAACTAATATGCATCCATCCCAGTCAGGAAAAGGAAAATGTTCATACAAATGGACTCCAAAACTTATATTGTGCCAATCTCAATGGACCTTCTCCTATCTCTGAACTACACTTTTCCATAAATCCATATTATACTAGAGGTATAATTAATCCATTGATGACACTGCAGCTTAATATGCATAGTTCTGAATTTGTGTTTGTTAACATTTGGGACAAATCTTGCAAGACAGAAAAAATATCATACAGATCTAAATATCAATGGGATGGGATAGTTACCCATGCAAGCTACATTTATTTATTTATGGAATTTATGGTGCCACCTATTCGCCCATGATGACTCAAGGCAGTTTACAAGAATATAAAACCACATCTAAAACAATAAAAACTAACAAAAAGACTCAAATGAATTAATATAGTACAATATAACAAAATCACCTCCCATCCCCTGCCCCGGCAACAGCAGTTCACACCAGCCATTTAATGGCTTCCATCCCAGTCTGAGTTCCCCAGGCCCCCTGGCAAAACCAGGTCTTCAGCGCCTTCCAAAAGAGTTTTAGAATGGGGGCCATTCTAATCTCTCGGGGAATGATGTTCCAAAGAGAGGGATGTATCTTCCTTGGCAATGGGACCCACAACATTCCCTGCCTCCCCGCTCTAATGGGTCAGGTAGATGTGACCAACAGGAGACAGTAGTTTACAGTACCGTCTACACTAGTCAAACCTTCACATTACCATAATGTATTCAATAGATATGGATCATGTGAAAAGATTCCATGAAAATGAAGCTGGTAAAAACCTATTTGGCTTTTTACTGCATGCTAGACATTCAAGCCATTTGCATACCTGGATGCAACCCAAGGCAATGAATCAGATAATCACTGGTCTATTATATGGTGTCTCTAATTTGATTAGATGTTGAGATGCTCAACATGTCTTTCACAATTGAATACAGTGTCATTTAGTAGGAGATAGAGATAAAAATGCCACCCTTCCCCGATTTGCTCCCCACTTCACCTGCACCCTATCATTTTGGTCCATTTCTAGTCACAAAAGGAGAAATAACAGAATGATATTTTATCATTGTGCAAGCAAAGTTTTATAGTGGTGTTATGGAGTTGTCCTTGCTCTCCAGCTATTTAGGAGTAAATATGTAAACATTTTCTTTGTCCAAAGACAGGCCTGTGACAGCAGTCCTCCCAACAGCACCAAGGTGAATTAGCTCAGCAACCAACTGGGCAGTTACTCCCAGTAAAGATCATTTAAATATGCTTCTGAACAACAACAACAGGAGCATTTCTTAATGATCTTCCTCTAAAAGTGACTGGAAGGGGATCATACCAGAAAACATTCAGACATGTAGTCTGGCCACTAATATAGTGATTAGGAGGACTGAAAGCCCTTTGGATCAACAATAGAAATGTCCTCTTTCCATTTTCAAAATAAAAACTGCCAGTCAGAACTACAAACATCATGTTCAAATGATAGGAAGAAAAGACAGAGCACAGCAGATGGAAAAGTACCGTAGATTGCTTAAGCTATCAATGGAAGTCAGAAATAGGAATCTGATGAAAAAGGGAAAGCTTAAAACTATACAATATGTGGCTGAGGGAAATAAAAGAGAGGAAGAAGAAAAGGATAGAATTTATGTAAATCCTTGTATTAAACCCACAATTAAAACAACAAAAATGATTCTATTTTGATTGAATGAATGAATGAATGAATGATTGACTGATTGATTGATTGATTGATTGATTGATTGATTGACTGATTGACTGATTGATTGATTCCATCATCCAACTCCAAAGGACTTTGGGTGGCTCTTAATATAAAAATGTAACAAAGTTCAGATCCTTTATTGTCATTGTACATCATGTATACAACAAAATTGGTTTAGCCTCTACTGGTGCCATCCATACAAGAATACCAGACAACATGAATAATATAAAAATAATTCTTATAAAGTAGTGGTGGGGGGGCGAGAGAAACTAGTCATACATTTCCATATGTACGTCAAATTATAATCAAAACAATAATCCCTTTATATAATGTTATAATTACATAAGCAGGATCTATTTATATGATTTTAAGACAGGATCTGCAATAAGTTGTTATTGAGTTATGATATGCTAAACCATTTAAATGTTTCATGAGTTTTTGACCTTTTTTTTAGCATTTGAGTTCACTTGTACATGCGCCAAATAAACCCATGCTGTTGAACCCCTTTTATTGTGAGGGGTTTGGCACCTATGCATCTACACCTGCCTATAGAAGCACAGGCATGGCTCGTCGCAAACAAAGCTCATGCATATTCATGGACAATATGAAGGAAGACATCCTGAGCAAGGCTCCTTCCAATAGGAAGCCTGCATGAATTTACAATGAGAAATGTCTTTTCTCAGTTCTCCAATAAATCTCTCCCATCCCACTGAAATCTCTCAAATGTGTTGCTGTACCTGGATTTTTCTCACCCACCTCCATACGGATGCGGCTCCTACTCAGAGCCTGAACAAGACATCTGCCATCCAGGACTTTGCATGGCTGTTCTACTGATTAGATTCAAGCCAGACATGCCATTCAGCAATGTGTCACTTGTTGCCTCCAGCCACACTTTCATCAGGCTAGTTCCTCGTTAGATTTCACAGGGAGAAGTCTCTCGACCCCCCGAGAGTTTGCGGGCTAGATCAGTGGAAAAGACACTCCTCAAAAGACCAATTTTTGTCAACAACAGCAGCAAGCGAAGAGGAGATTCACGCCTGCTGATAGCCAACGTCATCTAGTGCCAGATACAAATTTAGAAAGAGTGGTTGGCTGATTAGCAGTTGCACAGCTTTCCTGTGGGAGTTGTGGGGCACATGCTATTCCCCGTTTTGTACTGGCGCAGGAACATGTAAGCCTACACAGGCAGTGCGAGCGCACATTAAGGAAAGGAACCCTTTCTTTGCCAAGGGAGGTGCGTTTTTTCCCCATGGTGTCATGAAGCAATACTTTCTAAGGTGACAGCATTCCCATTGTGCAGAACAGTGGTGGGTTCCTACTGGTTTGGGAGAACTAGTAGCAGCGATGGCAGGAAGCTTTGCCCACCCATCATGGAGTTTTTGCACATGTGCAAAAGCATTGTGCTCACATGCAAAATACTCTCCTGTTCCTGAACTGGTAACAAAGGTAAGCGAAACCCATCACTGGTCCTGAACAGTTTTTCTCAACTCCAGCAACTTTAAGAAGTGTGGACTTTAATTCCCGAATTCCCCAGGCAGCCTAAGGATACCTGCTAAGTTTGAAAAATGCTAGTTTAGAGGGTTCCCCTTCCTTTGGGGAAGACGACTGTACTCCCTCTTCATAAACAGCTTCCAAGGACACCTCTCCTTAGAAAGAAGATACATTCTCTTTCTGTTATCTCTACGAAATTGGCTTACATACCTCCTGCAGCAGCCTTCTAAATCCATGCTTCCAAAATGTATTGGGGTAGCAATTCCTAAAGGCATGCGCAGGGGTGGGCTGCTGCCCGGACGCAGTAGGCTAACAAAAATGGAGCTCCACCACAGAGCATCCGATTTGCACTGAAAGATGTTGAAAGAAAATGCAGGGCGTCCTGCATAAGCAGTAGTAAAAGTAGTAAACATTTTGGTAGCCCTTCACTGGGCATGCAGCTTAGAAATTCTAGAAAATGCAGCTTCAACATATCCAGAAATAATCCTCAATCATTTTAATCCTAAATTCTTAAAAAGTTGAGGTCCCATGAGGTGCTACTATTTATTAAGCTCAATTATTTCCTTTGGAACTTTTAAGGTTGTTTATTTAGCTCAGTCACTTCTCTTGGAATTTTTAATAAGTTTATTTTATTTATTTATTTATTATTTAGATTTGTATGCCGCCCCTCTCCGCAGACTCCTTTGGCCCCCTCCTTTGCTTGCTGATTGCTTTCAGTTTGTGTGACAGGAAGGATCCCTTGGCAACCCTTTCTCAATTTCCAGTTCATGTGGCATTATCAGAGGTAAAGAAAGAACCATGGGTCATTAAGCAGCCCAGATTCTCTTCAGTTCTATCCTTGTTTAGTATTTCAGGTGGAACCTAGATAGAGGGACTAATGCAGTGATGGCGAACCTACGGCACGGGTGCCACAGGTAGCACACGGAGCCATAGTTACTGGCACGTGAGCCATTACCTTAGCTAAGTTCCAATGTTTATATGTGTGCTGGCCAGCTGATTTTTGGCTTGCCGGGAGGCTCTAGGAGGGCATTTTTGGCTTCCAGAGTGTCTCGGGGGGGCATTTTTACCTTTCCCTGGCTCCAGGGAAGCCTTTGGAGCCTGGGGAGGGCAAAACACAAGTCTACTGGACCCACCAGAAGTTGGGAAACAAGCCGTTTCCAGTCTCCCGAGGGCCTCCAGGGGGCAGGGAAGCTATTTTCACCCTCTCTAGACATTGAATTATGTGTATGGGCACCATGTTCTTTTGGCACCTGAGGACAAAAAGGTTCGCCATCACTGTTTTAGTGTGTTACAATTAATGTTTACTTTTTTTTTTGTTTAACAGCAAGAATGATGAAGCAATTAAATTTTAGTCTCTAACCAGAAATATCACTGGTTAAGCTGGATATGTTTAACCTGGATACACTGAAAAGCAAAAGCAGTGTCAAATATCTATACTATCACAGAAACTATAACCGCAGCATCCTAATTGTTGAAGCCTGAGCCACAGGACAGGGACACATATTAGACACCAAATTGGAAGAGGCTTTGACAAATGGCTTTCCACTTTTGATTAAGCAGAATTGCAGACACATTAAATAAGATGCTGAGCTAAGCTTCTAAGTTATCACACCTGATAACTACCCTACGACATTTTGGTTGTCATTCTAAAGGGCTGTGGGAAATGTAAATAAGGCAAAATACTCAGAGCTGTGTACACTTTAAACCTAGTTTGGAGGGGGGGAAATACTTAGGGTCTCTTCAAGTGCAGCTCCTCTGAGCCTAGGTGGTGCAGTGATTAGAGTGCAGACTGCTAGCTGCAGTTTGGCAGTTCAAATCTCACTGGCTCAAAGTTGACTCAGCCTTCCAGCCTTCCAAGGTGGGAAAAATAAGGGCCCAGAATGTAGGGGGCAATATGTTGATTCTGTAAACCACTTAGAAAGGGCTGTAAAGGGGTATCTAAGTGCTATTGCTATTAAAGCTGATGTTTTCCCCTTCAGATTTCCTCCATTAAAGCAGTCTCGTAACACTGCTGGAATGTCACGCAGAAAGGTAAAGTCTCAGCACCACCACAGAAGTAGCCATGTATTGGGAAAGTGAGTTGGAGAAGGGCTTTCTTTTTTTTCATCCTGTAGTTCTAGAATGCAGAACATGTCACGCAAAGCTGAAGGGGGAGGATTCTAGATAAGCAGCTCTTCGCAGAGTGTGTGAGGTTCATATATGGAAGACAATGTGCATGATGACAGGCAACTTGAACAACTTTAATATCACTTAGCTCTTTGTGTTATTTGAGCTTCACTATCAAAGCCAATTTCCATCTGAGATGTTACAGAAAATAAATTGGGGTGGGTGGGGAATCTGTGCCACTCTTGAATCACGGTAGCCCAGTGGTTAGAATGCAGTACTGCAGGGTAATTCTGCTGACTGCAGACTGCCAGCAATTTGGCAGTTGGATTCTCAAGGGCTCAAGGTTGACTCAGTCTTCCAGGTTGTTAAAAGGAGGAGCCAGATTTTGGGAGGGAGGCAATATATTGGTTATAAACCAATATAGTAAAGCACTATGAAGTGATATATAAGTCTAAGTGTTATTGCTTAGTGCTATTTGTTTATTTGTTTATTTGTCAAACATGTATAGGATAGTAGTAATTTGTATAAACATAAGTAAAAAATAACGATAAAGAAGACAGTAGGACATTAGGCACAATGCTGCACTTTCGCACACCCCTTACAGACCTCTTAGAAACAGAGAGAGGTTGAATGTAGACAGTCTAAGGTTAAAGTTTTTGGGGCTTGAGGAAGTAACAATGGAGTCAGGTAAAGCATTCCAGGCATTGATCACTCTATTGCTGAAGTCGTATTTTCTGCAGTTGAGTTTGGAGTGGTTTACATTTAGTTTGAATCTATTACATGCTCATGTGTTGCTGCAGTTGAAGGTGAAGTAGTCATTAACAGGAAGGACATTTTGGTGTATGATTTTATGAACTACATTTAGATCACATCAGAGGTGACATAGTTGTAAATTGTCTAATCCCAGTATTTCAGGTCTGGCGGAATAAGGTATTTTGCTGTGAACAGAGGAGTGAAGGCATCTTATTGTGAAATATTTCTGGACTCTTTTGATTGTATTAATGTCTGATATGCAATGCGGGTTCCAGACAGGTGAGTTGTATTCCAGAATTGGTCTAACAAATGTTTTGTAAGCTCTGGTTAGCAGTGTAATAGAAGAAGAAGAAGCTATATAAATTAGATTAATAATTCTTACTGCCTTTTTGGCAATGTTGCTACATTGGATTGTAGCACTTAGGTCATTGGATATGAGTACTCCAAGGTCTTTGACAGAGTGAGGGTTACCTATAAGTTTTTTCCTCCAAGTTTGTATTTTGTACTATGATTCTTTTTGTCAATGTGTAAGACAGAGATTTATTGGTTGAAGTTTCAAATTACCAGTTGTTTGAAGGGTAGCAGCATTGTAGGTGGTGTTAAATAATTTAACATCATCAGCAAAGAGAACGCAGATGCTTATAATATGATCACAAAAATCCTTTATGTTGAGTATTAAGAGTGTTGGTCCTAGAATACTGCCTTGAGCGACACAATTGTTTATAGGAGCAGGAATTGATATGGTGCTTCCTATTTTGATTACTTGTTATCTGTTAGTCAGGAACATGGTTATTCAATCATGTAGGAGTCCAAAGATGCCATAGGATTTTAGTTTCAGAAGTAGTTTGTCGTGTACTACTGAATCAAAGGCTTTACAAAAGTCTATGTAGATTGTGTCTATTGTTTTACCCTAATCAAGTTGTGTGGTCCATATGTTTTTGCAGTGTAAGAGTTGCAGATTACAGGATAATTTTTTCCTGAAACCAAATTGTTTGTTGGAGAGTAGGTTATTAGTTTCTAAGTGGAGTATAATGAATTATGATTGATTCCATGACTTTGCAGGTGATGCGACATAAAGAGATTGGTCTGTAAGTTTCAACTGTTACTTGGATCTGCTTTTTTTGAAGATAGGGATGACTGTGGCTAGTGACCATAGGTTGGGTATGGCGCTAGTTCTGAAGGATTTGTTTAAAATTATGCTTAGAGGTTCAGCCAAGGTTGTGGGGAGCTTTTAAAAGTATTTCCCAAGAATTCACATTGGCCAGGAGTGGTTGGGGTAGATTATGCCTCTCCAGATTCCTAAGAGGTCAGTAATCTCTCCTATATCTCGTATTTCTTCTCTACTATATCCTCTATAACCTTCATTGTGTATTATTGTGTATTGGACAAAATAAATAAATAAATAAATTAAAAAGAAAAATAAAATCTCACTCCAGCCTGTCATACAGGGCTAAAAGATGAGCTGTGCACACCTTTCGGAAAACAGGTATCCCCCCCCCAATAGTGGTATCTCCCAAGCACCCCTCTCAATTACTGAAGCAACCGTACCTCTTCCCAAGGACACACAACTCCTGAAGCCACGCCCAGCTCCCACCCTAATCCTCACGGTCCTAACATTTTCCAAACATTGTATTATTGGCATCTGAGGTTTCATCTGCTTAGCGTTCCATTGGAAAAAGCGCCCGGCTTCGGGGGGGGGGGGTAAACCCCGCCTTTCCTCCGAGCGGATTGGCCAAAGGACGCTAAACTTACCATGCCTTTGGCTCGAAAGCCTTCGCGTCTCCGCCCAGCCGCGTCTCCGGATAGAGAAAAGCTTGCTAGCTCCTTTCTTACGGGCTGGCTCTATTTGACGGACAGCCCGGCCGTAACCAATCATAACCCAGTAGTTCAAAGGCGAGGGCTCCTCCTCCTTCTCCTCGAGGTGAATCGAAGTGGAGCTTCCGCGATTTCTCGAGAATCGGGGCGACGACCGGAGAGCCGTGATGGAACCCCCGGTGAGGAATCGTCAGGGACCGGACACGGGGGTCGGTGATCGGCGGGTGGGTAGGCCTGTTGTAGAGTAATGTGATGGGGGATGGCGTGAGTAGCTCTTTCGCCCCGCTTGGAACGAGAGCGATGAAGGGGGGCGGGAGGACTGGCGTTCCTCTTCTCCTTTCTTTCCCTGTTATTACCTGGGAAGGCTGCCCGGGTCCCTCTTCCAATGCCTTCATGACATAGCGCGAAGCTCAACAGGTGAAGCCTCTCTGTGCATGTCACAGGTAGAAAGATACCTGTATTCTAGCACACCTACAAACCCCCCCCTTTTTTTTTTGGCATGCGAACCAAAAAAGGTTTGCCATCACTGTACTGTACTAGACATTACTTTTATGATATACCCCTAGCTGTTTTATTTTATGTATGGTTTCTCTGGATTGTATGACTGCTTTTTATAATGGGTTTTTATAACTGTTTTTAATATTAGATTTGTATTTGTATTATTTGTTGTGAGTCGCTCCGAGTCCTCAGAGAGGAGCGGCATACAAGTCTAATAGAATGGCCAGTGTTGTGCCTATCCACAAGAAGGGCAGTAGAGATGAAGCTGGTAACTACAGGCCAGTTAGCTTGACATCAGTTGTAGTTAAAATGATGGAGACTCTACTCAAAAAGAGGATAAATCAGCATCTAAAAAACAATAACTTATTGGACCCAAATCAGCATGGCTTTACTGAAGGCAAATCGTGTCAGACTAATCTCATTGAGTTCTTTGACTATGTCACAAAGGTGTTGGATCAAGGTGGTGCCGTGGATATTGCCTATCTGGACTTCAGCAAAGCCTTTGATACGGTTCCACATAAAGAGCTGATAGATAAATTAGTGAAGATTGGACTTAATCCCTGGATAGTTCAGTGGATTTCAAGCTGGCTGAAGCATAGACATCAGAGAGTTATTGTTAATGGCGAGTATTCTGAGCAGAGTCAGGTTACAAGCGGTGTGCCACAAGGGTCTGTTCTGGGTCCTATTCTTTTTAATATGTTTGTGAGTGACATAGGGGAAGGTTTGGTAGGGAAGGTTTGCCTATTTGCCGATGACTCTAAAGTGTGCAATAGGGTTGATATTCCTGGAGGGGTCTGTAATATGGTAAATGATTTAGCGTTACTAGATAAATGGTCAAAGCAATGGAAACTGCAGTTTAATGTTTCCAAATGTAAAATAATGCACTTGGGGAAAAGGAATCCTAAATCTGAGTATTTCATTGGCAGTTCTGTGTTAGCAAAAACTTCAGAAGAGAAGGATTTAGGGGTAGTGATTTCTGACAGTCTCAAAATGGGTGAACAGTGTGGTCGGGCGGTAGGAAAGGCAAGTAGGATGCTTGGCTGCATAGCTAGGGGTATAACAAGCAGGAAGAGGGAGATTGTGATCCCCTTATATAGAGCGCTGGTGAGACCACATTTGGAGTACTGTGTTCAGTTCTGGAGACCTCACCTACAAAAAGATATTGACAAAATTGAACGGGTCCAAAGACGGGCTACAAGAATGGTGGAAGGTCTTAAGTATAAAACGTATCAGGAAAGACTGAATGAACTCAATCTGTATAGTCTGGAAGACAGAAGGAAAAGGGGGGACATGATCGAAACATTTAAATATGTTAAAGGGTTAAATAGGGTTCAGGAGGGAAGTGTTTTTAACAGGAAAGTGAACACAAGAACAAGGGGACACAATCTGAAGTTAGTTGGGGGAAAGATCAAAGGCAACATGAGAAAATATTATTTTACTGAAAGAGTAGTAGATCCTTGGAACAAACTTCCAGCAGACGTGGTTGGGAAATCCACAGTAACTGAATTTAAACATGCCTGGGATAAACATATATCCATCCTAAGATAAAATACAGGAAATAGTAAAAGGGCAGACTAGATGGACCAAGAGGTCTTTTTCTGCCGTCAGTCTTCTATGTTTCTATGTTTCTATGTTTCTAATAAATTATTATTATTAATTATTATTATACCGTTTTCCTTTATGGCTGCTTGCTGCGAGAGCCGAGAAGCCGTCGCTTTATCTCCTTTTCCATTGAAAAAAGTCTCTTCTCATAACCATTAAACAGGATTTTTTCCCCCAAAACTATCATTAAGTGTTGTACCTTATGATTCTTGACGAACTTTTCTTTTATGTACACTGAGAGAATATACACCAAAGACAAATTCCTTGTGTGTCCAATCACCCTTGGCCAATAAAGAATCCTATCCTATCCTACTCCACTCTACTCTACTTTACTGTACTCTACTCCAGTGTTTCCCAACCTTGGCCACTTGAAGATATTTGGACTTCAACTCCCAGAATTCCCCAGCCAGCAAATTCTGGCTGGGGAATTCTGGGAGTTGAAGTCCAGATATCTTCAAGTGGCCAAGGTTGGGAAACACTGCTCTACTCTACTCAAAAGAATAAAAGATGTCAGGAGGTGAACTTGTGCTGACCCCCCTCCTAATGAAGCCCTACTTTTAAATATTCATTGTTTGCACTCTATACCGCTTCACAGTGCTTTACAGCCCTCTCTAAGCGGTTTACAGAGGGTAAACATATTGCCCCCAAAAACCTGGGTCCTCATTTTACCGACCTTGGAAAGATGGAAGGGTGAGTCAACCTTGAGCCTGCTGAGATTCGATCTGCTGACAACCGTGATCAGCCGAAGTAGCTTGCAGTTCTGCGCTTCTAACCACTGCACCACCGAGGCTCTTAAGCAGCACATGTGGAATTGCCTCTAGGAGCCTGTTGCCAATTGTGTGTATTTTGAGTACTGTTTCTGCTAACTGTTATTCACGTGTGCATTTCAGTTTTCATGCAACAGGTTCCTCTTTGGTGAACCCACTGAGTGGCAATGAATGAGATGAGGTGGGGGGCTGAGTTGGCAAGTAGCTTTGATCTAGCCAGTTCACTTTGTTCATCCCTGAATCCCAGTTCTGCTCTCTGAATTCAGTCTGTACAAAAAGATAAAAACAAGTTTATTCTTTCCATAGCACTGATACAATTCTGTCCTTCGTGGTGATCATTCCAGTGATTTGGGAGGGAATAAAGGTTAGGAACTCCTAATAGAATTAACCGCTTGCCCTGCAGAAGGCCAAAATTTGTTATATCAAGAGCCAAAACTTTATTTATTATTTATGTATTATTTGGACTTATGCCGCCCAGAGTCCGGAAGGAGCTGGGAGGCCTACAAGTCTAATAAATTTAATTTAATTATATGCCGCCCCACTGCCAAAGGACTCTGAGCGGCTCACAGCCAAATACAGATAAAAATAACATAAACTCTCTTAAAAACAATGTAACAATCTAAAAACAACTATCAAACAATTAAAGCAATTAAGAACAACCATGCATACCCCAAGCTAGCTAGCTGAGTGCAAATTGCCACAGTGCTCCCAACTCATGCATTTCCTGACCCCTGCTTTTAACTCGGACACAATTTTTATAACTTGACTTTATGCCATCAAGTTGTTTTCAATTTCTAGCAATAGATTTCCGCCATGGCAATCTATCCCTAACCTTTTCTTTCAGGACCCCTAAGGATGAGTAATTGAGTCCATCCACCTTGCTTCTGCCGTCTTCTTCCTTTCCAACTTTCCCAACATTTGAGCATTTTCCAGAAAGCTGGGTCCTTCCTTCCTTCCTTCCTTCCTTCCTTCCTTCCTTCCTTCCTTCCTTCCTTCCTTTTGATTTATATGCTGCCCCTCTCCGAGGACTCGGGGCGGCTTACAACATATAAAAAGACAATGAAAAAACATTTTAAAATCCAATTTAACTTAAAATTAACTAGTCTAAAACCCCAAATTTATTTCCAATCAATCGCTCCCATTCACACAGCAACCTTACATTTCATTCATTGGCCAGAGGGCAGGTAATTAATAGCCCCAAGCCTGATGGCACAAGTGAGTCTTCAAACTCTTGCAAAAGGCGAGGAGAATGGGGGCAGTAGGAATCTCCGGGGGGGGGGGAGCTAATTCCAGAGGGCTGGATCTCCCACAGAGAAGGCTCTTCCCCTAGACCCCTCCCCCAAGTGATATTGTCTAGTTCAGTGTTTCCCAACCTTTTTGGAGCCGCGGCACATTTTTCATATTTTCAAAATCCTTGGGAACATTGGGGGGGGGGGGGGGGCTAAAAAAAGTTTGGACAAAAAAATCTCTCTTCCTCCCTTTCGCTCTATTTCTCTCTCCCTCCCTCTTTCTCTCTCTTCCTTCCTTTCTCTCTCCATCCCTCTTTCTTTCTCTCTTCCTTCCTTCCTCTCTTTCTGTCTCCTCCTTCCTCTCTCATCTCTCTTTCCTTCCTCTCCCTCCCTTTCTCTCTTTCCTTTCTCTCCCTTTCTGTCTATCTTTTCTATCTCTCACCCCTTCTCCCTCTTTCATTCCCTTTCTCTCCCTCCCTTTCTCTCTCATTCCTTTCTCTCCCTCTTTCCTTTCTATCTCTCTTTCTTTTTCTCCCTCCTTCATATCTTCTTTCTCTCCCCCCTTCCTCCTTCTTTCCTTTCTCCCCCTCCCTTTCTCTTCCTTTTTCTCTATCCTTTCTACCTCTTACTCTTTCTTTCTCTCCCTCCTTCATTCAATTTTCTCTCCCTCCCTCCCTTTCTCTCTCTTTCCTTTCTCTCCCTCCCTTGTTATCCCCTGGGGCTGCCTGTGCCTGCCCTGCACCACCCAACACGGACGTACAGCCCCCGGTCGTCGGTTCGTCGCCCCCCCCCCCACGGAGGGAGATCAGGCTGGCGAGGGCAGTAGATCTCCGTCCCCAGCCACTGGAGGGAAATCGGGCTGGCGGGGGCGGCGAATCCACCTCCCCAGCCAGGCGGAGGGAAATCGGGCTGGTGGGGGTGGCAAATCCACGGTCCCCAGCCGGGTGGAGGGAGATCGGGCTGGCGAGGGCGGTGGATCCGCGTCCCCAGCCGCGCGGAGGCAAATCGAGCAGGCGGACGGGTGGCCGCGGCTCCCTGCGCGCCCCTGGAAAAGGGTGCGTGGGGGGCATTTTGGGGTGCGACAGGGAACGGGGCCTGGAGCCGCTGCAGTCGGCAGCCTCCTGTTTCCGCTGCCATTGCCCTCCCGCCGGGCCCCAAAGGACAATTGTTGCCACCCCCTCCAGGAAAGCTCCAGCTGGGCGGGGTGCTGCCGGTGACTCCGCCCTGGAGCTCTTGCTCGTCGCTGCCATCTCCCAGCAACTGCCCGGGGCCGCTGCAGCCGGCAGCCTCCCGTTCCTGCTGCCATTGCCCCCCCGCCGGGCCCGAAAGGACACTTGTTGCCGCCTCCACTGGGAAGCTCCAGCTGGGCGCGAAGAATAAAGCTCAGCTTCCGGTCTCAGAAGCTGAGCTTTGCGGCACACCTGATGATGTCTCGCGGCACACCAGTGTGCCGCGGCACACAGGTTGAAAAACACCAGTCTAGTTGACGGGACCTGGAGAAGGCCGACTGGGACCTGACCGGTCACTGGGATTCATACGGCAGGAGGTGGTCCCATAAGTAATCTGGTTCAATGCCATGTAAGGCTTTATAGGTCATAACCAACACTTCGAATTGTGTCCGGAAACCAATCTGCAGCCAATGCAGGAATGCTGGAGAGACATGGGCATATCTGGGAAGGCCCATGACCGCTCACACAGCTGCATTTTGCACGATTTGTAGGTTCCAAATGCTCTTCAAAGGCAGTAGCATGTAGAAAGCATTACAGTAGTCAAACCTCGAGATGATGAGGGCATGAACATATCCGCCCCGAGTCCTCGGAGAAGGGCGGCATAGAAATCTAATAAATTATTATTATTATATTATTATTATGAATGACTGTGAGTAGAGACTCCCTGTCGAAATAGGGCCACAACTGGTGCACCAGACAAGTGCCCCCCTCACCACAGCTGACAGATGAGGTTCTAAAGTCAGCTGTGGATCTTGGAGGACGCCCAAGTTGCGGACCCTCTCTGAGAGGGTCAGACTCCCCCCCCCCCCCGGGTGATGGACGGACAGATGGAAGTGCCCTTGGGAGGCAGAACCCACAGCCACTCTAATAATTTGAGCCTGGTCATATGTACCTCAAGTGAGAACTCTGGTTGATGTGTTCAGTGACCCATTGGTTTGTTTTCTTGGTTATCCATAGTATTCTCAGATGTCTTCAACACCAAAATTCAAATACCCCAATCCTCCTCCTTCAGAGTCCAGCTTTAGCTTCCATTGAGTATCACAGGGAAAGGCTTTCATGATTCTGTTTTTTGTAGATATGGACACGTACATCATTTATATTTTCTTTTGCGGCTGCTGTACCAAGCATTAATCTGTGACATAAATCCTTCACCGTTGATTGCTAACTTGAACAAATGGCTAGTTGCAAACATGCTGCTGATGCCCTTCTCTTGAGTCCATCACAACTAATTATGTTCCTTTATATTTGTAATGTATAGTTGCTGAATGATACAGAAGAAATAGCTACCTTGTACCGTGATCTGAGCCAGTATCCTTCGCTTTCGCATGCTTGTATTGGGCCTGAAGTAACAACTCAGTATGGTGGTAAACATTGCAATATTTATACGGGTAAGCTCTTTCAAGTTGGACCCACATCGTTGGGTGTACATTTGGCTCCATGGAACTGAAATAGCCATTGTGCAATATTGTTATCAACGGTCAAATGTAACATTAGGCCCTCAATCCGATAAACAAAATAAATCAGGAGACTAAGCATAAGCATTACTTTTTTTTCTAACTCTGTGTTTGATTGACATCTCTCTTCTTTCCTGATGATTCCAAGAGATTAAAAACTCAAAAGCAGTAGCTGTAAGGGTTTCTATTGCAGACAAAAGATGAGAAGGATAGGTTGTTACTGACGACTATAACTTCTTTTGTGTTTCCCCTGTTGAATGATGATGGGCTTTTTAAAAAGCACTTCACTTAAAACTGTTTTACCCAAGAAAGCAGGTGACAATTTCCTTAATCAAAACATACTGATTGTATGACTGTAACTTGTTGCTTGTATCCTTACCATTTATATTAATATTGATTGTTTCCTGATTGCTTATTTGTACCCTATGACCAGTGTTCCCTCTAATTTTTTTTTTGGGGGGGGGCGGAAAAGTATAGTGTCTGAGCGGCAGTCCCTTTGGGACTGGGCGGCACAGAAATATTAAACAAACAAACAAACAAATAAAAAACCCACCCTGTTTTGCCTCAGAGAATTTCAAAATAAAATACTGTACTGTGTGACTATAACAGTGAGCTCATAATAGGGCAACTCTATCAATATCAAAATGCCACTTAAATAGTTGAGCTAGTTTCAAACTAGATTTTGATTTTCTTTCTCTCTTCCTTACTCCCATTCTTTTTCTTTCTCTTTTCCCTCCTCTCTTTTTTCTATCTGTTTCTCTCTCTTCCTCTCTCTCTCCTTCCCTCTCACTCTTTCCCTCTCGGCTTCTGGGCAGGTTTGGAAAACTCTGAGTTGATGATGATTTTTAAGTGAGCAATTGCTCACTGCTCAGCTTAGAAGGAACTATGCCTATGACAATCATTAAATGTTGTACTTCATGATTCTTGACAAATGTATATTTTCTTTTGTGTACACTGAGAACATATGCACCAAAGACAAATACCTTGTGTGTCCAATCACACTTGGCCAATAAAGAATTCTGTTCTATTCACTGCATTGGGAGGTTTACACAATACATTAAACCTGACCTAAGAAATCCGTTTGATAACCTGACACAGTGTGTGAATCCAATTCTGATAGCGCTTATCTGCCTTCAATGAAGGAGGCTTTTTTTCTATTGTGCCAGGCTAGACTGAAGTAGGACTCTTTATTTAAACCAAATAATAGTAAAATCTCTACTTACAGAGTGGTCACAGCGGGATTTGGAAAGAGCTGAAAACGTGAAATTCTGCCGTCAATACCTCGTTTTCCATGACAACCAGTCCGTTATCTATTCTGGTCCCTCAGGCAATTGCACTGAAGTCAAAGGAGAGTAAGTCTAGATTGCATTGGCCTCTCCTGGCTGCTGACCTAAGGAACATGTGGAATATATATTACTTCAATTGCTCAGGGGTTTATTGAGACTAATTTGAGGATTCCCACTCTGGGCAGGGGATTGTTTAAAGGTCAGCTTTGAAGAGCCAGTTTGGTCTAGTGGTTAAGGCACCAAGCTAGAATGGAGGAAATTGTGGGCTCTAGTCTCATTTTAACCGTGAAAACCAGCTGGGTGACTTTGGACCAGTCACTCAATCTCAGGCCAACCACATCACAGATTTGGAATACTGTGTTCAGTTCTGGAGACCTCACCTACAAAAAGATATTGACAAAATTGAACGGGTCCAAAGACGGGATACAAGAATGGTGGAAGGTCTTAAGCATAAAATGTATCAGGAAAGACTTAATGAACTCAATCTGTATAGTCTGGAGGACAGAAGGAAAAGGGGGGACATGATCGAAACATTTAAATATGTTAAAGGGTTAAATAAGGTCCAGGAGGGAAGTGTTTTTAATAGGAAAGTGAACACAAGAACAAGGGGACACAATCTGAAGTTAGTTGGGGGAAAGATCAAAAGCAACGTGAGAAAATATTATTTCACTGAAAGAATAGTAGATCCTTGGAACAAACTTCCAGCAGACGTGGTTGGTAAATCCACAGTAACTGAATTTAAACATGCCTGGGATAAACATATATCCATTGTAAGATAAAATACAGGAAATAGTATAAGGGCAGACTAGATGGACCATGAGGTCTTTTTCTGCCGTCAGTCTTCTATGTTTCTATGTTTCTATTTGTTGTTATGGAGAAAAAAAGGAGGAAGAAGGTGTATCAAATATATTCACTGCCTTGAATTGCTTGTAAAAATAATAAAGGCAAGACAAGAAAAACGACACTCTTCCTCCTTACGATTTTATGATTCTATATTTATAGAATATATATGGTATATCTATATCTATTTTCCACCTAGACTGCTCAGTCGGGATTCTCCGAGTGGAACTCAAAAAGCTGTTGTGCGAAAGATGAACAATAGCAAAGGCGAGGAAAAACAGTTTCTGGAGGTATGTTGGCCTACTTTACTCCTGCTCAGTAAGGCCTCACAGCTTGGGGGGTTTAATGAGTAGCAGTAGGGGACCTTCATTCTTTCCACTTTTGTTTCATTCTTAAATTGCTTATCTCTGCTGAAGCGATGTTGCAGTATCTATGATCAGAAGAGAAGGATTTAGGGGTAGTGATTTCTGACAGTCTCAAAATGGGTGAGCAGTGTGGTCGGGCAGTAGGAAAAGCAAGTAGGATGCTTGGCTGCATAGCTTGAGGTATAACAAGCAGGAAGAGGGAGATTGTGATCCCCTTATATAGAGTGCTGGTGAGACCACATTTGGAATACTGTGTCCAGTTCTGGAGACCTCACCTACGAAAAGATATTGACAAAATTGAACGGGGCCAAAGACGGGCTACAAGAATGGTGGAAGGTCTTAAGCATAAAACGTATCAGGAAAGACTTAATGAACTCAATCTGTATAGTCTGGAGGACAGAAGGAAAAGGGGGGACATGAGCAAAACATTTAAATATGTCAAAGGGTTAAATAAGGTTCAGGAGGGAAGTGTTTTTAATAGGAAAGTGAACACTAGAACAAGGGGACACAATCTGAAGTTAGTTGGGGGAAAGATCAAAAGCAACGTGAGAAAATATTATCTTACTGAAAGAGTAGTAGATCCTTGGAACAAACTTCCAGCAGACGTGGTTGGTAAATCCACAGTAAATGAATTTAAACATGCCTGGGATAAACATATATCCATTGTAAGATAAAATACAGGAAGTAGTATAAGGGCAGACTAGATGGACCATGAGGTCTTTTTCTACCATCAGACTTCTATGTTTCTATGTTTCTAGTGGGGACTTGATTTATTTTCCTGCAGGAAAGGGAACTGTAGTTTTCTCCCACCTTGATGCGGTGTCAGGAAAGCCTCAATTAGTGATTTCAGTGAGGAAAAGGCTCTGTGAGGTAAACCTGGTGTATCTGCTCTCATAGGTCTGGGAAAAAAACCGGAAGGTGAAGAGCATTGAGTTGACAGCTCTAGAGAAGCATGGCCAAGTATATGATGATGGTAAGGCTTGGTATAAGTTTCTGTTTCAGTTCCTAAGAGGCAAGAGACCAGCTCTGTGTAATGGCAAATATAGGTAGGGAAACCTTGGTTAACCTTGGAAAAGAAAGTCTTGAGTCTTTTAATATATTTCAGAGATGGTTTAGAGCAGTGTTTCCCAACCTTGGCCACTTGAAGATATTTGGACTTCAACTCCCAGAATCCCCCAGCCAGCAAATCCTGGCTGGGGAATTCTGGGAGTTGAAGTCCAAATATCTTCAAGTGGCCAAGGTTGGGAAACACTGGTTTAGAGAATCCAAAATTTTCTATTATTATCATATTATTATTTTATTATTTATTAGATTTGTATGCCGCCCCTCTCCGAAGACTCGGGGCGGCTCACAACAGCATATAAAAAACAGTATAACAATGGGACAAATCTAATAATAAAATATATAAAAACCCCAACAATTAAAAACCATACAGCACATACACACCAAACATGAAATATGATAAGCCTGGGGGAGATGTCTTAGTTCCCCCATGCCTGGCAATATAGGTGGGTCTTGAGTAACTTGCGAAAGACAAGGAGGGTGGGGGCCGTTCTAATCTCCGGTGGGAGTTGATTCCAGAGGGCCGGGGCCGCCACAGAGAAGGCTCTTCCCCTGGGGCCCGCCAAACGACATTGTTTGGTCGACGGGACCCGGAGAAGGCCAACTCTGTGGGACCTTATCGGCCGCTGGGATTTGTGCGGTAGAAGGTGGTTCCGGGGGTATTCTGGTCCAATGCCATGTAGGGCTTTAAAGGTCATCACCAACACTTTGAATTGTGACTGGAAACTGATCGGCAGCCAGTGCAGGCCATGGACTGTTGTGGAAACGTAGGCGAATCTAGGAAGCCCCACGATAGCTGTCGCGGCCGCATTCTGCACGATCTGAAGTTTCCGAACACTTTTCAAAGGTAGCCCCATGTAGAGAGCGTTGCAGTAATCGAACCTCGAGGTGATGAGGGCATGAGCGACTGTGAGCAATGACCCCCTGTCCAACCAGGCAGCACCATTTGGGTGATATAAACATTTTAAAACTATGCCCACTATGCTCTTGCTTTCTGTTGGACGCTAGTAGAATGCAGCTTTAGGGAAGAAAATACATACCCTTGAGCCTACCAGGTGTCATCTTCTATTCCCAGATCAGTTTGGCTGTTTGGCCTGGTCACACTCAGAGACTCACCTTCTCTACGTGGCAGAAAAGAAGCGTCCCAAGACAGAGTCTTTCTTTAAGCCCAGAGCCCCTGAGCTGAATACTGAAGAGGAGCTGGCCAAGACTGAACAAGACAAAGCAGTCAAGGTGGGGTGGACATTCCCTTCTATGATTTCTCAGCAAATCCTTTTTGTTTCCCTTGATCTAAAAAAGCTGTCACGCTGTTCTTTTAACAGTCTGGGTAGGAAATAGTTAATGCAAAAGCAAGTTTTCAGGACTCTGATCAGTAATTCATCCATCAGAGGGAAGTTGTACAACATTCAGGAAATCCATGACTTTCAAATGAGCCTCCAATATATAGACAATTTATAGCTGGTTTCTTAAAGCCCTACGGTAGAGGAGACTGAAAACTCCCACTTCCATGAATGCAGGTTTTTTAAAAATTGTTTTTATGAGCATCTACAACTTTTCATTCTTTTCCTAACTGCTACTTAATTTGCCAGTGTGAGAACCAATTTTTAAAGAGCAACTTGATAACCTGGATAGATCTGTTTTGCGTGTTTTGATATTTAAGTCATTAAATCAGCCAATGGCCTGATTTTCAAGTTCTGGATAACATTAATCTTCTATCCAGTTTCTTAAGAAATGTTCATGTTGTTGCCTGTTCTTTTGGATGAATATTAGCTCCTTGCTGGGTGTGCAATACCATAAAATCGGCGTCCAGGTGAAGGCATCACATTCTTTTTCCCATTATAAAAATAGCTTTAATGTGATCCTTTGGGAATCTGATGCCTTCGTCTTGGTCTGTTCTGAAGAAGCAACTATCTTCTACAGCAGTTTAAGGTGCTGTGAGCTGTTGTAAATTTATTTACTTACTTACTTACTTACTTACTTACTTACTTACTTACTTACTTACTTACTTACTTACTTACATTTATTATGGTAATTTGACTTGTATGCCCCTCAATCCCAAAGGACTCAGGGCAGCTTAGAACAATAAAACTCTAAACAATATAAAATCAATATACAACGCTAATAACAATATAAAACCATAAATTTAATTCCAGCAATCATACTACACTGTATATCACACACACCAATCAAAACCTATTCAGCTGTGGTTAAAAGAGGTTACCTCTCACAGCCTTTTTTGCATCCTTAAGAAAGGTATGCCTATAGTGGTTCTCAACCTGGAGGTCGGGACCCCTTTGGGGGTCGAACAACCATTTCACAGGGATTGCCTAAGACCATGGGAAAAGACAAATTTCCTGTGGTGTTAGGAATTAAAGCTTCTATTCTGGCGCCTTGGAACATATTTTTACAATCCGACCAATCAGGTGTTTGCAGTGGGGGGGTGCCTCTGACCTTCCTGCCAATCAGCTTAAAGCTCTGTTGGAAGAATTGACGCTAGACTTATGATTGGGTGTCACTACAACATGAGGAACTGTATTAAGGGGTCGCGGCATTAGAAAAGTTGAGAACCACTGCAACACATTCTTGGTCTTGATAGATATAAAGTTAGAACAGTACTGTGAATCATGGCTATTTTCCCAGACAGGCGAGAATCCTTTTGCTAGCATGCCGATGGATCTTAGGATGCCTCTGTTTTTATTGTTTTTCTGCCTTTCTCAGGGAGAGCAGTTCGTATTTTATGAAGACTGGGGGGAAACTCTGGTGGCTAAGAGTATCCCTGTGCTGTGTATATTGGACATTGAGAGCAACAATATTTCTGTGCTAGAAGGTGTTCCAGAATATATCTCACCTGGTCAGGTCAGTACAGAGCATTTGGAATTGGGGTGGGATGCAGGGGAGGTTTGATTACCTGCAGCTTAATTATGGCTGAATTTATATATGCTTGATATGTCTTGTTGCAAAGAATATAATAGCTATGCTACAATTATCACAGAAAGAGCCAGTTTGGTGAAGTGGTTAAGGCATCCTGCTAGGAACTGGGATATAGTGAGTTCTAGATGTTGTATTGCCTTGGGCACAAAGCCAGCTGGGTGACTTGAGCTAGTCACTTCTCTCTCCTAATAAGAAGGCTATGGCCTACCATTTCTGAAAAACCTTGCCAAAAAAACCCTGCAGAGACTTGTCCAGGCGGTTGCTGAGAATTAGACACAATTGAACAGAAGAAATAAAAGCTGCTATAATAGTGAAAGGTTCGCCCTTAGGAGGGAGAGAAACCGTCTTCCTGGAAATAGCACTTTATATCTCCCATGGTAGATTTCCAGACAAAGGGATGGGTTGAGTTTCCTGTTCACTCATTGCAAATATTGCTTTTTACCACCCCCAAGCTATCCTAAAAGATGGTTTCTGAAGTAAAACCTTAAGTTTGCCCACCTCTTCAAACTTAACATTGTCTTCTCTCTGCTTCAAGGCTTTCTGGACCCCAAATGACACAGGAGTGGTATTCACTGGCTGGTATCATGAGCCTTTCCGTCTAGGCTTGAAGTACTGCATCAATCGCAGGTAAGGTTCCTTACCTGAAGGAGAAAAATCCAAGTGGGACTTGACTGTCTATACTGCAAGAGATGCATAAAATCCAATATTAAACATATAAACTCAGGAAAACTTTAGAAGTCTCTTTTCCCAGGATAATTTGGGTTATAGTATTGGTCCCCCCCCCTCAAAAAAAAAGCATTTAGGGAAAGGGCATTATTATTTTTATTATTATTTATTAGATTTGTATGCCGCCCATCTCCACAGACTCGGGGCAGCGCACAACAGTGATAAAAACAGTATACAATGACAAATCTAATATTAAAAGTCTATAATAATAAATCTAACATTAAAAGTCTAAAAAACCCCATTGTTTTAAAAATCATACATACAACATACCATACATAAAACTGCATAGGCAAGGGGAGATATCTCAGTTCCCCCATGCCTGATGGCAGAGGTGGGTTTTAAGGAGTTTATGAAAGGCTGGGGGGAGCTGGTTCCAGAGGGTTGGGGCCGCCACAGAGAAGGCTCTTCCCCTGGCTCTCGCCAGATGACATTGTTTAGTCAACGGGACCCGGAGAAGGCCAACTCTGTGGGACCTAACCGGCCACTGGGATTCGTGCTGCATAGTCTTTATGAATTGTGATATCTGCCATACAGGGTGATTAAGGAACATGCCAATATATATGGGGATTGTTTTTTTATTCCAGTATTGTCCGTTTCTAAGATCATTGGGGATGGGATTCAGTTGGACAAGGCATAATATTTCTTTTTCTGTTTAAGGGTTGAATAAAACAGTAGCTTAATTTGAGAAGAAAGGTATCTCTCTACCCTTTTCCTGACCAGTCTTATATGATCCCTTCCTATATTACCACCAGCTGTTTCCCTTCTGCCCCCAGATCATCACTTTTCCATGTCGATCTGACAGGTGGTCAATGTGGTGAGTACAGGAATCCATCTTATCTCTCAATCAGTGCATTCTGGTGGTGATTTCTCTTACGTCATTACCTTCCCTCCTATTGCAGAGCTATTGTCAGAGGACAACAAAGCCATTTGGTCTCCACGGTTGAGCCCAGACCAGTGTCGCATCGTATACCTGGAGAATCAAGCTTCTGGACCTCATCAGCAATGCAGTCGTATCTGCATGGTGAGCACTGATTTTGAACTATTGGCACAGAAACAATTTCAGGCAACCTGATTGCATCTAGCCAAGTCTATTTATTTAGTCTTTAATTTATACAGGACTTTTCAGCCCAAACATTTGAACCTCACGTATTGTGGTCAGCGTTCTAAATGATCTTGAGTTTAGTTTGAACTGATTAGACCAGGGACTTCTGGGAGTTTGGGGTGGCTGTTAAGGATTAGGAGGGTTGCTTCTTCAACCTTCTTGTGAGAGAAATGGAGGCAGAAGTCTGTAAAGAAAGTAAGGAGAATGAGGTTTTCTACCTGCAACAATTTTGTTTGATCTTCCAAACTTGGAAATAATAATACCTTTGCTGCAAGAGAAGTAAGTCAATAGCTTTATGAAGTATCAATTTATTTATTCTATATATTTTCTCATTCATACACTACCTCACTATTCTGATTCCTAGTGGTTAGCAACATAGCTTTCCATGACACTTCTTAATTTGAGAGGCCAGCAAGTTGTTCCTGCCACATCTAAGTTGGATGCCTTTCAACCTTTTTTTTTCAGTATGACTGGTACACAAAGCTCACTTCTGTGATAGTGGATATTGTCCCTCGACAGATCCAGGGTGAGTAATATGATACATTCTCTACATGGGGCTTTCTACATGGGGCTATGCTCTCTACATGGGGCTACCTTTGAAGTTTGGAAACTTCAGATTGTGCAGAATGCAGCCGCGCGAGCAATCGTGGACCTCCCTAGATACGCCCATGTCTCGTCAACACTCCACGGCTTACATTGGTTGCTGATCAGTTTCCGGTCACAATTCAAAGTGTTGGTAATAACCTATAAAGCCCTACATGGCATCGGACCAGAATACCTACGGGACCGCCTTCTGCCGCATGAATCCCAGCGGCCAATTAGGTCCCACAGAGTTGGCGTTCTCCGGGTCCCGTCGACTAAACAATGCCGTCTGGCGGGACCTAGGGGTAGAGCCTTCTCTCTAGTGACCCCAGGCCTCTGCAATCAACTCTCCATGGAGATTCGAATTGCCTCCACCCTCCTAGCCTTTTGCAAGATGTTAAAGACCCAAGCATGGGGGGGGACTAATCCCCCCCCCCATTCTTTCTGATTCTAGCATTTAAGAATGTGTGATTGTGTAGAATTGAATGTTTTTAGTAATAATGGGTTTTTTAATTAGTTTTAATATTGGATTTGTATCATATTGTATTTTGTTGCTGTTGTGAGCCGCTCCAAGTCCTCGGAGAGGGGCAGCATACAAATCTAATAAATTATTATTATTATTATTATTATTATTATTATTATTATTATCATCATCATCATCATCATCATCATCATTCTGAACTATGAACGTAAAATAATTCCTCTTGGATTTTTTGCTCCACGTGAATCTGACAAGAGGAGCATTAGCCATAAAATATCCTTAATTCTGCCTTTCTAAAAGCAAGACATAAATTAGTGGAAATGGCATTCATTTTTTTTTAATGCAAGGGATGACTTTAGAATTCCTTCCAGCCTTTTGTTTTTCAATCTTTGGAAATCCTGATATACTATCAAAACTGCTTGGTATTTTCTATAGAAGCTCCTTCCCTTCTCTGGCACTTCTTGGAAGGATTGTATTAACATGTTTATATTGCCAGTCTAGGAAGTGCTTAAAAGGGAATACATGCTTAAAAAGAAATAAATAAAGCCCAACCCATATGTATTTCATATTTTCTTTAAAAATAAAAGCTGAAAAGAATCCCTTACTATTCTCACGTTAATAAGTATAATTCTTTTTCAAATATGCCACTCGGGGGGGGGGGGGGGAGTGTTCCCCGAAAACCTGCAAAATGCCAGACCTGAAATCTGATAAACAAAAGGGGATTTGTGAACACTTGTACATATCTATCCTAAATATGTGAAATGCTGAACATTTAGAGAATCTGGTGAAATATAGTTCCCAATGGAGCCTAACTTCTGTCTAATTTCATGAAAACAGCTGCTGCCTGCATGAATTTGCTCTCTCTTGCAGATGGATTTGCTGGAATCTATAGCACAGCACTGCCTGAGCATTGTTGGGCAGCAGACAGTCAAAGAGTTGTGCTGGACACAATTCAACGCAGCAGGCAGGTAAGAGTATTACTGGATTGTTAGGCTGAGGCAAGAGTATTTTGCACAAACTAAATGTATCCAATCTCGTTATCCTCTAAAGATTCTTCCAGATAGATGTTTTTAAGCATCAGGTCTGTTGAATCAAGGAATAATCTAAATTTAAAGTCACATGGAGGTTTTCTGACTGATCTACTTTATAATTGACATAAAGACATCTGTAGAGATGGTTGTTGGTTATGTGGGTCCTGGCATTTGTTGTCTTTCTTTTATTTTTCTTTATCTTCTATATTACTCTGTTTAATTTGTTATCAATTGTGGGGATGGTATATATAAATATATATACTGTATGTGTGTATAGTAGATCCATCTTAAGCTGGTCTTTCCCTAGGAGCTGATTGTGGTGGATATAGCATCAAAAAGTGTGTGTTCACTCACCAAAAGTAAGTATAAAATTTTCTTTATCTTAGTAACCAGATGCTGCTCTCTAGAAAAAAGGCTAATACATTATGTTGGAACCAAACTGGCAAGGTAAGCATACTTCTACTTGAATAAGGAAGTTACACAGAAAAAAGCTTTGATTTTTTCCCCCCCTTTCTTAAACTAGGCTCTTCTCTTGGAAGCTGGGTGCTGCTCACCATTGACAGAGATCTGATGGTGGCCAGATTCTCCACTCCTAACTCCCCTCCTATGCTTGTAAGTTCTGTGTGGCCTATGTTGGAAATCCTTCAGCTTCAATGTCATGTTTAAGTGATTTGAACACAACATCCATGTAAAATCTATATATCCAAATATTGTCGATCAAACTAAAGTAGGATCTAATGCTGGATATCTCTTATAATTTATCTTGCTGCAGATGGTAGCTTTTCTGCCTCCTGCAGGCAAGGAAGCAGAGGTGAACTGGGTATGTCTAGAAGAAACCAGCCCAATTCAAGGTATTAGTTGGGATGTTCATATTCTTCAACCTTCTCCAGATCAAGACAATCCCCAGTATAGTGAGTATCCCGAGGGGAAATTTTGGACCAGTTTAACCATCTGTCATTTTTATGCTTCAGTTTGAATTGCTTTTCTACAAAGAGAGAAGAGAGTGTTTTTTTTCTTAACCTGCAAATTATTTCCTGTATTCCCAGGAGGCCTGGATTTTGAAGCCATACTACTCAAGCCCACTCAGGTACCAGAACAAGCCAAACTTCCATTAGTGGTGTCACCACATGGTAAGTTCCTTGTCTTGTCCTCTTCCCTCATCTGGGTCCTATATAATCTATTTAATTCATCTGAGCTTGACTCCATTCTTCTTCTTGAAAGGAGGCCCTCATTCAGTGTTCACCACTACCTGGATGCTGTATCCAGCAGTGCTCTGCCGAATGGGATTTGCTGTGCTGTTGGGTGAGTAATACAGTGTTCCCTCAATTTTCGCGGGTTCAAACTTCGCGGAAAGTCTATACCACGGTTTTTCAAAAATATTAATTAAAAAATATTTTGCGGGTTTTTTCCCTATACCACCGTTTTTTCCACCCGATGACGTCATATGTCATTGCCAAACTTTCGTCTACCTTTAATAAATATTTTTTTAATTAACTTAGATAAATAAACATGGTGAATAATAATCTGAATGGTTGCTAAGGGAATGGAAAATTGCAATTTAGGGGTTTAAAGTGTTAAGGGAAGGCTTGTGATACTGTTCATAGCCAAAAATAGTGTATTTACTTCCGCATCTCTACTTCGCGGAAATTCAACTTTCGCGGGTGGTCTCGGAACGCATCCCCCGCGAAAAGCGAGGGGACACTGTAATCTCTTTCAGTCACCAAGATGTCTGCTGTGTCATTAGGCATAAGGACTGTACATAACCCTGAGCAGCCATCAGATCTTCCTTTAAGCAGCCAGTGATAGATTACAGGTGAAACTTGAAAAATTAGAATATTGTGCGAAAGTTCATTTATTTCAGTAATGCAACTTAAAAGGTGAAACATAATATACGAGAGAGACTCATTACATGCAAGACAAGATAGTTCAAGCCATAATTTGTCATAATTGTGATGATTATGGGCTGCAGCTCATGAAAACCCCAAATCCACAATCTCAGAAAATTAGAATATTTTGATTATAACAAATGACGGCTTGAATGTAATGAGTCTCTCTTATATATTACATTTTACTTTTTAATTTGCATTACTGAAATATATGAACTTTTGCACGATACTCTAATTTTTTGAGTTTCACCTGTATAATGGTGTGATAATCAGTTCAGAACCCTCGACATGGACATTATTTTAGACAGACAAGCTTCTCCAACCTTGTGCTTCCAGATGTGCATGGACATAATCTCTTAGTTAGAAGTCTCAGCCACATAATTATATTCACAAGAAGTTGGAGTCTCTCGATACTGGAACTATTTCAAGACTAATTCCAATATTAAAATCCAGAGCTTCTAACATGATTGGGGACATTTGTCATAGTGAAATCTTGGTACGGTGAATAAATCTGAAAATTTTAATATTGTGCTTTCCCTCCCTTTTAAGTGAATTACCGAGGCTCTTTGGGCTTTGGCCAGGATAGTGTGGATTCACTACCAGGAAATGTGGGTTGCCAGGATGTCAAAGATGTGCAGGTAAGAAAGTCTCTTCTTCCATTTCTAACAAGAATGTTTGAAACCTTCACTGCATGAAAAAATGTAGACATTTACTGTAGAAAAAAGGGGGTTCAACTGTCACCAAGGAGAATGGCTGTTTATATTCCCTTGCCAGATCAAACTCTCAGCTGGATAAGTATGAAGTTCTTGTGAGATATACCTCCTTTAGAGATGTGTGTAATAAACACAAGAACAGGAAACTTCTGTTCTATATAAGAACTATTTGTTCTTATATACACAAGAACGGGAAACTTCAACCCAAGGATTTATCCAAACATAGTTTGTACTTTTCAAGTTATACATTGAGATGAACAAATTATAGTCCTATCAGAACTCAGCTAAACATTTGAACTTCCTTTGTTCCTAAGTATAGTCAAGATGCCATTATCCTTGTTCCCTTAGTAATTGTAAAACTTTTCTTTTCCTTGTAGTTCTGTGTAGAGCAGATGCTGCAGAAAGAACCTCTGGATTCAAAGAGAGTAGCTTTGCTTGGAGGATCTCATGGAGGCTTCTTATCTTGTCATCTCATTGGCCAATACCCCAGCACATATAAAGCCTGTGTGACTAGGAATCCTGTAGTCAATATGGCCTCCATGATTGGAAGCACGGATATCCCTGATTGGTGAGTATTTATGATAAACTATGTTCTCCCTTTTGAGCAGATGCTGTCGTTACTTCATGCCTGCTCTGTGGCTTCTTGTAGGTGCATGACTGAGGTCGGACTACCCTATGACCAAGCTGCTCTCCCGGTTCCTGAACAGTGGGAAAAGATGCTGCTTCATTCACCTATGCAGTTTGTTGACAAGGTACAATACATGTTTCCCTCCCTTTTTGTGTATCCATTACTCTCAGACCCTCATATATTTTTTCTTTCAGTATTCTTATTTCCATTTTACATTCTTTCCCTTAGGTTCAAGCACCAGTTCTCTTGTTGATTGGAGAAGAAGATAGACGTGTTCCCCCCAAGCAAGGCTTGGAATATTATCGTGCACTTAGGTCCAGGGGTATTCCAACCCGGTAAGCCTCTTGGGTAGAATTGAAGAAACTGGGGTTCTACAAGAAGGTTTTGTGAAATTAGAGAAAAAACAGAAATGCATACAATTGGGAGGGGGGAAGAGAATAGAAAACGATAATCTGTGCAGAAGCTGCTGCTGAAATGATGATAAGGAGGGAAATGTCACCATGTAATTGTATATTAGCTGATGCCTCTGTCTCTTCATATTTCTAGGATGTTGCAGTATCCCAGTGATAACCATGCCCTATCCAGTGTGGAGGCTGAGGCAGACGGTTTCATGAATATTGCACTCTGGTTTCTTCAACACTTGAAATAGCAATTACAGAAGTTTTAACTTTTGGATTAAGGACAGCTAACAGAGAGTCAAGTCTCTTCAGTTTGAAAGACCTTCTTGTAGCTGATTGGTATTCTGATCCCTAGTCTCCAAAGTGTGAACAGGCACCTAACAACGTGGACATTATCTTCTAGGCCTCTCAATTGTGTTAAAGAGAGAGGGGGGATACACTGGCCAAATATATCATTTTGCCAAATTTAGCATTTTATCAATAACATCACCATTATAGCTATACAGAACAGTCAAGTACTGGAGAACTGATACATAATCCCTTTAGATGGCATTAGAATCTCTATAATTTCATTTAAATTATTGGCGCTAAACTGAAAAAAAATGAATTTGAGAAATCAAGCTGCGAAATATATTCTTGAAATAAACTTATTAATTTCTATAAATTATCTAGTTTAAATACTTAGATTGGGAATGACTGGAATGCGGTATTTTGAAGAAGTGATGTAAAACCATTAACTTGAAATTTAAAGAATGAAGTTATTCTTCACAAAATTACGTTTCTTGATGGCATGGATTGGAGAAACTTGATGTTATGGTGTATGTGAAAAGAATTTGAGTATTGTTAACCACAAGTTAAACAAAGCCAGCGGTGTGATGCAGCTACTAAAAAGGCAAGGGTGTATTAACAGGAACAAAGTCCAAATCATAAGAAGTAACTGTTTCATTCTACTCTGCCCTTGTCAAAAACCCTTTTGGAGAACTCGGTCCAGTTTGAAGCACCATATTTGAAACAGCACAGTAATGTAGAAGTTCAGAGGAGGGCTAATAAGATGGTGAATGAATTGGAAATCATTAGCCTAGAGAGAGACAGCTAAGGGAAGATATGATAGCAATAACCAGATATCTGATGCTTACATAGATGGGGGAATTGATTTACAGTAATCCCTCGCTACTTCGCGGTTCATCTTTTGTGGATTCGCTACTTCACGAGTTTTCAAAGGGGGCTTAAATCCATTAAATCCATTGAAAATTTTAAATCCATTAAAAATTCATAACATTCTTCTACAGTACTACTGTACTCTATTAAAGAAACTGGTAGAATATCACATGTAGTTCCAGCTGAGAAACATTACAGAATGACTGTTTAATGCAAAGGGTGGGTTTTAAAAGTCCAAATACTCGTTAAATACATAAAAAAATATCTTTCCTCCACTTCACGGAAATTCATTTTTCACGGGTGGTCTTGGAACGCATCTCCCACGAAAAAACAAGGGATTACTTTATACAGTTTCCCCAGAGGGCAGGAGCAGAACCAAAGGTTAAAACTACAGTGAGCCAGGTTCAGGCTAAACACCAGGAATAATTTCCTGATTGTATTACTTGCCAGCCAGTTGTAAGTTCTCCTTCAATAATGTATTCAAACAGTATTTGGAAGCTCATCTATATGCTTTGGTGGTTCCAAGACTCCGAGGATTGGACTAGATTACTTTTTTGGTCCCTTCCAAATCAGATTCTATGAATCTGTTTGACAGTGAACTTTAATAGCTGTACTAATAAGTCGCAATGTATTAAGGGTTGTCTAGGAAAGAAAAATAATTCACTACCAGACCAAAGAATTACTGTCACTGATGTCTGTGCACAAATATCTAGTAATAAGCCTTTTTAACAGTTTGATAAGCTCTGGGAAATGCCTTCTATTTGTTCTCACATGAACATCTTTGTTCACAGAAAAAGAATTATGTAAAGAACCTAATTGATAAAACAACCTGGTACTGGTTCTATTTATAAAATGTTACCTTTTTCCATCTGAAAGAGTGGTTAAATTAAAACATACACCTTCATAGGATAGCATCTGATTTCCTGAAGACCAGAGATTTGAACAAGAGCTTCAATCTCCCATGTTTTGTTTCATACTGCACTGCTTTATTTTTGGTTTGTAGTGATGCTGCACTGAGTAATGTATTGCAGGCCATGGGTTGTAAGAATGTGCTATAAATGAAATTTTGTTGACATTTTTATTGAAATAACCACTTGGTCTTTGCTACTTACTTCCAGAAATATTTCCTAGTCCCTGATTTGCAATAGCCGTGAGACTTCTATATCACTTCACATTTATTGATTGATTGATTGATTGATTGGATTTGTATGCTGTCCCTCTCCGTAGACATTGCTTTACAGCCCTTTCTAAGCCGCTTACGGAGTCAGCATATTGTCCCCAACAGTTTGGACCCTCATTTTATTCACTTGGGAAGGATTGAAGGTTGAGTCAACTTTGAGCCGGTCAAAATCAAATTGCTGGCAGTCAGCAGAGTTCGCCTCCAATACTGCATATTCTAACTACTGCACCACCAATTTACTGGTAAAAGCAAATGTGTTGAAGGAGATGTGCATGGTGGTGTTAGTTTGGCAATTTAGCTGGGTAAATCTGTGTGTCATACACATAGCACATAATGCAAGGTTGTCTTCAGTCTAGTGATTTTGGACCTTGCCGAAGATAGTTCTCATCTTACAATTGAAGGAGTGAGAAGTTGTCTAGCCAGTAAGTTGTGATAATGGTAAAGTAGTTCACCACATGACCATATCTGGTTTTATGACCTTTTTTGCAATGGTCATTATGTTGACCCAGTAGTAAAGCAAACTCATTGTTTACTAAGAGCCATTTTTGATGAAAGCAAAACAGATGTTGGTTTTCAGCAAAAGCATCCTAAAATGTAGTCATGTGACCACAAGACACTGCAAATGGCTATAAATGCAGGCTGCTTGCCAAGTGACCAATATAATCGTGAGTGGTATGTGTGAATATGAGTGAACCTCAGAATTTGGTCATATATACTTTTGAGGGAGCACCATTGTGAATTCAGATGCTCACTAGGTTCAGATGCACCATTGTGAATTCAGATGCTCACTAGGTTCAGATGCACCATTGTGAATTCAGATGCTCACTAGATACACAAGGTTTCTATTCTGACCCAGCTCCCAAATATGACAAACCCTCTAACGTGTTTCCCCCAAAATAAGACATACCCCGAAATTAAGGCATGTCAGAGGTTTTGCAGAATTTGCTAATATAAGGCACCCCCCAAAAAATAAGGCGTAGTTAAGTTTACATACGTTTACAAGATCCGAGGGGATGGGATGAGACGGAATGGGAGTCAGGATCTGACGTGCCCCTCCTGGCCGCCCACTTAAGAGCCTCCCAGTCTCTACTATCTAACTGCTCCAAGCTGCAGGAAGGGTAAGGCGGGCTGCAATACCGGCAGCTTTGGGGGCTCCTTTCCTCAGCGGTTCGGTTTGTTACCTCTAGGCAGCTGCACCAACTTTTTCTTTCCCGGCGGCAGCAGCAGCTTCCCTTCATCACGTGACGTTCCCAGCGCTGCTGCTTCTCGAAGGGAAGCCGCCGCCATCGCCACCGCCGGGAAGGGAAAAGTTGGTGCAGCTGCCTAGAGGTAACAAAAAGAACCAATGAGGAAAGGAGCCCCCGAAGCTGCCGGTATTGCAGCCCGCCTTACCCTTCCTGCAGCTTGGAGCAGTTAGACGGTAGAGACTGGGAGGCTGTTAAGCGGGCGGCCATGAGGGGCATGTCAGATCCCGACTCCCATTCTGTCTCACCTCGTCCCCTCAGATCTTGTGGCAGCTGCTTTAAGTAATGCACCCCCCGAAAATAAGACGTAGCACAACTTTTGGAGCAAAAATTAATATAAGACAGTGTCTTATTTTCAGGGAAACATGGTAGTTAAATCAATGATTCCTTTATTGGGAGCACCAGCAGCCTTGGCAAAAGTCTCTCACACAGCAGGATAACAAGTCTGTCCATCCAGAAGATGAATGATTGCCTGCCACATCTATTCATCTCCACCCCCTGTCTTTTATCCCTAGAACTAGGGTGGCTCTTCCATTCCAAGGATCAGCCCATAGATTTCCGCTACTCCTCTTTTCTGCTTTCTGTACATTCATGCATCAGGCACTGGGCCCAGCTGTTCCTCTACTTCCTCATCAGCCACCTCCAGATATGAGGGCTGTTGACTTCCCATCTGAGAGTTGATGGACAGCCCAGGCTCCCTCTCTGTCTCTATTTCTGACAGCTCTATTCCCTCTTCTTGGAGCTCTCTGATCCTGATTCCCAAGCCACCACCACTTCTGATGCGGCTGCTGGAGTAGCAAACCGGCCACAACAGTTTCCTTTGACCAAATAACATGGATTAGGGATATGCATGTTTATATTCTTTATCATACGATAATATAAACCGGTGATATTCTCCCTAAGTGAATTTAGCCTCCACCCGCAATGTTTGTTGAAAGCATTTCTTTCTCTTCTGCAGTGATTCTGAAGTGAATCAAGTCAGAATCTTGGCCTGGGAAGACACCAGACATAGGATTAACTGGGTGAAAAAGACAGGGGAGGGGAAGCTTATTTTGATATCGATAATGTGATAATATCTGGTTCTTGTTACTGGCAGCTAGTGAACATCTGTAAGCAGCTGGCATGAAAATCTCAGAAAAAGCAAAAAAAAGAGATCAATTTCCAAGAGTAAAGTTTTTCATTACTCCTGTTGGTCCTACTCCTAAGGGTTTCTTTTTTGTTGCTGTTGTTAGCATGCCTACTTATGAGCCTTGGTGGGGCAATAGATAGAGTGCAGTACTGCAAGCTGCTACTGCTGGCTGCAGTTCATCAGTTCAAATCTCACCAGGCTCAAGGTTGACGCAGCCTTCCATCCAGTGTTCCCTCTAATTTTTTTTTGGGGGGGGGGCGGAAAAGTATAGTGTCTGAGCGGCAGTCCCTTCGGGACTGGGCGGCACAGATAAAATAAATAAACAAACAAACAAACAAACAAATAAATAAACAAATAAAAAACCCACCCTGTTTTACCTATGAGAATTTCAAAATAAAATACGTACTGTGTGTCTATAACAGTGAGCTCATAATAGGGCAACTCTATCAATATCAAAATGCCACTTAAATAGTTGAGCTAGTTTCAAACTAGATTTTGATTTTCTTTCTCTCTTCCTTACTCCCATTCTTTTTCTTTCTCTTTTCCTTCCTCTCTTTTTTCTATCTGTTTCTCTCTCTTCCTCTCTTCCTCTCTCTCTCCTTCCCTCTCACTCTTTCCCTCTCGGCTTCAGGGCGAGTTTGGAAAACTCGGAGTTGATGATGATTTTTAAGTGAGCAATTGCTCACTGCTCAGCTTAGAGGGAACTATGCTTCCATCCTTCCGAGGTGGATAAAATGAGGACCCAGATTGTTGGGGGCAATATGCTGAGTCTGTAAACCGCTTAGAGAGGGCTGTCAAGCATTGTGAAGCTGTATATAAATCTAAGTGCTATTGGTATTGCTATCTCCCCCTCCCCCGCCAAATTCTGGCAATAGCTACACAACTGCCGCTTCGTCCGGTAGTAAATTCGTCCCGCTCCAGCTTTTTAGGTTCGCACAACACGAGCATAACGCCAGCCACGCTGCTCGTTTCCACGTTACTGTATACACGGCCAGCCGAAAACAGCTGTGCTTTTACTTGCCGCCTTCCCTCCGGCCTGTCAAGCCCTGCGCGTCCTCCTCTCTATTCCCCACGCTTTGACAACTGATGAGGCGGGTTGCGTGAACGAGCCGGGGAAGCAAAATAAACCGCGCTTGAGGGAACTTTAAATCGGACGCCTTGCAGGAGAAGAAATGCCGGAGGGGAAATCAACGCGCTGCCTTTTCCAAGGCGCCTTGAAGCGGAGGTCCCGCCTTTTGCCATCTGGCCTAAGCCAATCACCGCGGCTAATTCCTTTATCTCGCGCCCGCTGTTTATAATAACAGCGTTGGCTTTTCCGAAGCTGAGTGGACGCACCTGGACCCGTATACCTACTTTTGCTCCTCCGGGCGGTGGGAGAAAAGGGGGAAGGGGGCATGGCGTGCAGCTCAGAAAGCGCGAGAGAAACGGTAGGGCGACTGTGAAGAGAGGGAGAACATAGAAATGAAACGAACGCAATTATTTGGGAAGTGGCGCCGTTAGTGTAAAAATAAGGAACATACCGTAATACCAGCCTGCCAAATATAGGTCGAGTGAGGATGAGAGGCACTCAAGGGAAGGTATCAGAGGGGGGGGAGAGGAAGTAGAAGGGGGAGGTAAAAGAGTGAAAAGAAATAGAAAATATAGAGAGTTAATAGAGAGATTGTGAATGGAGGGAAGGAAAAGGGGGAGAGAAGGAGTAAGAAAGTAGGAAGAGGGGATGAAGGTTGAGGGATGGAAGTGTTGAGTCAGACTGGGACTCAAGTTGAAAAGGAGTTGAAAAAGGTGCAAAATAATATACTGGTTTATGAAATATTGAAAATGTATATGTATCTTGGGTAGGTTAGTATGGAGGATAGTATGATACCATGGTCTTTCAAGACTGAAGGATGCCAGTGCAATATGTATCTTATTGATATTTATTTATTTATTTATTTATTCATTCGATTTTTATGCCGCCCTTCTCCTTAGACTCAGGGCGGCTCACAACATGTTAGCAATAGCACTTTGTAACAGAGCTAGGCTATTGCCCCCACAATCCGGGATATATTTTAAGGCGTACAGTAATCCCTCGCTACTTCGCGGTTCATCTTTTGCGGATTCACTATTTCACCGGTTTTCAAAGGAGGCTGAAATCCATTAAATCCATTGAAAATTTTAAATACATTAAAAATTCATAAAATTCTTCTACAGTCTTCTATTAAAGAAACTGGTAGGATATGACATGTAGTTTCAGCTGAGAAACATTGTAGAATGATTGTTTAATGCAAAGGGTGGGTTTTAAAAGTCCAAATACTTGTTAAATACATTTTTAAAAAATTTCCCTCTACTTCATGGAAATTCATTTTTCACGGGTGGTCTTGGAACACATCCCCCGCGAAAAATGAGAGATTACTGTATGTGTTTTGTTATAAAAATGGAATTTGTGGAGAAAAATTACAATTAAAAAAACTAATGTAAAGGGAGGGAGGCAGAACTGGCTCCACTGCGTCCCCAGATAGCAAAGAAGAAATGGGGAAGTGGCTCCTAAAGAGGCGCCCTCAACTTATTGCTGCTACCTTGGTCACTCGTTGGCTCTTTCTCTCTCCAGCTGTCTGTCCGAATCAGGACAGTCTACCAAGAGGTCAGCCGCTTTCCATCGGTGACTTATGCCAGCGTGGGACGCGAAGTTGCTGCCCATTGTGGTGCCAAGTGCCTGCCCCTCTACACGGGTGAGCAATTTCACTGGAGCCCGTTTCTTGCTCCAACCAGTCCTGGCTCCCAGAGTACAAGTAGTTCCTCGAATTACAACAATTTGTTTAGTGGCTGTTCAAACTTATAATGGCTCGGGGGGGGGGGGGGGGGATAACAATAGCATTTAGACTTATATACCTCCGCATAGTGCTTTTACAGGCCTCTCATAGCAGATTACAGAATCAGCATATTGCCCCAGCAATCTGAGTCCTCGTTTTACTCAGCTCAGAAGGGTGGAAGGCTGAGTCAACCTTGAGCTGGTGACATTTGAACTGCTGAACTACAGCTAGCAGTTAACTGAAGTAGCTACAGTGCTGCACTCTAACCACAGAGTGAAAAAAGACCAATTTTCATGCTTATGACATGTAGCATCCCCATGTTCCCGTCAACAAAATTGAGAGATTTGGCAACTGATTCATATTTAAGACTTGATTACAGTGTCGCAGGGTCATGTGATCCACCTTTAGCAACTTTCTGGCAAGCAATCTCAATGGAGAAGCCAGATTCACATAACACCCATGATGCTAACTTAACAATCGCAAGTGGTTCATTTAACAGTGGTGAGAAAGGTCATAAATTGGAGCAGAGTTCACTTAATAAATGTCTCACTTAGCAACTTTTAGAAATTTGGGGCTCAATTGTGGTCATAAATCAAGGGCTACCTGTAGTTAGGAAGGGAACATGGTTACTTTTAAGTTTTGTTGTTTTGCCGGCTTCTTGCACTGCCCACGAATGAGGTGGCATCTGAAGTACTTTTTGCATTTTGCAAACATGGGGAAATGGGCTGGCACAAACTGATGTATAAGCACATGGGTGGGGGGCAGTTATAGTGGCAATGAGTGCATTGTGGGAGAGTTGATAGACCAGGTTAAGAATAAATCTTCATGGAAAAGATCTATCTATGTAGTCATTGGGAGACAAAAATGACTATATGGCACATAAGCATTTTACTATTCATATCCTCAAATATGTTTTTAAGACTCTGCTCCAAGTTTTAAAGAAATTGAGTTTTGGAGTTCCAATCTAAGTTTGTTAAATATGGAACAGTATACAAGTACCTTCTTGTCTGAACTTCTCCCAAAACAAGACAACAAGAGCAATTTGCCTGGCAGCTCATAGAAGAACAATACAATATCAGACTAGCCTTACTCGCTTCTCTTTTTCATTTGAGTTATGAGAGATATCAAAAGAGAAAAGGTATCTAATAAAGGCCTAACTGTATTGACAATTGATGCGCCATTTGAAGACCTATTTGGGTACAGCATCTTCTGGAGAAAATCTACTGATCTGTTCACTGAGAAAGTTGATTTGTCGATACATCATCAGTCATAACTATGTCATATTTGTAAGCGAGCTATCAAATTACTTTTTAAAATTATATTTTAAATAAAAAAAATTAAAGTGAGTAATTTCAAAGACAATGGTATTATTTACCAAAGACCCGGGCAAGCCTCAGCTTTCTCACTCAACTTCCTCCTTTTCTGCAGAGTGGCGCCACACAGATCTGGAGCGCCATCAGAAACTGCGATTCAGTCGCCAATATATCCTTCATCATGATGGCACAGGAATTGTTTCTGTTACTCCCATTGGCGTGGCAGCTGAGATTCACAATCAGTATGTAAAACATCTATGATTCCTCACAACTTTTTCATGCTTTAGAAGTTCTTGCCCAGCTTATTTTATTTAAATCAATATATATGGTCACCTATCTCACAAATGAAACTCTGGTTAGCTGATAAAGACTAGAGCATTCTCCTCTTACCTGACTTGATGGATAGAACCTGACAAGATGGATAGAAACAGTGAAAGTAAAACAGTCCCTAAAATACCTTGGCTACCATTTAGTTGGTGCTTAATCAGGTGCAGTAGAATAATTATTGGAGTAAGGATGATTAGCTTTCCTTAATCTTGAAGATGGGTAATAAAGAGTTCCAAAGTCTTATTTCTCCCTGCCATTAGCTGCATGCACACTTAATTTCATGTTGCACCGGTCCAATTCCAACTGATTATACTTCATTCAGGTTCACAGCAAAGGGCTTCCCCAGCTACCTGAAATTCTTTGACCAGGTGTTGTAGGGGTCATAGAATTGCATAGGCATCAATCTTGAATTCTCTTCCCTGTGGATGCTTGATGTAGATAGGAAGAAATAAACTTACCTCTAGGTTTTTCTTGTAAATTGCTTCCAAGTTGGCTGTCCTGTTTATGCTGCGTCCCCTTTTCTCTTGTAATATAGGCTGCTGATTGGAATGTCTCCTACTGGGAAATATAAAGCTATTCTCACCCATTATTTGGAAATGGGGCAGAAACAGGAGGTCCTTGAGGTACAGTATATGTTATTCATGGTTGTTTCTCCTTACCTCCAAAGAATCAATAAGGACAAATAAAATATTTGTTCATTAAACCTTATACTGTGGGTGCTGGACTTAGATCTCAGACATTTGTAAAAGGAGTTAGCATAGCTTGGGTCAAATATATATATATAGAAACTGGCCCTTTGCAGTAATGTCCCACTATGAATGGTAATTGTTCTAGCCAAGAGACCTAGAGTTATAGATTGTAATAGGGAAATGAGTTCCATGTAGTTCTGTGTAATTCATAGCCATCCTTCGTTTCTTCAGAGCCCCTCATAATTCATTTTTTTTTCACTTGTAACATTAAAACAAGGAGGAAGAATTCTGATGAGGCTGTTGATTCTTGACCTCAGTGTGTGGTGGCAGATTTTTGCCCTATACTGATTTCTGTGTCCCAGCAGGTTTGGAGCAACAGTGGCAGGGTAAGAAATATCAATCTTACAGCGCTGGATAAACATGGCAAAGTGTACACAGATGGTAAGGGCTGTAACAGTAGGCTTGGCCATATGCTACTCTGTTCAGGCTTAGCGGTGGTGCTTCCTCAGCCCTGTGAGCTCTGCACTCTACCAGCATAGCCCTTGATCACGCTCCTTCCTACTAACATCCCTTTCCGAGTGTCAGAAGAAAATTCTCCTAGCTTTCTAGTATTGTATACTTTCTTTTTTCTTGCCTTATCTGCAGATGGTGGTCTTTGTAAAAAGCTTTGCTGGCTGTTGCAGTCTGGAGATTGCAGACTTTCAAATCTTGGTGGCAGATGTTGGGTGACATCCTGCCACGAATATCACCCATACTTTCCTGCTGCTTTGTCAAATTAATTGTGTTAATCAGGCTGCAGTGCTATGTTTTGTGAAATGCAAGTGTCCCTGACCATGCAGGTTAATCTTTTTTAACAGCAAGTATAAGTCTAGACCCAGGGTTCCCCAAAGTGGTCAGTATTGATCCCCAATTGTCAATGAGACTAAGGGATTGATAAATGTCTAAAGATCAAAAGGGGGTCAGTAAAAGTCGTGGGAGAAGGTGTCAATAGATGGTTGAATGGGGTCAATTAAGCTTTTGAGGTTTTTCTAGAGCAGTGGTTCCCATCCTTTTTTTTGGCCATGCCCTACCTAAGCATCTCTAAAATCCTGAAGGCTCCCCCCACATGACATATAATTCTTATTATTTCAAAAGTGAACTACTCACACAGAGGAAGCCTCAAAGGTCATTAACAAACTTTAAACAATGTTCTAATTAAAATTGCTCCCCTGTGTCCAGAAGGTCAAATGCATAGAAGTGAAACAGATTACCCAGGCTTAAATGGTCAGCCACTGGTGAAAGCAACCGTGAATCATCTCTGTCAGCTGTCTATTTTCAAGCACTGATAAACGTAGTATTGCTCTGTCTTCTAATCTAATCAAACAACTTAATTTTCCCACCTCTGCTAATTCATTTTCACCAACTATTCCTTTGTTGTGATATTTAAGAGTCTACTCTCATATCAGTAATTATATATATTTTTTAAAAACTTAAAAGGCTGCTTTCTAATTAACTGTCCATTAGTCCAAGAGAAGAAAGAAAAGTTCTGGTTTCGATTGAATGTTGATCTTTAAATTATTTTTGTATCATCATATATACAGTATTTCAGAACAAAAAAAAATATTTTTACAAATCTACTAGGCATAATGAAATGATCCCTCATCTCCTCATTTCTAACATAAATTTGAAGTAGCTTTATACATATTGACAATTTTCCTAGAGCTATATGTCAATAGTATATCATTTTATAAAATAATCTCTTTTAGATTATGACAAAATGTAAATCTTAGTTCATTTAACCACATATTTTCTCACTGTATGTATATTGTGTCCAGAATTCTTAGCACATTTTATCCTGCAGTCTTTCACTTGTTCTTCTTCAAATTTCAGTAAAAGTTTATACATTTTATCAATTACATGTAAATACTTAGTTCACTTTAAAATTTGTCTTCTACTGCTCAATGCCAGATATTTAATAACTTTCTTGGAAGTTTTCTCATTTCCCAAATTACTCCATCCCAGTCCCCTCATTAAACACCAATTTTCATTCAGTAATTTATTACTTTATCCAGAAATTCTTTGCACACGACTTTCCTTGTTCTGTAGTTACAGAAAGAAAATATTCAATATTATTGTGGCTAGTGTCAAAGAAATAAAGCAGTAATAGTTGACAAGCAACAGTTGCTTCTAAAGAAAAGGGATGATGAAATCTCGAAATGTCAACTGTTTTCGTCATCACAAAATAGACTGGCCCTACAATTACCAGTATATTTTAAACATCATAGCTTTAATGTTATAAACCAGAATTTGGAATGTAAGCCCTCAAAAGCCAAACTATACTACTTGAGATTTCTTCTCTGGCTTTACTGAACATGCTACCACTCAGTTAACAAAATCCTGAGTCATTTAAAATGTGACATGCATGAAACATTTGCACAGAATTGTCTGTTTGTTGAAGCACACACTTTTCCCATAAATGTCATAATAAAGCATAAATTGTAATAGTTGTATAAACATATGGTAATTTTCAACTTTGGTTACCCTTTGTCTTTATCAACAATATATTAGAATTAAGTGAAATAGCCAATCATCTTTTAAGTAGAAACTGTTATCATTTGGAATTGTTCTATTTACTTGCTTTATATGAAACATCGTATATACTGTTTCCGTGAAAGAAATTTCTAGTATCCTCTTGCAGACAGAGAAAAATCCCTTTATCATAAGTGGTAGCTGTAATTTGGTTTCATCACTTGCTTTAGTTTAAATCAACCTTAGATGCTTAAAATTCTATGAAATAGTGCCAAACACAGCAAAAGTGGGGGCCGTTCCAGGTAACCAAGGAGACATAATACCTCTCAAGGACAAGTGACAATTGAAACATACTCTTATCACAATAGTTCCTGCCATGACAAAGAAATAAGTCGAACTTTGTATCTAGTCCTTAAAAATATTCCAATCTCAGCTAATTTCTTATCTCCAGCCGTGTTGATAAATAATTGCCTAGGTAATTGCCTTCTAAAGTGCATAATGCACATAATTAGTGTTGGGTGAACCTGACGAAGTTCGGGTTCGGCGAGTTCAGCTGAACTTGCCGTCGGAGTTTGGGTAGGTTTGTGAACCCGAACCCCAACACTTCTGGCCCGATGGGAGGTGAAGCGCTAGGGGGGAGGCAGAGCTGGGCTATGAGCTTGAACGTTAAATTGCGCTCGCTGCCGCAGCTCATAAATTCTTGCGGCAGAACCTGTCTCCCGAGTGCTCTTGCCCGGCGGGAGGTGAAGCACTGGAAGGGGGGGTGTCAGGCTCCATCAAACAGTCGATGGCCGGGAGCCGCCAAAAATCTCTGCCCCTAGTTCTCTCTCATTTCAGCGGCTCCTGGCCATTGCCCGCTTGATGGAGCCTGACACCTCTCCTCCAGCACTTCGCCTCCCGCCAGGCAAGAGGACTCGGGAGGCAGGTTCTGCCAGGCTCACACACTTGCTCACACCCAAAAATCGAGCCAGGCGGCAGCAGCGGCACCTGGAAGGAGTTTGCCTTTTAGTCTCCAAAGAGTTTTGCAGCCCGGCTCGGTTTTTGGGTGTGAGCGAGTGTGTTTGTGAAGACCAGTGTTTGTGCTTCACAGAGAGAGAGAGAGCGTGTTTGAGTGTGTTTGTGAAGACCAGCATTTGTGCTTCACACAGAGAGAGAGAGAGAGAGAGAGAACACGCAGGGAAGGAATGCTGGCGGGTGATTTATTTATTTATTTATTTATTTATTAGATTTGTATGCTGCCCCTCTCCGTAGACTCGGGGAGGCTCACAGCATACAATAAAACAATTCATAACAAATCTAATAAATTTAAAAAACATGCTAAGTTTGGCTAACTTTTTTAGTTTGGTCAGGTGATCCCGCAAACTTGTACTCTACCTACATATGTTATTTCCTATTTCTATTCAACCACAGATCAGTTTCGATGCTTTTCTTGGTCCAGCTCAGAAACTCAGATTGTGTATGTTGCAGAAAGAAGGCACGCTCCAAAACAACAATTTTTCTCTCAAGAGGAATTCACTAAAGGACAGGAGGTAAATAAGAAAGCCACAGAGTTTTTCCTTTCTTTTAATTTATTCAGATAATTGAACTATGCCAAGTATCTTACAGTCTTAAGAGGTTATTAGTCATCAATATAGGAACTTCAAAGTAGGCCTGGCTCAACAGATAGGTTGACCTGCTAGCAATATTACCACTGTATTTTTAGCACTTGCAGCTTCAAAGTCATCTCCAAAAACAACCTTGCATGGAGTTTGTTAAAATACCCAATCAGGAATTGATCAAAGTATTGTTTACTGTAGAGAGGATATTATAAATCCTTACTTTTGACCCGTTGCATGTTGAATTTATATTTACCTGTAGGCAAGTATAAGCTCAAGAAAAAATGTACAAAATTCAACATTGCTTTGCATCATTATGTTCAGTTTCTTAAAAAAAATAGTTGGTACAGTGAATTTTAGATTTCAAATTTCATCACACCCCAGACTTACTAGTGCTCATGAGGATAGGACATTGGGCTGGTGATCGGCAAGTCTGTATTTGAGCCCCGGTTGTTACTGTGAGATAGGGTAAACTTCCGTCACATGCTCCAGCTCCTGTCAACTTAGCAGTCCGAAAATGGGTGACAGATAGATAGATGGTACCATTTTGATGGGCCCCCAGGCAATGGTGATGTCACCATTCAATCCTTACACAATTGTAGTATTTATATCCAGTCTATCTGGTGAAAAGAATACAGATACATAGCTCTCTAAAATACTTATTTATTTGCTTACATTCTAGAATGAGCGATTTGTGTACAATGACAACTGGGGAGAGACACTGGGCGACAAAAGTGTCCCTGTCTTATGTGTGTTGAATATTGAAACCACTGAGGTTTCAGTGCTAGGAAACATCCCAGGGCACCTCTCTCCTGGACAGGTTAGTATAATGCAGCCTGGTAAATTAAATTGGGAAGAAGACAAAAACAATATCCCAAGTCTCTACTTAAGAAGCATTGCATTGTTGTTGTTGTTTGCAGAAGCATATATAAAAGAGATATATTTAGGGTAAGAGGCTAGGGTGATTTTTGGAAACTGTTCAGTTGAGCTTTAACATGGCCCTTGATATGTTTGCCTCTTTTATAAGTGCAGTTTCTATACATCACTTCCATACTTTGAATAGGTAATATCCAGTGACCTCATAAGAGGTGCTATGAGTATGCAAGGATAACTTTGCATTAGATAGAAAATACTTCTTATAAATCCTTACTATTTGTTAATCTGGGGCAAGATGTTGTCACATTAACTCTCCAGCCACATTTATGCTGCTACTTCCAGGTGGATCATTCTTAACTCTATCAATCATAAAACATTTGTGGTCAGAAAAAAAGTGTGGGGGGGATGAGAAATTTTGGAAGCAAAATGGAAATCTACATTAGTTTAAATTGTGTAAAATCATGTTTATGGGGTATGGTAGTACAGTAACAGAAATTTTAAAACCATTCATTCTGTTTTCTTCCAGCTATTCCTTTAAAGGGAAAGAAATAGGAGGAAATCTAATTGGCTTAGATTTTTAGTAGGAAATTGGTTAATTGAAGCCATGCAATTGCATTTCCTTTAACACAGCATGAACCACTGTTTGAAAACTGTTATTCAGTACTTAGTCTGATGTTTATACTGTGCTCCAGTCCAACTGTATTGCTACTGTTTTCACGGCTGGATGGTGTCTTGGCCTTTCATGCAAGTTTAGCTGAAACATAGAATGGCAGCAGGAATCTGTTAGAAAAAAAATATTTGCAGGACTATTTCCTCCCAAGCATGTCTAACAGAGGGAGAGAGTAATTGTAGAGTTACTACAAAACAGCAGTTCCAAGGATTAGATGATCTTTTTGAAGAATCAGATCTCCTGTGCGGCATCCTTTAGATCAGTGTTTCCCAACCTTGGCAACTTGAAGATATTTGGACTTCAACTCCCAGAATTCCCCAGCCAGGAAAAGCTGGCTGGGGAATTCTGGGAGTTGAAGTCCAAATATCTTCAAGTTGCCAAGGTTGGGAAACATTGCTTTAGATTATGAAGGAAGATGGTGGGACATAGCCTAGTTTAGCACTTGGTGCTCAAAATCTCATGTTAATACTTGGGTTTTGCTTCCCTGGCCAGGCCCTGTGGTCCCCAGGTGACAAGGGAATAATATTTGTGGGCTGGTGGCATGAGCCATTCAGGTTGGGATTATATGCCTGTTCCAATAGAAGGTAAGTGAGATCTCCTGGGTTCATGGGAGCATATAAATGTATCTAATTTTTAGTGGGTCAACATGAATAATTGCTTTGAAAAACTCAGCAGGTTTTTATTCAGTTTTGAGAACAGTAATGATTTCTGAAATTCCCCTATATTAGTTGTGTCGAAGTGGTGACCCATGGGCCGGATGCGTCATGCGCAGACCACACCCACCTCAGTTCCACGAAGGGGGAGAAATGTCATGAAACGTCATGGGATTTATTTATTAATTATTTTATTTATTAATTAGATTTGTATGCCGCCCCTCTCCGAGGACTCGGAGCGGCTCACAACAAAAACAATACAAATCCAATACTAAAACAATTTAAAACTCTTAATATAAAAACAATCATACATCTCATACAGACCATGCATAAAGCAGAGGCAGCCCAGGGGAATCAATTACCCCATGCCTGGTGACAAAGGTGAGTATTGAGGAGTTTGTGAAAGGCAAGAAGAGTGGGGGCAATCCTAATCTCCGGAAGGAGCTGGTTCCAGAGGGTCGGGGCCACCACAGAGAAGGCTCTTCCCCTGGGTCCCGCCAGACGACATTGTTTCGTCGACGGCACCCGGAGAAGGCCAACTCTGTGGGGCCTAACTAGTAGCTGGGATTCGTGCAGCAGAAGGCAGTCCCAGAGATATTCTGGTCCAATGCCATGAAGGGCTTTATAGGTCATAACCAACACTTTGAATTGTGACCGGAAACTGATCGGCAACCAATGCAGACTGCATACCTAGGGAAGCCCATGACTGCTCTCGCAGCTGCATTCTGCACGATCTGAAGTTTCCGAACACTCTTCAGAGGTAGCCCCATGTAGAGAGCATTACAGTAGTCGAACCTCGAGGTGATGAGGGCATGAGGGATGGCAATGTGACGCCGCAAGTTTGACATCCCTGCCCTATATAGAAATGTCAATTGGGTTTTAAAAGAAAACAAATGGGGGACAAACCCAACTTAATATCTGTCTTTCTTTAAACATGATAACCAAGGCCTGCTCCTGGTCCACACCTCCAAGAAACTGCATAAAGCATCATTCCTAGGGTTGCTTAATTCATGGGTTCTATTACTATTAGCAAATATGAATATTTCCTACTGAAAAAGAGATTTTAAGCTTACAAATCCTTAGTACTATACCACTTTCTTTTAAGTAAAGATTGGGATTATTGGGTCTTATTGTAACATAGAGAGTTCCCTCTCAGGCTGGCATGATGTCTGGGTTGGTGGTGAAACATGGTTCCTTCAGGTGAATCTTCACCGGTCTCCTCTCTTTGTTATAGGTCAGCTCTATTTCTCTTCGATCTGTCTGAAAATAGCTGTGGTAAGTCATGTCAAATATTGGGATTTTGCAGTGTAGGGATACCATTTCTAATATTCTCGTATTTTGAGTGGAAGCTAGGGAATTCCCACAGGTATGTCATTTTCTGATGTCTGAACTTTGAGCAAGCATAGTTGTTGCCCATTGAGCTGAAATGTTTTCCATTTGGAAACCATCAAGAAATAGATTCTCAGATGAAACTTTGGAAGAACAAGTATAGGCAATACTTTCAGAAGGTCAATTTAAATGTTACCATAATTGTTGGAATGGATGTGGTAATGTTCTAGTAATGTTATAACTTGGTCATTGATAAATTGTTGTGACAAAATGAGATTATATGACCTTTTCTATTGTCACATGTGTAGTTGTCTTAGGACACAACTCCATCCTCAGTTTTGCATCCCATTCTGGTTGCAGAACTATTGACTTCAGATGACCAGTCGGTCTCTTCTCCCCGGCTCAGCCCTGACCAAACTCAACTGTTATACCTGGAGGGACCAGTGTTTGGGTCTCATCGCCATTGCTTGAAGCTACAGTTGGTGAGTGCCTGAAAATATATTGTCTATCCCTGTCAACTGAGAACAAGTCAAAAGAACATCAGTTCATCTTTTCCTTTCCAAAATTCCTTTCCCTCCGAAATAATAACCGGTCCCTGCATGCTCCTGAATTCTCAGGGCTTCCATCTCATCTCTCAAAGATGGGAAAAAGAGGATTTTTCAGTGGCCCAGTGCTGTCTCCCTCCCAAATAAGGGTTTATTCTCAAAAGAGTTTTAATAAGCCAAAAATAATTAGATCCAAACATCCTACTAAGCCATAAAGTACTCCTTAAAAAGGCTGGTTTCACCAAGTACACTAAGCTGAAACCACTATATTATCGCTTTGCATGATGTATATGACCATCATAAAAAACTCCCAATATTTTCAGTCACAATCAATGTCCCCCCCCCCTGTGAATGAGAAATTATATGAAATATCAGGCCTACCATATCTAAAAGACTGACCAATTATGGTTAGAAACGTAAATGGTGATATCTTAGACAGCTAGTACAGAACATTTTCAGTCACTTGAAATTGCACAGTGATTTTTATTATATTCCAGTTTGGAATGGAAAGAAGCTAAAATATATATAAGGGGACATGCAATCCATGCCTCTTGTTCTTCTTGTATGTACTGAATGTCATCACTGATTACCATTATAAAACTAATACTGAAATCTAAGAGTTAGGAAAATGCTCAATGTGCAATCTTCTCTCCTGCTTAGCTCAACTGGCAAACAAAGTCCTCATATACAGTAGTGGACATCGTCAAAACATCCACAGCTGGTAAGTCGCTATTTCAGAGAATATATACCCCAAATTTGAATAACCTTATGTGATTACCCTCCATTTCAGTTATATACGGTATCTCCATTATATATGCTTTCTTATTGCCACATGGACTCATATAGGCACTTAAGAGTTGTTTTTGTAGACTGAAAAAGATAAATATTTTAGTGAATGCTACAATTTTTCTTAAACTGTATCGCTGGTGTGAAATATCTCCACAAACTCTTCTTCTTCTTCTTTCTTAAAAGGTTTTTATGGGATTTACTCAGGAGCACTGCCCATGCTTTGCTGGGCCTCTGATAATCGAAGAGTCTTTCTTAGCACTCCTCAGAGGAGTAGAAAGGTAGGTTGATGCCAGCCTAAAATACTTCGTGTTGGAAAAACAACAAGACTGAATATCTGTTCCCATCAGGCACTACCTTGCAGAAAAGCCAAAGAGAAAGAAGAAATAAAACAGTGAAATTTGTGTGATTAAGATCTATTGGTTTACAACAAGCATCTTAATGTATACATTCTGATTGAGGGGCTTGGAGCAGCATAACTCTCAAGAAGTAGATCAGAAGGGTAATTAATATAAGTTTTCCAGTTCAAGAAAAAGTTGACTTCTTATAACTTATGAGACACCATAGCCACTCTTTTACAAGGGATTTGATAAATATGTAATCCATTATTTTTGTCTAAGATGATGAGTCCTGTGGATTACAAAAAGAAGAAAGCTTCTGTCTATTGAAATTAATGAAGTTAGGACTGAAAGATTAGGGCTCAATATAAATTTTATATTGGGTAACCCATCAGCCTTGTAATTTATGTTGAGAGAGAATGTGAGGAAAGTGTTTTTCACCAGTAAATTATCCACACATTCATCAACTTAAATCCACAGGCATAATCATTTTACCATCTAAGAAGACATTTCCTGACAATTTAGAACAATTAATCAATGGAACATTTTGCCTCCAGAAGTTGTAAATGCTCCAACATTGGAAGTTTTTAAGAAGAGATTGGAAAATAATTTGTCTGTAATGGTGTAGGGTTTCCTGCCTAAACAGGGGGTTGGGCTAGAAGACCTCAAACACTCCTTCCAACTTTGTTATTCTATTATATCTTTTGCAGGAAGTGTTAGTTGTGGATACCAAATCAGGAAGTGTAAAATCTATTACATCAGGTACAGACTAATCTTAAATCTTGTGTGTGCCCGCGCATTCACGTCAGTTTTGATATGACAAACATGCTCATCTCAAGAAGGGCAAATTTTTGCTGCGTTGTGCTAACTCCTGATTAAATCTAGATTTCACTGAAGCCAACAGTTCCTTTACCTTAGACACCTTTTCTTTTTAAAATCTCCACACCATTTATCTATATAGATCTTAATGCCATACTGGGATTAGAGCATATGTCCAGCAGTTTTTTTTAAAAAAAAATGTTTCTAAAGTAGTAAATGTCAAGATTGTGGTATTTTTGTCCAGAATCAGATTCCTATCCCACTTCCTTTCCCCACAATGGTCTTTGAATAGGAGTTTTCATGCATTGGGTCATGAATCAAGATAACCAAGATGAATCTGAAATAATATCTTTGATGCTTTGCTTAGGCACATCAGAAGGTAGCTGGACTCTACTAGGAGTTCAGCAAGATCTGCTAGTGGTGAGCTGTTCATCTCCCAGTTGCCCTCCAAGTCTGGTAAGTAATTTCCTGGGCAGGTCAAAATAAGAGTTGCTTTTGAGCTTCCATTTTCCCATTGTCCCGTTTTCAATGGAATCATGACAATTCAGACACTTTGCTAAGCTGTCAACATTACTGTACTTTTCCCCATATACTATACTTGCATAAGACATTTTTGGTTCCTTAATCTCTAGAAGACTTCAACTAATCCTCCTTCCATTTAAAAAAAACAGTTTGGTCATTTATTGATGTACATATGTACAGTCACCTGAATACTTCTTAGTCCAAGCTCTGGTGTCCTAGAAAATCTGTTCTGAAATGGAGGTCTGTTACAGACATGCTGTCAAATTATGCATTGTGCTAATCATAATTAAATAGTCAGGCAATAGTTTGAGCAGTGGGTAAAACAGAGTTTTTGAGTTGTTTCTTCTTTTTGTTGAGCTTCATTAAATCGTAATTTTTCCCCTTGCTTGTTTCCTACAGCCACTTTTGAAGCAGGCCTCCAATCATCATTGTGATTTCCGAAGTCAAACCAGCAAGCCACAAATAGCATAAACTGTTTTCAAAGTCGTCTTGAATCAATTCTCTGATATCATAATTAGGCATTATATTTGAGAGGAAAACTAATGAGCTTATTCCTTTAGAATTTGCAATGAAAATATATATTCTGACAAATATGAGGACAGAACTAGCTCTCATCAGGCCACATTTAACGCTAAGAGATTTTGTGACACTATACCATTCAAGGTAGTGCTTCTAGTAACAGCATATTATATCTGCTTTGTAGAAGGTGGGTATGCTCCCCCCAGCAGGGAGTGAGCTGGAGCTACAGTGGATCCGTGTGGAGGAATCTTCTGTACTACCTGACATGGAATGGAAAATCCTCACAGTGGACCCTGCTTTGTCTGAGAAGGGCAGCCAAAACAGTAAGGAAGCAGATTCACAGAGCTTCCTCCTAGACTTATGACTATCTCATTTGTTTTGCCAGTTGGCCAGAATATATTGCGGGCTTTGCATTTAGTATTTCTCGATGGAGCTGGACTTGGTTCCTGGACATAGTAAAAAGTAACAGCTACATTTAGGGGGATGATAATGACAGTTGTGCAGAAGAGTATTATCCTTTAGCCAAACATCAACTTTAATCAGCTTTTGACATAAAAATGAAACCTGATTCATTGTTCTTAAGCACTGGAAGAATCCAAATCAAAATGAAGGGGTGTGTGTGTGTGTAAAATAAGTATTGCATGCATCTAGATTCTCAGCCCCTTGTGCTCCTTAACTGAAAGGAACTGCTCTCACTTTTCATACAATCCTGTTGCATGCTATATAAAATAGAGAAGCTCTAGTCTAAGCTAAGACATTAGTAATTGATTTGTAACAAACTGAATTCCTTTGGTAAAACATTTGGAATACATGGCAATGTTTAACCAGGCTTAGCCACTCTCTAAAAGCTAAGTAAGATTGAGGTCTTCTCTGGATGGGAGGCCATCAGGAAATTCCTGGGCTCGTGTGAGTTTGGGAAGTCAAAATAACAGTCTGGAGTTTTCTCCTTTTATTCATACACTTTGCTTTCAGGGCTAGGTGTTAATATTTCTGGTATTTCATGCTCATGTATTTCAGCTGGCATTCATGTTCTGTTATCCAAAATGTTTCAATTTATAGTTGACAAGTAAATCTACTTATATGACATGTAAGTTGAGAATCCACAGAAAAAGACACATACATACCCGATCTACATTTTGAGCTGAAGGCCATTTTTAATACCACTACATAATCAGGGGATTTTTGATCTAAAGCATCCTACTCTGGAATTTCTGCAAATAGATGGCAGTGCTGGTCACAAAAAGTTATGTAGAGCCATAACCTGGTTAATACTTGAATTAAACTTTCAGAAGGTCCATAGGCTAGATTTGGGTCAGAAACAAACATCATGGGAGAAAGGATTGACATTTCAGTTTAGTTTTCAAGAAAGTTACATAGAATTGTTTATTAAATTACTATAAGATAAGATATAATATAATCAGAGGTGGAATTCAGCAGGTTCTGACCAGTAGCGGAAATTTTGAGTAACCTCTGACTGCCCCTGCCCCCATCTATTCTCTGCCTCCCAAGTCCCAGCTGATTGGGAGGAAATGGGGATTTTGCAGTATCCTTCTGCTATGCCCACCAAGACACGCGCACAGTACCGGTAGTAAAAAAATTGAATCCCACCACTGAGATAACCTTTATTCTGTTGCCTGCTCTCAAAAGTCTACACTTTTGTTTTGTTGGGAGGAAACAATTTTTAGGATTATTTATTTGTGTTATATTTCTTTATCACAACTGAGTGTTAGATTTACTAGTCCAGGAGCAAAATGATTTGGTTCTGCATAATGTAGGAGTATATCTTGTACTGGGGGATGTGAACAAAAGGAACTGACAGGATTAATCAAAAGAAGGATGTACTTAACAGGTTGGTTTCCCTTGGTCAATGAAGTTTGAAAGATGACCTTCAAAAGCTCACTTTTGCCCTTTCTTACAGCTGACCAGTCATTTGAAGCCATATTGCTGATTCCTCGAGGAAGCAAACAAGGAGAAGAGGCCTTTTTTCCCCTTGTGGTTTCTCCACATGGTAAGTCACATCCATTCTTCTCTTTGGCTTGTGTAAGCTATTGTGTGTGCTAACAATTAGTCCTAGCTTCCTTGCTTCTTTTGCATTTTCCCTACAGGATATTATCAAATCTGGTGAGGGTGTCTTTTGAGGCTTCTTGAAATTTAAACGGGCAAAGGTTTTCTATTACATAGAGCTGCAGTTTGCTGCTTTAATTATTTGGGTAATTTTTAATCAGGATTTCCAACCTCTGTTTCAGGGGTGAAATTAATATTTTCCCTACCAGTTCTTTGGGCATGGCTTGGTGGGTGTGGTGTGGCTTGGGGGGCATGACAGGGAAAGGATACTGCAAAATCCCCACTCCTGGGGGAAGGATATTGCAAAATCTCCATTCCCATCTACGCTGAGATGGTATTTGCCGATTCTCCAAACTACTCTAAATTTCCGCTACCGGTTCTTCAGAACCTGCTGGATTCCACCCCTGCTCTACTTGTTCTCTTTTGCCTCCTTCAACTCTAGATTTCTGTTGTCTTATGTATGAAGAAGAGTGATGTTAGAACATTTCAGATTCTCAGATTACTTCTGTAAAATCGAAAAAAGGAGCACCAGTCCCTTTCTGTATATCTGCCATTTTCTTTCCAGGTGGCCCACATTCAGTTTTTGATGCAGGCTGGCGTCCAACTATGGCAGGCCTCTGCCGGCTGGGTTTTGCTGTGCTGATGGGTGAGTGGCCCAGGATTCCTGCATTTAATTTTCTTTGCCTTTCTAAGGTTTATCCAAAGAGATATTGCATGCATTTTAGTACAGGTGATTCTCAGTTCATGACCACTTGTTCAGCAACCATTTGAAATTATTATTATTTTTATAAAGTTTTTATTTACAAGGATAAATACAATAAATATATTTAAGTACAAATAACAGTGTAAACATGTCAAGATACAGAAGAAAAAAAGGAATGAGTAATTATGAAACAAAGATTGTGTGAATTATGGCCTAGACAATATGTATTTAACAGTAAACAGAAAAAACAAAAAAATAATCAGACAAACAAACAAAAAAAGAAAAAGAAAAGAAAAAAGAAAGGAAGAGGCGGGCGGGTGTATGGTAGATCTGTATTGGAAATATGAACTAGAAATTATGATGATGCTGAAAGAATGGTTCTTTTAACCAGTCCTCAGATTCCTGGCCATTGCAGCAACTGGCCCAGATTTCCAACCTCACAATGTCCCGCAGCCATGAGATCACCATATGCGCCCTCTGCAAGCTTCCAACAAGCAGTCAAGGGGGAAGCCGGCAGAAATTTGGAAGTCACAGTCACATCAGGCCCTTGCTTAAAGACCCACAGTAATTTGCTTGGTGATGATAGCGAGGCTGCCAGAACTGCCATTGCTAAAAGACACAGTCATATGATGTCACACTTTACAACTATGTTGCTTCGTAGTGGCAATTTCACCCCAAATTATACTTGTTAACTTAGGATTACCTGTATTTGTGAAATAATCCTGCGTGCTTCAGATAATTAAACAAAAAAGTGTAGACTTTTCTTGAGAGGAATCTTGCGATTCCTTGAGAGGATCTTTTCACTTCCCCATTCGCTTTTCTATGAAATAACTTCTGCTAGTTGGAAGCAGATTACCGAAAAAAGGGCAAAGCTACCAGGAAGAATAGAAATTGGACAAGAAATTATTTGCAGCACACTTCCCAGAAGAAGAGATTGTTACAAGACAGCAGCAGCCAAGTGAGCTTAGAAGCAAGATCTTACAACACCATTTCACTTCCTTCCAGTGTGAGAACATATGCCCCATGAAATGCACATGCAGAATATTGCTGCATCCTCACCCTTTTATTGAGATGGTATCAACTTTCATCATACAGTTTCAGGAGTATAATATCTGCTCTTTCCTCAATTGAAAACATTCCCATCACAGTATTTGCTTCAGCATGAACAACGGAATAGATTAAATCCCTACTGAGCAAAACCCATGCTCTTGGAATGGAATGAGCTATTATTTTCAGTGCATATTCTTCATGCATACATAGCTCACCTTTTTTTTGTTGTTATTGAATCACAGTATCAAGGAAAACAGTTTAATAATACATAGAACTTTGATTTATCAGTGGAGATCAAACTGTGACTTACATTCTTTGTAAGCAATGCTCACAGCATAGTTTTAGAATTAAAACTATATAGGAAACTGTTTTAACAAACAAGAGAATGAGCTTATTGTAGTATTTGAGCTAGTTACCTACTCCCTTTGCAACTAAAACTACAGTTATTTGAGCGACAGAATGACAGCAAACAAAACCACAGGACACCAATAACAGCACAGTGGCTTATATTTCTCATGAGCAGCTTCACATTCTATACCTGAGTTTTCTTTGATTATAGAAATAATCAATTTTGAAGAACAGCTTGATAGCCAGGTGCCTTTCTTGGAAGCTGCTCAGAACCTTAAAAGACTGGGAAATAACTGGAGATTGCCCTTGACCAGGGGTCTTTAAACTTGGCAACTTTAAGATTTGTGTACATCAACTTCTAGAATTCTCCAACATGGAGAATTCTAGGAGTTGAAGTCCACAAGTCTAAAGTTGCCAAGTGTGAAGACTTCTGGCCTAAAGTTGCCAAGTTTGGGGACCCCTGCCCTTGACTCTTGTGAATTTTTTTGCCTAAACAGTGAATTATAGGGGTTCCTTGGGTTTTGGCCAGGACAGCATTGATTCACTGATCTCTCATGTTGGAGTGCAAGATGTGGCGGACACTCAGGTCAGTCTCCTTTGTTTCTTTATTTTTTCTTCCCATTAGGTTAGGCCAAATTTAAGTCTAGAACAGAAGGCAACATTATTGTATAATATTTTGTCCTCTTTACAATGGTGGATAATCTGCCTTCTTTTGGGGGTTAGCAGAACAAGCTATGGTCACAGATAGGGTGACTGCAAGGCAGCTCTGTGATACATAATGGTCCTGTCAGAGTAGGACTCCTCTTTTTTCCATCCCTTTGGGCTTCTCTACACAGTTGGACGAGTTGGCCCTTAACAGATTCATTCCAGCCAGTTTGATATGGGGCTCAGATCCACGGGTATTGGAAGAGTAAACTCAATATTTTGAGTCGCAGAGCATTGCTGGCATAGCCCCATGCATATGTTTCTGTTGTCTGTCAGCATCCCTTTGAAGTAAAAAAAAAATTCTCTTGGATAAACAACAGATATTTTCTGAACTTCATAGGAAGAGCGTATTATATTATGTATATCATGGGTATGACAAGCCACAAGTTCAGTTTTGTGAACTGCGTTGCATGCTACTGCCCAAGAAACTGCTTTCTGCGCCAGGTCTAATTGTGCAACAGCCCTCTGAGATACTTGCTTCATTTGTTTAATGTTCCTCTTGCAGCTGGCAGTAGAAGTGGCACTGCAGATGCCATATTTGGACCCAAATAGAATTGCCTTGTTGGGAGGCTCTCATGGTGGCTTTATCTGTTGCCATTTGATTGGTCAGTTTCCAGAGATGTACAAAGCTTGCGCAGTCAGAAATTCTGTCACCAACATGGCCACTCTGCTGGGGACCTCTGACATTCCTGATTGGTAAGAAGCATCTCATCTCTCCTCAAGCCTCCTGCATGATCCAGCCCAAGAGATTGGCTTTTTTGCCTCCCATCCATTACAAACCTGGTTCACGCACATGTTTTGAGAGTCTTTTGCCAATTTCATCTCTGCATGTCTCAGTTACATAATTTCTCATCCTATTTATTTGTTTGTTTATTTGTTTGTTTATTTATTTGTTTGTTTGTTTCTTTGTTTCTTTGTTTGTTTGTTTGTTTATTTATTTATTTATTTATTTACTTATTTACTTATTTACTTATTTACTTATTTATTTATTTATTTATTTATTTATTTATTTATTTGTTTGTATGCCGCCCCTTTCCGTAGACTCGGGGCGGCTAACAACAATGATAAAAACAGCATGTAACAATCCAATCCAATACTAAAATAACTAAAATAAACCTTATTATAAAAACCAAACATACATGCAAACATACCATGCGTAAATTGTAAAGGCCAAGGGGGAAAGAATATCTCAGTTCCCCCAGGCCTGACGGCAGAGGTGGGTTTTAAGAAGTTTACGAAAGGCGAGGATGGTGGGGGCAATTCTAATCTCTGTGGGGAGTTGGTTCCAAAGGGCCGGGGCCACCACAGAGAAGGCTCTTCCCCTGGGTCCCGCCAGACGACATTGTTTAGTTGACGGGACCCGGAGAAATCCCACTCTGTGGGACCTAACTGGTCACTGGGATTCGTGCAGCAGAAGTCGGTCCCTGAGATAATCTGGTCCAGTGCCATGAAGGGCTTTATAGGTCATAACCAACACTTTGAATTGTGACCGGAAACTAATCAGCAACCAATGCAGACTGCGGAGTGTTGGTGTAACATGGGCATACCTGGGGAAGCCCATGACTGCTCTCGCAGCTGCATTCTGCACAATCTGAAGTTTCCGAACACTTTTCAAAGGTAGCCCCATGTAGAGAGCATTGCTGTAGTCGAGCCTCGAGGTGATGAGGGCATGAGTGACTGTGAACAGTGACTCCCGGTCCAAATAGAGCCGCAACTGGTGCACCAGGCAAACCTGGGCAAATGCCCCCATCACCACAGCTGAAAGATGGTTCTCTAATGTGAGCTGTGGATCGAGGAGGACTCCCAAGTTGCGGACCCTCTCTGAGGGGGTCAATGACTCCCCCCCCCAGGATGATGGACGGACAGATAGAATTGTCCTTGGGAGGCAAAACCCACAGCCACTCCGTCTTCAGCTTCCTAATGTGAATCCTAATTCAGCTTCCACATAGTTCTGCCTGATCCTCACTCTTCATCTGCCACACATCCTCCTTTTTCCTTTCTGAACCTTTCACAAATGTAATTTCTCCAATTGTCTAGCAATCGGGGGGGGGAGGTTGGCACCTCAGTACAGGCAGAGGTCATAGGACTAAATATTCTGTACACTTTCCTCAGGCGATACGCTTCTCTAGGCCTGCCATACTCCTATGAGCGGATTCCTACAGAAAAGGATCTGGCTGCCATGCTGCTCTCTTCCCCCATTATTCATGCTACGAAGGTAAGAACCAATAAGTGGAGCTGCTCTTTTACTGCAGAACCTGTGCCTCCGGCAAACATCTTGTGTTTCCCACCCACCCCTCTCTCTATTCCATGTATAAAGCTCTTTAATTAGATTAAAAAGATAAACTCACAGTTCAGCATGATTAGTGCTCAGATGTAGAATTTAGAATTGAGAGCTCTGCTGCATTGCCAAGCAGATGGGCATTGGCAGGGAACGTTTTAACGAAGATTCCAGCCTAAATGTCCAGGGTTTTTTCATTTCATTGATTCTGTGCCGTTAAGTCAGCATCAACAATTAGCAACCGTATATTTTTATATGACAAGTCTATAGTCAGAACGTTTGCAAGCTGACCTGGGAGGACAGATAGTATCATATACCTTTCAATAAATGCACGTCTCCTGACAACTCGGCAGAAAAGAAAGAGCAAAACAACTCTGCATGTCTATAAGCTTGAGTGTCCGTCAGTACTGAGGTGTGTGTGCCATCTCATTCAACTAGAAGGCTGTTGTGAACCAACCTTGTGAATAACAGAAGACAAATTGCATTGTTAGCTTAATTTGAATAATTCACATAGATGTATTCTGTGATTTGGGGTCCAACATATACTGGTACTTGTTTTATTATATTTTGCTTGAAAACAAATACGGACAAACATGCTTGACTCAATATTACAAGCTGGGGGTGTTGGCTGGTTCCCACCCTCTTGGTTCCTCCCTCTCCCACAGGTACAGACACCTCTGCTGCTGTGTGTTGGAGCAAAAGACCGTCGAGTGTCTCCTTACCAAGCTCTGGAATATTACCGTGTGATGAAAGCTAGAGGAATCCCTGTGCGGTGAGTTCCCATTCAATATATTGAGTCAAAGCAAGAGAATGTCTTACTGGCTTTTTTGTTTAGACACATTCCAGTGGCCAAATACTCTGGCTCCTCCCTTAATTGTACTGCAGTGGATATGCCAGCAGAGTGGAGGAACAAAACTCAATTTGAATACAGGTAGTCCTCGCTTACTGACAATAATTGAGATAAACAAAAGATGCAAACCAGCTACTGCTCTTAGCCAAATAGGACATCCAAATTAGAGGAAACAAGGCTTTCATGTTTTCACTTTTACTACAGCTCTGTGTAAAACAAAACAAACTTAGTATCATATCCAGTTTCTTCTTTCCAATAGCACTTAGCTCTGGTTTTCATTTAATTAGAATGTACAGTGATCCCTCGATTATCGCGAGGGTTCCGTTCCAAGACCCCTCGCAATAATCGATTTTTCGCGATGTAGGGTTGCGGAAGTAAAAACACCATCTGCGCATGCGTGCCCTTTTTTCATGGCCGCGCATGCGCAGATGGTGGAGTTTGCGTGGGCGGCGGGGAAGACCCAGGGAAGGTTCCTTCGGCCGCCCAGCAGCTGATCTGCTCGGTAGCGCAGCAGCAGCGAGCAGACGAAGATTGGGGTTTCCCCACCGCCCACGCAAAGGGGAAACCCCGGTTCGGCTCCTCGCTGCTGCTGCGCTACCGAGCAGATCAGCTGCTGGGCGGCCGAAGGAACCTTCCCTGGGTCTTCCTCGCTGATGCCCCCGCCCGCCCGCCCGCCGCCCGCCAGCAAGAGGGGGAGAGATAGAGAAAGAGAGAGAAGGAAAGAAAGAGATGAGAGAGGGAGGAAGAGAGTGTGAGAGAGGAAGAAGCAAGATAGAGAAAGAGAGAGAGAAAGAAAGATGAGAAAGGAAGGAAGAGAGTGACGTCATCGGGTGGGAAAAATCGCGATATAGCGTTTCGCGAAGAACGAGATCGCGAAAATCGAGGGATCACTGTATATCATTCACCCAGCCCTTCCTGGAACTTAGACATTGTTTAAGGACATCTTAGTGCTTCTTGGTGTTGGATGGTAAGCAACAATACCCTGTAACAGGCATCACTATGCCCTAGAACAGTGATGGCGAACCTATGACACGCGTGTCACCACTGACACGCCTAGCCATTTTCGGTGACACGCGGCCGCCGGAGAAACAGGGAGCTTTAGGGAGTGCAATTGCAACCGCAACCGCAATTATTAATATTTTTCCTCTCCCCTTAATTAAGAGGCCGGGCGATTTTCGCCCCGCCGATATTTGCGATGGCTGGGAGGGGCGAGAACACCGCCTCCCAGCTGATTGGCGTGGTGCCAAGCATCGAAAGGTGGTTGGCTCGCAGGGGCCGCTGGCAGCGAGGGGAGGGGTTGCAGGCCTCCTCCCTTCCCCCTGCCCAGGAAAGAGTTGTAAGAAAGCAGTGTACTGTATTTGAAAAGCGCGCTGCTTTCTCGGAAAGCCAGCTTTCCTGGCCAGCACAGGGCTTTCCCGCCGCTCCCTCCCTCCAAAAACACAACGGAGGTCCACAGCGAAGCCGAGTGGAGCAACGGGAGGCTCAGGCTGGTGGCGGTAGACCTCTGGGGTTTTTTCGGCGGGGGGGGCAGGAGGACCTTCCTGGCTTTCCGGGGCAGCTGGCTTGAGACTTGTGCCGGTCAGCAAAGCCAGCTGCACGCCGGAGATGTGGAGAGAAAGAAGGGAAAGAGAGGGAGGGAAAGAAAGAGGAGAGGACAGAAGGAGGGAGGGAAGGAAGGGAGAGAAAAGTGAATGAGAGGGAGAGAGAAAGGGAGGAAGAGAGGAAGGAAGGGAGACATAAATATAAAGAGGGAGAGAGAGGGGAATAGGGGAAGGAAGGAAAAGAGAAAAAAGTGGAAGGAAGAGAGAAGAAAGGAAGGGAGAGAGAGAGAGAAAGAGAGAGAGAAGATAGGAAGGAAGAGAGAGTGAGAGAGAGCAAGAAAGAAAGAGGGAAAGATTGAGAAAGGCAGCGTGTGTGTGTGTGCGCGTGTGTGCGTGCCGCTGATGGTCCGGGAGCTTAGCGTGTGCGTGGAGAGATGAAGAGAAAGAGGGAGAAACGCAGCGTGTGTGGGGTGTGTGCGCGCGTGTGTGTGTGCTGCCAGCGTGTGCGTGGAGAGATGAAGGAAAAGAGGGAGAAACGCAGTGTGTGTGTGTGTGTGCCACTGATGGTCCGGCAGCTGCAGCGTGGGGGGGGGGGGGCGCCGATGCTAAGGCAGTCCGTCCGTGGTGGGGCTGCAGGGCAGGCACAGCAGCTCAGGGAGAAAGAGGGAATTGAGATAAAGAGAGAGGGAGAGATGAAGGGAAAGAGGGAGAAAGGCAGGGAGAGAAAGATAGAAAGGAAGAGGGAGAGAATGGGAGAAAGGGAAGAGGGAGGATGAGATAGATAAGAGGGAGAGGGGGAAGTAGGATAGAGAGAGGGAAAAGGAAGGGCTTGGAGAAAGGCAGGGGGAGAGAAAGATAGAAAGGAAAGAGGGAGGGAGAGATAGAAAGGAAAGAGGGAGGGAGGAAAGGGAGGGAGAGATAGAAAAAAAGAGGGAGGGAGGGAGAGATAGAAAGGAGGGTGAGGGGTAGTAGGATAGGGAGAGGGAAAAGGAAGGGCTTGGAGAAAGGCAGGGGGAGAGAAAGATAGAAAAAAAGAGGGAGGGAGAGATAGAAAGGAGAGTGAGGGGTAGTAGGATAGGGAGAGGGAAAAGGAAGGGCTTGGAGAAAGGCAGGGGGAGAGAAAGATAGAAAGGAAAGAGGGAGGGAGGGAGAGATAGAAAGGAAAGAGGGAGGGAGAGATAGAAAGGAAAGAGGGAAGGAGGAAAGGGAGGGAGAGATAGAAAAAAGGAGGGAGGGAGGAAAGAAGGAGGGTGAGGGGTAGTAGGATAGGGAGAGGGAAAAGGAAGGGCTTGGAGAAAGGCAGGGTGAGAGAAAGATAGAAAGGAAGAGGGAGGGAGGAAAGAGGGGAGACATAGAAAGGATAGAATTATAGATGCAAGAACTCGCTCATGTGTGATAGCGCACGCCCACACTTTATTTATTTATTTATTTATTTATTTATTTATTTATACTTATATGCCGCCCAGTCCCAAAGGGACTGTCACTCAGACACTGTACTTTTCCGCCCACCCCGAAAAAAAATTAGAGGGAACACTGCCCTCGCCCCTCTGCTCCCTGCTCGCCTTCCAGAACGGTGTTACAGGAGACGGTGCTAAGGTAAACCCTTTCCGGGTTATTAATTTGTAATTTTAAAAAATAATGCTGGGCTCGCAAAAAAGAGAGTCTGAAAAAAAACCCTGCGTGGACGTCGCACCATTTGCTTCCTCCTTTGGTGGCTCATAACTAGATTTTTACAATCCCCCACCCCCCTTGATAAGCTTTTTCTTGAATCTGAACAGTTTGGGGGTTCGCCAAAGAGAGAAAAGTGAACGAGAGGGAGAGAGAAAGGGAGGAAGAGAGAAAAGTGAACGAGAGGGAGAGAGAAAGGGAGGAAGAGAGGAAGGAAGGAAGAGATAAATATAAAGGGAGAGAGGGAGAAAGAGAGGGAGGGGAAGAGGGGAAGGAAGGAAAAGAGAGAGAGAAAGAGAAAAAAGTGGAAGGAAGAGAAAAAAAGGAAGGGAGAGAGAGAGAAAGAGAAAAAAGTGGAAGGAAGAGAGAAGGAAAGAAAGGAAGGGAGAGAGAGAGAAAGAGTGTGAGAGAGAAGATAGGAAGAGAGAGGGAGAGAAATGATAGAATAAAGGGGAGAAAAAAAAGAGAAATGAGAAAATGATTGAGGCAGAGAATGACAGGAAAGAGAGAGAAAGATAATTATGCATATTTGTTATTTAAACTATAAATATCACAAAATTATGTTTTTTTCTCAAGGTGACACACCACCCGAGTTATGCTCAGTTTTTTGGCGAATTTTGACACACCAAGCTCAAAAGGTTGCCCATCACTGCCCTAGAAGGATTGAATGGCATCATACTCCAAGATGCCAGATGATCTCCCCCTAATTGTCTGTTGACATTGACTAGCATAGGAGACAAAATTGAATTCTGTGGGACATTACAAATGAATGGGGAAGGGGTCAACAGCATTCCTCCAGCATTACCTTTTGATTCAAGTATTGAGGCCCAGTTCCAGACTCTCTAGAAGAATGTCATATCAGCTATCAGAGGTTATTGAAACAGATGTCCAAATGCTGCCGCCTCTATGTTGGATGAGGCAGGCGAGATTCCCTTGGGGGTCAAGATTTGTTGGGGGTCAAGGGAAAGGGAGGGTTTTGCCTTCTCTTTCTGCTCAAGATACCCAAGGAGAATTGGTGGGCCACTATGTGACACAGAATGCTGGACTCAATGGGCTTTGGCCTGATTCAGCATGGCTCTTCTTAAGTTCTTATATTCTTATCGTGATCAATGGGATTGAATAACACTGAGAAATCCAGGAAAAATGTTAGGGCTGGACTTCCATTAGGTTTACAGCACAAGCTATCTAGTAAGTCACTCAATACTATATCTTGGATAAAAGTATGATTGAAAAAGGGTCCTGCTAATCAGCAATATTCATTCATTCATTCATTCATTCATTCATTCATTCATTCATTCATTTATTAGCCCTCATTCCAAAGCAGACTCAGAGCAGCTAACAAATCCAATAAATCCAATAATATTAAAATACAATCACAAATACATAATAAAATCAGTAATAATGATAAATAATAACTTTAAGAGAACCACACACACACAGAGCAGTTAATCTAATTCCAGGTCGGCCGGAAAAGCCAGGTCTTAATGGTTTTCTGGAAGATCGGTAGGGAGGATCTATTGGGGCAATTGATTCCATAGGGTCGGAGCCGCCACAGAGAAGGCTCTTCCCCAAGGTCCCACCAACCAACATTGTTTGGTGGACGGGACCTGAAGAAGGCCGACTCTGTGGCCCCTTACTAACTGCAATGAGGTATGAGGGAGGAGGTGGTCCTGTAAATAGTCTGGCCCTGAGCCTCTCAAAGCTTTAAAGGTGATAACTGACACCTTGAATTGGTTTGGAGACCAACTGGAAACCAATGCAGTTCACATAGAGATGAAGTACCAGGGGGATACCTAGGTATACCCGTTATTGCATGCGCAGCTGCATTTTGCATCAGCTGAAGTCTCCGAACACTCTTCAAAGGTAGCCCCATGTAGAGCGCATTGCAATAGTCAAGACGACAGGTGATCAGGGTGTGAGTGCCTCCTGGTCAAGGTAGGGCCACAACTGGTGGACAAGTCAAACCTGTGTGAAAGCCCCCCTAGCAACAGCTGAGAGATGCTGCTCTAGCCTCAGCTATGAATCTAAGAGGACACCCAAGTTACAGCCCTATCCGAAGGGGAAATTGTTTCTTCTCCCAAGACCAAAGATAGAAAGATGGAATGGTCTTTAGGAGGAAGGACCCACAGCCACTCAGTCTCGTCTGGGTTGAGTTTTAACCTGTTAGCCCTCATCCAGACCCTAACAGCTTCAACACAGCAACACATCACTTCCACCGCTTCACTGAACTGACATGAATATATACTGCTCAAAAAATAAAGGGAACACTCAAATAACGCATCCTAGATATGAATGAATGAAATATTCTCATTGAATACTTTGTTCTGTACAAAGTTGAATGTGCACGACAGCATGTGAAATTAATTGTCAATGTTGCTTCCTAAGTGGACAGTTTGATTTCACAGAAGTTTGATTTACTTTATATTGTGTTGTTTAAGTGTTCCCTTTAATTTTTTTGAGCAGTATATATTTATGGATAAATATATATAGAGAGAGAGGTTTCCTTACATATAGATGCATATAATCAGGATTATCTAGATGTGTATTCTGTAGGTGCATAAGGCCCAACATTTTCTCAATCGCTTTTCCCAGGGATAGAATGTTTGAGTTACATTACACAGATCAATAACTGTATGAGGCAAAGCAAAGGTTTCTTCAATTGAAATATTAGACACAGGGGAACGTATCCCATTTAGTTGGTGCCATCGATTGCCTCCCTTGATTAGAGGTCCAATCCTTTCCTGGCCTAATTTAATCAGCCACAAACAGCATTGATTTAACACGCTGCTAATAACCTTTATCTCTCAATTCTCTGTCCATAGCCTCAAATTTACAAGCTAGGAAGAATGCAGAGTAGAAGGCTGCATCAGAGATTATATTGTAAACTGACCCAACCAAATGCAAATAGAGCCAATGGAGTTTATACACAACACAAATGAGAAGTTGCTCCAAACAGTTGCTCCAAGCTTTTTTTTTTTAGAAAACAAGAATTTCAGGAAAACTATATGCCTAAGTGTCGAACTTCGTTGTGTGTATTACTTATTGGAAAATTTTATTACAATTGATTATGCTGAAAAATCATACACAGGGATTCTACAATATTTTTTTAAAATAATGTAATTTGAATTACCGGTATTCAAATTATATACCAAATCAAGTAGATGGAATAACAGTGAACCCTGGAAAGACAATCTCTTGCAAAACGACCAGGAACCACTTTGGCAATGGCAGATGACAAAGAAGTTCACAGTAAGAGTAGATTGGCATAGCTTCTTTAAAAAATAAATGACACATGTTTATTTTAAAATGAATGTACTGTCAGTACTCTACTGTTTTTACTGTCAGCCAAAGCTAAGGATTTCCGAAAGCAATTCAGGAATATTTTTAAAACATGCCAAAGAAACGGTAATGAAAGACTACCTTGTAACAACATGCTTCTGACAAAGAACTTTGCAAAATACTTTACCGATGTTCCTTTTTACAGACTGATGTGGTATCCGGAAGAGAATCATGCCTTAAGTGGAGTGGTAGCTGAAGCAGATGTCTTTATGAACTATGCCCAGTGGATCACACATCACCTTTCCAGAAAAGTAGATTGAAAGTCAATTGCCAGCTAAATACGAAGACATCTAAATTGCTGAGACGCAAACTGTATATCCAGTTGCACTATACTGATCTTCACAAGGTGTCAGTAGTTTCTCCTCCCCCCTCCCCCCCACCTCAACGTGCAATCAGATTACGGGCATCTGAAGATTCTTCTCTGGCAATAATCCCTTCAGAATGTTTTTGAGGCATTCTGCTAACAATTGTACAAATATCTACTCAAGTCCTAATTCTGATAAAAAACTGATAGCTGATAATTGGCCTCCTAAAAAAGCTCTGCTATTAGATTGCTAAATGATATAATCAATCAAGCCCACTTGTTTATTTGAATAGATGGATATGCTAACATAATCCAAAGGAAATTCTCCAATAAGGCTTCTTATTTGCAACGGAATACTTTTTAGTGGGTTGCTTTTATATGTGAACAGGTCTTGGCACTAATGATACCTTGATGATTAAGAAATTATTAATGATATCCAATCAGAATTGCCTGAATCACCATGAGTGATAAATAAATTTAATAAGCAAACAAACAAATGTCAAAGACTGTTTTTATTCTTTCCCAGTTCTCCGATTAAATCTTTATTTCCAAAGCCAGGATTTCTTTAATGATATGAATATTAGAGTAAAAATTACAGGAGTACTAATTCTTATATCAAAATTTAGGCATCTGTAAGAATGGCTATATATGATTTGGCATGCATTTGCTACAAACAATATAACTGATTACATAAGAAAATGCAGTACAATCATTTGTGATGGCTATAATTTATATGTTACTGGAGAAATATTATTTCAGAGAATAAAAAAGAAAATAGTATACTGTTACAATAAAAAAACAGGTTTTCCTGGATTACAGAAATGTAATTTCAGATGTGAAAAAAACCTTGAATCATATATAGGTTATAATGTAATGCACCAATACATTGATCATTAACATTTTTTTAAAAACCCAAATGTCTGGACTGCAAAAATAGATATGATACAATGTTTTGTATGTTGGTTCCGAGGATAAACAAGCTTATTGCATTCAGCTGCCTTGGACAATAGCTTTCATTAACCCCTTGAGGTGGCTATGATTTGTAATCTTTTGACATCTGGAGAACACCAGATCACAAGTGATAACAAAAAAGAGAGAAGGAATTTTCAGAAAACCACACTGAAGGTCTCTAGAACCTATTTACCAGAAATTTTCCCAGGACTTAGAACTGGTACTTGGTTCTAAGGGCAGCAATATTTCTTTAAACCTAAGGAATAGTCAGCTTCAATTGAACTTTTTTTTCTCAATTGAACCTTTATTGCTGATAACAGAAAAAAGAAATTATTCTGAGGTATTCTGAAATTCTTACATGTTTATGTTTTGTTTTTAATTTTCTTTGGTTATCATTTGATTGCCTATAAAAGGTTTTCTTGGTTCTTAGAAAAATGTATAAAAAAAGAAGGAAGTATTCTGGCATAATGGTTAATAAGTTAGAAATATAATTGGTGTTGTATTTTTTGCAGGAACATTAAGGAGGGAAATTAAAAGAAAATGTATGTAACTACTGTAGATGACAAAATTGGAGCAAAAAACTTTTGCAACTTTTTTGATGATTGATATTAGTTACTAACAAAATATTGCATTTTATTCATGGAAATCTAGATGAAACATTGTATTGTTTGAATGTATGTTGAGAGAAAAATATAAAAATAATTACCGAAGGGAAAGAAAAAAGAAATTGATGTCAATGCCCATGTTAAATATAAAGCCACGAACTGCTCCAATTAGGAGGTTACAGTTAAAGCCTTACATATTAAAACTTCTGCCCATGAATATATTCACTGAAAGAGCTAATACTCATAGATAACAACCAACTAGTCCTATGAAAAGGATACAGGTGATTTAGTAATGCAACACTAAGCTTATGCTTAGTTAAAGCATGTTAGCTTAGTCATATGTTCAGTGACTTTGATATATTATTAGTTCATACTTTTTAGAGGACGCTTCCATTATTATCATAAAATTTGATAATGTTTGAAGCCATGATGGTCACTATCATCAATATTTCTTCAGCTGTCTAGCAAAAGATGCAATATTTAGCCACTTAAGATAAACTCCACAAAATGGAGCAAAAAACATGTTACTGATGTCAGCTTTTGCAAGTATCTTTTCTGTAAAATCAGGAACCTTTTTGGCAATGCTTTTCACATGACACGAGAATAACTGCTTCATGCTAATTCTGAGAATGGGGAGATGGGCAGGAAGTGATAAATATACAACAGCTCAGCTCAACCTCATGACTTTGTTGATCCAGTCAACATACATAGAGATTCGGATGAAGGTGGCAGGCACATCTTTGCGAGCGCATATCCGCAATGGGGTGATCACACCTTGTAGCACCCAGCAATCTTGAGTCAGGCAGGCCAAAGGACCTCCGAAGTCACCCTGCAGGAAAAAGATCAATTCAAGTCAAAACCAAGCTCTAGCTTAAGGAGCACAGCAACACTTGACAAAGGACATGGGTTGATTTTCTACCTCAGACATTTGCTCAAATGGCTTCTCTGACCTATTTGCTTTGAAATCATTCATCTGTAGCTTTACTTTTGAGTTTATATCATGGACTATTTCCCATTGCTCGTCTTTTTTTAAAAAAGAGGTTGGCAGGGAACCTTTTTAAGGGATGTCATAGCAACTTTTTAGGGGACATCTGCAACTTTTCAGGGGATGTCATAAGGCCCCAGGCCCACATCTCCATTTTTTAAGATCAATCTCACAAAATTGCCTGGCCTAAAATCTTTACAAGAGTCTGTCTGTCTGTCTGTATGGATGGATGGATGGATGGATGGATGGATGGATGGATGGATGTATGTATTAAAATCCAATTAATATAGCTAAAAAACTTAAAACTCTAATAACATTTAAAATCATTCACTCCCATTCACACAGCAAGACATACTACACTCGTCGACCAGGGGACTAAGGTCTAATGACCCCAAGCCTGGGGGCACAGATAGATTTTTAAACTTTTACGGAAGGCGAGGAGGGTGGGGGCAGTGTGAATCTCTGGGGGGAGCTTACTCCAGAGGGCCAGGGCCCTCACAGTGAAGGCTCTTCACCTAGGTCCCGCCAAACGACATTGTCTAATTGACGGGAGCTGGAGAAGGCCAACTCTGTGGGACCTAACTGATCGCTGGGACTCATGCAAAAGAAGGCGGTCCCGTAAGACTGTGTAAGTAAGACTGAGAGGTTAAATGGTTTAAGAGATTAACCATTTTTCAAAACTAAAAGGATTTTATTTTAAAAGAATTCAAATTTTGGGCATCTTAGGCTGGGGTTATGGAGGTACCATGTTTTTGCCTTTCTGTAAGGCTTGTCCCTTTTCTTTACTATTCAACTTTCCAGATGTTTGGCCTCTCATTTGTGTATTTATTTCTCTCAACCGGTCACTTCATGGAGTTTTCATCGTTGATCTCGATGCAAGCCAAGCAGTTCAGTTCAATCCACCTCCCTGCCTTGCTCACCTCACAGGCTCCCACACCAACGTTCAGTGCTGATGTGCATAGCTCATTCTCCTTTAGGCGGCCATGGAGTGCCACATTGCAGTTTTGATTGTTCATGACTGGCAGTGTGGCCACATTGAGGACATTGTCATTCCCAGTTCCTGTGTACAAAGAACTGGAGCATTAGATAACATGTGAGTTATGGACCTTTCTGAAGGTGAGGCCATCTTTATGGTCTCTGCTGAACAAATATTTTTAATACAGCAAGTAGATATATGGTCTTTATGGTCGAAATGGAACAACTCACCTCAGCCAACACATATTACTTTTGGGAAATTTATTTCTGGTTTAGTGTTTTGTATTGTCACACAGCTTTTATAATAGAATTAATATGTCTATGCTAGAGTATATTTGTTTGTTTGTTTGTTTGTTTGTTTGTTTGTTTATTTAGATTTGTATGCCGCCCCTCTCCGCGGACTCGAGGCGGCTCACAGCAAAATATAACAATCGTAACAAATATATATTTTTATTCCTATAGCTACTTGCTGTATTAAAAATATTTGTGCTGCAGATTATTATGATACTGTGTATTTCTCATCTTACATAACAGACTGCCCAGAGAACAATATTATTGGGCAGGCACATGTAAACTTGAATAAATAATCAAGGCAGTGTTATTACCCACATCATGCAAACCATCCCAACAATATGATAGTCATTCAAAATGCTAAATATCCAGATAGTTAATAGTCAGGATACACCAATGTCCCTTTAAAAATCGGTATTGCTTAAATGAAAATTTTAAAAAACAATGCTGGTAAGTAGTTATCAAACTCTGTAGTGCCATGAACCACTCAAATTTCAAACAGGGAAAATTGCTATTATTCAAACAGGATTTTTTTCATCACCTTAATAATTTGAGTTCAGGAATGTGTTCTAACTAAAGTTTAATTGAAATGCATGAATGAATTATACAATATAAGGAATATTCCCATATAGGGAACGTCCTTAACTGGAAGGATATCCGATTAATAAAATAATGGAAATTTTGATCTTGGTTACTGTTGTGATTCCGTCTGAGGCTCCTCAGGGAACGGCTGAACCTCTGCCGGCTCCCTGCTCAGAGGGGGAGGATGAGGAACAGGAGGAGGAGGAGGAGGCCCAGGCAGAAGGGGAGGAGGAATATCAGGCCGAGGGAGAGGGAGAACAGCCAGAATCCCCCGGGGTGGAGCTCTCCCCAGCAAGCAGCCTGGAGTCCTTAGATGAAAATGCTCAAGCCATCATCGATCACAGGCAGAGAAGAGCAGCACAACGAAGGGGACAATTAGCCAGGTACTTCCAGTCCTAAATAGGTAACAGCTGGGTTTGGGTGTGGTTCTCCCCAGAAAGGCTGAAAAGGCAGACCCACCCTTCCTGTATTGTGGAGTATTATCTTTGGGAGTCCTGGGACCTGGCTGTGATCTTTGGCGTCTCTGATTCTGGCTTGTGGCCTTGAAGGCTGAAACCTTGGGGGAAAAGGTGTGGGGGCTTATTCTCTACAGTGGTGTGTGTGCCAGCAAGAAGTCTGCTGTATTGTCTGGCCGTCAGGACTTTGCTGTGAAGCCTCATAGCCTGCCTGTTGGGAAGAACAGGTTTTTCTCTGTGTTTATTTTTCAAACTATAAAATGCTTTTGCTTTTACCAGCGTGTCTGGCTGCTTTTTCCAGTTGGTGTTGAAGTCTGGGGGCACCCAGACAGAACAGTTACTTTTCTAAGAGATTCTTGATATGGAAAATATTCCTATTTATGTCTTCACTTTTCTAATAATTTCATATCCCTCTGAAATTTGCATAACGGCAGTAGAGAATTTAAAGAGGGCTTTTGTTCATCCTTATTTTCTTAAAATGGGAGAAATAATATTATTCATTCATATTGTATCCAATTTCCCCCCAAATAAGACATCCCTTGATAATAAGCCCAATTGGGTTTTTGAGTGCATGGCAATAAGGCCAAGCACTTATTTCAGGGTTCAAAAAAATATAAGAAAGGGTCTTATTTTCAGGGAAATGGGTATATGAAGTTGCCTTTTGGTTTAAAGAAGCAGTAGACAGATTTCATAACTGATCAAAAAGAATTCCAATTAAGAGGTTTCAGCTACTATCCTAAACTGATTTGTCACATTTCTGCTTAGAATTGGGTCAGTGGAGTAAATTTTGTATTCAGAACCCCACTAACCTAAATAAGCAATTCCTTTAAAAAAATTTGATGGAAGTTCAGTTTTTCAACTTGTACTCTGTCTGGATAAGCTGACATTCTAGACAATGTGGAATACAATTTTGCCAGGGCTGTGATTTTGTTTACACATGCAAATTTCAATTCCTACCAGTCAGAGTCCAGGTTTTCTCTCCCACTGGACAAGGAATAAAAATGTGAGGGGAATATTTCCTAAACAGATCCTGAGAAGTAATGGTTAAATTGTCACACACTTTACATTTGGGGGGGGGGGGTTATCCACATTTTTACTTCCTTGTCCTAGCAAGATAGAATTCCTTGAATAAGAGTTTGGACCAATTGGATTTAAGATCTCCTGAAACAATCCTTTTTCCAGACTATACCTCCAGTGCTACCCCATCCTGCAATCTCACACACGGTGTCCTCGGGCACAATGTAACGTTCAGGTGGAAGGCAGATCAATGCCACGCGTTGATTCAGAAGTGCAGGCCTATGGTGAGAAATAGCAGGAATAAAACCATTAATTCATATCTTTGTTTTGTACCCAGAAGCCACTTCAATGTGCTGATCGCATTCCAAGCACACCCAAGGTTGGCTGGATGTCTCCTGACACCCATGACTGATCTTTCTGCCATGAACTGTGACAGCTGTTGCATGAGGCCTTCAACAAAAACATACCATATTTTTTAGAGTATAAGACACATTGTTAGTATACTGTATGTAACTATGTTGGGTGTTGCAATACAGAAGCTAACAATGTAAGTTTACGACTGTACCTTTAAGAGTCATTTGCTGGTTGCCCATAAGAGGAAGATCCTCTTGGGGGAGTTTATACTAGAGTTATATTTGCTGTGTGTATATTTTGCTGTGTGCGATAACCTGGTTTGTAACCATTATTAGGATTATATGTGTATGATATTTGGACTGTGTAACTACTATTGTTTATTTGCCTATTTGTATATAATAATATTGTTCTGTTTTTGTACTAAGTCTGATTCATTGACTGACTAACCCACATTGCTACAGTTACTCTGCTTAAAGTTTGTTGAAGGTTATATTACCTAGACATTCTAACACACACCTTTTTCCCCCATAAAAGAGGCTGAAAATTTGGGTGTGTCTTATATTCCAAATGTAGCTTTTTCCTCCCAGCCCCAACAAGGTGCTAACAATCTTCCTGGCTTCCAGGATGCTACTCCAAAGTTTTTTTTCCATCCCTACATCTTTGCAGGCTTGTTTTCATTGCTATTCCCTCTAAAAAAGGTTTTTTCAGCCCTAACCAGGGGATAAAACGATGTGCAGAAGCTAAACAGACTAAGAATACTAGCCAGATGAATATCTCCTAAGCAGATTTTTTTTTCCCCCTTTATTTTCCTCTCCCAAAACTAAGATGTGTCTTAAACTTTGGTGCGTCTTAGATTCTGAAAAATATGGTAGGAGGGAACTATTTCAAGGAGTTATCACAAGCTTGGGGACTATGTGAATCTACGCTGAGCAAGCTTTTAAAGTTTTTATTCTATTAAATTCCTTCTTGTAAACCAAATATCATGGAAGCTTGTTTTCTTGTAAAAGCTACTAATTGATTACTCCTTTGAATCAGTTTCTTTAGCAGCTTCAGTCACCAAAGCAACTTTCAGCAGAGGAATAAAAATACACCACACAGGAAAATCTCTTTAGCGTTGTAACACCTTTTGCCTGGAAGCTATATACATCCTGTCTTCTCATCCCAGGGCAATTTCCACTTGCACCTAACCACAGCCTAAACCTGCCCTGGCCACCTCTTTCTCCACTGCACCCTCATCATTTTGCCTTCATTTCATCCTCAGCTTAAGAGTAAGGCACATTTAAGTCAGCCTAGCCCCTATTATAACCACCGCCCTTATTTTAGCACCATCCAAAGGAAGTGGGTAAAGAGCGTTAGGCTTTGTAACCTGAGTAGAAGTCGGATAGCAGAACTCAGAACAAAGGCAACAAGGCCAGGAAGAAATGGGTAATGGGAAAGCAAATACTAGACCAATACAGCTTTCCATCAGTTCAAAGAAGGGCTGGGAGCACTGTAACATAATGTGGATAAATGCCTACTGATGAATGTTAAGTCAGCATCATTGCCAATAAGGATGTGGTTTTCTTGCTCAGCTTCATGTTTTTCCTCTGCCACCCATAGCACAGCACTAAAATATATTTTCTAAAGATGCAATTATGTATTTGTTCATAAAGATTTTTAAGATATGAGATCAACCTTGGATAGGATTCAGGCTTCACTTCCTGAAGCAGGAATATATCCAACAATTAAGAACTGAGACAAGAAAAAATACCACTTCAACTTAATTCCCTGTTTCTGACAAGGGATGTTTTTGATGGTAAAAACCATGACTAGGTTTCTTCTAGGGGAGACATGAAATCAGCTTACCTGATTTAGAATCACTGAATCTAGTAATTATAATTTAGTTTTCTTGGAACTGATTGGGGGGAGGGAAATTTTAAACATTACCTGCAAAGTCCAAGAAAGGAAGCTGCCTATCAGTAAAAAAAGAAACATCTTCAAATAGTAAGATTGCTGCCAAATTTAGTCTTGGCCCTAGATAACCCAATCTACCTACTAGCCATTCCTATCCTACAGAGCTACGGTAGTGCAGTGGTTAGAATTAAGTAATGCAGGCTCCTTTTGCTGACTGCTGACTGCTGGCAGTTTGAATCACACTAGCTGGAGCCTGACTCATCCTTCCAAGGTGGGTACAATGAGAACCCAGGTTGTTGGGGGCAATATGCTGACTCTGTAAATCGCTTAGAGAGGGCTGTGAAGCACTGTGAAGCGATATATAAGTCCAAGTGCTGTTGCTATCACTTCTCTTAATTGTTTCTGTTTGTGGGCTTTTTTGCAGCATACCACCGTCTTCACCAGCTCCTTCCCCACAAGACATGCAACTCAGGATGGAGGCTGGAACACACGGACATATTGGGGACCTCTGCTGTCCAAGTCTAGTATATCCATTACTGTATGTGAACAGTGTGAAGGGTTCCTTTCCTTTGTCTTGTTTCACAGAATCCATTCTGATTCTCCACCTCAGTGAGATTTCTCTACTACAAAGTATGGTCCAAAATATAACAGTGCAGAAGGCTCTTAGGAGCCCATATTGACAAAGCCTTGACCTCCGCATATTGGTATGTGAAGTACATTGCTTTCATGCTATATGGCCTTGATGGTGAACCTATGGTACATGTGCCACAGGTGGCTCACAGAGTCCTGTCTGAGGGCATGCAAAATGTTGCCCTATGTCAGTTCCACCATGCATGTGCATGCTGGTCAGCAGATTTTTGGCCTTCCAGAGGGCAGAGGAGGCTGTTTTCACCCTCCCCGGTCTTCAGGAAAGCCTCTGGAGCCTGTGGATGGTGAAAAATGGGCCCAAGGGGCTTAGTGGAAATTCCAGCAGGCCTGTTGGGCTATTTTCCCACCTACTCTAGGCTTCAGGAAAGCCTCCGGAAGCCTGGAGAAGGTGAAAAAAGGGCCTAAAAAGTCCAGAGAATTCAGTGAGGTCTGTGTACATGCACATTGGGAGCAACATGGAAGGTTGTGTCTGTATGTGCATAGGGGAGAGCACTGTATTATGGGTGTGAGCACATGCACGCACGCTGCGCACTTTTGGCACCTGAGCCAAAAAAAGGTTCACCATCACTGCTCTATGGGAAAGTCTGAAAAGTCACTTACCTCTCCAGTTTCAGCATCACCACAAGTGACTCAGAGGGACCACAGACAATCTTAATTATAGGAATGGCCTGTTTGTTTGGGTCATTAGGACCAGGGTTCTTAAAGAGTGTTCCAAGCAAGACGTGGTAACCAGTTAAGTCAGCATCACTGCCAAGAAGAGGAATTAATCATGGTTACAAGATCACTGAAGCCTTTCCCTCAACAGCAGCTTCCCAAGCAGGAAAAGTTAATGGGATATAAATCATTTTCTGTCTCTCATTACGCTTCTCTGCCAATATAAAGGTAAACGCCTTTGAGTTCTGCTAACTGCAGTCACATTCATGCAGCAAAAATACAGAAGTCATTTGTCACTATCTTCTTCCAAGTATTTTTTGGCTTTCCAATCTAGTCCATCACTCTGGAATGTCCTGACAGTTTCCCATCAAAGTATTAACAAAGTCTAAACTGCTTGGCATTTCCTGAGTTCAGCCACTAGCTGCTGTCCCTATTTAATTTAAATGTCCTAAATTATTATTATTATTATTAATTATTATTATTATTATTATTATTATTATTATTAATTAGATTTGTATGCCGCCCCTCTCCGTAGACTAGAGGCGGCTCACAGCAACAATAAAACAATGTACAACAAATCTAATAATTTAAAAACACTAAAAACCCCATTATTAAAAGCAAACATACACACAAACATACCAAACAAATGTTGATCATTAAGGTTATGCATACTTCGGACCTCACCAAAAGTGACAGATACTACCTCTCTGCAAACAGAGCAAAGCAGATACCATTGTTTCAGATTTCTGCATGAGCCTGAGAAAAGTGGCTGCTGTTTTTAGGAGATGACACATCAAGGTGATTTTTAAAGCAGCACCATCTCTTTTCAGATATGTGAACTCAGGAAATAACATACACCCTTCCATAAACTGGACCAATGCACTGCACTTGTTTTCATAATTATTTTTGAAGCAGGCATACATCGTTTTAATAATTGGTGCTACAACTCCTACAACAGAATCTGAGTAATCTTGGGCTTGGATTAGTGAAACTCACATTCCAATCCATACTCAGTCATCACATCAGAGGATAATGAGCATATGAATGCCACATGCTCTTTAGAGGAGACAAGGAAGAGATAACATGGAGCCAGCAGTGGGTTGCTCCCAGTTCAGACTGGGAGCCCTGGCGGTGGGAGGCTTCACCCACCTGCCTGAGCATATGCACAAACCAGCAGGAAAGGGTTTTAGAATCCACTACTGCCAAGGATATATATTGACCAAAAATATGCATTTTAAGTAATTTCACATAACTGACTTGCTTAGCCTGATTCAACGACTCCTTCCCCCAGTGTGCTTCGATTTTTAAGTATACAAAGTATATCTCCTAAATGCAGGATTTATGTCACACACAGCCCAGAATGCATTACAGAATGTACCCATAGCTTGTTTTAGATGATTGATTTATTTATAGATAGATATGTTCTCAGGCTGTTCTCTGGCTGTTAGCAAACTTTGTCCTGTTATTTGGTTACTTTGAAGTCAGCCTAGAGGGATGATTTTTTAGACACCTAACTCGGGGCGCTTACTTCTTGGGGAAGCCTCTACACTGTGGTCTGCTAGAAGTGAGGACTTCAACCCTCAGTAACTGCAGACAATATTGCAATTCCTGAGAACTGAGTCCACTTGTCTATCCACTTCTCTCTGTGCTGGAAGAAATTGCTCAGCAAAACAACAAGCAAGACTATTCACTTACTTAAACATACAAAATAGTCCAATGACTCAAAGTTAGTTATGCCCTGGCATCTGTGAATGACAGCTGTTTAACACATATGCCTATGGATTTATATAACATTGTCTATTACTGTATTTTATTTATATCCCACGTTTCGGCCCACATTCCCCAAGAGTGCTACCAAACTGTAGGCCAAAGATAATGTGTAAAAATCAAAACAATTTTTTCTTATTTAAAAAAATGTTTTCAATAGAATATAAAAAGGACAAAATCATCCAATGGACCAGTGGTAAAGCCATTAATTCCTTCAACATACAGTTTAGAGATCCTTTCTGGCCTATGAAAATGATCTAGATTTGAACGACAGATAGAAGTAGTGTCAGTAACCCTGTGGCTATGTGGCCTGTGGAAGTGCTTAAACAAGCAAAAACAAAATCCATTTGTAATTGACCACTTTCTTTTTAATGCCACTGTATATATAATTTTAATCAAAACTTTTAAACCAGAAGATAATAGCAAAAATGTATGGAAAGAAAGAAGAAAGGGAGGAAGGGAGGGAGGGAGGAAGGACAGAAAGAAAGAAAGAAAGAAAGGCAAGAAAAGCGGGGTGGCGGCTTCTAATATAAGTTTTGGCAGAATTCTGCTTACCAGGAGGAGAAACAAAGCCGGGTGCTGATTACCCACTCTTCTTTTACCAGTGATCCTCCACAGAAATGGACTCCTTCTCTGAAAAGCAAAAAAAAGTGGCACATGTCATAGGGGCAAAATCACCCAAAACCTATCTCTTGGGAAAGTAAGTCCAGGTGGTCAGCAACATGCAACTGTGCAACGGGCATTTCGTGGCTGTGCATTATATGTCCCTTCTGATCTGCACAAAATAGCCTCAAAGGATCATCTACAGAAGTTCAGAAGTGTCAAACTCAAGGCATGGGGGCCTCCTTGGAAATAGTGAAGGACCGGTGTGTGGTGCCTCTGCCAGTGAAAACGGAGCTTGGGTGGGCTGCATGCATAAGAACATAAGAAGAGCCATGCTGAATCAGGCCAAAGCCCATTGAGTCCAGCATTCTGTGTCACACAGTGACCCCCCAATTGTACATGGGGATCTTGAGCAGAAAGAGAAGGCAAGACCCTCCCTTTCCCTCGAACCCTAACAAATGGCACCCAAGGGAATCCTGCCTGCCTCAACCAACATAGAGACGGCACATGGACATCCGTTTCTATAATCAATATGCTTACTGGTTCAATGACCATGTGGCCCTCACAAGCTCCTTTTTGACTGGCAGAGGGTTGCAAGATCCCATTGCAGTCAAAAACAGAGCTTGCAAGGGCTGCAGGCAACCTTCCCAAGCTCCGTTTACACTAGCAGAGGGTTGCAGTAAGCCATTGCAGCCAAAAACGGAGCTCAGGAGCCCATTTTCACTGGCAGAGTGCTCGGGCCTCCATTCTCCCCTCCGACACGAGTGATGTTAAGCTGGCCATGCCCCCCTTCCCAAGGTCAAACTCAACAATGAGGTGGCCTTCCATGAAATCAAGTTTGACACCCCTGATCTAGTTGATTTGCAGGGAAGCACAATTTTTTATGAGCTACCAAGCCAGAAGACAATGACTAATAACACTGATGGTTCAAACCTGATCATGGGGTTACGCTCTCCTCTTTTAAAAGAACTACTAAATTCTCCCGTCAAGATTCATTGTCTGCTTTGCTGTGTAAGGTATCTGCAGCCAATATTTTTTTTGCATCACCTGACCTCCCACCACCAGTCAGAGCCCACTCACCGATTGCGGATGCTGACTGTCCAAGGTGAGTTTCCAGGTCCACCTCCTACAATCCGAGCCCGTATCTCTGTTCGCTCATTCCTCTTGCCACACTGGTCAAAAACCACGTTCTCTGCAACCAGGGAATCAAGTCATGGCACATTGCCCTTAAGTGTTTCATTTTTCTTTAAAGCAACACACTTCATTCCTTACTATTCACATAGTCACCTGAAGCCAAAGGCAAAATTACCTCACAAAATGACCACAGATAGAATGCCTGGCAGAAAGCTCACCTGGATTTAGCAAATGGGACTGCTGCTTTTCATCAGCTGTCAAAACAAAGCAAAACATGGATTAATGCGCACACAACTACCATATGTTCCACATGTTTATTTATTTCATGGCCGTCTCTGAGGCACCAAGATCTACAGAGCTTATCATTCATACTCATATATTCAAAATATATGTGTTTTGTCCTGAGTGAGTGACAACCACATCTTTGTAAATTGACAGTGAGTTGAACTATGTGTGAGCTTTCGTTGTGGCATCTTCTGGTTCAGGATCATTTTAAGAAGGAAAAGTGTCTTTTCTGCAGACGGCAGAAAAATGTTTTGACAAGGTGGTAAACAAGCATTCATTAATTCATTGGGTTTGTATCTAACCTTTATTTTGGCCATCTCGAGATACTTCACATACTTCATGCTCTTAACTCCTATTTTCCCATTAGCAATAACACTTTGAGGTGGGTTGGATTGAGAAAGATTGACTGGCCCTAAATTCCCTAGCTATATATCATGTCTAAGACAAGACTAGAACTCGCAGTTTCATCATGAATCAAACTTACCACATGGTTTAATGGCACAGTAATCAAATTGAGTGTTGGGATCCATTGTGTAGCACCATGGCCCATGACTGTCATTGTCAGGGTTACGACAATAGTTCTGTTCAAGACGCACATTCGGTAGTAAGGGAAAGAAATGCCTAAGAAAATTCAAAAAGACTGTTCAGTATGGTGTCATTTTTTTCTGTTTTGTATTTGGCAGATTAAGTGTTCCCCCACCCCATAAAAGTTATATATAGTTGTCAATGTGTTCTTATGGATGATTCCAACACTTGAAACCATTTCCATCAGCAGATACTAATTTTTCCCTAAAAATCAATTTTCACTCCTGAAAAAAATGTGGTTTTCCTTCACCGAAGGATATACTCACTCTCATCTATTTGCACACTTCTGACAAACACCACATTTCCCCTCAAAAAGGCACTATATCTACCTGTTTAATTCTTCTCTATTTATATATAAATTCTATTTGTTCACTGTCAAACTCAGCTACCTTTGATAATTGATTGGAGGGAGTACTTTAGAACTTTGAATAAGAATGATAATGCTGTGAGAGTGTTGAAAAACGATAAAGCTGCAGGTGGAGACAGAGTGATGGAGACATCTTAAAATACAGATCTATTTTGCTTGCAGAGTGGATGTACAATTTGTTGAATGTGTGAAGGTTGTATCTGTTTGATAATTGGAAAGGGGCTGTTACTGTTCTCCTAATGATAATCAAAGGCAAAGATAACAAAAATAAATTGAATATTACAGGAAACTCTGAGTGAAAGAGAACCTGGGAAAGAGTTTGGCACAATTCTGGTATAAGGACATAAAATGATAGCAATGAGTGATATTTGGTCTTTAAATGATCCAGTCACATTTTCTGTTCTCACTTGTCTCTTTCTTAATCATCCATTCATGTCATTCAACAGATGTTTTTTTCTTGGAAGGATAGCCATCACCTTTGTGGGGAAGAGCTGCAATGGACTATGAACATAGGGCATTTCTATTTTTATGGCCTTGCCCACCTCCTTCAACCCAAAGAGAAGGTGGTTTCTATCTCGCAAAGCAGCCATATAATAGGGAAGTACTATTCTAGAACTCCTTTTTTCAGTAAACTTTATGAGCTAACCTGAAGGGAAACTGCCCTTCCCCAGTGGGCTGACCTCTAGGAAGGCACAGGGTGCCCTAATTGCCACATCAAAATAAAGCAACAGAGAAAATTTTCTCAATGAGACGACCTCGATTGTATTGAGATCGCTCCTTTTATTGTATTTCACTTTTCCTGACATGTGATACAGAATAACCAATTCGTGAACGCCACATACACTAAGCCATCCCCCAACTACCATTCAGTCATGCGCTGTATGAGGCAACCTCCTTGTGACTTCCCTATAGATAATTAATGGAAGCTCCATTCATTGCCTTTTCCTGGATTGTGTGTTTACTGGTGATTAGCAAAGGAATGAGAATAAGGCATATATTTCCTTATATGGAAGTTAGCTATACGTTTTCTTCATGCTGTATATCAAGTTAATTATTTTCCACGTGGTCATGGATTCTGCAGCTTGCTTACTCAGCCTGGACTTTGCTGCCTTTCCATAGAGGAAGAATAAGGTTTATACAGCACCCATTAGGCTAAAACATCACCCTTCAGCAATAGTCTATCCCAAAGTTCAGTGCCTAAGAACCTATGATTACAACACTAACCAATTTACTATCATCCCAGAACTTAAGAAAGGGCCCTATAGCAAGTGATCAGCCATTATTTTTCTCCTTGTTTTCCATTGAGATATTTTTTCCTCTACCACTAAAAAGATTGTGTTTGTTAGGTCCATTTTTTATACTTTCATCTTTCATGGAAGTATATTCCATGTTATTTTTAACATTTATTTTTCAAAAACTTGGCATGGTTCCTAAAGACACATTTAAGATCCTGTCAATCTTGCCCTCAGAAAATAGTGAATGGGTAAGGTGAGCACAAGCCATAAGAGGTGAGATACTTTCTCTCAGAATCAGGCCAAATGACTGCCATCTGAGCAGTTTTCATGAAGTCCAGGTGCTAATGGGGTTAATTCTTTCTCCCTGTCATGTCCAAGGCTTAAAGAGGGAAGTAGAAACAGCAACATACTGATAGATTTCCCACCATTCATGCACTTACTGGTGTGTGTGAGGGGTATGTTCCTTCCATTTCTGGCAAGTAATTCCTTTCCGGGTCTTACTAACTGTGCCTTGGTAATCTTCCCCATTTCCATAGTAACAGTCTGTGGAAAACAAAAACTCACCTGAGTTCATTTGCATTGTCTTAGTAACACACATTTGTACAAACATTTGAGTTTCAAATACAGTGATACCTTGTCTTACAAACTTAATTGGTTCCAAGACGAGGTTCTTAAGGTGAAAAGTTTGTAAGACGAAACAATGTTTCCCATAGGAATCAATGGAAAAGCGATTAATGCGTGCAAGGCCAAAATTCACCCCTTTTGCCAGCCGAAGTGCCCGTTTTTATGCTGCTGGGATTCCCCTGAGGCTCCCCTCTATGGGAAACCCCACCTACGGACTTCTGTGTTTTTGCGATGCTGCAGGAGAACCCCAGGAGGGGAATCCCAGCATCGCAAAAACGAGTGCTTCGCTGGCAACAGAAATCCAGAGGTGGGGTTTCCCAGCGAATGGAGCATCAGTGAAATCGCAGCATCACAAAAACACCGAAGTCCTCAAAACCCCACCTCCGGACCTCTGTGTTTTTGTGATACTGTGATTTCATTGAGGCTCCCCTCACTGGGAAACCCACCTCCAGACTTCCGTTGCCAGCGAAGCACACGTTTTTGCGCTGCTGGGATTCCCCTGCAGCATCACAAAAACATGGAAGTCTGTAGCAGGGAATCCCAGTGGCGGCAGTGGGTTTGTAAGGTGAAAATAGTTTGTAAGAAGAGGCAAAAAAATCTTAAACCCCGGGTTTGTATCTCGAAAAGTTTGTATGACGAGGCGTTTGTGAGACGAGGTATCACTGCATTATGCTTTCCAACTATCAAGGAATTGTGCTCTACTGGAAGATCGACAGAGCAGCAGATCACCAATCTCTGTTCAACAAGTAATAAGAATCTCTGAGAACCCAAGACTTGCTACAAGGGGTTACCTTGAGGGGGAAATATCACAGTGAGAATGGAACATCCGCAGTGACTACAGAAGGTTGGATTAAAGAGGGGATGAAAAGGGAGGCAGAAAATCAGGAGCTAGGATGGAAAAATAGAAGCACTCGGTGTTTTGCCATTGATTCCCCTTTGATCTCATCATCTCTGACGTATAGAATCCTGGTGACATGTAGAATCCTTATAGTCACTCAAATGATATGCAGAGAGAACTCTGCCACTTCTTTTCTCGCGCCATGAGAATAAACAATGGTACTTCAAACATTAGGAATCATACATCCCAGACTCTTCTGAGAAGAGTCACTGTGAAAAACCTCCTTCTAAGTCCCAACTCGGGGCCACCATTCTTACCTTCCGCCTCCACATCCTCAGCACAGCGCTTGATCTGGAAACAGAAAGCTCTAGGCAGGTTGGCCATGGTAGTGAAGCACCAGGGAGCCTCTGAGCCATCGGGATTCCGACAGTAATTCTCACTTAGGTTCCTAGAAAGTAGAAGCAAGGCAGAACCTCAACACCCTCCTGAAGATGCACCCCAAATGCTTTTGGCTGGCCTCTGTTCCAGTTTACAAAACTGAGCAATCTAGAAGATACTTCAAGGTTAATTGGTCCATAACTATAACATAGACAGTTGTCATAAGATTTGGAGGACAGAAGGGAAAGGGGGGACATGATCGAAACATTTAAATATGTTCAAGGGTTAAATAAGGTTCAAGAGGGAAGTGTTTTTAATAGAAAGTGAACACAAGAACAAGGGGACACAATCTGAAGTTAGTTGGGGGAAAGATCAAAAGCAACATGAGAAAATATAATTTTCTGAAAGAGTAGTAGATCCTTGGAACAAACTTCCAGCAGACGTGGTTGGTAAATCCACAGTAACTGAATTTAAACATGCCTGGGATAAACATATATCCATCCTAAGATAAAATACAGGAAATAGTATAAGGGCAGACTAGATGGACCATGAGGTCTTTTTCTGCTGTCAATCTTCTATGTTTCTATGTTTGTTTTTAGACTTACACAGTCTCAGACTTACACAGACCTGTGGTTTGTGAAGTTCTGTAATCATCCGAGTTAGTTTACTACATAGGCTTTGAGTCAGTTTCTGAGCTCCTTCAATAGATTGCCTTAACTTTGAAATCTCTAAATGATTTGTAACTGGGGAACCTGAGACATTGTCCTTTCTAGGTAAAATGCTTTGCTATTTTCAACAGCCGCCTGGCCTGGAATGCATCTGTCCTCAGAGTGACATCTAGAATCAGAGTTTCTTCAAAGCTGGACAATCTCTATGGCCAAGCTGTCCTGTCTATCCTCATTCCTTGCTTTAAGACTTGAGAATGAGGCCTTGGGGCAAGTGTGTCTATGGAGAAACCTGCCAGACACTTTCAAAGTTTCCAAAGAAAAGAAGACAGCTTCCATATTAGTTCCTTTGCTTAGGGGCCAGCAGAAAAGTCAGAGGATAAATCATTCAGATTGCTGATGGGAAGCAGCATACTCAAAAATTAGGATACCCCCATCCAAAAGTGAATTGTAGATATGTAGGTTAACGGTTCAAATCTCATCACCGGCTCAAGGTTGACTCAGCCTTCCATCCTTCTGAGGTGGGTAAAATGAGGACTCGGATTGTGGGGCAATATGCTGGCTCTATTACAAAGTGCTTATTGCTAACATGTTGTAAGCCGCCCTGAGTCTAAGCAGAAGGGTGGCATAAAAATCGAATGAATGAATGAATGAATGAATGAATGAATGAATGAATGAATGAATGAATGAATAAGATGGAGACAGGTTTAGCAGCAAGCAATTGGGGGGGGGGCATGAATGATACAACTGGCACTGTTTGGAGCCAAGATAAAATTTGTGAATGACGCAAACCTGGCTGGGGACATCTTTGAGACTTCAGAGTTGCCATTAGAAGGGGGAGGGAAATAAGTTAACTGGAGTTTTGCAGTCACAACACAAAAGGTTTTCCTGTGGGAATCAAGGTCATTTCAACAGGTGGCTGGGAGAGGAGGAGAGAAGTAACCAAGCAACTGGCCTGCACCTCTATTGGCCCTGTGACTTTTGAGTTGGGGAAAGGGCAAATTTTTCACTTTTAAATTAGGTGGAAACCATAGGAACTTTCAGAGTCAGTTTTCACCAGTTGTGCAAATATGATGTATCCAATAAAATTGTTCTTTGAGGAATCTAATCAGAGTTCTGTTTTCTATGGGTGCATTACTTGGAACATCCACATCGATCTTCAAAACAATAAAGATCTAGCCAGTTGAATGGATGAGTACTAGCCCATTACTGGGTTTGTTGGGTAGACCAAAAAAGAAGAAACTCTACTTTGGTCCCAAACCAAAATGGATAATCTCATGTAGTGGGATGAAGCTCAAGAGGAAGGAGTTTTTACGCCCAGAAGCAGGAAACCTTTTGGGAGGAAATGCTTCAACTCCCATTTCTATTTTGACCATATTTCTGGCAGAATAAGCATCACGAATGCATACTTGCATGGATATTTCTCAGGGTGGAAATTGTGGCGGTGTGGTGTCTGTGAGTCCCAGCGTTGGCAGGGGACGCCCGATGTAGTGACATTCACCTTGCCTCGATAGTCTTTTCCTTTCCGCCGGAAGCAGTCGGTGGTAATAGACTGCTGTGGATGTTTCTCTGCTTCCGAAAGGAAGAATCCATGGAAATCAAATCACAAAGTGTATCACAAATCCTTCATAGCATGAATGAAAAAACCCGAATACTACATTCATTCCTGAACTTATATCAAAGACACTGGAAAACAAGGATCCAGACTGGATTTTGGGGATCCAATCTGGGTTGGTCACATCCTGCTAGAGATGGGTTCCCTGAGGATCGGCTCCAGCATGAGTCCAAAAGCTTGGAAAACTACACCTCTGGTGTCAGTGACCGACCCAGATTGAAACATTTTCCTGGAACACATATACAGTGGTACCTCTACCTTAGAATGCCTCTACTTAAGAACTTTTCTAGATAAGAACCAGGTGTTCAAGATTTTTTTGCCTCTTCTTAAGAACCATTTTCTACTTAAGAACCCAAGCCCGGAAAATTTCCCGGGAAATTTGAGAGTGGCACGAAGGCCCGGCCAGTTTCCTGCCATTCCCCCTGGGTTTCTCTCTCTGGTGCAGTGTATGGGAGGCAGCCTCGCGCCAGGTGTATTGGAGATGCGTGCTCCTCCTTGCCGCCTCAGAGTCCTTCTTTTTTTTTTTTAAGCCTTAAAGTTTTGGATTTTTTGATTCCCCACCTCACCTTCTTCCTTCGGCAGCGACTGTCCTCCTCCTCTTCTTCCTCCTCCTCCTCCCACCCAAATTCCGAGGTTTTATTTCTTTCCTAATGGGTTTGCACACATTATTTGGTTTTATATTGATTCCTATGGGAAAAATTGCTTCTACTTACAAACTTTTCTGCTTAAGAACCTGGTCACGGAACAAATTAAGTTATTAAGTAGAGGTACTACTGTATCACCTTCACTTGTAAGAATATTTTTTACTTATTCAAGTTTCAAGATTCAAAATTTTAAAACCGTAAAGTTTACATTCCAGTTTTCATGCAAATGCAATCTATGATTACAAAATGAATGAAAGCAATGTTTTTAAGTTTAAGATGCATGGACCAACTCCCAGAATTCCAATGCTGGCGAAATTGCTGAGGTTGAGAATCACTGTATTAAAGACTACTGAATTAGCAATGCCCTTTTTAAAACCCTTCATGGCATCGGACCAGAATACCTCCGGGATTTCCTTCTGCCACACGAATCCCAGCGACCGATTAGGTCCCACAAAGTTGGCCTTCTCCGGGTCCCGTCAACGAAACAATGTCGTCTGGCAGGACCCAGGGGAAGAGCCTTCTTTGTGGTGGCCCCAACCCTCTGGAATCAACTCCCCCCGGAGATCAGGACTTCCCCCAACCTCCTTGCCTTTTGCAAACTCCTTAAAACCTACCTTTGCCATCAGGCATAGAGAAATTGATTCCCCTGTGCCGTGCCGTTTTATGTATGGTTTGTCTAGGATGTATGACTGTTTTTTATATTAAGGGTTTTAACTGGGTTTTTTTAATCATTGGATTTATACTGAGTCTCCGGAGAGGGACAGCATACAAATCTAATAAATCTAATCTAAACTAATCAATGTGTGCATACATTGTTGAGCCCATCATTCCCATCCACCTTTTCCCCTAATTATCTGGTGTCCTGCCTTATCTGCTTCTATTCTGCTGTTGTGATATAAGGGTGCATATAAAAGGGTTAAGGTTGGAATAAACAAAGTCTATTTCCTTTGGGAATGCCTTACAGTATTGTTTTCAGAGGCTCTGGAAAGTTCTGTACTTTTTGAGAGATAGATAACAGAGATTGGTGCTACTGTGTTCTCTGTCCTTTTATCTCTAGCCTGTTGTTTATAGCTAATTCTCCCTGTTTATGCTTATTTTTTGTTCCATTGGCTACAATACTTAACTGTGTTTAGGTTGTTGTAGATATTTCAATAAGTAAATGTCAACCCACAGTTTTTGCTCAGTGAACTGAGCAGCACATGAACTTGCTCTGATCTGGATTTAGGGACTGACTAGGATGCAAACTGAACTAGAAATTAATCACATTAATTAATCACCCTGAGGACTTTCACAGTGCATTTTATATATTAAAAGGACAGATTTTATGCATCGTAAAATAGTAGCTAAAATTTGAAGATTTTTCGTTTGTTTGTTTATTGCATGTAGCTTTTGTAAATGTATTAAAAGATCATTATGCAGGACTGTCTCCACACAAGGTCTCAAATTCCCCTTGGTATCTGAAAACTAGACTATGACTGATCCCTTTGTAATATATTTCCAAATGGGTCTTTAGCATCAGGAGGACTTACTGCATTTACGAATGTGACAGAATTCACGCTCCTTGGCACGATCCACTGTGTAACACCAAGGTTGCTCAGAACCGTCAGGATTACGGCAATAATTATCAGCAAGGTCTTTATCTGGGTATCTTTAAAAAATAACAGAGAAAGGAAGAATTAAACTAAAACACTGTTCTCAATATTGAAAATGGACATGATGTGCTTCATAATGTCAACATCAAAGGAAAAAACAGGCCTTTCTGGTGGCTATAATTGTGGTGTTTGTTCATCGTGTTAAATTTGAAGCAGGCTTATAGGAGGGTAATAGGCGCTTTGGAAGCTGCCTGGTGCTTTATACCAAATGAGACCAGTGGTCAGTTTAGCTCAGCTCTGCCCATCTTGATAATGATTTTCAGGCAGAAATTGTATCATATGTAAAACGGAACAAGCCTATTCTAATTTCACATATATATCGACCATCAATGGATGACCAAGAAAGGTCATGTCCAATTAAAATTTGAACCAGTGTACAGCTACAATGGGAAAAATAATTTTGATATTGAAGCTCATTATAAAAATAATTGTAAATAAAACTAATAGCTCTCTTTAAACAAAACACTGATGGAAACCCACTTAGGATCCCCTAGTTACTACATTAGGGACAATATCGCACCCCTCTCTGAAACAGGTGATTATTTATCATTTTGTTTTTTATTTATGTATGTTATTTTCTGCTTTTCTCTATTAAAACTTGCAAAGACAGAGTACTTTTATAAATGATTAATAAGATGAAGCCTGATACACAGACTTGGTGTGAAGCTCGTCTTGCATCTTCTCTTAAAATCTAGGCACTCTAATTAACACAACAAAGCTGAATAGGAAGAAATTTGGGCATAATAAAGGGAATTATATTTCCAGGGTAAACATAGAGGTACTAGGAAATGTTCTAGAATAAGTAATTGCCACCAATTTAGCTTTAAAAAATATAAAGGATTAAAACTATCAAGGTTACACTATTATACATGGATGCCAATGTATAAAACACCAGAACAAAAGTGCTTCTACAGGTATAACCAGTATGCATTTTCCAAAGGTATGTAATTCACTTTTGTGGCAACAACAAAAAACCTGAGCTAGCCACTGGACCTCTGATCTAACAAGGTTCCTCTTGTGCTGTAATTGATCCAGGCTGCCCTGGAGATGCTTGAAATTGAATCTGTGTCTGTCCACTACTTCACATTAGTGTGAAAAAGAATTGTGACAACTCCAAAGTTGTTACTGATATGAGACAATTTCTCTGACTGATATTAATAGCTCCGTCTCCCAAGAATTCCCTTGTCAAATATCATCTTGGCAACATTTCATAGAAAATGCCCTTTCTCCTGCTACTTTACAGATTACACAATGGCTAAAACCAGTACTTGTTTGGCAGGTACGAATGCTTGTGAGGGTGCTGCAGGTCCCAGCGTTGGCACTCTGTGCCTGACACAGTGTGATCAACAAAGCCACGATAATCTTCACCATTACATGACACGCAGACAGCTGGAAGGCAAAGACAGAGTATTACTCTAAGAGAGGCATGTAGTAAGAATCGCTCAGAATCTAGACAGCCCTGCAAAGTTGTCCAAATCAGGAAACTGATTCAACATTATTTTAAAAGATTATAATAATTTGCAAGTCTGACTGCGTTTTCCCTTCCTTCCTTCCCTCCCATCCTTTGGGATTCAGGAGAAGCCAGCACGTGTCTCCTTCTCATATTTTCCCTGTGCCCTGGGCCCCAAGTTTGCTCCTGTTGTTATCTTTGTGGCTTCTGGATAATTCCTTTAAAATCATCTCCATGACTCCCTATACATCTTGACCAGAAGGTTGAAGGGAAGGTAACTGGGAAAACTAATTTACATGAATTTACATGAACTAATTTACATGAATCTCTCTCTCTCTCTCTCTCTCTCCCTCCCTCCCTCCCCCCCTCCTTCCCTCCCTCCCTCTCCCCTGGACTCAATTACCTGAAAAAAGTGGTTGTTGTGGGGAAAATAGGAGGAGGAAGGAGTATTTTATATCTGCCACCTTGAGCTATTTATAAAAATAACAAAGATGGGATTTTTAAAAATCCTTAAAAATGAAAGAATGTGTGCCTGATCAATTATATATATGGGCTGGTTGTATACAGCAGTGTTTCCCAACCTTGGCAACTTGAAGATATTTGGAATTCAACTCCAAGAATTCCCCAGCCAGCATTCTGGGAGTTGAAGTCCAGATATCTTCAAGTTGCCAAGGTTGGGAAACACTGGTATATAGTAATATGTGCCCTGCAGACATCTTAAATCAATTACCATTTTCACATTTTTTGATGCCACAGCCTTGATGTCGGGTAGTAGGATCAGTTGTGTAGCACCAGGGGCCACGCTGATCATTATCTGGATTCCGGCAATAATTTTCTTCCAAACCATTATATTGGTTTGGATGGAATCTTAAGAAACAAAAAGACAACATGAGACAAAGAAACTGAAGTTACCTGTATCTCACTAGTATTGATCTAGATTACACTTGGGGGGGGGGAATTACTCTCCAATTATGCAACTCCAATAATGGGGGAAATCATTGAAGTTAATATAAGCTGGCTTGTTCATTACCAGAAATTGTTTCAAATCAATACTCTGAAACATTTCTAATCTTTTATTCTTTTTTAATTGTCAGCTGGATGAATGGATGAATGGATGGGTGATTTAATTGTTTATAAAAGTGATAGATGTACAAAAAACGGCATGTAATGGGTGTAGGGGAGATATTTTCTCTGTTGCCTTCCCTCAATATCATCAGTTGAGAAGTGGAATAGTAAAGGAATCCTTTATTCAAGATAAATGGGAAACAGTCAGGGTGAAAAAGACTTATCTCTTAATTATGGTTTTGATGCATAGATTTTCTGTTTGTTTTCTTGCCATCTGCATCTCATTTCCTAGGACAGTGTAATGCTGCTCTTGAAAAGGAATACATAGCACCACACTCTGTCACTTATAAAGTCAGACCAATAAGAATAGAATAGAATAGAATAGAATAAAATAGAATAGAATAGAATTCTTTATTGACCAAGTGTGATTGGACACGCAAGGAATTTGTCTGGGTGCATATGCTCTCAGTGTACATAAAATAAAAAGATACATGTGTCAAGAATCATGTGGTACAACACTTAATGATTGTCACAGGGGTCAAATAACCAATGAAGAAACAATCAATATTAATAAAAATCTTAGGATACAAGTTACAGTCCTAAGTGGGAGGAAAAGGATGATAGGAATTATGAGAAAAAACCAGTAGAAATAGAAGTGAAGACTTAGTAAAAAGTTTGACAGTGTTGCGGGAATTATTTGTTTAGTAGAGTAATGGCCTTCGGTAAAAAACTGTTCTTGTGTCTAGTTGTCTTGGTGTACAGTGCTCTGTAGCGACGTTTTGAGAGTAGGAGTTGAAACAGTTTGTTTCCAGGATGCGAGGGGTCAGTAAATATTTTCACCGCCCTCTTTTTGACTCATGCAGTATACGGGTCCTCAATGGAAGGCAGATTGGCAGCAATTGTTTTTTCTGCAGTTCTGATTATCCTCTGAAGTCCATGTCGGTCTTGTTGGGTTGCAGAGACAAACCAGACAGTTATAGAGGTGCAGATGACAGACTCAATGATTCCTCTGTAGAACTATATCAGCAGCTCCTTGGGCAGATTGAGCTTATTTAAAACCTATCCAGTGAAGGGCTACAAAAAGTTTTACTACCATACTGAGGGCGTGGCTTATTTTGTGGGTGTGGCTTGTTTGCCATGTGACCAGGTAGGAGTGGCTTGGTGATCATGTGACCAGGGGTGGCTTAAAGGTCATGTGACTAGCTTAAAGGTGGCCAACTTGACATCACTCACATCAAGGGTTTGGGTTAGGGTTAGGATGCTGGCCTCTTCTCATCACAAAGAGATACAATTTCTCTATCTATTTACTATTACGGGACCACCAAAATATACTATTTAATTCTATGTATATATGCCATATGTGTACCTACATATTACACACAGGTACACAAAAATATACATTATCTACTATATAAAGTGGATGTACATACACACATACAGCTCTTCTAAAATTATACACATTCAACCTCATTTACTGAGATAGGAAAAACATACCCAGAGCCCAGAAAGGAAAAAAAGAAAAAAAAATTCTACCGGCTCTGCATATTTTACCATACCCATAGGAGCCCATCACTGGTTCTATCCTACTCTTCTTCTCATTGGCCTCAGCAGCAACAACAATACAGGAAAGCAACACCTCCCTGCATAGGCAGTACCCACTTCTTCTTATGTTATTTAATTGATGTATTTATGCCAGTGTTTCCTAAGCTCAGCAAATTTAAGATGTGAGGATTTCAACTCTCAGAATTTTCCTAACTCGCATACTGTCTGGAGAAACTCTAGTAGTCGATTTCCACCCATGTTAAAGTTGCAGAGGAGATCGCGGCGGGACGTTTCTGGCAGGGCTCTGCCAAGCGATCCCTTCTACCCCCTCCGAAGGTCGCATTTGCGATCGGATCGGGCTCGGATGGCCCGATCCAAGAACAGGGGGCTCCCCTCTGCCCGAGGACCCATCGCCAGGACTCCGGAGGCAGCGGTTCGCCCCGCAGCTTCGGAGACGGGAGAACCGCTCCTCTTTGCTTAAGAGGACCGGCCAGCGCTTTCTCCCCTCACCCAGCGGGAAGAAGAAAAAAATCTAAGAAGTGAAAGTATAAACTATTTTGATTGAAAAAGAACACAGTAGAGAAAGGACCTAAGGTAAAAAATTTCCATTGTGTTTCGTGTTTAAAAGCAGAAGATCGTGAAAGCTTTAAGTAAAAGTTTTTTTTCTTCAGGGCGAAAGTGAAAGTTTTTCCCTGTTTGAACTCATCCGCAAACAACAGCCGGATCTAATTTTTTCACTTTTACTTTTCCATTTTGAACTTGAACTTTGGAACCTACAAAATAATTTCTTGACTTTATGGTTTAATAAAATAACTTAAATTTGATATGACTATTTAGAAAATCCTAACTGCTAAAGGAAATTACTAGCGATGATTAGAATTTGTTTTTGATAGACTGTTAAAATCATAATGTTCTGGGCTTAAATCTTGAAAGCGGAGGAACACAGTCTTGCTGCCTTTTTTCCTTTCTTGTTGCTCTTTTTCACAACATGAAATAATTCAATAACTATGAAATAAATGGAATTTAGAAGAGATTGAAATCATTTTTTTTTTGGATTACCTACTATTGGATTAACCTATTTGGATTACTTGCTGAGCCTTTTTGGATTATCTGCTGACTCCTTTTGGATTATTTGTTGAGAATTTTTTTTAACATCTGCCCTGCTGCACGGAACTTAACTTGACTCCATCTTGGGATTTGTCTCTTTGTTCCTGCCTTGAACTTGGAAAATAAACTGACTTCATTTTGAATACAAGAAAGTTTTTGATTTGTCTTTCCCTTTGAACTTGGAATTGAAATTAAATACAACTTCATCCTCTGAGACTTGGATTTTCATCTTTACTCTCTAGCAAAATTACAGGATCTATAAGAAGAATATAAGTATATAATATTGTTATTGTGTCTTTTGAATAACTATTTTTCTTTTCCTGACTTTCCTTTGACTTTCTTTTTTTCTCTATTCCTTGTGTATTGTTATTATTAAAAGAAGTTTAGCTTGAACCATATGCATTGTTAACAAGCCTTGGGTTCCTGCTCTATTCTAATTAGTTGAATTAAAACATTACCTCCCCTTTTTTTTTTTCTTTCCCCTTTGAACAATTCCTTTCACTTTTTAAAATAACTTTTACTTTTTTCCTCTCTCCCCTTCCTTCCCTCCTCTCAAAGTTTTTCCCCCCATGCTTCTCTTTCTGTTTTCTATATACAGCTGATATTTTTTTCCTTTCTTTATTTCTTGCTTTCCATCACACTACTTATTTTTAACTTTTACTTCTCTCTTATTCGCAAAAGTTAATACTTGTTTTCTCTTTCTGTGGCATTGAATATTTTAATTTTTTTTAAAAAAAAATACTTTTTGAATTCTGTTATTAATTGAATTGGTACTGAATTGGTATAGTTATATTATAAGGGAATTTTTTTTTAACAAAATACATTGAACAGATTTGGAATTTATAGCAATTCTTTTCTTTTTTACTACATATAAATTGAAACTAATCTAAATTTGAAATAGTGGATTCTAATTTGACAATGTCCAGTACCTCAACCCTTGTTAAAACAGCAAAAAAACAAACTACACCAACTACTCTCTCTCCACAAGTGTCACCGCATTCTTCCCCCTCGCACCAGGTGTTAACCATGTCCACCAAAGATAAAGACAAAGATAAAATAATGCAGTCTAATTTTGCAACTTTACATGAGACTTTAAATACTTTGAAGGACTTTATGTTTAAATCACAAGAAGACGCCACTCAACAAAGAGAGGCCATAAAAGAGGAGGCAACACAACAAAGAGAAGCTATAAAAGCCGACTTGGCAGAATTCAAAGTGGAGATGGCCCAATTGAAAGCTGACATGGGTGAGATGAAAGACCAGATAAAGCAGATTCAACAAACACTCCAAGAAAGTGATGAACGAGTCAAAAAAGTTGAAGAGCAATCTGATAAAAATGAGAAAAGAATGGACTACCTTGAAAGGAGAGCTGATGAAAGATACAGAAGATATGATGAATCAATCATTCAGCTGGAGATGCAACGAGCTTCGTACGGACTTCAATTTCAGAATATAAAAGAGGAAAAAGACGAAGATTTAAAAATGACTATGGCGGAAACTATTGGAGGTATACTCCAAGAGGATCCTACAGCTTTACTGAAAGAAATCGATGAAGTATACAGAATCTCGAATAGCTATATCCGTCGACACAACCTCCCAAAAGAGATACACATTAAGTTTACAAGAAAAGCGTTGCGAGATGAGATACTCCATTATTCAAGAAATTCCCAGCCTCAACATCATGGAGCAGACATAAAGATACTAAAACAAGTTCCAAGAAGCGTCAGAGAAAGCAGAAGAGACTATCACTTTTTAACTAAAATTTTGATCAAAGAAAACATCACTTACCGTTGGCTTATTCCACAAGGACTTTCTCTGACATGGCGTTCTACAAGGTACAAACTGGAAAACGTAGAACAAGCTATGTACTTTCTTGAAAAGAGTGGCATCAGCCACTTTGATCACACAAGTAAGCAACAAGTGGTCCAACTACAACCAGCTCAACAGCAACCAGGGGAAAAATTACCAACTCAGCAAGAAGAAGATCTGGGGGCTACTGCTCAAGTAATAGAGCAGGACCAAGGTGCTAGAAGAGTTCAACCTCAGCGAGAAACCAAAAAACCCACTAAATGACAACAAATAAAGATTTAAAAATCTTTTCCGTAAATGTTAATGGACTTAATGAACCAAGAAAAAGGAAACAAATCTTCTCTAAAATTAGAAATCAAAATGTTCAGATTGTAATATTACAAGAAGTTCATATTAAAAAAAATAACCAAAAATTACTGTTGAATCCCAAAATTGGAAAAATGTACGCTGCACTAGCAGACCAAAAAAAAAGAGGTGTAGTGATGTATGTTAAGAATTCTATAAATTCCAAACAAATATATAAGGATAAAGAGGGTAGGATATTGATTGTACAAGTTGATATTGAACCTAGACCTCTAGTGGTTGTTTCTATCTATGCCCCCAATGAAGACCAAATGACATTTTATAAAAATTTACATCAAATAATAATAGATTTAGCTATTGACAATGTATTGATAATAGGTGACTTCAATGCTATTGCGAATAGACAATTAGACCATTCAGGAGGGGGAGGTAATAAAAAAAGGGAAAAAGGTAAAAAAACAAGAAGGAATTTGCTACCTAGTACTTTCCAAAAAATGAAAGCGGAATTATTACTAAGTGACATTTGGAGGGAAAGACACCCTCACAAAAGACAATATACCTTCTACTCCAACCCTCATAAAATTTGGACGAGAATTGACATGTTATGGGCACCAAAAACGGTTGCAGAACAAATAAGAGAGGTCGAGATAGATGCTAATACATGGGCTGATCACAACCCAATAGTGGTCTCTATGACGATGAATAATAAACAGAACAACTGGCGGATGAATAGATATATATTAAATGATAAGAAATACAAGGATTGGATTGAAAAGGAACTAAAAATATTTTTTGAAATTAATAAAACCTCAGACACTACTCCACAGAATTTATGGGACACAGTTAAAGCGTATATAAGAGGCTTAACAATATCTTATACAGCAAAATATAACAAGGAAAAGAAATTAGAGTACCTACAATTAATAAATGAATTAAAACAATTAGAATCCTTATCGCAGCAACACATTAAGAACAGAGATTTAAAGACAGAAATAAATGTAATTAAACATAAAATTAGAGTCATAGAACAAAACCAATTAACTGAAAAGATCAAAAGAGCAAAGCAACAATATTTTGAATACGCAAATAAACCCAGCAGATGACTAGCATATAAACTTAGAAAACAGAGCCAATCAAAATTAATCCAAAAATTAGAAGATAAAGACGGTATAATAAAATATGATACAGAAGGTAAGGCAGACATTGTGTATAATTTTTATAAAGAGCTATATGCTAAAGATCATGTTACCGAAGATGAAGTTTTTAACTATTTAAAAGCTTCAAAATTACCACAAATAACAGAAGACCAACAGGCCACCATGGATGGACCAATAACAATGGAAGAACTCCTAACAACAATTAAAAAACAGAAAAGCAACAAGGCCACAGGCCCAGATGCCATACCCGTAGAATGGTACAAGATAGAGAATGAAACAATAAGAAACCACATGTTAGAAACCTTTAATTTATGCAGACTTGAGGGTAAAATCCCCAAATCTTGGTCAGAATCACTGACAACTTTAATACATAAACAGGGCACAGATCCAGAAAAAATTAAAAACTATAGGCCTATATCATTATTAAATGTAGACTATAAGATATTTATTGCCATTTATGCAGAGAGACTCAAAAGAGTTATAAATGGAATAATACACCAAGACCAAAATGGGTTTCTACCAGGGAGACAAATTAAAAATAATCTTAGAACCGTAATAAATACACTAGAGTATTATGAACAATACTCAGACAAGATGGCATCTTTAATGTTTCTAGATGCTCAAAAGGCCTTCGATAACGTTAATTGGATATTCATAAAAATGCAATTAAATAAAATGAGATTTGGCCCAAAATTTGTTAACCTAATAGATACTATATACTCAAAACAAACGAACATAATATTGAATAACAACCAATTACCAACACTTGATATAAATAAGGGAGTTCGTCAAGGTTGCCCTATATCACCATTGTTATTTATCATGACTCTTGAAACCTTATTAATTAAAATAAGAGCGGACCCTAAAATAAAAGGTTTAACTGTAGGAGACGAAACTTATAAAGTCCAGGCCTTTGCAGATGATCTAATGTTCATAATTGAAGAACTGACAACAACAGTTCCTACTTTACTGCAAGCTATTGAACAATATGGAAATGTAGCAGGTTTAAAGATAAATAAAAGCAAAACACATTTTTTGACCAAAAATATGAATAAAACACAAGAAACTAAATTAGAAAGTATCTCTGGAATAAAGACTGTAAAAAAGGTAAAATACTTAGGAATAAACTTAACAGCGAAAACAATAACATTAAAAAATGATAATTATATAAAATTATTAGCAGAAATTAAAAAAGATTTAGCAATGTGGAATAATCTGAAAATATCTTTTTTAGGAAGAATTGCAACAATTAAGATGAATATTTTACCCAAGGTTTTATTTCTTTTCCAGGTAATACCAATAAATCCAGGGGGAATCTTTTTAAAAACTTTAACAAACTTAGTTAAAAAATTTATATGGCAAGGGAAAAAAGCAAGGATAAAAATGAATTGCTTAGAAGATATTAAAGAAAGAGGAGGATTTGGCCTTCCAAATTGGAAACTATACTATCAGGCTCCTGCATTAACATGGCTTAGAGAGTGGATAATCCTAGATAACAAAAGAATACTTAACTTAGAAGGACACGATTTAATGCTTGGATGGCACGCATTTTTATGGTATGATAAGGACAAAAACCATTCATATTTTAAAAGGCACACATTAAGGAAATATCTACTAGAAGTCTGGAAAGACATAAAGAAAAATCACTTCTTAAATATCCCAGAATGGCTAGCTCCTTTAGAAGCAATAACGCATCCAAAGTCTATAAAGGACAAGAAAATAACTCATAGATATAAAGAATTACTAAATGATCAGATGAAGCTTAAATCTAGAATTGAACTACAAGAAGAAGGGATAATAATAGACTGGTGGCACTATGCCCAGATCCGATCTAGATACCAGAAGGATAAAACTCTTTACATTTTTAATAAAAGTAAGAATCCTTTAAGTACTTTAATTACCACCAATTCAATAAAAATGATAGGGAAAATATATAAACTACTCATCGCTCATAAAAATATAGAGTTGACTTTAAAAGATACTATGATAAGATAGTGTAGAAATATTGGCAAGGAAATAGACATAGATACATGGGAGAAAGTGTGGATTAATAACTGGAAAATGACTAAATCAGTTTCATTAAAAGAAAATCAAATTAAAATGTTCTATAGATGGCACCTCCCACCAAATAGGATAGCAAAAATGTTTCCCAAAACATCCCCAGTATGCTGGAAATGTAAGAAGGATATAGGAACCTATTACCATCAATGGTGGACATGTGGTAAAGCTAAAATATATTGGAAGATGATTGAGAAAATATTAAAAGAAATAATAAAGCAAGATATAGATAATACCCTGGAATTTTACTTACTAGGTGTTACAAATCAGACCTACAAGAAAGAAATTCTTTATTTAATTATACACATATTAACCGCGGCTAGAATAATATATGCGCAAAATTGGAAAGGGGAGGAAATCCCCAAGGAAGAAGAGGTTATAGCCAAAATATTAGATTGCGCTGAAATGGACATGATGACAAGAAGATTAAACGATCAAGAAGATACTAAATTTTAGGAAACATGGAACAATGTTTATAAATGGATAGATAAGAAAAAATAAGACATACATATTTATTTCTAGTTAATTTTCTGCATTTGTTTTTACCTAGGTGATAACAATATTAATACTAGTTCAAAAGTATTTTTTGACGATTATGACATAGTAGTGTATGCATAAGTATAAGTAACATATTAAGATTTTTGATGTATAATAGTTGAAATTAGCTTAAATGTTTGGTTTGATGGTTTGATATTATTTTATCATAGTAATTAGGATTACATTAGAGGTATTTTTTGACGATTATGTTATACTAATCTTATCTAACATTTACATCGTATTCAAGATTTGTAAAACTTTAACTCAAATTTACTATTTTTTTTTATAATAGTTAACATATATTTAATTATGTATTCTTTTTCTATATTTGAATGTATACTTTCAAAAGAAGCGGGGGAAATACACCCCCACTTTATGTTTATTGTTTGTATGTACTTGTTTGTTTTATGAAAATTAATAAAAAATTGGGGAAAAAATATTAAAAAAAAAAATAAAGTTGCAGAGATTGCTTTCCACACTGCCTTTATTTGACGTACCTGTGATCATGAGGAAACTTCAGTTGCCATTTTTGACAGGTTTTTCCTTTTTCAGTCAGAGACTGGATCCCTCTATATTTTGTCCCATCTCCTATGATGCAGTTCCTTACGTAACCTGTGAAGTGATAGTTGAGAAATAACTTCTAATGCAAGATGGTATGGGTGTCAGTCACGTAAGAGTGGGGTTACTTATTTGGGAATGTGGTCATTGATGTGATAAGAGAATTCTATCGTGACTTCAAGAGAAAGAAAGGCCACACGTGAGTATTTCCTTTTTATTCATGTAATACAAGATGTGGGTCACCACTGGCCTTCTCTTTCATCAGCAGATTTAAAGGACCTTTTGTCCCAGCTGTCCAATCCTGGGGACAGTGTGAGACCCAACTTTTTTCAAAAGTTGTGTTGTTCTTTTATCAGATAACAGAGGCATATGGGCTCTATTCCAATCTTCTCGGCTAGGAACAAGGCTGACATCTCTTAGAGCTAGGAAAGGAAACACACAAATGTAGGTGCAACAATCAACGTTGGACCAAAAATTCTTGTAAGCTGCCTTGAGTCGCTATGTGCTAACAGGCGAAAAAATAAATATAAATTAAATAAATAAATGAAGGAAGGAAGGAAGGAAAGAAAGAAAGAAAGTTGTTTCAATGTTGCTGATAGGAGATAACGGGGAAAGCAGCCTATCAGGAGTCCCATCAAGTTCATAGGTCCATGAGCAAGGCTTTACTCCAAAGTTTCACTCTGCCCTTTACAGCAAGATAAGACTAAACAAAATATTTATGGAACTTTCAATCAATGTGATGCTGAGGACTCTTGTGCTGTCTCCTATAATAACGTAATGAGGTATGTATGAAGAGAGGGGAGGCACATCACCACAACAACTGTGGCAAAGATCAATTTACTCCAGATGCCCTCCCAGATGTTGAGAGCAAGTTGGAGAGCAGACATATACTTAGAGTTACATCAGATATTAAGATGGATATGGATGTGCACTCAATTAAGCATATCAGAGAAGGCAACTTCTATTTGCTTGAAAGCCAATATAAATCAAGGCAGAAGATGTGTATCAGCTGGAAGGATGTTCTTTCTCCAGGTTTGCTTTTTAAATGCACAGCCTCTCGTATATGTGTATCCCTTCTCTCCCTTCAGAAACCCAAGTCCTAAATAAGCATCCCTATTTAATTTTTAGGTCCTCAGGCCAGAGGAAGCACAAATATGCATTTTCATTCTCCCGCTCTTGTACTATAGGCACTCCCTGGTCTTCCTCATGTTTCACTCCCACGCAGACCTCTATCCTACCTTTCTTCTGGTAGAGGTCATAATGAACATTCCTTTGCAACCGGGTATGCGGTGAATTTTGGGTCACAGTCAGTAGCTGGCATTGGTGACGCTGCCAGTTGTAGTGAAAGGCTCTGGAAGAAAACATAGACAGCAGTCTCATGAGACCCTACATTAGTGTAGGGTTTCCTGCCTAAGCAGGGGATTAGACTAGAACAGTGTTTCCCAACCTTGGCAACTTGAAGATATCTGGACTTCAACTCCCAGAATTCCCCAGCCAGCATTTGCTGGCTGGGGAATTCTGGGAGTTGAAGTCCAGATATGGTTGGGAAACACTGGATTAGAACACCTTCCAACTCTGTTGTTATGATTATGATTAGGAGAAACCTTTGTTTGTTTGCCTAAACTTTTTGACTTTTTTGACTCCAACTTTCCTGCTCTTGGTCATTGCCATATCTAGTTGCTATCTACTTTGCCAGGTTTTTTTAAAACATACTAGGCGTATAATATTTTGTCTCTCATGTCTCTGTATTTTGTCTTGCCGTGTCTCTTTTCCAGTCTTCATTTGGGCTTTGTAGACCAGTTTGGACTTTTTGTTATTTAGCAAGTCTCCAAAGGTAGGCTAATTTTAGTGCATCTTCTTCATGGTTTTTCCTCAACCTTCAATGTCTCATTCAGAGTTCATTCAGAGCTTGGTGTGTGTGCATCTATGTATGTATGTATGTATGGGGATGCGTGTGCAGCTAAGTACCCATGTACATGTTGAAGAGACATATATGCATGAAGTGAAATTAACACATAAGACAAGGATCACTCCCCTCAATGTTCTAATAAAGCATGTATGACCTATAAAGCCCTACATGGCATTGGACCAGATTACTTGCGGGACCGCCTTCTGCCGCATGAATCCCAGCGACCGGTTAGGTCCCACAGCCAGCCTTCTCCAGGTCCCATCAACTAGACAATGTTGCTTGGCAGGTCCTAGGGGGAGAGCCTTCTCTGTGGGGGCTCCGGCCCTCTGGAATCAGCTCCCCCCAGAGATTCATACTGTCCCTTGCCTCCCTTGCCTTTCGCAAGAGTCTAAAGACTCACTTATGCCACCAGGCTTGGGGCCATTAGATTTTATCCCTTAGCCAACGAAACATAATGTATGTGTTGTGTGCATGGGAATGATTTTTTAAAAAAATATTATTGGGTTTTAGACTAATTAGTTATAGTAATTGGATTAGGAAGTTTATATTGTTTGTTTTTTATATGTTGTAAGCCGCCCCGAGTCCTTGGAGAGGTGCGGCATATAAATCCAATTAATAAATAAAACAAATAAATATGTTTTTCAAGCAAAGAAGGGTTAAGATTCTTCTGGATCAAGCCCAACTCTTGGGGATTACATAACACTCTCATGTCATTGAAGTTCCTAATAGTTTCTCATTCAAATTTGAACTTGTTTGTGGGGTTTTCTACACCGAAATAAGGTGCATGCACAAAGTCTCCCAGTCAAAGATGTTGGGCAGCAGCAGGACGAGGGAAAGCCTTCCCAGGTTAAAATGACCTTTTAAGAATTCTCCTGGATCTTAGCAAAAGCCAGGAGAATTTCCTGCTGGGATCTTGGAGAACTGCTGCTTCTTAAGAGGAACTACCAGCTAAAAAAGGCAATGCCTGATTCAAGTAATTGTCTGAGCTTATACCAGTAAACCCTGCAGCTCACCTGCCTGAAGCTATGGCTTCACCCTCCTTACCTGCAGTCTATCAACGTGTTACATTGCCGGGCGCATTCTTCTACTCCACAGATGTGCTCCACACTCTGTTGAGCCAAAGTGATCAGCTGAGTAGCCTTTAGTCTTTGGAAGTCATTCAGTGGAGAACGGCGACCTGGAAAGCATAGAAAATGTCAGTCATTCTGGATCTCTGCAAAGAAAATAGAATCAACACTCAACAGAAAACAAGCGTAAGGATGTATATAGTATCCTGAGAGGGGGAAATAGGAGGAAAAGTGCAGCGTAATCATAGTCTTTTCTAAGAATTTGAGAATTGAATGTCATCATTTTTTAAAGAAACGGGAAATAGAATAAAGAGGCCCACTTAGCATGAACAAAGTTCCTTGGCTCAAATGACATTGTGTGATTCTTGTTCAAACAAATGAGGTTGTGTGATTCTTTTATCTAAAACTTCTAGATGAAATGCTGTACATTTAAAAGATGCACACCAGGTGGACAAGGATCACACATACATTGTGTTGTGGTTGGCTCTGGCCCAGCTCCTGCCCCAGGAATGTGGAGGTGGAGGCAGGGGAAACGTCAACATGTCCTAGGCCTGTTTTGTTGCCGGCAGAGTCAGGGAGTGCAGTTTCCTCGGGCGAAGGTGGGGGTGACTTGGAAGAGGGGGGCTTGGCACGCAGCCCAGGAAGCCAATCTCCATTATCTTTGGTTGATTCGGATGAAGTGTTAGACCCACGCAGGCGCAGACTTATGCATCGAAGAGACCAATTGAGGAAATATTACAGGAGATAAGAGAGGCCACCTGTGTTTGGGTGGGGCTCCAGTAATTAGAGCTGCTGCTATAAATAGCAGCGTGCTAGTTTGGCCGTTGTGGAAGATTATCTGATCTCAGTTCTTCAGGATAGTGCCTTGCTGTGTCTGAACTTTGTGGATTTTTAACGCCTTTGACACAAAAGCAGAGTAAAGTGTGTGTGTGTTTCACTTCGTGGGAAGAAGGAGGGCTGTGATGTTTCTTCACAGCTACTAGCTAAGTACTTAAGGACTGATTAAGGGACTTATACAGCCGACAAGGTTGTTTTGGGGAAGAGTGCTCTTTGCAATACAAAAAGGGTGCTTTGTTTCTTTTGAATTTTGTGATAAAGGACATTGTTTTGAATTTTCAAATGTGTGTGTGTCTGAAATTTGTACCCGTGAATTTTCGGGAGGCTTCTACCAGAGAGCCTGGCAGAACACATTGTAGATGTTTTCCAGTGTGAGGATGGGAAAATATTGTATTTACTACATTTCTGCCTCAGACATATCATTGCACTCAGCGACGGGCCACCACTCCCGGCGCCATTGGGAGCGTGCGTGTGCACATGTGTTTGCACACATGGTGTGGGATTCAGCTTCTGCACATGCGCAGAAGCTGAATCTCGCGCAAGGAGGGCAGTTTCTGGCTTTTTTTGCTTCTGCGAATGCGAAAAGCTAAGTTACCCCTACTGCGTGCCCTGCCCGCTTGCCTGCCCTGCCGCGAGCAGTCTGAGTTCTCCACCCCCCGCCTGCCTTACCTTGCACAATGGCTTCTCCCTCGCCAAGAAGATGACATGCAGCACGGATTGGAGGCCGGGCAGCCCCGAGCTCCAGACGTGCAGCCTATTCTGTTCTCTCCCACACCGCAGGCATCTCTCGGCACGGCAATGGCGCCCCGAGTAATGTGGTGCTGTTGCTTCCAAAGGCCACGACTCGCTCGGGGTGCCATCACCGCGCTGAGAGATGCCTGCGGCATGAGAGAGCAAAAAGCAAGCCATGCATCCGGAGCTCAGGGAGGCTGCTTTTGCTGATGGCCCCAGCTGCCCCAGCAAGATTGGGCTGCTGCGCATGGGCAGCAGCCAAAATCTCACACGTGGACATCCTCCAGGAGCAAAAATTGCCGGTTTCTTGCTTCCGCGCATGCATGGCAGCAAAGCCCCCGATAATTTTTACCAGAATTGCGCCGTTTGTGAGTGCATGATGCATGCATGCCCAGTGGCAATGGAGCTAAGCTACACGCTCCATTGCCACCACTGGAACGGTGTTCCTGTCATTCCGGCGCCTAGCCCATCCCTGATTGCACAGTTTGTTTGTTTTTTAATGGCAAATCTAACTTGCAGAATGAGTGAAAAAATGAAGTGGTTTCCATTATTGACACAGACATTCAAAAGCTTGCTAACAGAGAGCCAGAAAGCTTTACTTAATGAATGTTTTCCAAAAACCTGTTAAAGATCTCTTCCTTGTGGCTGCGTTAAAATGTTACCTACCAGTTCCTGAGTTGGGAACCCCTGGTCTACAGTAAACTTATTTTTTCTTCCAGTCAGTCTTGACTTCTGGCAACTAAAAGGACATGGCCATGTAATTTTCTAGGCAACATTTGCCACTGGTTTCTTCCTACAGCTGAGAGATAATGACTGGCTCAAAGTCACCCAGTTGGTTCCCTGCCTAAAGTAGGACAAGAACTAAGGTTTCCTTGCTCTTCTTTCAGCATTTTATAAAACTCAACCTGTGTTCTCAACCTTGGAGACTTTAATATGTCTGGATTTCAATTCTCAATCACTCTCTGTACATGATGGAGTTAAAGCTAGGAGAGGAGGGAAGTTTTGATAGCCATCTTCCAAGGCATGTCTTCTTAGCCACAAGTTTTTTTGTGGGTGCACTCAAGTAGACATAGACTTTCTGTAACACTTTTGCCAAACCTCAGCTGCCCCTCTCTTGAACACACATTTTGTGCTAGTTCAGAACACTGCTAAATCTACATTCTAAAGAAGTCCAACAGCAGCTCATCAGTACAGAGAAAACTGTATTGTGATGCAGGAGAAAATGAACCGACTCTCTCTTTTTCTTTTCACTGTGCGGACATTACTGGTTAGATATTATTCTGGAAGATTCAGACCTCTGCATTTGGTTATTAGCTCAGGGGGCTGGTGAGTAAATTGAATGAGTGAGGCTGATTTTAAAGAACATCATTCACCCACTGTGCAAAGCAAAATGGAAAAGGCCAGAACGTACCGAGGAGCCAGAGGTGAGGGGATATATCCATACTAACCTAGATGCCTACTCTTCTGGGCAGGATCTAACTGTAAGTATCAGGTCAAAGCCATTTTAGTTGGGGTCTTTGGCCTGCCACATTATGCTATTTTAAAATGCATTCTTTGCTGTGGGAATTTGGGAAGGGTAATTGCATGAGGAATGTTGCATGTAGCATAACAAATTCCGTCCAGATTGCCATGGTTATCGTTTGTCTTTGCACTCCTCCATGTACATGGAAGAAGATGGGGGTTTCTGCCATTGTCAGATGAAGATTGGTCCATGTGATGGACTTACGGGTGAGGGGACAAGGGATTGAACTTTAAATTGGGTGAGAAACCCCTGGGAACTCAGGTTCAGGTTTCTCCCAGATGTGCCAACATGGCTCTGCTAAAAAAAATGGAACTTTGAGGAATAGTTTGCCTCAGACACTGATTTAATTTTGGATGCTATTTGGGACCCTGAAGTAACATCTACTAAAAGGTGGGTGAAACATGTATATTGCACCCATGGAAAAACAATGCTTCTTGTCTACTTCAATGGCGACATAGTGAAACAAGTAAATATGACTTTAAACTACTCTCAGATACATCTTGGGGATGTGGGAAAGGCAATGTCAGGATGAACTGACAGAAAAAGAGTTTCTAGTAAAACACCAATGATTCTGGATAGACTCAAGAAACCTCAGTCAAGAAAGCAGAGGGAGACAACAGCTATTGTTGTCTCTAAAGAGCCAGCCCTGAACAGACCAGGGTGTCTCTCTGTCCTTTACACAGGAATGAAATTCAGGAGACTCAGGAGCTCTAGTCCTTCCTCAGGCATGTAAGCCACTTGGCTGACTTTGGATCAGTCAATCTCTCAGCTCACAGGGTGGTGGTTGTGGGGAAAATAAGAGTGTTAGATTCGTTCTCTGCCTTGAATTATTCATAAAAATAATAAAGGCAAGATTTTTTTAAAAAAAATTAAAAACACACACTATCCACTAACATGTGGACATAAGTATCTCGGGGCAGAAAACTTTGGTAAACAGCAAAGGCAAAAAAGGACTGTTCTGGGAAAATATCCTGATTATAGAACTTAAAGTATAGAGGAGGAGGAGGAGGAGGAGGAGGAGGAGGAGGAGGAGGAGGAGGAGGAGGAGGAGGAGAAGGAGAAGGAGAAGGAGAAGGAGAAGGAGAAGGAGAAGGAGAAGGAGAAGGAGAAGAAGAAGAAGAAGAAGAAGAAGAAGAAGAAGAAGAAGAAGAAGAAGAAGAAGAAGAAGAAGAAGAAGAACCTTCTGCATTCTGCAGAATTTCTGAAACAAGAAAGAAGCACCCTATGGAGATCCAGAGTGGGTGGATGGGTAGATCCTCACCTTTGCTGGAGGTGCAGAGCAGCACAAGTGTCAAGACAGCTGTCGCCCACATGGCTTTCTCCATCACACGCAGTCTTCCCAACACGGTCACATAGGTATGCCAACACGGTTATGTCTTCAGGAATATCCGGCAGGAAGCTACAGCAGGCCAAATATTTACTCAGGGTTTGTTTACCAGCAATAATTCCACAGCTTCTAAGCACATGGGGTACGGTTGCCCATAAGACCCTCAGTAGAGTGAGCTCTCAGAAGCAGTATTTCTCCACTTCTCTTTTCTCTGCCCCAGCTTCACAAAAGTTCCCCAAAAGAGACAATCACTCCCCAACTTCCCCAAATACAATGTAAAATTGGGTTGGGAAATTGTTCCACACCAGTCCAAGCTGGCCTTGGATCAAGAGCCTTCCCCTTCCTGTTAGTGGTCAAACAATGAGACCGCCCTACAGCCTCACAGATCTTTACTGTTGACCAAGCCAAGCAGATTGGAAAGTTCCCAAGAATCCAGCACAAGCCAGATCTGAAAAAGAGGGTTGCCAAGCTATGGCCCAATAATATTCTATGCCAATGTTTTCTCAACCTTGGTTGAGTGTGGACTTCATTTCCCAGAAGCCCCAGCCAGCATTGACTAAGGAATTGTGTGAATTGAAGTCCACACAGCTTAAAATTACCAAAGTTGAGAAACACTGCCTTTAAACATCGGCTACGTGTGACCAATAAAGAAAAAGTAACATTTGCAAAAAAAAAATTGTTCAGCTTCAGTCTACAAAGCAAGAATTACTTTACCATTGTTGAGAAGGGGCTTCACAGAGAATATGTTCTTATCTCAGAGGAAAAGGAGCTCCACTGATTTCTATCTCTTGGGTGGAGATCATGGTCAGTATTTAAAATTAAAGATCCAAAACATTCCTGAATAATAATAGGAAATGCCCTGGTTATACAGCACAAGGACAATTACCAGATTATTTGTCTAACACTTTGTTCCAAAACATGTTTATTCAGAGATTCCAGGCAGTTCCAGAATATTTTTCCCCTCATAAATATGTTATGACAGGCATCTCCAAGCTTTGTAAATCAATGGAGATAGTTAAGATTTAAGATCAAGTACTAGATATTCCTTTGATCCCAAGCTAATCATAGTAAACCTAGACAGAGAGACCACTCTTTATTTATTGCCTCTGTTCAAACACCGGATTCTATATTAATTAAGATACTAGACCAATTTAAAAATCTAGTTCAATTTTTCAAAATGTTTGTATTTTGGGATGATCTATAATTATCCTGTCCAGATTTTGTAAGGGGCAGTACAGCTACACACAGGATTGTAAAAGAATACATTGGGTTCTGCCAGAAAAGTTTGTTGTTTTGCTCTGTATAATTTTTAATTTGTATTTAAATGAATACTTCTTATAGATACAAACTTAACAGGGGATATAATTAAAGTTTGTGAACTGCACCATCCAGCTTAATTGTTTCCTGGAATCTTAAGGCTGATTGACATGAGCAGTTTCTCCTGGATTAAATACTGACCACTGACCATTTCTCAGGGGCAGAAACAATTGCAGGTGTGTGTCAAAATCAGCAGGATGTCAGACAAACCATTGCGATGTAAACCCCCATCCCATTATAATACTGATGGCCTACTACCGGAACAGTAAGGCGCTACGTTCCAGTAGTGATTTTCGGAATGCCCACATGAGCGCACGCGCAAGATTTGGCTTCTGTACATGTCAATGTTCCCTCTAGCTGGATCGCTCCGAGTACCACAGAGGAGCTCAAGCTCATGCCGGTCAGTCCCTGGCACCGGGGGGGGATGGGGGGAGACACGCCACCCCTTCCCGCGTGTGCCATCCCTAGCCTGGGATTGAACCCAAACCAGACCAGCAACCACCACCCCCTCCATCACTTCCCCCCTCATGCTCAATTCAGAACAACCGCACGCGCCCCCACCCAGTCCTAGTTCCTGGGGTTTTTTGCCCTCAGAGTCCACCTTAGAACCCACTCAGCGCCGGGAAGAAAATTGGCAGGGGTGGGCGTGGTCTCCAAAGCCAAAGAAGCTGGGCAGGGCTCAGAGCCCATGGGGTTTCCTCACCGCCTGACAGCTTGGGAGGGACAAATCAGCTATTGGGCGGGGACCGCTGCGACACATTTGAAAACACTGTGCAGGGGGTTGTTTTTGCATGCGTGCGTGCAGCCGCGCACCCTAGGGGGAACAGTGGTACATGTGCAGCAAGCGAAATGTTGTGTGACAACACTTGCCCAAGCGAGATTTTGCCGATTTTCACCGGTTTTTTTGCTTTGGCACATGCGCGGAGGCAAAAATATCAGCAAAAATCGCCGAAATCTCACTCGTGCGCCTCCTCACCTCCTCCTTGCTGTGCATGTGCAGAAGCCAAATCTTGTGCCAACGGGTGTGCACATGACTGCCAGACACGCACACGCCCACGACAACCCTGGAGGATGCACCATTCCAACGTATGTCAACACCACATTCATATTCAAAGAGAGTGGGGCTTGGTTCACAATCCTCCATTTGCCATCTTGCTGATCTTGACTGCTCCCTGTGGATATTAAATAAAAAGCAACACACATGTCGCATTACATATCAAAAGTAGTATTTCTCACTTGTGCCAAGTCAAATAGCATTGTCTGGATCTCTGGCTGTGCTTCCTTTCCTTGTAGGCAAATATCCCACTCCAACTGGTTAATGTGTTGAGTGCAGCAATATTTTCTTCCCTCTGGTCACTGCTTTCATTGTCCCTTTAAAAAAAAAAGATAAGTACATCAATGGAATGTGAGCAATCTTTTGTTGTTTATGTTTGTTCCAGTAGAGCTATAAAAACAGAGTTTTATTTATATACTCTGTGTGCAAAGGTGGGTTCTTGCAGGTTTGGGATGTTCTAGAGAACCGATAGCGGGAATTTCCCCACTCGCCAAACTGGCAGCGATCGCCAGCTGGGCACGCCCCTGAATTGGCGGCACCTGTTTTTTGCTTCTGCGCATACACAGCAGCGCCCGTGTGCCTGCCCATCCCACGCGGCCGCACGGTGTGCAGCATGCGCCCGTGAGGTGCAGGAGGAAGCGAACCGACAGTGAGGCAAGTCAGAAGCCACCACTGCCTGTGTGTATTTATATAAGAATTGTGCATTTTACTGGAAGCTTAAAAGAGGTTAGACTGACATTCAGTTTGCAAAGGTAATTGATTCACCGAATCAAATCACTAATGTACTTCTACACTAACGCTTAAACCCCAATGCTAATTTTGTCAAATGCTTTTTATAGTATGCCAATTCTTGGATAGGTGAAGAAATAAAGGAAGCTTTCCATCTGCTTCATTGATGGACATCTTTCTAGCCTCAGTGTCCTTAATGATAATATGCATTTGATTCACTAATGTTCTCTAGTCAGCTACTTGATGATTCCTTCTCATAACTGGCCTGCAGTCACCCACCATTTTATTAAACAAGACAGTCTTTGGTTAGCAACTGCAATTAGGAATGGAAACTTGAAGCAGTCACTAAGTAAAGCACCACAATTTTACAATTTCAATCAGCTTTCCTTTGTTTTACAGACCTGCAAAGATAGTAAATGGAAAGACTGGTCCTATAATTACCGTATTTTTTTCTGAGTATAAGACGCACCTAGATTTTAGAGGAAGAAAACATGGGGGAAAGTATTCTGAACCAAATGCTGTAGTAATATATTATTCAATAAAATACCAGTGCAGCAGAATACTTTTTACAACCATGTACACTTTTTATAAACTTCAAACTTGACAGCTTTAAGACTTGTAGACTTCAACTCCCAGAATTCCTCCTCCAGTCATGCTAGCTCAGGAATGTACAGAATGTACATCAGTACATTTGAAGTACAGTACTTCACGAGAAAAGGCTTGCACTCTTCCGTACACAATAGAATTCCTTATACATGGCAACACATGGCAATTCCAAATGCTCTGTCCTACACATCGGCAAAAAGAATCAGAACTTCAAATACAAACGTAATAAACAAATTATCACAGATAATCCCCACTCGGTCAAGGACTTCAGAATACTAATAACTAAAGATCTAAGTGACAAAGCCCACTGCAACAACATCGCTAAGAAGGCCTCAAGAGTTGTTAATCTAATCCTAAGTAGCTTCTGCTCTGGAAATCTCACACTACTTACCAGAGCTTACAAAACTTTCACCAGACCCATCCTCGAATACAGCTCATCTGTTTGGAACCCATATCACATCTCAGACATTAACACCCTTGAAAATGTTCAAAGATACTTCGCACAAGAAGAGCCCTTCATTCCTCCACTCGAAACAGAATACCCTACGAAACTAGACTTACAATCCTGGTTCTTGAAAGCTTAGAACTACGACGCCTTAAACATGTTCTAAGTATTGCCCACAAGATCATATGCTGCAATGTCCTGCCCGTCAAAGATTACTTTAGCTTTAACCACAACAACACAAGAGCCTACAACAGATTCAAGCTTAATATTAACCACTCCAAACTTGACTGTAAAAAATATGACTTTAGTAATCGGGTTGTCGAAGCGTGGAACTCATTACCAGACTCTGTAGTATCACCCCCTAACCCCCAACATTTTACCCTTAGACTATCCATGGTTGACCTCTCCAGATTCCTAAGAGGTCAGTAAGGGGCATACATGAGCGCACTAGAGTGCCTTCCGTCCCCTGCCCTATAGTCTCTCCTATATCTCACATTTCTTCTCTACTATATCCTCTATAACCTTCATTGTGTATTATTGTGTATTGGACATAATAAATAAATAAAATTAAAAAATATTACTAGGCTCGAAATTCTCAGTTTGGATAACTTAGAATTGTGTTACTTGCAGTAAGACCTAGGTATTGCATACAAAATGATACGTAAGAATGTTTTACAGTACTTGTAAATGACTTTTTCTGTTTTAATCGCAGCAATACGCACGCCAACAACCGCTTTAAACTCGATGTAAACCATTTTAAATTTGACTGTAAAAAATGTGATTTCTCTCATAGAGTTGTCAAAAGTCTGGCAAAGACATTCAGTTGTCAGTCACAAATTGACTTATGTGGACCAGACATGATTATGATTGGATTTTAGTTAAATGTTTTTTTTTAATTGTTTGGGGTTTTAGATTAGATTATATATAGGGTTTCTCATATTTTGTACTTTGTATTGATTTTATCGTGTAAGCCGTTCTGAGTCCCCTGGAGAAGGGCAGCCTAGAAATCCAATAAAATAAATACTTAAGTGGTCAATAACGTGCCTATCGTCCCTGCACATTGTATTTTTATTCTTATTCTTGTTTCGTTTGACCAATTTAATGAATAAATAAAGATAAAACTCAAATCTCCGAAGGAATTATAAGACACGTTGAATTTAGCCCGAAAGCAAACGGACTGTACCATTCCGTCTACGGTTGACTCATTTTTAATGGGCTGGTCTGAAAGCCCCGCCCGAAGGGAAAGAGAATGGTCATATGCCCAGGAATGGAGGGCCGTTCGTAAAGGTTGTAAACCGAGGACAGGAGGCGGGAGAATGACCCTCCATCTCTCGCACCCAGATCAGCTGCAGCCCGGTGGGTCGTTTTCCTGCTTAAAACTCAATGGAGGCTGTGACTGCGTGAAGTTTCGACCCACAAGTCTCAAACGGCGCGAAAAGGCATCAAAATGCTGTGGCGATTGACATTCTATTTATTAAAAATTAGCCTCCCAGAGCACTTAAGGAATTGGGCGGCATACAAATAGAACTAAATAAATGAAATAAATACATGAAATTAATAGAGTACTGTTTGCTTAATTATTTTTTCCCCACACCTGACCGAATATATTTCACTCATTTTCAGTCATATTTCCTTAAGCCTTTCCCTCACTCTTCAGTTGACGGAATGCAGGTCGCCTCTGTGGAATTCTCCATTTCTCCAGCGGAGGGCGCGAGAGAGGCAACCTCTATAAAACTCGCGGGCGCCCTTAGCACGCGGCCCCGAAATCCGCGGATTCCCCAGGGGTAGGCAAAATTGGCTCTTCTATGACAGATGGACTTCAACTCCCAGAATTCCTAAGCCAATCATTCTAGCTCAGGAATTCTGGGAGTTGAAGTCCACATGTGATGAAAGAGCCAGCTTTGTCTATCCCGGGCCGCTAGGCGAACCTTCTTTCTCTGGCCTTTCGGGAGTCGTAGTCCTTTGCCACCCACGCTACGTTACCAGTATGCCTTCATCCCCGAGACTCTTGTTTCCTGAAAGGGGAGGCGCGCAAAGCATCACGGGGCTCGTAGTTCAGCCCTCCTTTTGTCACAAAGCGGTTTAACTGGACAAGCCCGGCTTGCCAGGACTCCAACTCCCAGAGGGAACGGCGGCGCCAGAGGCAGCGGCGGCACCGGCACTCGCTTGGCGGGGGTGGGGGGAAGAGAGCGAGTGATCAATCACGGAAAGGAAAATGGTGGTGGAGCGAACGGCGTGGCTCCCCTGCGAGGCAGCGACCGTACCCGTCGACCCACAACGTAGAGGCGCCGCCCGGTCAGAAACCGTCTCCTGATAGCCGCTCGATTCAGCCATGCCCCGATCACGCCGGGGCGAAGGATCCCGCCGAGGCGGGCGAGGTAAGACACAGGGGCGAAAAGAGAACGGCAATTGGGGGGAACCGATCGCCTGCATTCTCCTCGCCTCCTTGGGGTGGAAGTCCGGCGGGGAGCTCCCTTGCCTCGGAGGAGGGCGAGCTTTTTAATCGCTGTGCCCGCCGGCTCGGCTCCGGGGTGGCCTCAGAGGACCTGTAGCAGCAGCTGCCACAGCGGCAAGCCGGGCTGGAATGCCGCGTGTCAAGAGGGATCGGCGCGCCCGGGAAGCGGACCTTTTTTGCTCGGCTCCTCCTGACTCTTCCGGGTGGAGAAACGTGGGTGGGAAAGTGTGGCGTAGTGGGGGGAAGAAGTCTATACGTGGGGGTCAATTTAGGGCGGCGGGGGGCGGACATTAGAAATGATATGCGAGGATATCCATCGCCTGCCGGGTACTTTTTTTCACCTGAAATGCTGTTTTCCCCCCAAACTCGAGCAAATAAATGTTTGGGAGTTTTTAATTAAAGAAAGTGGGGAATCTCCACTTTCTTCTTTTCTAATTCTGGATCCGGATTGAATATCCCCCCCCCCCCGCCGCCAATATATACAGTGGTACCTCGAGATACGAGTTTAATTCGTTCCGGACCTGGGCTCTTAAGTCGAGCAGCTCTTATCTCGAACGACTTTTCCCCATAGGAATTAATGTAAATAATTTTAATTGGTTCCAGCCCTCAAAAAACTCACAAAGTTAGTCTAAATTATGCAGAAAGACGTGTTTTTAATGAAGAAATGTACATGTACATATAAATGAATAATGAAGTTTCTTTCACTTAACTTGTAAACTTTCTTAAACTTTTAAATTTACATATGTTCAACTTCTCTGCCACCCAATCCTGTAGGACAGAGGTCCCCAACCCTTTTTGCACCAGGGACCGGCTTTAAGCGATCAAGAGAGGAATGGGTGAATGAATGGACGGAGGGTGGGAAGGAAGGAAGGAAAGAGGGAAGGGACAGGAACAGAGGAAGGAAGCAAGGAAACTTATGAAAGGGGAGAGTAAGAGAGGAATGAGTGAAGGGAGGGAGGGAGGGAAGAAGGTGGGAAGGAGAAAGAAAAGAAGAAATAGATGAAGGGAAGGTAAAAGAGAGAAAGAAAAAGAGCAAGAAAGAAAGAAAGAAAGAAAGAAAGGGGGAAGGGACAGGAACAGAGGAAGGAAGCAAGGAAACTTATGAAAGGGGAGAGTAAGAGAGGAATGAGTGAAGGGAGGGAGGGAGGGAAGAAGGTGGGAAGGAGAAAGGAAAGAAGAAATAGAGGAAGGGAAGGTAAAAGAGAGAAAGAAAAAGAGCAAGAAAGAAAGCTGCAAGCACCCCCCGAGCCCCCCAGGCCGGCTGCAACCTTTTAAAACACGCGCGCCGCTTCGCAGCTGTCTCCTGAAGCCGAACGCGGAAGTTAGCGTTTGGCTTCAGGAGACAGCTCCTTGGCGCTTGTATCTCGAATTTGGGCTTGTAAGTAGAACAAAAATATCTCTCCCCTCCCAGCTCTTATCTCGAGTTGCTCTTAAGTAGAGCAGCTCTTATGTCGGGGTTCCACTGTATATGTCTTCTCTTTTCATGCTGCTTAAGGGAGACTAAATGGTTTCCAGAATATAAATCCACATAGGAAAATTAAGTTGTGTTTTCTACGTGGTTGAATATACACATTGGCTTGCATGCATTAAAAGGTGGGCTATGCCGGCCACGTGGACTGAATGAGAATGCCTCCTCTAACATCTGGAAGCAAGGAAAGAAGGAAAGGCCTCTCTTGCCACAGTGCTGTGATAGAAAACTTAGCTGGATAGGGTGACTTGACAGACAGCCTAAAAGTCTATTGGGATTTTAAGCTGTGTGAAATAAAGCAGGTTTGATAGAGGCAAGAGAAATTCTTTTCACAGGATTTGTTGCCATTGCATAGTTATTTATTTAATTATTTAATTATTAATTTTTATTTATTATTAAATTCAATATTAATATTTAATTTAAGTTATATGCCACCCAACTTCTTCTGGGTGGTTTACAACAAGGCACATCTGCAAATAGTTTACAAAACAATTTAAAACCCCTTATATAAAAACATTCATATCTTATTGTGGCCGGATCTAAAACATGTGCCTTTTAATCAATTGTCCCAGGCCTGCTGGCAGAGCCAGGTCTTTAAGGCTTTCCGGAAGGCCGCCAGGGTGGGGGCAGTATGGATCTCAGGAGGAAGCTGTTTCCAGAGAGCTGGTGCCACCACAGAGAAGGCCCTCCCCTGCAGCCCTGCCAATCAACGCTGCTTAGCTGACGGGACCCAGAGAAGGCCTACCCTGTGGGCCCTTATTAGTCATTGGAGCTAGGCGGCAGGAAGCAGTCCTGAGGATAATATGGCCCTAAGCCATGTAGGTGATAAGTGATAACCAACACCTTGAATTGTGCCCAAAGACCGGTTGGAAGCCAGTGCAGCTCACAGACGATTGGTGTGATGTGGGTGTATTATAGAGTTCCCTCTGTGTACCAAATCTTGTGCTGTTCATGTGCCCGTCTAATGTTCCCTTTTTGCCCGAAAAACAATGCTGGAACTTGTAGTTACAACTGCTGATAGTATCTCCATAATCTAGTAGAATCTGTTGTGTGCTGCTGGGAACAAATAACTTTCGGTGTTCACTTTTCATCTCAATGATTTATTGTTCTGTTTTGTACTTTGATTTTCAGTAAGTGAGAAAGTAGCCACATCCACAGTTGTCAAGAAGTAATGCTTGTGTTCTTGTTGTGTAAAGAGGATTACATTGAGACACGCTGACTTCATAAACATTTAACACTTAATTCTTTCTGGCCTAGATAGCTTGGAGAAAGCAATATTTGCCAGCTCAGTACTATTTCTGCTATGGTCGTGAAATGTTTGTTTGGTGATCATTGTATTATCTCAAGTAGTTTTTGTGCATTGCTCTGTACAAAATTGAATAACTTGTGATAGTTCACAAGTGCACAGAAACCCAGAGTGAGAATGTTGAGTCCTGAAGAGGCTTGAAACAGGCTTAGACAAACAGCTCTTTATTGTAACACTGAGTAAGATCCAGCAGCTAGCCAGGCTGGTAGCTTCCCCTTTTATAGGAAGCTGTCAGATGGCTCAACCAATCAACAGTCTCCATTTTCCCGATTGAATAGCGGACCTTGGAATAAACTATACAGTCTTAATACTTAACACCCCTGCCCTGCAACCATTAGCATATGTGGTCCTGTAGGTAGGCGTGGTGTTTAGGAACCCTAGCGGACCTGAGGGGTTTCATTAGGGGAGTTGGCTTCAGCCAGGGAGTTTGGGCCTGCTGTCATCTCTATTTCCACCCGTGGCAGCTCCTGGAAGCTTTCAGGTGGGGTCACAGATTCTACTGGAACTGGTTCGGGGTTGTGGCGTCGTTGAAGTCCAGTGTCATCAAGTAGATGTTTTGTCACCCTCGGGTTTGACTCAGCTTTAGGGAAATCATTGTTAGGGACTTTTTAGTAATCTGTGTTTGTGGGTTGGTGGCTGCGCATCTATGTGCCACCACCACCATTTTCTCCCATCGGATAATGCTACCACATAGGAACGGGGACCTGTAATTTCGACTATCGCTTCAGGTAGCCAAAGGGACCCCTTGGCAAAGTTCCTTGCGAACACTTGGTTATTTATGACAATAACTGTAGTTTGTTTTTGTATCGGGTGTTTATTTATTTCTTCAGTTTCTATGCCGCCCAACTTTAGAGACTTTAGGCAGCTCACAGCAAAAATATAAAACATCAATAATAATACTAAAACCTCTAAAATAATTTTAAAAGCAATTTACAATACAAACAGTTAAACCCTTGCATAACATTTGTGGCCGGATCTCTCTGGTTACTTTTCCCCAGGCCTGTCGGAAAAGCCAGGTCTTTCACCGGTGTAGAGCGTGTTATAATAATCTAACTGTGAGGTGATAAGGGCATGAGCCTCCTGATCCAAGTATGGTCGTAATTGGTGCACTAGGCAAACCTGTGCAAGTCTCCCTAGCTACAAGTGTCAAATGTTGGTCTAATCTGAGTCTAGGAGGACACCCAAATTGCGAACCCATTCTGAGGGGGGAAATTTCTCCCCCCAACTCCCCCCCCCCGAACCAAGAATGGACAATCAATATAGTATTTCGGAGGCAATACCCACAGCCACTCATTTTGTCAGGGTTGTCTAAGCCTGTTAACTCCCATCCAAGACCCTCACAGCCTCCAGGCACTGGCACATCATATCCCTGCTTCACTGAGCTGACAGGGAATGGAGATATATAACTGGATATCATCAGCATATTGCTGATGCCTCACCCTGTGGTTTCATGTAGATGTTAAATAGGAGAGAGGACCGAACCCTGAGGAACCCTGCAAAAGAGGGGTCTCGCGGTCAATATCTGTCCTCCTACCAACACAGACTGTGACTGGCCAGAAAGATAGGGGGAGAACCGCTGTATCACGGTGCCTCCCACTCTCGACTTCCTTAGTCATTGCAAAAGGATACCATGGTCAATGGTATCGAAAGCAGCTGAGAAGTCAAGTAGCACCGAGATAGAGGAATGATCCCCATCTCGGCTCACCAGAAATCATCCATCAGAGTGACCAAAGCAGTTTCCATGCTGTAGCCAGGTCTGAAGCCCAATTGAAAAAGGTCTAGATAATCCATTTCATTCAATGACTGTAGGAGCTAGAGCACTACCACTTTCTCTACAACCTTTCTCATAAAGGGTAGGTTGGCGACTGGACGAAAGTTCTTTAATTCTGCCGGATCTAGGGAAGACTTCTTGAGGAACTTCCTTAAAACCGCTTCCTTTAATCGTTGCGGGGAGGATGTCTCTCTCAAGGAGGTGTAAACCAAAGCCTGGAGCCAACCTCGTATCATATCCCTGCTGGCCAAAACCAACCAGGAGGGGCACCGGTCCAGCAGACACATGGAGGAACCCGTCACTCCCACAGCCTTGTCCACATCCTCAGGAGTCACAGGATCAAATTCATCCCACACAATAGGTCTAAGACTTGCCCCTGTCATCTCGGTGGAATTGCCTGATCAGAGTCCAAGTCCATCTGATTCTTGGCAACTTTATCTGACAGAAACCAAATAAATTCCTCAGCTCTACCCTTCAAGAACTCTTCGGTCACCTCTACATTGAGAAGGGAATGAGTCACCCTAAAGAGGGCAGCTGGATGTGAATCACCAGACACAATAAGTGTGGAAAAATGTGTATATTTTGCTGCCTGTATTGTCATTAAGTAAGTCCTAATAAAGACTCTTAACAGTGTTCGATCAGATTTGGAGTTACTGGTTCTCCAGCGTTGTTCTAGAGTTCTATTCTGGTGTTTCATCTCCCAGAGCTCCTCGGTAAACCATGGAGCTTTCCTGGATCCACCACCACAGAGATTTTGCAAAGGCGCAATCCAGTCTAGTGCCCCAGATTTCCCCCTATTCCAGGCAACCACCAGGGATTCAACAGGATTGTAGACAAGGGAGTCAGGAATTTCTCCAACTCCCTCTGGAACCCTGCAGGGTCCATTAGGCGTGTGGGACGGAACCACTTAATTAGCTCCACCTCCCTGCAATGGAGGAGTGGTGCCTTAAAGTCTAACCTCAGCAGGAAATAATCTGACCATGGCAAAGGAGAAACACCCAGTTCTCCTTCCTTGGATCGGAGGGAGTTGGCAGATGGAACACTGACATTTTGGCCTATGTGAATTTTGCCACACAAAATGGTCGCCGTTTGCTGTTGTTGCTGCCACCGAGCTAGATTTTCGGCTGCTTCTTTCAACTCTTTGGTTCAGCCTCCTTCAGTATCCCACCTTCACCACCAATTGTTGAGTCCTGGGACTGAAGAGGCTTGAGGCTTAAAAAAAACAGCTCTTTGTTTTATCACTGAGTAAGATCCAGCAACTATCCAGGCTGACAACTTCCCCTTTTATAGAGAACTGTCAGAAGGGTCAACCAATCAATAGTCTCCATTTTCCCACTTGAATAGTGGACCTTGGCATAAACTATACACTCTCAATACTTAACAGAGAATATGAGTGATGAAACTTTCATTGTGGGGTGAAAATGAGTACCTATTTGGCTTCACACATTGTATTAAACCATAATACTCTTTGGTTTTGATTTAGTGTGACATATGGACACAGCCATGGCTCGTTCTAGAAATGATAGTTAAAACAAACCATGGTTTACTCTAAAGTGAAAGACCTTTGAATCAAATGGAAAGGAAATACAGATAGTCTTTGACTTACAACCACAATTGAGCCCAAAATTTCTGTTGCTAAGCAAGACAGAACTTTATAAGTGTGTTTTTATATACCTTTCTAGTCACACTATTTAAGTGAATCACTGCCGTTAAAGTTAATTACACAGTTCAGTGAATCTGACTTACCTATTGATTTTACTTGTCAGAGGGTTGCAAAAGCTGATCCCATGACCTCAGGACACTGCAACCATCATAAATACATGCCAATTGCCAAACTCTGAATTTTGAACATGTAACTGTGGGCATGCTGCAAGGGTTGCAAATGTGATCAATGGTCATAAATCACTTTCAGAAAAAGTGCTGTTATAAATTTGTATGATCACTAAGTGAGTGGTCGTAAGTTGAGGTCTACATTTATCATTATAGAAGACATGATGGTAGCCTTCCTTCAACACTTAGATGTAACCTAATAGACTACATCTCATTCATCCTTGCTTCCCTTTTTTATGTAAAATAATATTAGTGGGTTTAATCCAGTGGCTGGATTCATTTAACAAACTACTATATTTTTCGGAGTATAAGACACACAGGATTTTAAGACGCACGTTTTGAGGGTGGAAAATATTGGGGGGGGGGGGTTCTATCTACCAAGTATTCATCTGGCTAGTGTCCTTAGTCTGGTCAGCTTCAGCACATTATTTTATCCCTTGATTAGGGCTGAAAAAAACCTTTTCCGAAGGGAGTAACAATGAAAATAAGCCTGTAAGCCAGGATTATCATTAGCACCTTATTAGAGCAGGGGGAAAAGCTACATTCAGGGTATAAAACATACCCAAATTTTCAGCCTCTTTTTTTTGGGGGGGGGGTGTCTTATACTCTGAAAAATATGGCATAATATTTATTATTTTATTTATTTTATTAATCAGATTTGTATGCCGCCCCTCTCTGTAGACTCGGGGCGGCTAACAGCAATAATAATACAATGTAAACAAATCTAATATTTAAGTTAATTTAAAAAACCCCAATTTAAGAAACCAATCATACATACTGACATACCATGCATACATTTTATAAGCCTAGGGGGAAGGGAAAGTCTCAATTCACCCATGCCTGACGACAGAGGTGGGTTAGATGTGACTAGCTTCTGCTGGAAATTTTTGTGTACAATAAATGCAGCCACTGTGATTGGCTTATTTTTCAGTGTGGTTAATTTGGTAAACTGGGATTCAAATGACTATGGGGTGTTCTATTGTGTTGTGCAGACAGAATAAGGGTTTTATATTGAAATGAGGAATTGTCAAAGGCTTTCGAGTCTAGCACGTGTTATAATTCAGCAGGTCAGGTTTACTTTGCAGAAAGCTATATTCGTATCCAAGAGGTCTCTCATTGTAGAAAAATGAAATTTTCCAGACTGTAGTTTTACTGAGGAAATGAAAGCAATGACACGTAGCTTTAATTAAAAAAGAAACGGAATGTGGCAATGGTGATCTACCATTGAAATGTCACAAAAGTCTCCTGTAATGCATGAAAGTAAACATGACATTGGCTAAACTCCATGAATCGAGCTGGTTCCAAGGCCACCCAGCTGCTGGTGCCTTTAACGCTTAGCATGAGTTGTCATGGGACTTTTGAACTAGAAGTTGTATTCGGTACTGGCTGATCACTCACTCTATTTAGTATTATTTTGTAATGTCCTCTATTACAATCTGGAGTGCTCCCTTTGACACACGTTGCTGAGTGGTGTTCATGGATGCGTTCTTCAGTTAGAGGAAGTGCAGTAGACATGCGGTCTTTGAACCCATCAGCCCCAGGAGAAAAAACAGGAGCTATCTACAACATTCATTGCAATGACTGCACACCAACAAGCAGCTAGAAGACATAATATTTTGCAACATATGGAAATATCTATAGTCTTAGTCGGAAAACTGTGGCTGCCCTAGACAGGGAGGATTTGATTTAAATTGCTAGTAAAAAGGCTTGATTTAAATCATAATTTTTAAAGAGCAACTGTCATCTTAGTCCTGCGGTAGCTCCTTCTCTGACCCTCTGTTGACTCACCACCAGTCCCAATATTGCGGAATATACAGCTTCATGCTACATAACTCAAGGTCCATTTCATGGTGAATAAACTAAATTATTAATGTGTCTTAAATAGAAAACTGTATTTAGTTAGTTTTACTCCAAAAGCATTTTATTAAAATAAATTTGATTTTAAAAATGTAATTTTAAAATCCTATTTAATTTTTTAAAAAAATGATTTTAAAAAAATTATTGATTTTTATCTACCCTGGTCCCAGACCAAGACATGTCCAGAAATGCTAGGAATTTCTAGAAGCTTGACATTCTTGACAGATTAGCCATCAATAGACACATTGATATACCATATTTTTCGGAGTGTAAGACACACCTTTTTCCTCCTAAAAGAGGCTGAAAATTTATGGGGGAGCTTATACTCCAAATGTAGCTTCTTCTTTTTTTTTTCCTATTTGAAGCTTTTTCCCCCCAGCTCTAATGAGATGTAACGATCTTCCCCGGTTTGCAGGCTTGGTTTCATTGCTAATCCCTCTGAAAAAAGTTTTTTTCAGCACTAAGAAGGTGCTAACAATCTTTCAAGCTTGCAGGATTTTTTTCATTCCTACTCCCTCCAAAGTTTTTTTCTAGCCCTAAGTCTTTGCAGGCTTGTCTTCATTGCTACTCCCTCCAAATAAGATTTTTTTCAGGTCTATAATCAGGGGATAAAATAATGTCCTTAAACTGACCATATTAAGGACACTAGCCAGATGAATACCTGGTACATAGATCCCCCCCCCCCCCCCTATTTTTCTCACCCAAAAGTAAAGTGCATCTTATACTCTGGTGCATCTTATACTTCAAAAAAATGGTAAATAAAATCTATACACTATGCAAAAGATACAATCAACAAGCCAAAAAGGGAACAAAAAGACCAAAACACCTCTCCACCAACAATCCGTACTCAGATGGACACAGATTAACTCCAAGATTAACATCAGACTCAGATCAAGTGAACAATACCCCAATCAAGAAACTGCCAGCAAGCAAACAGTAAACAGTCCAACCAAATAATCTCTAAGAGCTCCTACAACAACACTGACAGGGCAAGCCACTGGAATATAAAATGAGAGCAAACTCCATTCCTTACTAGCCCCGCTGATGTTATCTAACTTGGGTAATGAAGCAGCAGCAAAAAAACCTCCAAGCAAGTTGGGAGGGAAGTGTTTTTAATAGAAAAGTGAACCCAAGAACAAGGGGACACAATCTGAAGTTAGTTGGGGGGAAAGATCAAAAGCAACATGAGAAAATATTATTTTACTGAAAGAGTAGTAGATCCTTGGAACAAACTTCCAGCAGACGTGGTTGGTAAATCCACAGTAACTGAATTTAAACATGCCTGGGATAAACTTATATCCATTGTAAGATAAAATACAGGAAATAGTATAAGGGCAGACTAGATGGACCATGAGGTCTTTTTCTGCCGTCAGTGTTCTATGTTTCTATGTTTCTACGTTCAAAGAGCACCAAGGCCCCCTCGTGTCAACCTTGGGCTACCAATATTCTCCTTTATATGTACAAAATCTTTTTGCACACTGAATTTTCAACTCGCTGGTTTATTATTTTATAAAACTAAAAAAACACTAGGGACCTAAATAATCTCCATGCTCTGGTACCCGGGTGTCAAATGTATGGGGTCACATGATGTTTCGCGATGTTTTTTCCCATTGTGGAGCTAGGATGGGCATGGCCTACGCATGACGCATCCGGCCCACGGACCGCCAGTTTGACACCCCTACTCTATTATCAAGTAAGTAATAGCTCTTAATTTCCATTGGGTATATAGCTACTTTTGAGGACTTGGTTTAATACACAACAGATAGGCTGCAAACCTATAGGATAGTGATGGCGAACCTATGGCACGGGTGCCATAGATGGCATGCGGAGCCATATCTGCTGGCACGGGAACCATTGCCCTAGCTCAGCTCCAACATGCATGTGTTTGCAGCCAGCTGATTTTTGGCTCACATAGAAGCTGGGCGGGGGCATTTTTGGCTTCCAGAGAGCCTCCATGGAGAGGGGGGATTGGGGAGGGCGTTTTACCCCCACCTGGCTCCAGGGAATCCTTTGGAACCTAGGGAGGGAAAAACACGAGTCTATTGGGCCTATCAGAAGTTGGAAAAACCCCTGTTTCTGGCCTCCAGGGGGTGGGGAAATCTTTTTTTGCCCCTCCACAGGCTTTGAATTATGGGTGTGGGCACTCGCGCATGCACGATAGCACACACCCACGCTCTTTCGGCACCCAAGGAAATAAAGGTTCACCATCACTGCTATAGGAAAACATTTAGTTAATTGATTTCCCATATATTTCTAGGCACAATTCAAAATTATCAATGATTGCACCAAGCATGCTGCTTCCCTTCAAGCCTGTCAATTCTTTAAAATTACCTGGGACCATCCCTCTTTATATTTGCACCCTTGGGGGATTCAGGTGCATGTTCTTCTCTGGTAGAATCCTAACTTTGAATATCCTCCTTCGATAGGCTTCTAGCATTTTAAGATTGGTCTTTTAGGATTTTAGCCTGATCATTGCACAGTCCAGTGATGGCTAATCTTTTCCGGACCGAGTGCCCAAATCACACACATGCACATCCTAAATGCAATGCCCCCCACACATGCACATGCAGTACCTTGCATGCACCTTGCCCACAAATGTGCATGCGCCCTGTGCATACATGTATATCCCCAGGCATGTGCCTCACCCCCATGCATGCATGGCAGAGCTGGCCAGTGGGAGGTATGCGCATATGCACAGTGGAACTGAGCTGGAGCGACGGCTCGCATGGCCGCAGAGAGGGCTCTGCGTATCACTTCTGGCAGACGTGCCATAGGTGCGCCACCACAGGTATAGCCTATTGAACTTTCTTCATAGTTAAGGTAAGACTATATATGGCGAGTAGAATTCAAGACCAAGCTACAAAGAATAAATTGGAATCATTCTATTATATGTAAATAGATACATTGCTCTTGGGTTAAAATGGTTTATATAAGAAACATCCCCGATTTGTATGTTTGTCGGGTGGTGGGCACTTTTCACTATACACTTGTTTTATGTTGTGTGTATCTAAAAATGGTTGAAAATCAATTTAAAAATTTACAAAAAAAAAGTTTATTTTATTTTCTGCTGATTTATTTGAAAATGGCTACTTTTTAAAGAAAAAAATAAGCACATTCTTTTCTGAATTGCCAAAGGCTTTTACACTAGCATTGCCTTAAAAACTCTGTTCTGAATGTTCTCCCACTCTCCATCTGTTGTGACACACACACACACACACCTGCAGATTTTCAACTTCCCTGCCTTTCTTAAGTTCTGTGTCCTCCCATATATATATAATAGATATTTCTGGCTTCCCTTAATTGCAGCTTGTGTGGAAGTCTTTCTCCCTCATGATTTCAGCTTTGAGAATCTTAGCAGGGACCACTAGGCAGTGCTGTAAGAAAAGCAAAAGAGCAGTGAAGACCCCAATGAAATGGTTCTCAATCAGCAGACAAATTTTTCAGTTCCCCCAAAAGTTTCCAGTAAGCTATGGGGGGTGGGGGGTGAGAACTAAATACATGTTAAAAACATGGTCTATAGGTGATCCACTTTGGAATAAAACACTGATATAGGTCCAGTAAGGATCATTCTAATACAGTGGTACCTCGTGATACGAACCCGGAGTTCAGAAATTTTTTGCCTCTTCTTACGAAAGTTCGGGTTCGGGAGAACGCCGATAAGCCCCCCGGCTGTTTTAAAAGGTGACAGCCGGGCGGCGGCACCCAGCGGAGCGCCATTTTGCGATATTTGTGATTTTCCCCCCCTTTGCACACATTAATCGCTTTTACATTGTTTCCTATGGGAAACAATGTTTCGTCTTACGAACTTTTCGCCTTACGAACCTACTTCCGGAACCAATTAAGTTCGTAAGACGAGGTATTACCGTATACCCTGATTCCCCAAAAATAAAGACCTAACCCATAAAATAAACCTTAGTATGATTTTTCAGGATGCTTATAATGTAAGCCCTACCCCGAAAATGGGGTGTATGCGGTACTCAGGGAGGGGCAGCACCTCTGGTGTAGGGGCATGTCATGAAATGTTACAGCAGCTTTTAGGGCAGCTTGTTCACCTTTGGTCCCCACCTGTCACTCAGCTCTCATCTGTAGCTCCTAATAGCTTTAGCATGTGCAGCGGCCACACCCCAGGCAACACCTTCAACAGGCTGGCCAAACCAGGTTGAGAGTAGCCACTGGGTCATTGAACTTCGGTGAGATAGGGACTTGTGTATCCGGAGCATGTGAAGACAGATTCTGGTCGATTGAGCAGATGAAACTTTCTAGAATAGGTCAACAGTCATGAAGGCGGTCTCTGCAAGCGATGTGGTACACTAAGGGCACAGCAAGACACGAAAGACGCCCTGGTCAACCACTAGGAGAAGGGAAACGCTGACTGCAAACCTCCATTGCCTTGTGGCTGTATCCATCATTGGAAACGGCTTCAGGAGTAAACCTTGAGGCAAAATCCAGAGCCGGAGTCCCGGAAGCAGTTTGTGACTGTGTACAGCCACGTTCTGATAACTCCTGTGACTTGGTGGGAACCAATCAAATTGGCTTTCGTCTTTCCATTGGAGAGGAGGCATCTGCTGCTTGAGTAACAGTCTATCCTCCATACTAACCTACCTAGGCTTTGTGCTCTGGGGAGTCCAGAGCATGATACCATGGTGTTTCGAGACCGAAGGGTGCCAATTTACCCCGAAAATAATCCCCAGTTAAGATTGTCAACCAAATAGATGCATTTAGTAGCATATTTCACTGAAAATAAGACCTAACCGGAAAATAAACCCTAATGCATCTTTTGTAGCAAAAATAAGACCAAATCTTATTTTCAGGGAAACATGGGTACATTGGACAGCCACTGATCCCCGCCCCCCACTGGGACCAAACCTGACTTTCTAATAACTGAAAAAATCAAGATGCTGGTTTCTTTTGGCAAAGGTTAGCAGGCTATGTGCAAGTGCTTGCATTAAATGCACCTTCAATTGCACGTGTGCATCTGGCTAGTCCTGCTGTTAGTTCGTTGTTCTTGCTCTTTGTCTGGGTTAGAAATGCTAGGTCACCTCTTGGTGATTGACAGCCCCTGCTGGATTAACATAGTAACTCCAGCTTCCCTTTGTCCCTGGTTGGCACCAAACAGTCATGTTTGCTTTGGGGCCCACCTGTGTGCTCAGTCACATCTGGCTTCTGCCACTGGTCAACTTTCTCCTGTGTAAAGTAACCCTTTAGTGACACTCCCTTGATGTTGACCTCCGACTTCTATTTTAGGGAGATGAGTAGAGTTTCCTGTCCCAGCTACGTTGTTTGCTAGGGATAGGAGTTAAATTACATTTCCTGTTCCCAGTCTACTCGTCCAGTGATTTTCAACCTTTTTTGAGCCGCGGCACATTTTTTACATTTACAAAATCCTGGGGCACACACCAACCAAAATGACACTCTAACATATTATACATATAGTTAATAATATAGTTTCTAAATGTATTTATACTCACTTAATGTGAAACCTGGGCCTGTTTCAATGAACACAAAAGGGATATCCTGGCGAGGAATGGTAGTTTGGGGACCCATGTTTAATTTCCCCACGGCACGCCTGACCATGTGTGTGGCGCAGAACAGTGGTTGAAAAACACTGTTCTAGTCTCGTGCTTTTGGGGGCTTCTCCACTACTTGATCACACTGAAAAATAGAATTTGTGTTGTCTAATCCAGAACTTGTTTGTTGGCTTTTTCCTCTTTTCTATCTCGGGGAAAAACCTCTGCCTCCCAAAAGTATTTTTTTAAAACCCTCCACATTTAATTATTTTAATCAACAGGCCTACCTGTGTACCAATATCCTCAGTTTTGGGACCAATTTTGAGTCCTCGGAGAGGGGTGGCATACAAATCTAATAAATAATAATAATTATTATTATTATTATCATCATCATCATCATCATTGGTCTTCCTTTCTGCGTTTGCTTATGAAGCAGACTGCTGAACTTAAGTGTGCTTGCTCTTCACAGTTCACTTCCTTTGTTGTGATGATAGAGTGATAATATCTTAATTATTGCAGGCTAATCGCCACCAGTGTGTTGGGCCTTGTGTAGCTTGATTTATCGCGGTCTAACAAGGGAAGACTAGCTGGCTCAGCAGAGGAGTTGGCTGCCTTCCCAGCTGCCTCCAGCCTTGCTTCTCCATCAGGCTATCTAAGGTGAAGCAACTTTTTAAAATGCAGTAACCAAACAGCCTGGAGATGTTTCAGAGAATTTTTTTTTTTTTTGGAATATGGATGCTGTAGTGGTGATAAAGACAGACAACTAATATTAAAGTACGTTTCTCCAACACTCTGTGGCCTGCACTGGCTGCCGATCAGTTTCCGGTCTCAATTCAAAGTGTTGGTAATGATCTTTAAAGCCCTATATGGCATCGGACCAGAATACCTCTGGAACCTCCTTCTACTGCATGAATCCCAGCGGCCGGTAAGGTCCCACCGAGTTGGCCTTCTCCGGCTCCCGTTGACTAAACAATGTCATTTGGCGGGCCCCAAAGGAAGAGCCTTCTCTGTGGCGGCCCCGGTCCCCTGGAATCAACTCCCTCCAGAGATTAGAACTGCCCCCACCCTCCTTGTCTTTTGCAAATTACCTAAGACCCACCTGTATCGCCAGGCATGGGGGAACTGAGATACCTCCCCCAGGCTTTTACATTTTATGTATGGTATGTGTGTGTGTTGTATGGTTTTTAAATGATGGGTTTTTTAGATGTTTTTTAATATTAGATTTGTTTCCATTGTAACATTGTTATTTATTGTTGTGAGCCACCCCGGGTCTTCGGAGAGGGGCGGCATACAAATCTAATAAATTATTATTATTATTATTATTATTATTATTATTATTATTATTATTATGAAAATACCTTTGCTGCTTTTTTTTTTAAACCCCACATAATGCATCATGAGATTAATTGGCTTGAAACTAGGTCACACCTTCCCAATGCTGCACCTGACCCAGGTACCCTTCAAGTGCCATGTGTTTGCTTCACCTTAATAACCTGTAATAAATTTTCAAGTAAGATATGGCAGGCTACGAGCAGGTGCTGTCCTTACTTCTGATATCCGCTGTTGAGATCTTATACTTAGCTTTCCAAGAGGCCAGCTGAGGTGACACATTTTCTCAGGCAGCTAAGCACGTTGAAGCCATTTTAAGTCTACATTTCTGGCAGCTTCTCTTTCAGAAGGAATTGATAGAAGCGACTGCAGCAGGCAGGCATGGCTTTTTTGACCTGGGTGCCCAAATGATGGAAATTCCACAGCCAGAATGGATGGTTTCGTAGAAGTTATGTAGTGATGACTCCAGACCCAGAAGGGTAATTATCTGTAGCTGGTCCCTGAAGTCTGAAAAGCATTAAGAGCTTCTTTATCTTTTAAGTCTACTATTTGCTTTATTGGAACTACCTTTTTAAGAGTGATGTTTTATTCCTACATTGTTTTTGTTTTTAGTACTACGCCTGAGCAGACATTTATACCACATAGCTCAGATTCTGAATAGGATTACAGTAATACCTCGTCTTACGAACTTAATTGGTTCCCGGAGGAGGTTCGTACAGCGAAATGTTCATAAGACGAAACAATGTTTCCCATAGGAAACAATGTAAAATCAATTAATGCATGCAAGCAAAAAAACAACAACGCAAAAACAGCACTCCGCTGGGCGCCGCCGCCCAGCTGTCACCTTTTGAAACAGCCAGGCGCTTCTCGGTGTTCTCCCGAATGCCGAACCCAGAAGTTCAGCAAAAGTTCAGGTTCGGGTTCAGGTGGCCGCCAAGAAGCCCCGCTGCCCGGCTGTCGCCTTTTGAAACAGCCAGGGGGCTTCTCGGCATTCTCATGAACGCCGAACCCGGAAGTTCAGCAAACGTTCGGGTTCGGGAGGATGACAAGAAGCCCCACCGCCCGGCTGTCAGCTTTGCAAAAGAGCCGCGGAGCTGTTGGCTGGTCGGGAGGTTCAAACGGAGGTGGGGAATCCCAATAGGGCATTCCATGGGCGGAGCTTTGATGTCACAGAGACGTCCTTCCTGGCCGGCCGAAACGTGGACTCCAGGAAGGATGTCTTCGTGATGTAAAAGCTCCGCCCATGGAATTCCCTATTGGGATTCCCCACCTCCGTTTGAGCCTCCCGACCGGCCGACAGCTCCGCAGCTCTTTTGCAAAGCTGACAGCTGGGCGGCAGGGCTTCTCAGCGGCCTCCTGAATGCCAAACCCAGAAGTTCGGCAAAAGTTCGGGTTCGGGAGGACGCCGGGAAGCCCCCAGGCTGTTTCAAAAGGCGACAGCCGAGCGGCGGGGCTTCTCAGCGGCCAACCAAACCCGAACTTTTGCCGAACTTCCGGGTTCGGCATTCGGGCGGGTTTGTAAGGCGGAAAAGTTCATAAGAAGAGGCAAAAAATTTCCGAACCCCAGGTTCATATCTCGGAAAGTTCGTATGACGAGGGGTTTGTATCACGAGGTACTACTATATTTGTCATCATAAGTTTAGGCTTTTATCTGGGTATTGAGCAAAGCCCTGGTCCTTTAAAGTCAGAGAGAGTTGATTGGGTTTCTACTTTTTTCTTTCTTATTTTTTGCTCTTAGTACCAATTATCTCTTAGTCCAGACCTTCAGTATTTATCAGCAGAGTGTGCCAAAGCTGATAGGGCTAACTTTATTTAAAGGCCACGAGCACGCTCATTCTTGTCTGCTTGTAACAGAGCTATTTGGGAATGTGAAGAGATGGGATGGCATTTATTCTGGCTTTAGGTGAGTAGAAAAAAAATTCTCTGCTACAACCACCTTTTTAAATCTTCCCTGTTGTAGGTTTTTGGCATTTTTTACACCAGAAGGATTGTAGATTCATTGATCATTAACTGTTCTGTCTTGTGTTAACTTTTGGGACAAATATTTTATACGATTATAGATTAGAAGGAGAAATTACAGGATATTATTGAAAGAGATATATTGTTTGGGACAATGTATTTTTGTTCAGCGTCTTGATCTAGATCTTCAGTACGTGTGGTTCCAGAACCAGCCTTGGTGAACCATATTCTGACTTTCATGTTGCATATTGCTTAATTTTGCTTGTGATATCATTGTCAGTAACTTTCATAGTTTATTCTTTTATGTGTGTGAAGTGGGCAGCTGTTTGAATTGCCCTTAAGCTTGGAGTTGATCAGTTGGATAATTTGTCTATGTTGTATTTTTGTATACCGTAAGGTACAGTCATTGCTATTTCTTGATTTACTTCTAAAGCATAATATAAATAGTAATGTTACTGATGAAAAGAAAAAAAACATATATCTATCCTAAGATTAAAAAAAACAGGAAATAGTATAAGGGCAGACTAGATGGACCATGAGGTTTTTTTCTGCCGTCAATCTTCTATGTTTCTATAAAATGCATTGTAGCTTAGAGTGGTAAGAGTAGAAAGTAAATGGAGAGGGGCGTGGCCAAGCACCATGGTGACACGGAGCTCTTATGCTCCACTGGGAAACCCTGATATCCATGTCACCTGGGGACCAGGTTCGATCAGAACCAGGTCAGAACCACCCTGGAGGGATGGTGAAGAAGGGAGACACCACCGGCGATCCGGGAAGGGACGGCAAACCCATCCAGGAGCCAATAAAGAGCTCCTGATCTGTGACACTAGAAAACTGCTTGCTACAAGCTATTCAATTTCATATAAGAATTAAATTTAACATACATATTTAAGGATAATTAATTATATAATGAATCAATAATTTGGGGAACGTATAATTATATTATAGATTGATATATTTGAAGCATTAGAGGGTAAGACATAGTACAATGAATAATGAATTTGTTCAAATTTTGAAATTGGAAAAGTATCTGCCTTCTCTTGTACTGTATAAGATATAAAATATTTAATATGAATTGACATTTCTTTTTTGAAAATAAGTACGGTAATTGTGGAATTTTTTAGGGGCATTTAGTTATGAGAAAACAGGTGTTTAGAATAACAAAGGAAGAGTAAGGAACAAAGCACAATGGCTTTGATTTACTATGCAGGAGAGAATAATTAGCAGAGAAAGTTAATAATAGAATTTAAAATTAATTGGAGAATGAAACAATCTGTAAACCAGGTGATGAAATTAGACAAAGGAGGCAGCACGACATATACCAAGAATAATAGATATGAAATTAAGTAGTATTAATGATATTTAATAGATGATATGTCTTTATTAAGTTGTATGGACCTATATGATGTATGTTATTTTAGTGAGGAGAAAAATAATAAGAAAAAAATCTTTGTAATTAAAACTATCCACCCAGGAAAGGATTTAGAGAGTGTAAGAGAAAGTAGGAAAGAAGGAGAGAAAGGAGAAGAGTAGAAGGAGAGGTAGAGAAGGAAGGAGGAGGAGATGGTAGGAGGGGAGAGAAGGTTTAAGGAAGTAGAGGTGGAATAGCCACCTGAGATAGAAGGAGTGGAGTGGAGATAGGGAAGATTGAGAAGGACTGAAAAATAAAATTAAAATTGGAATGTAACTTAGGGTATTGTACTAATGTTTTTAAGTGAAAATTTATGTGTATTGATTTCTATTGAAAATTTTTAAGTGGGAAAAAAGTAGAAAAAATAAATCCTAATATACCTCGCAGGCCATATACCTCAACCTTCAACAGTCTCCCTTTCAATATGAAGCACTCATTGAGGAATGCTGATTTATTAAGCACTCTTTATAAACTGAAGATTTAAAAAATATCTACATGTTCTACAAACAGCTACATTATCTCTGTTATTCCATCGCAAAAATGCCAAAAGATTTTTCAGGTACAAATACATGTTGCAATAATCATTATTTAGTCATCTTTTAGTAGGTTGGTGAATTGCTCTATGAAATAGTGAGTATAATATTACTACTCTTGATTTTTAGATTTCTGGTCAGGGATAGTAACATTTGTGGTGGTCTTGTCACCAGCTTGCTGTGATTATATATACGTCCTGGCAAATTATTTCTTGGTAAATTGTCTTTCCCCTGGAATAAAGATAATCCACTTCAGATACAAATGCACATTTGTTAGACAAGGTCTGAATTTATTGTAAGTGATCAATTGTGATCTTCCTTATGTTTTCCTCTAGGTGCTCGTAGCAACCCCAAGATGGAGTCTCCAGCAAGTGATGATGAAGCAGCTAGTGAAGTGCTCAGTCATTACAGCAGTGCCAGTGAAAGTGCCAGTATAGCTGAGGAAGTGACTGGTGAGTGCCTGTGCATCTTATACAGCAAATGTTGCCTAAGCTCCGCCCTTGGGCCCACCCTTGCACTTCTGGCTTCCTAGCAATTTTCTTCCTTGCAGCAAACAGCCTGGTCAGCTTCAGCACAAGCAGCCGCTTGGCAGTTGGATTGGCCTCCTAGAATACCACCGATCAATTGTTCCAGCGTCTGCTGTGTACTCCATTTTTGGCCGCCATGTGTCCTGTTTTTGGCCTATCCTATTCTAGAAATTGCCATTGCAGCCAAATGGCGGAAGCGATCCCCAGTACCTAGAATGGCACAAAAAGGGGACATTTGGAGGTGACAGCCCTTCATGGCATCGGACCAGAATATCTCCAGGACCACTTTCTACTGCACGAATCCCAGTGACCGGTTAGGTCTCACAGAGTGGGCCTTCTCTGGGTCCCATCGACGAAACAATGTTGGCGGGGCCCAGGGGAAGAGCCTTCTCTGTGGCAGCCCCGACCCTCTGCAATCAAACTCCCCCCAGAGATTAGGACCGCCCCCACCCTCCTCACCTTTTGCAAACTCCTTAAAACCCACCTCTGCCATCAGGCATGGGGAAATTGATTCCCCTGGGCCGTTCCCGCTTCATGTATTGTTTTTGTCTGGGATGTATGACTGTTTTTATATTAAGGGTTTTAAATTGCTTTTTAACTATTGGATTTGTATTGTGTTTTTTGTTGTGAGCCGCTCCAAGTCTCCGGAGAGGGGCGGCATACAAATCTAATAAATAAATAAGCTGTGATGGGCTGCGGCAATCCGCAGCTGATGTGTGGTATTCTGGGAAGCTGATCAAACTGCCAATGCTTGTGCTAAATCAGGCTGTGCTAACACTGACCGCGCTGTTTGCTGCAAGGAGGCAAATTGCTGGGAGGCAGAGGCAGATTTTTTTTTCTTGTTTTCCTTCCAAAAGCTAGGTGTGTCTTATGGTCCGGAGTGTGTTATAGTGCAAAAAATATGATAAATTTTGGAATTAAAAACCAGGGCTCTAAAAATGCCTTACCTGGAATTTATTGACAAACTGATGGCCTGAATGACTTTCAGCTGAATAGTTTTAAAAATTGTTAGCATTTTATGGCTATTATTACAATCTTATCCGTTACTAATTTCATCTGAACTAATTCTTTTAAAACAAGATCACAGGTGGGTAACAATGTGTAGTTCAAGAACTGCCAAAAGCCTATTGAATGAGTGGAACAAAAAGCTTGTTTGAACTGCTCGGATAAAGAATCCTTTTTGCAGTTCTGCAAGTACCATTCAGACCTGATTTCGAACCCTTGTCCTCTGTAGTGTAAGGTTGCAGGAATTCTAGGTTCTGAGTCTGACTGGTCTAGTACAGCTTTGATCTTTTTTCTTTTCTTCTGTTGTGGTTCTCAGGAGGGGAAGCAGTAGATGAGCAAGCACAGCAAGAGGAGATGGAAGATAAACTGAAAGAATGCATTGACAATGTGATGGACAAAAGGTGAGATACATATACTCTTGGGTGCCCAGAGCCCAAATTAGTATTTAATTGTGAAACCAAAACTTTGTAAACTTTATCCAAAATATCCAAACTATTTTATTTTGAAATGAATCTGCTGTAAGTAGACATGCACGTTGTTTTTGGTAATCAGTGACATGTATTATTTTCCAATAGCCTTTTCGTAATTTTATTTAATGTAGCTGCACCATGTAGTCAATTTAGTGATGGCTCCACCTTCTGTCTCATCTTGAATAGTGAGGCAGACTGAGCAGCTGGTAGACTGATAAGGTGACATCTGAATTTGACACATCAGTTCTTCTCCCACAGGCTCCTGCCCCTTCTGCCTATAGTTCAAAACTGGTGGAAAATAAAATTGGACAGGGCAAAATCTCTCACAAATTTAATCAGCAACAAACGGGCAATTCTGCCCATGGTTTGCTTGCAAATTTGGGAATTTGAGCTGTGGTATGGATTTTGATTTTGTTTGGCCCAAATATTTATTTGGGGCAGGATCTAAATGAGGAAGAATTGTCTTGTTGTGTAGAACTCTTGTTTCTTAAAAGTCAGAAGTAGCGTCAGGCTGCATGCTAAGAATTATTATTATTATTATTATTATTATTATTATTAATTAATTAAATTTGTATGCCGTCCCTCTCTGTAGACTTGGGGCGGCTCACAACAATAGTGACAAAACAATATGTAATACAAATCTAATAATTTAAACTAAAAACCCATATTTTAAAAACATGCACACAACACATCATACATAAACAATATAGGCCTGGGGACGGCAGAGGTGGGTTTTAAAGAGTTTACAAAAGGCAAGGAGGATGGGGGCAGTTCTAATGTCCGGGGGGAGCTGGTTCCAGAGGGTCGTGGCCACCACAGAGAAGGCTCTTCCCCTGGGTCCCGCCAAACGACATTGTTTAGTCGACGGGACCCGGAGAAGGCCAACTCTGTGGGACCTAACCAGTCGCTGGGATTCGTGCATCAGAAGGCGATCCCGGAGATATTCTGGTCCGATGCCATGAAGGGCTTTATAGGTCATAACCAACACTTTCAATTACGACCGGAAACTGATCGGCAACCAATGCAGACTGCGGAGTGTTGGTGTAACATGGGCATACCTGGGGAAGCCCATGATTGCTCTTGCAGCTGCATTCTGCACGATCTGAAGTTTCCGAACACTCTTCAAAGGTAGCCCCATGTAGAGAGCATTACAGTAGTCGAACCGCGAGGTGATGAGGGCATGAGTGACTATGAGCAGTGAGTCCTTGCAACAAGGTGTAGGCATAGAAGAAAGAATAATGGGAACACTTCTTCAACACAGAACTGAATATGTTTTTCAGTCCATTCACTGACTCTTGAGATATATTAAGTTCTGTGCAATTTTTTTACCTTTAGGAAATTATACTGTCATTTCCTGTTTTGAGGAGGTTTTTTTAATAGTTTTGCCTCTGGCAAATATCTGGAATTAAGGCTTGTACCAATAGAAGAAAATATATGTAAGTCAGACACAGTAAGACTGTGGAGTCCTTAGTGCTCTCTGAGCTTGTTTGTTTGCCTGCAGATGTTTCATTATCTAATTAGGTGACATCATCAGTGCTGGTAATTGTGGGGTTTGTTGCCTTTTTCTGTACAGTAGTTTGCTGAGTTCTTTTCATAACACATGGACATACTTCAACATGAACATGGACTACTCATGGACAGAGCCAACCATAGTTTCAGCTAGGAGCTTCATCCTAGACCAGTGACGGCAAACCTATGGCACACAGGCGGCATGCAGAGCCATATCTGCTGGCATGCAAGCCATTGCCCTAGCTCAGCTCCAGCATACCTGTGTGTGCCAGCCAGCTGATTTTTGGCTCGCACAGAGGCTCTGGGAAGGCGTTTTTGGCTTCCAGAGAGCCTCGGGGGGGGGGTGTTTTTACCCTCATCTGGCTCCAGGGAAGGCTTTGTAGCCTGGGGAGGGCAAAACACGAGCCTGTTGGGAAACAGGCTGTTTCCATCCTCCAGAGGGCAGGGGAAGCTGTTTTTGCCCTTCCCAGGCATTGAATTATGGGTGTGGGCACTCACGCATGCACGATAGCATACACACATGCTTTTTTGGCACTGGAGGAAAAAATAGTTCACCATTACTGTCCTAGACCAAACCAAATCACAAAAGACTAGGGAATTCTTTGAAGCTTGGCATTCAGACTAATCGGGCATCAATAGATATATATGAGCTAAAACAGTGTTTCCCAACTTTGGCAACTTAAAGATACTTGGACTTCAACTCCCAGAATTCCCCAGCCAGCATTTGCTGGCTGGGGAATTCTGGGAGTTGAAGTCCAGGTATCTTCAAGTTGACAAAGTTGGGAAGCACTGAGCTAAACCACATTTACACACCCTTCAAATGAGACAATTAAAAATATCTGAGGAAACAAAAATAACCAGAACACACCCTCTTTAGCAACCAGCATCCAAATAAACAAGGATTGATTCTAAGCAACCAAGCATAACACAGTACTCTAATTGAGGAAATAACTAGGGGAAAATCATATCCTCACCTTCATGCAAATGACCTACACTGCTGAGAATGCAAATGACCAGCTGTTTGCAAAGAGTAATAAATCCTTCCATTCCCCACCATCCAGTCAGAGCTGAAGGAGCTTCTTGGATGAGAAGTGAAACATCTTCAAAGAAAAACCAGAAAGTCCAGTTGCCTCTTGAAAAAGCATCCTTGGGACAACCATGACCTGGATGACAGAATTTCCATAGACATAAACAGGAAGCGAACCCCATACTCACTAGCACTTAGGATGATACTTAACCAAGTAATGAAACATCTGCAAACAAACAGCCAAGCTCAGAGATCACCAAAGGTTTCACATTAAAATTTGGATTCTTCCTCCCATTGGTTTTTAGTTCTTCTGGCCCTTCCCAGCCAAGAGCTAGTCCTCACCTATCCGTTCACAGAGGATGAGCACTATTCATTCGGGGGTGCTGCTCTCCTACCTCCCTTGTGGTTTTTATTTTTCATTTTTGTTAAATACACAGGATTGTGGAATAATAATAATAATAATTATTATTATTATTATTATTTATTAGATTTGTATGCTGCCCCTCTCCGTAGACTCGGGGTGGCTCACAATAACAATAAAACAATATACCGTACAACAAATATAATAATTTAAAAGTCACTAAAAAGCCCCTTATTTAAAAGCAAAAACATACACACAAACATACCATGCATAAACTGTATAGGCCCGGGGGAGATGTCTCAATTCCCCCATGCCTGACAGCAGAGGTGGGTTTTAAGGAGTTTACAAAAGGCAAGGAGTGTAGGGGCAATTCTAATCTCCAGGGAGAGCTGGTTCCAGAGGGTCGGGGCTGCCACAGAGAAGGCTCTTCCCCTGGGTCCCGCCAAACAACATTGTTTAGTCGACGGGATCCGGAGAAGGCCAACTCTGTGGAACCTAACCGGTTGCTGGGATTCATGCAGCAGAAGGCGATCCCTGAGATAATCTGGTCCGGTGCCATGAAGGGCTTTATAGGTCATAACCAACACTTTGAATTGTGATCGGAAACTGATCGGAAACCAATGCAGACTGCGGAGTGTTGGTGTGACATGGGCATATTTAGGGAAGCCCATGATTGCTCTCACAGCTGCATTCTGCACGATCTGAAGTTTCCGAACACTCTTCAAAGGTAGCCCCATGTAGAGAGCATTACAGTAGTCGAATCTCGAGGTGATGAGGGCATGAGTGACTGTAAGCAGTGAATCCCGGTCCAGATAGGGCCGCAAGTGGTGCACCAGGCGAACCTGGGCAAATGACCCCCTCGCCACAGCTGAAAGATGGTTCTCTAATGTGAGCTGTGGATCGAGGAGGACGCCCAAGGGGGTCTGAGGGGGTCAATAATTCCCTCCCCCAGGGTAATGGACAGACAGATGGAATTGTCCCTGGAGGCAAAACCCACAGCCACTCCGTCTTATCAGGGTTGAGTTTGAGTCTGTTGACACCCATCCAGACCCTAACAGCCTCCAGGCACCGGCACATCACATCCACTGCCTCGTTGACTGTATGAAGCTTCACTCAAACTTGCTTGCCCCTCTCAATTGTGTGTAATTCATTTTATTTACATAAGACTTTCACTTGGAGATCCGAGTTTCCTTTTAGCACATAGGAAACTTGAAGCTTTGCTAAAATCATTACCGCCCCAGCCCAACTTGGCTCAGTGCAGATCCATTGAAAAGATATGGCAAAAGTTCGCACAGCAATCTGCACTGCCCAAATTACAGCTGCCCTTATGGCCAAGACTTCTCAGTTGTGCAGAGTGAAATCTGGACAATAACTTCTCACTACTACTACTACTCCTTTTAACCAAAAAAAACCCCCAAAGTCAACACAATCCTATATCATAGGTCTTCAAACTTGGCAATTCCCAAGACTGGTGGACTTCCAACTCCTAGAATTCTGGGAGTTAAAGTGTGCAAGTCTTAAAGTTGTTGTTATTATTATTATTATTATTGTTATTATTGTTATTTAGATTTGTATGCCGAGGTTGGGGACCCTTGCTCTATATGCTGATAACTGAGCGTATCCAGAATTTTTTAAGTTGGCAAATTTTGCCCATTGGTTCTTTTTGAGAAATCTTGGGTTAAATAATTCATTATATTTGAGCATCATTAGCATTCATGGTGATTGAGGGAGGGGATTTCACAGACATGATTTAATCTCTCATTTCCTTTCTCTCTTTCTCACCTTTCAACTCACCACCTTTTTTGACCTTCTAGTGCCAAGACCCGTCAGGTTGCCCTCGAGAACCTGCGGCTAGCATTCTCCTCCAAGACGCTCTTTGACTTTCTGTTGGAACGCAGGCTCACCGTCACAGATTCCTTAGAGAAGTGCCTGAAGAAAGGTGGGCTTCCCAAGATGTCAGGCTTTGGGATTATGATGATGATGATGATGATGATGATGATGATGATGATGATGTCAGTACACCACAGCAAACGAGATCACTATGCTGGATTTCGTATTTCATCACCAGTCGGGTGCTTCCCAAGCACCTAGGACTGTGTGATGTAGCGGCGAATTATGTTTGCCGATCCCAGTAAAGCGGCCTTTTGCAATTGACAGATGGAGATTTTGTCAATTCCGATGGTTTTCAAATGTTCGCTGAGATCCTTTGGCACTGCGCCCAGCGTGCCAAGTACCACTGGGACCACTTTCACTGGCTTATGCCAGAGTCGTTGCAGCTCGATTTTTAGATCTTCGTATTTCACTAATTTCTCTAGCTGCTTCTCCTCAATTCTCTATTATTATTATTATTATTATTATTATTATTATTATTATTATTATTAATTGCACAATCAGCCAGATGTTGAGACTGGGTTTGGTATTTTTGTGTCCTTACCAAGGAACTGGGATATGCAAATCTGGATGTTTGACAGTGTTACAGATATCGTTGCTGGATGGGAGCAGTTCCAAGTAAAACTGCCTTCTGCAATTGACTGATAGCAAATTTGTCAGTGCCAATGATGGTGTTCAAGTGGTGCTCCAGTCGATTTGGGACTGCACCCAAGGCGCCTATGACAATTGGTACTATCCTTGCTTGCTTTTGCCATAGCTATTCTATTTCTATTTGCAGGTTTTTGTATTTTGTTAACTTGAATCACTGCAGTCAAAGTACTTCAGATAATTTAGTTTGAATGGCAGAATCAAACATCTGCTTCAAATTTCTCCCATTATAAATCATTTGGACTTGAAATAGTGTTAATTGGTTGTGTTGCTAGTTCTTAAGTTTGGCACTTTTTAACATGACCCTTTTTGTAATTGGACACTTGGAACTAGTAAAATGCTTGGCATATCAGATGTGAACTCACCCATCATTGCAAAGATCTTGTAAGATAAGTTGGTTTCTGAAGCTGTGGGGTGGGGTGGGAGGTGAGGCTGCCTTGTTCACCAATTAAATGTTCAGCAAGAGCTCCTGTCTTTTGTACATTGTCTTATCTTCATTCTCTTAAGTGCCCCCACTTACATGGAGAACCTAGGAGGTGGTATCCTTTTGGGAAGGCTCAGTTAGCTTTATAATAGCTATGAATGCAGATATAATTCCCATTATCAGACTGAAAAGAGAAGGTAATGGCATTTCAGTAATGGCAAATCATGTTTTTAAATGCTTAATAAAAGGGGAATGAAGACAGGAATGAAGCACCTTTAGAAATCAAAGGTGTCTCTCAAAAGTCATAAACTGGTTTTCTTCCATCTATGCTGAATTAGCGTAGAGATGTATAGGATCTCCTGTGTTTGATGACCAAGGAATAAAACATTTTCCATATTAATGTTTGGATTCATTTACATCAGACATGCATGTGTCTGCGGCCTTGGTTTAGTTTTTGACATTCCCTTTATGTCCTGCAAGTCACTCATTGTCTTAAATTAAATTTAAAAAAAAAGATTTGACTGTCCCTATATTGAAAGGATACCACACTGTGTTTCCGTGTCTTCACTGTATCCAGTTTCCTTTTGCTTCCAGTGTTTGGGATGTATGTTGTCTGCTTTTTTCTGTTCTGGTGTGGAGCCCTTGAATAGTTCTGTATCTGTTCTCCCTGCCAGGTAAAGGGGAGGAGCAGGCCCTTGCTGCTACTGTTCTTACACTACTGTGCCTTCAGATGGGCTCAGGGCCAGAAGGTGAGGAGGTCTTTCGCAGCCTGAAGCCGCTCCTCATCACCATCTTGACTGACTCCTCGGCCAGCCCTGTTGCTCGTCAGAGTGTGAGTATGGCCTTTTGCCTCTGGTTTGCAGCAAAGGGTGCTGCCTATGGGAGGGAGATACATCAGAATACAGTGGTACCTCTACTTGCAAACTTAATTCGTTCCATGACCAGGTTCTTAAGCAAAAAAGTTTGTAAGAAGAAGCAATTTTTCCCATAGGAATCTGTTACTGTGTCTCGGTGCAGCCTTGTGCGAAACCCCCGACATACACACAGCAGAGTTATAGCAGTGGTGTAGTCGTGTGGTCCAGCCAGTAAAAGACACAGACTTAGTATTTAACAAAGTATTATTTACATATGTACAACACGAAGTAGCAAAAGATTACAAACCGCACACAGCCACACATAGCTAAGAATATCACAGAGTAAACTCCCCCCACAGGGAAAGGTACTGGCACCCTCTTATGGCCAAACTAGTCAAAGCTCTTAAAGACATATTACAACTTTACAGTTATAAACTACCATTGGTAGTTTAATACATGGCAATCCCAAAACCAGGTCAGTACCACGTACTAACAGAATCAGTGTAAATAATGTGTGCGATTGGGGAAACCACAGGGAGGGTGGAGGCCCTGTTTCCTCCCAGGAGATTCCTAGAGAGGCCCCACAGAGGCTTCTCCTTGCCTTTTCCGGCCCTGTTTCCTCCCAGGAGATTCCTAGAGAGGCCCCACAGAGGCTTCTCCCTGCCTTTTCCGTCTCTGTTTCCTCCCAGGAGATTCCTAGAGAGGCCCCACAGAGGCTTCTCCTTGCCTTTTCCGGCCCTGTTTCCTCCCAGGAGATTCCTAGAGAGGCCCCACAGAGGCTTCTCCCTGCCTTTTCCGTCTCTGTTTCCTCCCAGGAGATTCCTAGAGAGGCCCCACAGAGGCTTCTCGCCTGTTTCCTCCCAGGAGATTCCTAGAGAGGCCCCACAGAGGCTTCTCCCTGCCTTTTCCGTCTCTGTTTCCTCCCAGGAGATTCCTAGAGAGGCCCCACAGAGGCTTCTCGCCTGTTTCCTCCCAGGAGATTCCTAGAGAGGCCCCACAGAGGCTTCTCCCTGCCTTTTCCATTTACAGTTTCGGAGGCTCGGGTTTGTAAATGGGAAATGGTTCTTGAGAAGAGACAAAAAAAATCTTGAGCACCCGGTTCTTATCTGGAAAAGTTCATAAGTAGAGGCGTTCTTACTTGCTCTGAATGATTTAACCTTTCCTTCCTTCTCTTATTTTGTCTCCCCACTGACAGTGCGCAACTGCTCTCGGGATGTGCTGCTATATTGCTGCTGCAGATATAGAGGTATGCCAGTGTTTCTCAATGCTTGGGCTCGCTGGTTGGAATTAGCAGAGGGCTAGTTTTCCCCACTGGGGAAGACTACTTTAACTGGATGACATTACCTAGTCTGGCCATGGAATCTCTGCAAGCAAACAACCAAGCTCACAGAGCAGCCCAAAGCTGTAAATGGCAGACTTTCCCTTGCAGTTGTCTCCATGTCTCTCCTTCTCAGGTGCATTATGTGAGAACATGATGATGTTCTTCATCCAGGATGTCTCCTAAAGAGAAACAGAATTTTGGAATGTTCCGACTCTCTTCATTAACAGTCAAACTTTTGAGGAGGCTCTGGAGAAGATAATGTTTAATTTTCTGTTAATTCCTGCCAAAGTTCTGGAATAGAATGGAAAAAGCATAATTTTTATGAAGAATTTTATGAATTCTAAGAATAATTTCTGTACACACACACACACACATACATCGTATTTTTCGGAGTATACCTTAGTTTTGAGGGAGGAAAGCATGGTGAAAAATTATGCCTCTGCCTTCTAGCAGTTTGTCTCACAACAAACAATACAGATAATATACACTGTTTCCTGTGTGCCTGACCCATAGATATAGCAAAGAATTCCAGAAATGTACATTATGGAAGTATATTAATGCCAGAAAGTTTTCTTAAATGTAGTCACACTAATTCTTCCCAATTATTTAAATAGATCTACTCCAAACATGACTAATCAGGGCTTAACTCCATTGCCTTACCTTAATACTAAACAGGACACTGTTAGATTTCAGATTATACTTGTACAGATGCTATTAAAATTGATGTGGCTTTCTGGAAGTATACATTATTCTCTGCTATTTAAAAGAAGATGCACTGGGTCTCACCTGCAGCCTTCTGAATCAGCTGTGGGTCAGGAGACTGATAATCATTTTCTTGTGCTAATCAGACTCTGCACTGTTTGTTGCAAAATTGATAAATTGGTGCAAGGCAGAGGCCAAAGGGTGGGGGTGGCTGGGTGGGGGCTACAGTCGGTATATAAGACACACCAAAGCTTTCACCCTCTTGGGGGGGGGTAAAAAGGTGCATCTTATACTCCAAAAATACTGTACATTAACTTATTAAATGTTTATGCTTCCCATCTCCCTACAAAGTGACTTATTATGCTATATTAGAAGGTCTTGTTTATTGATTCCTTTTTTATCCTACGTTTATTAAGGAGACTTAGTGGCTGTTTTCATTTTAGAACAACTCTTTAGGATAGATCAAGAAACAGTGACTGACCCTAATTGCCTGATGAAATTCACAAGACAATGTGAATCAGCTCTTCCTCTAAGTCGACAATCACGTAAATCATGTTGTCTTCTTATCCATCATGTACCAGGAGCTTTCAAGATGTATGACACAACTGTTTTCACCTCTTTAACCCCAGAGCTATCTGGGACAGTTGAGGCCCACCATATCTGATAGGCATTAGATTGAGGAAGAGAATGTGTCCATTATACCACGTGGACTACTTGGAAGGCATAGTGGTTAGGATTTAAACATGAGCTTATTGAATCCCTGTCCCTAAATTTTGCCAAGTATAGATTAGCTGTTGGAGTAGTCAATATTTGTCAGGATCTGGACGCCATCACTAATAACGTTAATTAGAGTTTGTTCTAGCTTATTGCATTTTTATTTGTGAGAATTGACTGGCTGTTCTTTTTTTCAGGATCTGGTATCCTGCATGGTCTGCCTGGAAAGTATCTTTGGCACTTCATGCAGCCAGGATGCCAGCTTGGCACCTTCCCACCACAGTCCTCTGCTCCAGATCTTGCATTGCAATGCGCTTCAGTCTTGGTCGCTGCTCCTCACCATCTGTCCAAGCACCCAGATTAAGAAGATCCTGGATGAGTGAGTTGATTGATCTTATCAGGCAGCATTTTTTGATTTGATTTGATTTGTATGCCGCCCCTCTCCGTAGCCAACTTTCTTCTTAAGTTACAAATACATCCTTCATTCTAACTGGCATATAGAAACCAGGATTTAGTGTTTCACGGTAGCGAATCCACAATTAGTTTTGCGTAGACCAGTCATGGTGGACCATATTTCCCTTAGGTGCCAAAAGCGTGCGCGCACACGCTATTGCACACGCTCTTGCACACGCTCGGATGCCCACACCCATAATTCAATGCTGCCCCACTCCCATGCATGTCTGCATAATCTCCCCCATTCCCACTTCATGTGGGCTCCATTTTTCGCCCTCCCTAGGCTCCAGAGTCTTCCCTAGAGCCTGGGAAGAGCGAAAACGCCTTCTCCCATTCCCACCCAGAGACCCTGGCCAGCACACACATACATGCTACCGCTGAACTAGGGCAATGGCTTATGTGCCGGCAGATATGGCTACGCATGCCACCTATGGCACCCATGCCATAGGTTTGCCATCACTGACCTAGATCTTCTAGATGCAAAGAACGGGATGATTGTTAAAAAAAAAAAAAGATATAGCACCAACCTCTCTGAAAAATAACTGAGTGATTATGATAATTCTTCCCTTCATTGTTTCGTTATTCATCCTTAACTATTTTCTTCCACAGACATTTACCTAAACTGCCCCTGATGCTCTCCAGTGATAATGTCAACCTGCGGATTGTGGCAGGTGAAACAATTGCACTTCTATTTGAACTGGCCCGGGACATAGAGGTATGAAATTACTATTCTAATTCTTTCAGGTATATATGCACAAAATGCACAAAAACATATAATTCTGTATTGAGCATTTTCCAGTCAAGGTGCCTTATAGTCTCATTAAGTTCAGACATAATGTTAGTGGATAGAGAGCAATTATGGGGCCCATTAGCTTCGCAGGTATATCCAATTGCCATTCTGAACTTCCCAGTAGTGTGTCCTAATTTCACCACACATATGCACTAGATAGGCAGGTGGGGTGCATGCAACGATGTGCAAGATTTTGGAGTCACTAGGGGCCAAGCACATGCAGGGGGATGACCTGTAGAAGAGAAGTAGCAAGAGAGAGGCAAGAGAGAGTCAAAGAGAAAGCTTGAATGCAGGCTGTTTAAAGGATATATTTGAGGGTGAGGCTTGAATCAAGTCTAGGTCAAACCGCACATATACCCTAATGTTTTGAAAACAATGAGAGAAAAGTCACAAGCTTAGTCAGGAACATGCCAGAGTTGAGAACAGAGGAGACAGGAATGAGAAAGCATGAAACTAGAGCATAAGGCTATATGCTGAAGTTGCTTCCAGCAACAAAAGGAAGTTTTTATGTGGCTTAAATCCTCTTCCCAGTATGATGCACAGCATAAAGGTTTTTTTTTAATTATTTATTTATTTATTTATTTATTTATTTATTTATTTATTTATTTATTTGATTTTTATGCCGCCCTTCTCCTTAGACTCAGGGCGGCTTACAACATATTAGTAATAGCACTTTTCAACAGAGCCAGCCTATTGCCCCCACAATCCGGGTCCTCATTTTAGGCAAGCTGTCTGGGGAATTCTGGGAGTTGAAGTCCGCCAGTGGCCAAGATTGGAGGCCCCTGTAGTAGAGGAATGGCTGGCCACTGATGAATCTGCAGGCCCAGAACCCAACTGGGCTTATTCTACATACACTTGAAACCTAGCCTTGGACCATGACACCCAGGATGGCTAGCAGAAGTATTGTGGTCCATGGGGCTCATTGTAGTGGTTTAGATGAATTAATGTAGATAAGTCATAACTTTGGATTTAATATCATTGACCTCTAACTTACTTAAGCAGAATGATCCCTGGCCAAAACTGGACCTTAAATTGCTCATTATTGAATAAAAAGCCCCCTCACTCCATATTTGTGAATCTGTATTCTCATTAACAGCCTGTGTTAAATCAATAGATACCATTTCCTTTTTGTAATTAGCTAAATGTGAGTATGATCAATTTGTTTGCACAGAAGATCCTAAGAACCAGAACCAAGGCTGGAAGCTCTTTAATTTTACCTGATTTCGAGGGAGGCCCCATCCCCTCCTGCATTGCTGAAATCCTACAAACAAACTAAATGTGGCAAGTTTTCAGTTATCTCACTTCAAGAGGTGTGAGATGCTATGCAATATTAATAATAATCTCTCCGTATTTTGATCATGTTTATGTTCAAGCCTATTTTAAAGGTTTAAGTAAAACCTATTTTAATTAAGGCAGATATAGATTATATTTTGAGAAAGTCATAACCAACCCAGCATCCGCTGTAGGCCGCTCACTTTTATACGGAAGAGTAAAATATTAAAATGATAAGTATAATATCAAAACCCATCTCTGTCCTCAAGCTTGGGGGAACTGAGACACTTTCCCCTTGCCTATGTAGTTTCTGTGCACAATATGAATGTATGTATGCTTTTATCTATTGGGGTTTCTCTTTTAGATTTTTATATGTATAATTGCTATTTTAGATTCTAATTATTAGATTTGTCATTATGTATTGTTTTTATCACTGTTGTGAGCCACCCTGAGTCTACGGAGAGGGGCGGCATACAAATCTAATAAATAATAATAATAATAATAATAATAATAATAATAATAATAATAATAATAATAAACATTTGAAAGAGGTTGACTTATTCTTTTCTTCCCGGGCAAGATGGGGCTGCCTTTTGCTCTTTGACCGCGTCCTCTACAGTTAAGCTTAAGGTTTAACAACTGTCTTCATTGTTGGCCCCAGGAGGATTTCTTTTATGAGGACACTGACCTGCTGTGCACCAAACTAAAAGCCTTGGCCACGGACAGCAACAAGTATCGAGCCAAAACAGACCGACGCAAGCAACGCTCCATCTTCCGTGATGTCCTGCATTATATTGAGGTGCCTCTTCCTGTCAGTCAGCGCTTAACAAACACTACAAAAGCTCTGCTAGCTGGAACTGTGGGAGGTTGGATGGGAGATGTTTCTCCTCCCCGCCTCACCCCCCTTTGTTAGCAGGGCTTATGGCTGTTTGTTTTTCAAAAGATCCTCCGGCAGTTTTATGTCAGTTCCTTATGCTCTCATAATCCCAGATGTCAGAAGTATTCAAGGGAGAATCATCTGTCAGGAATGATGCTTTCATTTTTGCCATGAGGAGGGGACCTGATGACTTGAATGTGTCTTCCAGCTGTAATCCAGATGGTGACTGTTCACTTTTGAGGAACAAATACTCAGCACGTTGAGAGAAATTTCCTCCTTTTTCGTGTCAGCTAAATGTTCCATGGCTGAAGTTTGGGTATACAGTGATCCCTCGATTTTCGCGACATCGATCTTCGCGAAACGCTATATCGCGATTTTTCCCACCCGATGATGTCACTCTCTTCCTTTCTCATCTTTCTTTCTCTCTCTCTTTCTCTATCTTGCTTCTTCCTCTCTCACACTCTCTTCCTCCCTCTCTCAACTCTTTCTTTCCTTCTCTCTCTTTCTCTATCTCTCCCCCTCTTGCTCTCGAGCGGCGGGCGGCAGGCGGGCGGCGGGCGGGCAGCAGCGAGGAGCCGAAGATCGGGGTTTCCCCTTTGCGTGGGCGGCGGGGAAGACCCAGGGAAGGTTTCTTCGACCGCCCAGCAGCTGATCTGCTCGGCAGCGCCGCAGCAGCGAGGAGCCGAAGATCGGGGTTTCCCCTTTGCGTGGGCGGCGGGGAAACCCCGATCTTCGGCTCCTCGCTGCTGCGGCGCTGCTGAGCAGATCAGCTGCTGGGCGGCCGAAGAAACCTTCCCTGGGTCTTCCCCGCCGCCCACGCAAAATCCACCATCTGCGCAGATGGTGTTTTTACTTCCGCACCACTATATCGCGAAAAATCGAGTATCGCGAGGGGTCTTGGAACGTAACCCTCGCGATACTCGAGGGATCACTGTACCATAGTAAATAGGTCCCAGTATCTACCTTGAAATGCTATTTGTTCTGGAAAGGAAGAACATCTGTTAGGGGATTCTCCGTACTGAAGGAGCGGGTCCAGCAGTCACATGGGTTGCTCATGTCCAATCCGGTGGAACTGAGCCTAGTGTTAAAAAAGCTTGCTGGATCCGCCCCTTCCCCAGAATTCGCTCAGTTCGCATATCCTGCGGTTGTATTGTGATAGCTCGTTCAACATTCTAACACCTTCCCTTCGATCTTTCCTTCAAAAGTAGTAAGAATTGTTTATCCTTATTTGTTTACTTGCACTAATAGCGCCAGCCGTTTGTGGCTCGGCTTTTTTCCTTGGGAGAAGTTGCGGTTTCGTTTCCCCCCGGCTGTTTTGCCGTTTACGATCCCCGCTGCCGTTTGTGGATTCCTTTAATCCTTTGGCCTGGAGGTCTTGGTGCAAGTATTGCTTCACTGATTCATTATAGTATCATTGTTAAAGGGCTTAAGAAATACCTCCTGCGGAGTGAGACGCTTGTTTCTAGTCTCCTGGACTTAGTCGATCGCTTCCCCTTTAAGAATTCTATTACGGAGCGATTTTTCGGCGCGAAGGCCTTCGCGCCCTTTTTAAATTTAGGCCTCTCGTGTTGGCCTTCTGCCAGCCGCGTAGGCCTCAGTCCACCGCTTGGATCCCGGAGTGGGCTTTGGGACGCTCAGGCTTAATTCTCCACCGGCTAAGCCTCCAACCAGAGTGCCTTGGTTACTTTAATTAAAGTTTAGGGAGGCTGGCCACGCTGTATTTGGGGACACGAACTCTGGGTTTGCCCAGATTGCCCTCAAGTCTCAGCAGCTCCGAGGCCTCGGAGCAGGATCCATTCCTCTTGGGAAGTCCTTGAAATTCTTCTCCCTAATTATTCAGTTATTTGGCTCAGCCTTGTCTTCTGTTAATTGTCAGACTATGGCTACTTTTCCCAAGAGAGGCACCACTCAAGGTCCCAGAGAGGCCAGGCCTACAGGCGATGAGATTACCAGTATCCCCCAGGCCTCGACCTCCTCTTCTTCAGGGGCCCGCCCCTCGACCAAGGTCACCAGGGCTGAGAAGAGAAGGGACCTAGCCCTACAAAGAATCCATGAACAAATCAGCAAAGCGTTTGAAAGTTCAGGCCCAAGTACTCAGTAGTCAAGACCCCCCAGAGGCTTCTAACCTGCCTCCTTCTGGGGTCCCTGTGTTATCTCTGGATGAGCCAAACCTAGACAGACCCCAACCTAACCTATGGGGAATAGGTCCAGAGGAACCAGATATTATTGAAGATTCCCCCCAGCCAGGATCCTCCCAGGCCTTCAGGGATTCTTCTGCCATTCCTGCTGATATTTCTAGTTTACCTCCTGAATTCCAATCTATTTTTTCTGTGTTATCCAAGGCCATTGATGCTAAATTCTCTACCATCAATGCGCTTCCCTTACCTCCTCCACCTCCTCGTCCCTCCCGCCCCTTGGGTTCTTCCCCAGCGGTTAGAGCTCCTATTCAGGATGAATCAGATTCCTCTCAGGACGAATATGACGATATGGAGGAGGATGAGGATCCCTTTCAAGGCCTCTCAGATGATGAGGAATCCCAAATAAAGGTTCCTTCTCCAATTACTATTTTTCCTTCTCAATTGTTCAAATCTCTCCTCCTCAAAGCTAGAATTTCTACGGGATTGGCGGCCCAGGAGAAACAGGCCTCCACATCCACTGATCCCCCGGAGGAGAATTTACCTTACTTCACAGAGGAACAGGAGGATAACGAGGTAATTCCTATGCCTAAATTGTTTAAAGATGCCTTACTTAAGCAGTGGGACTTCCCAGCCTCTGGGCTTAATCCCTCAACCAAGGACAAAAAATTGTTCAAACTCTCCTCTTCCTATGAGGAGCTCCTATCCTTTCCTAAACCGGATGAACCTGTCAAGATCCTTCACTCGGCGGCTGCTGTGCCAGGCGAAGCAGAGGAAGTCCTCCGCCCAGAGGACAAGCGGATTGAACAAATGCTCAAAAGAGGATTCACCGCAGATTCCTGGGCCATTAAAAGTTCTGCAGCGGCTTCCTTTTTCTCCAGAGCCATGCTTCTGTGGCTTCGCCAACTTCAACAGCATATTCCTCCCGATGACTTGAGAGGTCAACAAGACTTCAACAAGGTCTTTGCAGCTGCTCAGTACGTGGCTGATGCCACTTTACAATCTACTAGATTTTCTGCTAAGTCTATTGCAGCTTCTACAACGGCAAGAAGACTCCTATGGCTTCGCCCTTGGCAAGCAGGAGTACGCCAGAAGTGGCAGTTATCTCTGGGACCCTTGAAGCGCGACCTTCTTTTCGGGGATCTTCTGGATCCACTCCTCACGGAAACCACGGACAAGAAGAAAGTATTGGGTCCAACCACCAAAAAGGCTACCAAAACGCAGTCCTTTCGTCGCCCAGGGCGTCAGCAAGATCAAGCGGCTTCCTATCAGAGATCTCCAGGTCAGTATTCCCCCCGCTTTCGTTCCCAAGGTAGGAACTCCAGGGGCAGAGGTTTTCGCTTCCAAAGGGGAGCGTCCTCTAACAGGGCTTCAAAAAAACCTAGATGGTAGTTCTCCCTCGATTCCCATAGGTGGTCGCCTAGCCCATTTCGCCTCTAATTGGCGTCTCACCTCCAAGGACCCCTGGGTCATTGACACTGTTCAAACAGGCCTTCTTTTAGAATTTGTTTCTCCCCCCCCGAAACGTTTTATTTCCTGCCCTTCTCCCAGGTCCTCCTCAGATTGTAACCGTATGGAGGAGGCCATTTCCCACTTATTGTCCATCAGAGCCATTCAACCGGTTCCCCCCGGTCAGAGGGGTCTAGGTTTTTATTCCATCCTATTTATGGTTCCAAAATCCTCCGGAGGTTGGAGAGCTATTTTGGATTTAAAGAAGCTGAACCTATTCATCAAATATAGGAAGTTTAAAATGCACTCCTTATCATCCATTTTGGCCGCCATCCACCCGGGAGATTTCATGGTCTCTTTAGACCTCACTGAGGCCTACCTCCACATTCCTATAGCCAAATGTCACAGAAAATTTTTACGTTTCTCCTTTCAGGGCAGGCATTTCCAGTATAGGGCGATGCCATTTGGCCTTTCCTCGGCCCCTCGGGTCTTTACAAAGCTCTTGGGGTCCCTGGCGGCCTATATCCGGGCGTCTCCCATTCACATTTTATGTTATCTTGATGATATTTTGATTCATGGGAACTCCCTAGAGAAAGTGAAAACAGACCTTTCTGTCACCATGTCAGTTCTTCAGGACCATGGATTTTCCATCAACTTTGACAAAAGTCATCTCCAACCTTCCACATCCATCTTACACCTGGGATCCATTATTAATTCAGAATCCTCCCAGGTCTTTATCTCTCCTGAGAGAAAATTCAGTATAGGGGAGTTAATTTCTTGCATTTTATCTCATCCTTCAGTATCCATAGTAACCCTGTCTTCCCTTTTGGGGAAGATGGTGTCATGCATAGGCATCATTCCCTGGGCTCGCCTTCATGCTAGGGAACTACAGTGGCTCCTATTACCCTTTCAGAGATCGGGGCACAGCAACTCAAGTCGTCGCATTGTCATACCACCAATCGTTCGCAGATCCTTCAAGTGGTGGAAGTCTCCGGCCATGGACAAAGGATCCCCGTTCAGGTGCCCGGATCAATTTGTCATCACCACAGATGCCAGTCTATCGGGATGGGGCGCCCACGCCCAGGGGATGATAGCCCAGGGCACGTGGTCCCCGGAGGAAGCTTCCAAGCCAATCAATTGGCTAGAGTTAAGAGCCGTTTCCTTGGCTCTGAAGCATTTCTCTCCTCGCATTCCCAACCGGCACGTTCTCATTCTCACTGACAACATTGCCACAAAAAGCCATATCTGCAGACAGGGGGGCACGAGATCCAAGGCCCTCATGAGGGAGGCCCTCAAGTTAGGCCTTTGGGCGGAAAAACATCTTCGGTCGCTCCTAGCCGACCACATCTCGGGGAGCCTCAACGTCCAGGCGGATTGGCTATCCCGAGCAACGATAGACCCAGGAGAGTGGAACCTCCATCAAGACCTGTTCCATCAAATCAGCCTCAGATTCGGCCTACCAGTTCTGGATCTCTTCGCGACCAATGCGAACGCCCAACTCCCTCGCTTTTTTTCCAGATTTCCATCCCCGGGAGCGGAAGCAATCAATGCCCTCCGGAGCCCATGGCCTCCAGGCCTACTTTACGCATCCCCTCCAATTCCAATTCTCCCGGACGTGATTCACAAGGTCCTCACCGAGAGGGCCCGAGTAATCTTGATCGCCCCTCATTGGCCCCGCCGGCCCTGGTTCGCGGATCTCCAACAGTTGTCCGTCCAGGACCCTTGGCGACTCCCCGTTTCGGGGGATATGCTGCGGCAGGGGGCCTCATTCCATCCAGACCCGGAGTGGTTCCACCTCACCGCCTGGCTGTTATCAGGAGAGACTTAGAACTGCGTGGCCACGACCCCGATACAGTGGAGGTCATTTTAAAGGCCAGAAGGGGTTCGACCAATCGAATCTACGACCACACGTGGTCCAAGTTTCACCAGTGGTGTCTACAGGAAGGCCTCTCTCCCCTGTGCATCCCCATACACAGAATCATTTCCTTCCTTATGCAAGGTTTCCATCAGGGACTTTCCACCAGCACCCTCCGGCGTCATCTGGCGGCCATTTCCTCTGTCCTAGCGGGGCCCCGCAGACAGCCTCTCCGCTCCTTTCCAGAAGTTCAGGAATTCCTCAAGGGCATAGCCAACCTCAGACCTTCCAAGGTCCACAGGTATCCTTCCTGGGATTTGCCACGGGTTCTCCATTCCCTCACGCAGGCACCATACGAACCCCTAAAATCGGCGTCCCTCAGGTACCTATCCTTTAAGGTAGCATTCCTGGTGGCTATTACCTCTGCCCGACGCATTTCGGAGCTGGCTGCCCTCTCAATCAGGCAGGACCTTTGTCAATTTCATCAGGACAAGGTAGTCTTGCGACTGGACCCCACCTTCTTACCCAAGGTCAGTTCCATGTTCCACAGAACTCAGGATATTGTCCTACCTTCCTTCTGCCTCCAACGAGACCATCCCTTGGCAATTAGATGGCACACCCTGGATCTCATTAGAGCGCTGAGAATCTATATCCAACGCACAGGACCCTTTCGGAGGTCAGAAGCACTTTTTATAGCCTATCACCCCAGAGTCATGGGTGCCAAAGTGTCTTCAACAGTAATAGGCCGTTGGATCAGAGGGACTATATCTAAGGCCTACGAGTCGGCCTCCCTCTCAGTTCCAAGGAACATCACAGCGCATTCCACCAGGAGCGCAGCCACCTCGGCCGCTTGGGCGACTCAAGCCCCGTTGGAGGAGGTCTGCAAAGCAGCCACTTGGGCCTCGCCAAATTCCTTCATCAGGCACTACAAGATTGACTCTTACGCTTCAGCGGACGCTGCCTTCGGCAGAAGGGTACTCCAATCCGTTATCTCACACGATAGCAATCTAATCCCACCCTAGGGACCATCTATTGGGTATGTCCCATGTGACTGCTGGACCCGCTCCTTCAGTACGGAGAATAGGCGTTGATTGCTTACCTGAACGCCTCTTCTCGTACGGTGAGCGGGTACAGCAGTCACTTCCCGCCCTTGTATGTGTCTTCTTTACCTTCCTATAACCTTTCTTCCTCTAACAATGAGAGTTGAACACTACAGAGCTTCACAGCTGAGCCTAGTCTATGGATTCGCGAATTCTGGGGAAGGGGCGGATCCAGCAAGCTTTTTTAACACTAGGCTCAGTTCCACCGGATTGGACATGAGCAACCCATGTGACTGCTGTACCCGCTCACCGTACGAGAAGAGGCGTTCAGGTAAGCAATCAACGCCTATTTCCTCCCTTCCCATCCAAAGCTGAGGGAAAGGTGTTTGTGCTTTGTGTGCCTCGTGATAAAAGAAGCAAAACACAATCACAAAACAACTTTGTCATAATACCCATCCCAGATATTAGGTACATGGCTGTACGATACTATTCCGTTTTTAGGGTATTTGCATAAAGCTGTTTTGCAACTGTTCAAAGCTTCCTTGGTAAGTTCTTGCACAGCTTTAAAAAGAAAAAACCTTGATCAGTGATGGTGAACCTATGGCACGGGTGCCACAGGTGGCACGCGGAGCCATATCTGCTGGCACACGAGCCGTTGCCCTAGCTCAGCTCCAACGTGCACGTGTACGCTGGCCATAGAAACATAGAAGACTGACGGCAGAAAAAGACCTCATGATCCATCTAGTCTGCCCTTATACTGCGGATTTACCAACCACGTCTGCTGGAAGTTTGTTCCAAGGATCTACCACTCTTTCAGTAAAATAATATTTTCTCATGTTGCTTCTGATCTTTCCCCCAAATAACTTCAGATTGTGTCCCCTTGTTCTTGTGTTCACTTTCCTATTAAAAACACTTCCCTCCTGGACCTTGGCTCAAAAATAGGCTCTGGCTTCCAGAAAGGCTCCAGTGGGATGGGGAGGGCATTTTTACCCTCCGCCAGCTCCAGGGAAGCCTTTGGCGCCTGGGGAGGGTGAAACACGAGCCTATTGGGCCCACCAGAAGTTGAGAAACAGGCCGTTTCCTGCCTCCAGAGGACCTGCAGGAGGTGGGGGAAGTTGTTTTCGCCCACCCCAGGCATTGAATTACAGGTGTGAGCACTCATGCATGCACGATAGTGTAAGTGCACACTCTTGGCATCTGAGGAAAAAACGGTTCGCCATCATTGTCCTAGATGTTTGTCCCTGCGCTCCAGCATCCAGGGCTTTCCACGCATTTGAGTCTAAGGGTCGCCGTTCAGTAGCGAGGTGGGCAGGGTTAACGAAAGATCTTCTTTTGAAATCCCGAAGAACATATTCTTCTCCCTCTGCAGAACGGGGAGTGCCATGAGGAGACCATCAAGTTTGGATTGGAATGCATGTATGTGGACAGCTGGGCAAGGAGAAGAACATACAATGCTTTCAAAGAGGCTCTTGGTTCTGGTGTCAGACACCACCTGCAGGTAAGGAGATGTTGAATGTGTGTGGTTTTACCAGGAAGATATTAGTTTGGGCAGCTTTGGGTAATTATGGGATGGCGATCAAGATGGCAAGTATTGATCCATACAATCATCAGGAACTAATCTTGACTCAGTGGTGTTTAATTATTGCTGCTCAGTTTAAATGTGGGTGATGAAACAGGCATAAGGTTTCAACAGTGGACCACCAGAGTGTGACGCAAAACTGATCTTCAGCTCTAGGGCTCTGCTTCTTTCAGCAACCTCTCCCAGTGTATCATCTAATGCAGTGTTTCCCAACCTTGGCAACTTGAAGATATTTGGACTTCAACTCCCAGAATTCCCCAGCCAGCATTCGCTGGCTGGGGAATTCTGGGAGTTGAAGTCCAGATATCTTCAAGTTGCCACGGTTGGGAAACACTGATCTAATGGGCCTTTCCTTTCTCTTTGTACTTCTCACCCCAGAACAATGAGTTGTTACGAGACACATTTGAACTGGGACCGCCACTAGTCCTGGATGCGGCCACTGTTAAAGCGAGTAAGATCTCACGCTTTGAGAAGGTAGGTCATCAACGCTGCTGATATTTCTAGAGGTTTCTCCTTTAGTTTGTTCAGACTCGGTTTCCTCTGATATCAAAAGGGAAGATGTCAGTGTAAAATAAAAGACTTCTCATTTTAAGCAATGTGTCAGCAATGGTTCAGGGTGGGGAATTTGTAGTGGGTGGGACATTCTATTTTTTATTCTATTTTTAAATTTATCTATTCTGATTTTATGTATGGTGGGACTGGTCCCTGGGTGTCACACGACTTTCGTTGCCAATGACAATTCGTTGTTTTTGACAATGACAATAAATTTATTATTATTTAAAAACCAGGTATTGGGGGCAATTGGAGAGAGAACTGCTGTCTTTGTGCCTTATGAATGTTCCAGAAGCTTCTATTCCTCTGGAATCACTTGCTCCTCTTGCCCTTTAGTTAGATTTAGTACGTCTGACTCTTCCCTTGGGCTTTAGGGCAGAGTTTGTCTTTAGGGGACATACCAGTACTTTGATTGGTGTCCTCAGCTGCCATGTAATTTTGAGTGTCCTTGACATGCTTTATGATTGTTTTTAATTTGTTTGTAAGCCCCCGCCACCACCATCCTTAGGATTTATGGTAATCTTACTAGTTGAAGAAATTAATGAAAATGTTTCATCTAAACATCTTTTTGCTGTTCCAGCAAGTCTACTCTGTCCGTACTGTTGCAGAATTTCCTGTTCTTTCTTGGGTTCAGAATTATGTTAATAATGAGGAATGTCCTACAAGATGCAGATGTTCAGTGTCACTACAACAAGAGAAATTACTTTTGGCGTGGTAGACTTAAACCATGATTTGTCACCTCTTGAGTGTTCTTAATCAGCCATAACTCCAGAGAAGGAGTGGCAATTATTGTCCGGAAGAGTCTTTGTCCTTGCAGGATCCCTGCCCCAGAGTTTGTTGTGTGTGAATCTCTCCTCTTGAGGTTGGACTCAGGGGTTCGGTTGGGTTTGTTGTTGATGTACCTGCCTCCTGCTGCATTACAACCCTGCTTGTGCTGCTAGAGGCGGTAGCCGGGTTGGTGGTGGAGTTCCCCAGGCTTATGGTGCTGGGGGACTTCAACTTACCATCACTTGGTGAATCATTGGATGCGGCTCAGGAGTTCATGGCTTCCATGACAACCATGGACCTGTCCCAAGTAGTTCAGGGTCCGACTCATAGGGGAAGGGCACACATTTGACCTAGTGTTCCTCTGGGGGGAGTGGAGATATGATCTGGAATTAAGGGGTATAGATTTATTTATTTATTTATTATTTAGATTTGTATGCCGCCCCTCTCCGAGGACTCGGGGCGGCTCACAGCAGAGAAAAACAAATCATAAATAATCTGAATACATTTAAAACATTTAAGATTTAAAAAGAAACCCCATATAGTACATACACACTCACAAGCATACCATACACAATTTAAACATGCCCAGGGGGAGATGTCTTAGTTCCCCCATGCCTGACGGCAAAGGTGGGTTTTAAGGAGTTCACGGAAGGCAGGTAGAGTAGGGGCAGTTTCTCCCTTGATGTTTCTCCCTTGTCATGATCAGATCATTTCCTGCTGAGGTTAGACTTTAAGGCACTACTCCCCCATCGCAGGGAGCAGGAGCCAATTAAGTGGTACCGCCCCAGACGCCTAATGGACCCTGAAGGGTTCCAAAGGGAGCTTGGGGAAATACCTGACTCCCTTGTCCACAATCTGTCGGAGTCCCCGGCGGCAGCATGGAATAGGGCAACATCTGGGGCACTGGACTGGATTACGCCTTTGCGACCTCTCCATGGCGGTGAATCCAGGAAAGCTCCATGGTTTACCGAAGAGCTCCGGGAGATGAAGCGCCAAAAGAGACGTCAAGAATGACTCTGGAGAAACAAATCTGACCAAACACTGTTAAGAGCCTTTATTAGGATTTATTTATTTAATTAATTCCATTTGTATGCCGCCCCTCTCCAAGGACTCGGGGCGGCTCGCAACATGTACAAAAACAGAACAATAATATGAATCTAATTAATAATGCATTAAAACAATCATTAAATTCTAATTAAAAGAAAATGTATCAAACCAATCATTCAACAATCATACTGAAAACATTAATTGGTCAGGGGGAAGATCTAAAAATCCCAAGCCTGGTGGCAAAGATGAGTTTTTAAACTCTTTCGGAGGGCAAGGAGGGTGGGGGCAGTGCGAATCTCCAGGAGGGAGCTGATTCCAGAGGGCCGGGGCCTCCACAGAGAAGGCTCTTCCCCTAGGTCCCGCCAGCCGACATTGTCTTGTCGACAGAACCCTAAGGAGACCAACTCTGTGGGACCTCACCAGTCACTGGGATTTGTGGCGATTTGGGCAATAAAATGTTCAAAAGCTGTGTGTGTGCGTGTGCACACCCCTGCCCACACCCCATGCATGCGCACACACCTCCACGCTGCTCCCCCATGCATGCGCAAGGCCGTTCTGAACCCTGGTAGGTGAAAAAAATGGCCAAACGGGCAAACTGGAAGTTCTATTGTGCTGTTTTTTGCATTCCGGGAGGGTTCAGGGAAGCTTCCTAAAGCTCCAGAGTGCAAAAAACAACATAACGGCAAAATTAAAGTTCAGAAAACGCACTTCTGGTTTGCGCATTGTGCTGTTCTTTGCACTCCTGGGCAAAATCAGCACAATAGCAAACCAGAAGAACATTTTTCCGAAATTTTGGTTTGTCCGTTGGGATTTTTTTTTTTGGCTTCAGGGAAGCTTCTCTGAAGTGTCTGGAGGGTGAAATGGCCCTTCCCAAGGCCAAAAATCAGCTGGCCAGCGCACGCATGCGTGTTGGAGCTAAAATATGGCAAAGTCTTGCATGCCCTCCAATATGGCTCCGTGTGCCACCTATGGCACGTGTGACATAAGTTCGCCATCATGGCCCCTAGGGCAAGAGTAGGCAAAATTGGCTGTTCTATGACATGTGGACTTCAACTCCCAGGATTCCTGAGCTAGGATGCTTGGCTCAGGAATTCTGGGAGCTGAAGTCCACAAGTCATAGAAGAGCCAATTTTGCCCTAGGGAGTTGGATAGCATAGAAATTGAAGAAATTAACTACAATTAATTAATTGGCACTTTTCCGAGCTAATTTTGACATATGTCTCTTCTCCTTCTGGCTGCCCCAGCACCTGTATAATTCAGCTGCCTTCAAAGCCCGAACGAAAGCAAGGAGCCGTGTTCGAGATAAGCGAGCTGACGTCCTCTGAGAACTTGTTCCCTTCTCCTCTTCCTGCCTTCCATAGAAGCCAATGAACTACGACAGACCTGGACCACTGTGAACAAGTGTGGAGAGATCCTGAGGCAGAAGCCCCCCACATGGCCTCAACCCATTGAAAAATTGGGCTTGGGCCCTGTCCCCCCTCAACAACCCCCACCTTTCTTTGGGGGCTTTTATATATGTACAGAATAATATTTAAATGTCTTGGATGTTTGAATTATGGTGGGATGACAATGGGCAGGCGCCATTTTTATTTTTTTAACCAAAAAATTTAAGCGAGGTTAGGTGGTGGGGAGATATTTCTCTCACCCCTGCTGCTTTTTTTAAGCCAGTAATTTTTTAACCCCTTTCCCCCTATCTCCATTACTGAATGTATTAATCAAAGACTGAAACTTCTCCCTTTGCCTCCTGCAATTGTGAATTTTCCCAGTGAGGACTTTGGTGTAGAAGGTGGTTTTAGGATAAGGTTATCAACAGCAGCATCCAAAATGGAGGCTGCGAAAGGACTGGTTTGAGGATGGGTGCCTTGGGATTTTCCCCTCTGGTGTTTTTGCTGTGAGAAGGATGAAATGTACTTTAGAGATCAGTGTAGATGATTAAAAGTTAGACTTGATAGCAAATGAAGAATTTATACCTCTTCTCTATTAACACAATTGGTTAAACATTGTTGGCCAAATTATTGTATCCTATTTATCATCATTTGTCATTTTCTTTCTGCTCTTTGGGAGTCAGCTTTGCTCCTCACTTTCTTATTTATTTTAATGGGAAACTACTCTAGTTTGATGACAAAAGGAGACGCCAAACAGGTGGGCCTCAGGTGTTTGGGGGGTTTGGTAGGCCTGAGCATTTCTCTCTTGTCCTGACCAGTGTTTCTTAACCTGGGGAATTCTGGGAGTTGAAGTCCACACATTTTCAAATGGCCAAGGTTGAGAAACACTGGTCCAGACAGGAAGAATTGATCCTATTGTGAGGAAATCATCTAGCCTGTGGTCTGGTAAAAAAAAAAAAAAAGCAGCAGGCCTTTGACACCACCGTTGATTTAGTTTTGTTTTTATCATTCATTTTGGAGTGGGAGAGGGAAAAAACCCCATAATGCCATGTCAGTGGTGCTTCACTTTGTAACTACTTCATTTTTGGCTAACTTTTCACTTTGATTTTTGCCAGCCGGCTTTTTGCACATGTAACAACACAATGTTCAAATATTAGGCTAGGAAACCTTTCTGAGTTGGGGGCACACATTTGTAATTTTGAAATGTCCGAAGTACATACTGAGAAAAATGATGACACTAGGACAGTGATGCTAATCTTTTTGCCGTCATGTGCCAAAAGTGGAGACTCATACAATGCATCCCATGCATGTGTGCTTGACCCCTATGTGTGACCCCTGCTTTTGGCACGCGATGGCATGGTGGGCCCATTTCTCACCCTTCCCAGGCTCCAGAGGCTTTCTAGGAGCCTTGGGACAGTGAAAATGGCCTCCCCCCTCCCCGGAGGCCCTCTGGAGGCCAGAAACAGCCCGTTTGCCCAACTTCTGGTGGGACTGCAAGCTCTGTTTTTCACTCTCCCCACAGGCTTGAGAAGCTTTCTAAGAGCCTGGGGAGGGTGAAAATGGCCTCCTCCACATACACACCCCACAGAGACCAGAAACACCTTCCCAGGGCCTCCTCACGAGCCCTTTACTGACCTCAAAATGGCTGCTGGAAACTCCAGGGAAGGAGATGGGGCCAACTGAAAATCATTTGGCTGGCATGCGCATGTGTGTTGGAGCTGATCTAAGACAGTGGTGCCTGTGCCAGCAGATATGGCTCAGCAGGCCACCTGTGGCACATGTGCCATGACAGCACCAGAACATTAGTCTGTCGCCATGACAGCACCAGAACATTAGTCTGTCTACAAAATGGCTACATTAGTTAAGTTGATCAGTCACCTCAACCTATATGCCCAAAGGTGAATCTTATGTTCTCCCCCAACATGTTCTCTGACATCCCAGTGGGTCATTGTGCAGTTCAAAAGTTATCTTCTAAATAAATATGGTGCTAGAACTTTGTTCTACGGCATCTGCTTTCTATTTCATTTTTTTAATATGCTTTTAAATCACATAAAATGGAAATGGAAATTGTATGGGTGCTGAGGCATATTTATACTCCCATGCACACAGTTCTTTATCCCGGATCATTTCCAGTTTGGTACCCTATCCCGGTCAAAATCATTGTGTCTAAGGCAAAGTTGTTTTACTAGAGATGCACTAACATACCTTAATTTTAGAAACACTGCGGTTGCACAGAGCATGCACATATATTCAGTGTGCTAAACCTCCGTGCTTCTCAGAAAACCTCATTGAAAGGAACACAAATGTAGCGCTTATGTAAATGGTTAATAAGATTCTTTTTTTCAGAAAATCTATTTGGATTTTTCTCTAATATGCTGCCTCCCTGGCCTGTTTTTCTCAGAAGAATAATCTGTGTTGATCTCCTGGACTTTAGACTATGCTTAGCAATTAGATATAGGAATAAATTGTTTTGTTTTTTTCAGGAGGATGATACTCAGAAAAATGCCTGTATATTCTCAATGTCTCCTCGATAAATACCAACTTTTATTTATTAGAAATGTATCCCTCCTTTATTAAAGTAACTCAAGGCAGCAAACATACCTCATACTCCTGATTTCCCCACAACAGGAATCCTGTGAGGTGAGTTGGACTGAGGGGGTGGGAGAGATTGATTTTGAAACAATAACAACAATTTAGTCGTAGATAGCCTCAAAAGGAAAAAAAATCTCAAGGCAAAGACTCCCCTGAGCCATTTCATAGTTATCCCCATGTAATTTTTCCAACATCATGCAAGTGCTTTATGACAGCTTTCTGTATCTTGCCTTTTCCCTGCCTTAAATACAGCCCTGGGATTTCCTGATGGCATCCCATCCAGATTACCAAGATGTAGCCTTTCAAGTTCTGCCAAGGTCATCAAAGTGTTAGCAAGTACCCTCCTGTTAACTTGATCTCATTCACAATGGCTGCTATCCTCTATTTTACAACAAGAGTAGAGGGTATCCTCTTTCAAATGTACATGCAGCTCTTTGCTGGCTTTGCATTTGCTTCTAACCAGTTGCATATTCTTACGTCACAATGCATTTTTAATGGTGATTGCAGAAAGAGAGATCTCCCACACAATTTCCTTACCCTAACTTGAAGACACTTGATTGCCGTTTGCTGACAACATGACTCCACTGTGGAGTCTCCATCTACTGTTGAAGCAGGTTGAAGTCAGTCCAAGGTGTTTCCAAATAAAGGGGCAATTTTCCAATGAGATCTGCCATGGAGCCATTCTAGGTCAGGGGGAAAAGTCAACAAAGGTTGGAAATCAGCCTTGGAACCATTCTAGGTCACATGGCAGAAGAGTCAACAAGTTGGAGATCCATTGCAACACATGTTCACACACAGCGACCTCAAGCTCCTAGTATTAGTGTGTGATGCTTGCAACAATGTGTGCATGGATGTCTGTGCAAAGTGTAGTGCAAGGGGCAAAATTTGCCTACATCCACGTAGAGCTGTTAAACATTGGGCTCACAAGTCAATCTGGAATGACGAGCAAATTTCAGCAATCCCACAACATACTGAACTGCATGGTGAGGCATTTAGGATCTCCATGGATTGTTATCCGATCAGGGAGGTGCCGACAAAAGCAAAAGGAGTTGAAACAAAAGTAAGTCTGTAGAGTTTGCCTACAAGGGGAATAGGTTGACAGACACCATGGCTACAGCTTTACCTTCTATAGTGAGCCATCTGTAGAAACCCAGAAACTATGTCAGGATGCTTTTCATAGACTATAGTTACATAGAAACAGAAGACTGACGGCAGAAAAAGACCTCATGGTCCATCCAGTCTGCTCTTATACTATTTCCTGTATTTTATCTTAGGATGGATATATGTTTATCCCAGGCATGTTTAAATTCAGTTACTGTGGATTTACCAACCACGTCTGCTGGAAGTTTGTTCCAAGGATCTACTACTCTTTCAGTAAAATAATATTTTCTCACATTACTTTTAATCTTTCCTCCTACTAACCTCAGATTGTGCCCCCTTGTTCTTGTGTTCACTTTCCTATTAAAAACACTTCCCTCCTGAACCTTATTTAACCCTTTAACATATTTAAATGTTTCTATCATGTCCCCCCTTTTCCTTCTGTCCTCCAGACTATACAGATTGAGTTCATTAAGTCTTTCCTGATACGTTTTATGCTTAAGACCTTCCAGGATGCTTTTGAAAGACTATAGTTCAGCCTTCAATACCATTCTACTGAGCGCCCTTTTCAAAAAGCTGGCTGACTTGGATTCTTCTTCCATCTGTGACTGCATCAAAGACTTTCTGAGGGACTAGTCACAGTGAGGGCTGGGCCTGTCATATTCACTCTCCCTGAACACGGCTGTATGCTCTGTCTCTATTCACTGTACATGCATGATTGCGTATTGCCTGTCCCATCCACTGTGATCATTAAGTTCGCAGATGATACCACTGTACTGGCGCTTATTACAGGTAGAGATGAAAGTACAAACTGGTGCTTGGGGGGGAAAACCTTGCACCTGATCATCAGCAAGACAAAGGAGATGGTGTTAGTCTTTCAGAAGAAGAGAGAGGAACCTGCCCTACTTTACATCAAGAGGGGCTGTGTGGAGAAAGTTTCCTCATTTAAACAATGGGAGTCTACCTCAGGAAAGATTTCACCTGGAAAATTGATACGATCCAGGTGGCCAGAAAGGCCCAACAGAGACTCTACTTCCTCAGGGTCTTGAGAAAAAAAGTGGAACAACAAATGACGTCCTTTTATCAGTCCACAACAGAAAGTGTCCTCACCCATTGCATTACTGAGGACTAGTGTCAAGCCGCTGTGGTATGCCGGCTTGACATGGATAGAAAGACATTACAAAGGATGGTTAGCCTAGCACAAAACATTGTGGGCTGTCCCCTGAGACCCCTAGATGACATTGCTAGGGCTCGCTGCCTTAGAAGAGTAAGGAAAATCCTCAGGGATGATTCACACGCTGATCAGCTCTTCTTTACCCTCCCACTATCGGGAAGGAGTTATAGAACCATAGCCAGCCACACAAACAGGCTAAAGCAGTGTTTCCCAACCTTGGCAACTTGAAGATATCTGGACTTCAACTCCCAGAATTCCCCAGCCAGCGAATGCTGGCTGGGGAATTCTGGGAGTTGAAGTCCAGATATCTTCAAGTTGCCAAGGTTGGGAAACACTGGGCTAAAGGACAGTTTTTATCCATGGGCTGTCAGACTTCTGAATTGAAAATAACTACAACAACATAGTACAATTGACTTGTGGGCCTGGCGTAATGTGCAATAAGCTCACATGGAGCAGTAGGATTTTGTGTGTGTTAGTAGGATTCACTGGGTCAGGAATTTTTATTTTTAATTTTTATCTTTGTGAGTTGTATTGGGTTGGGGAGGTGCATGAAGGGAGGCTCAGCCAATCTCATGGGACACATGTTATCCTCTGACAATAAAGATTTGAATTTGTGTGGCTGCTGGGTCTTGTGTCTCTGTGACCTTTTCTAATTTTGACTGTCGAGAGACTGGACATCTCTTGCATAATTTTTTTTTCTTAATTTGAGGAGGAAATCATTGAATAAAGGGAAAAAAATTCTGCAGAAAGCAGAACTTTCTTTTAAGAAGAAAGCAGAACTACTATGGGTTTTTAGGGTTGCTATTTTAATATGTCTAGTGGATTTTAGATTTTTTAATTGGTCCATTTTAGCTTCGATTTCTACCATGCTATGTTTTTGTGTTTATTTCTATGTTGTAAGCTACCCTGAGTCGTTGGAGAAGGGCAGCCTAGAAATAGAGATAATAAATAAATAAATGTATTTATTTTTTATTTATTTATTAGATTTGTATGCCGCCCCTCTCCAAAGACTCGGGGCGGCTCACAACAGTAATAAAAACAATATAGTAGTGGAACAAATCTAATATTAAAAAAACATATATAACCTTATCATTATTTAAAAAACCAAACAGCACATTCATACCAAACAAAAAAAAGTATTTAAAAAAGCCTGGGAGAAAGGTGCCTCAACTCCCCCATGCCTGGCGGCATAAGTGAGTTTTGAGTAGTTTACTAAAGACAGGGAGGGCGGGGGCAGTTCTAATCTCCGAGGGGAGTTGATTCCAGAGGGCCGGGGCCGCCACAGAGAAGGCTCTTCCCCTGGGACCCGTCAAACAACATTGTTTAGTCGACAGGACCCGGAGAAGGCCAACTCTGTGGGACCTTATCACTTGCTGAGATTCTTGCGGTAGCAGGCGGTTCTGGAGGTACTCTGGTCCAATGCCATGTAGGGCTTTAAAGGTCATGACCAACATTTATAATTGTGACCGGAAACTGATCGGCAGGCAATAAATTTTCCCACGGGCATTTTTCTAACACAGGGGTGGACAATTAATTTTGCCATAGGGCCGCATGAGAAATTGGGATGGTTTTAGAGGGCCAGACTAATATAATTAATTCGGTTCTACCCAATACTGTATATTATTGGGTAGAACTGAGTTAATTATATTATTATTATAAATTATAATTATATTCTATATTCTATATATAATTATATATTATATATTATATCTTGTACACACGGTTCTTATCTAGAAAAGTTGGACCGACCTCCGCGGGCCGGTCAGAGACAGCAGGTGGGCTGCATCCGGCCCTCGGGCTGCATCTTGCCCAGGTCTGTTCTAACAGGTATTCTATTTTAACCCTGCTGTTCTGTTCGGGTCGTATGTGACCCGAAACCAAGTTTGAGTCCCTGTAAAACATTTTCCCTGCATATCTGAAACTTGAAATTCCATGAGTTTTCATCATTTCAGGGGTTCTCTCTATGAGAATTTTTTTTGGGGGGTGGGGGGTTTCTTTCTTGCTGAAAAAAAAAACCTCCCTAATGTTATGTTCCCGGGTCTATTTGACCCGGACTGCAAATTGATCATTTTAGGTACTTATATTTGGTCTTTTTGAAAGCTTTTTTCACCTGGAAACAGGTTTGAACATTTCTGCACACAATGATATGAAAATTGAAATGAAAAAAGTAAATCTTATTGGTTTATTTCGTGGATATAATGCATGCCCCCCCCCCGTTTTTGTGAATTTTTGTCAATTTTTCCAGTTCAATTTTTTCAATTTTTCCAGTTCAATTTTCATATCATTATGTTCAGAAATGTTCAAGCTACCAATCCCACACCAACTTTAGTAAAATAGAATGGATTTTGCTAGCAAAACTATCCATAAAGTGAAGACTATTTCAAAAAAACGGAGGGGCATGCATTTCATCAACAAAATAAACCAATATGCATCAATTTTTCCAGTTCAATTTTCATATCATTATGTTCAGAAATGTTCAAGCTACCAATCCCACACCAACTTTAATAAAATAGAATGGATTTTGCTAGCAAAACTATCCATAAATTGAAAAAATTCACAAAAACGGGGGGGCATGCAATATATCCACAAAATAAACCAATAAGATTTACTTTTTTCATTTCAATTTTCATATCATTGTGTGCAGAAATGTTCAGACTACTTTCCAAGTGAAAAAAGTTTTCAAATTGACCAAACATAAGCACTTCAAATGAAGAGTTTTTGGTCCGGGTCGTATGTGACCCGAACATAACATTAGGAAGTTTTTTCGAACAGAACAGCAGGGTTAAAACAAGTTTTAAGTTTAGTGGTAGGAAATTGTACCTCCCTATGAATATGTACATATTCATAATCTTTGTTTGAGCTACAGGATTATCCCTATCCCTGTCTTAACTTGTGGAAAGCCAGGTAGGAAATAGCTTTGCTTGTAGGGCTGACATCTGTTATACTTAATGTTTTCAGGGTTGTTAGCAAATGCTTTTTTCTTCTTTTTATTAACCCAAGATAATAACTGGATTCTGTGCCCAAGTCTTGTTCTGTACAGTATATACTTTTATATAGATGGAACTCCTTTTTCAGCAAAACCTGAAGATCAAAGAAGCTTTTAAATTATAATCTTCAAACACATCCCTATGTGCAACATTTTTTTTATTTTTAGAAAAATACATATCAAATAGAGCAGTGCATTTTGAAAAATGCTCATAGCAGCTCTTAAAATACTGCAATCAATGGGAAACAAAGCATATGTTTATGCCGCTGGAGGCCTGGTCAGGTACCTGCCCCACAGTGACCTCCCTGGACAATCTCAAGAGGGCCTGTATTTGTCCTACAAATTGCGGCAACTCAAAGACCCTTCAGTACTTCTGTGGGACTGCTTCTGGCTTTATAGAGATCAGATCATCCAAGCCACCCTTCTTCTTTTCCTTAAAACTGGCAAAGCAATGAGTTGGCTTCCACTCTTCTGCTCTGGAACTAAGGATGGAAGTCTGGCTCAGGTCAGGTCAGGACCTCCACCTCACTGGCATTTAACTGTCTCCATATCTGTAAGCTCACCGCCCTCATTTGCCGGATGGCCTCCTCTTGAGACTCCAGCCACTGGGCAAGATTACGGAGAGACTCACGCTGTAAGACTGTAAAAAGAAAGAGAAATCACACGACTAATATAGGATGCTTATAGGGCTTCACTTTCTGCACCATTTTAACATGAATACATGTCACTCCGATATATCCAAACCTCTCAATCTTTACATTTAAATCCCTATCCCATTTGCAAATTTTGGATCAAAACTCCCATGTCTCTGAACCAATAAAGCCGGTCAGCAGAGATAACAAGTTGAAGTCCAAACCCATCTTACATCTTGGTGAGGAAGATAGCATAGACTCGACTAGGTGTATGAAGCAAATGCCTTCCCATGGCAGCAAATGGGATGGGAGACTGAAGAAGACTTGGTCTTATTGAGAAGGCAGTGGTCACTATAGAGCAGCCAGCCATTTCTAATGTCAAAATGTCACTGTTTGACTGGGGTTGAGAGGAATTGGGGTCATCCTAAATGCAAGGAAGCTGATTGATTCAACTTTAAGGTATTTAATGTTCTGGGAAGAAATATTCCACTTTCCCTCATGGTTCACGTTTTGACTAGGTATAGTGCTCTCTCTCCAGTATGGTTTCTTGAATAAACCCCAGGAGGTTGGATTGGCAGGAAAAAGCTTTAAACTATGGTTTGGACATCACAATGGCTATATTAATATGCTAAAGTAAACTTGCGACTGGTTATTAGAATCTACACAAAAAAATTGTAATCCTCCCTCCCAGCAGTGGGCTGCTCCCGGTTCGAACCAGTAGTGCTGGCAGCAGGAGGCTTCGCCCGTCCACCCAGGACGCTTCTCATGTACACAAGCTGGTGAACTGCTTTAAATGTTATGCAGATACATTCTTATTTAAGCCAGCATTCTAAAAGCCTTCCTGAATTGGTGTAACCCTAATGGCTGACCCAGATAGGAGAACCTAGAATTCTGATGTTTGTTATTTTATTTATTTCTTTCCTGGTGGTAGGAGGAGGATTACAAAAGCTCGTAACCCTATTATATTTGCAAAGAAGGCATCTGGCTAAGTTTCAAAACGAGCTTCCATGTTTATGTTTACAGTGGGAAGAGTGTTCCATGTGATTTATGTAACACATGAGCCAAAGTATACCTCTGTAGATACCAAATTATTTCACAACAATGTAAATTCAAATACAATGGTACCTCACCATACAAACTTAATTGGTTCCAGGAGGAGGTTCGTAAGGTGAAAAGTTTGTAAGATGAAACAATGTTTCCCATAGGAATCAATGTAAAAGCAAATAATGTGTGCAAATCCTTCCGGAAAATCCCAAACTTTAGAAGGGAGGTGAACAGAGGGCAGGGAGGAGCAGCTAAAGGGGGCGGGTGGAAGAAGCAAGGCTAGGCTAAAGGGTGAGTGGGAAGGAAGAAAGACAAGGGGGGCGCCCCTCCCTTTTCTTTCTTCAAAAGACACCGTTTCAGTGCCTTTGCAAGCATGCAAAATCTTTACTCCTCCAAGCTGCCCCTCCCTTTTCTTTCTTAAAAAGACACCATTTCAGTGCCTTTGCAAGCATGCAAAATCTTTACTCCTCCAAGCCGCCCCTCCCTTTTCTTTCTTCAAAAAAGGGGAAAAAAAGAAACCATCCCAGCAGCAGCTGCTTGGGTTCGTAAGGTGAAAATAGTTCAGAAGAAGAGGCAAAAAAATCTTAAACACCGGGTTCGTATCTTGAAAAGTTTGTTAGAAGAGGCGTTCGTAAGATGAGGTACTACTGTACATCCTCAAATATTGGATATGAAAAAAATAAATGTTACATCAGCTGCTACATTTTGAAAATAGAAAAGAGAAGCAGAGTGATTAGAAGAAGTGGGTATTCAAAAACCTATGTTTGTCCTCTTAACTTATTAAGAAGAACCTTTGTGGCATATAATGAATTCCCATCAAAACTTCAAAAGGAATACTCAATTAAAATGCTTTCTTCCCTACGGCGATTACAAAGTAAATACTATCTTGAGCTTTTCATTATCTCCTTAGTTATGTGTAGCCCACGTAACTCCATACTTACCACTCAGGTAGACAGCCAGTGTTGCTAAGCCAAGACTGGTCACAACAAGGACTCCGAGGAGAGCAAAGAAGGCAGTGGGGCAGCAAGCAGGCCTGAAGCAAGGGCAGCAGGTGAAAGTTGAGAGAAGGTGGAAATTCTGGGCTGGGGAAAAGGCTGAGTTATCTTCATTTGGGAAAGATAAATGCTTGAAGGAAGCCTTATGTGGAGGCCCTGGAGTTGTGGACCGTGGCTGTCTATTTCCTGCAGAAGAAAGAGGGTGTGTAATGTATGGAAGTGGAAGAAAAACTATAATAAGATTTTTGGTCAGGGGATTATCCCAGGGCTCTTTAGCCATCTGCTTTAGTCAACACAAACTTGCCAGAAACTAGTATTCCTTGTGAAGGTCAAAGATCATATGGATTGGCATGCCCAGATATGTCAGAAACTGCATGTGGAATATTTATTAATTCCCATTATACTGTTAGCATAAGTTAGCATGTGTTTTGCTCAGGCTTTGCAGTTACAGATTTCTGGTAAGCCTAGATGGTTCAGGGAAAGTTCATGTTCTCAGAAACAGACAGTTTTGAATGAAATCATGAGAAAAGATGGGGAGTTCTGGCTGGCACCATTAAGCACATTATTTTACCTAGCTTCTCACAGGCTTTCTGTAAATATCTATCATATACCTGCAGCCTTATCTATGATGTTGGCAGGCTCATGAATTACAACATCATTTAGAACTGCGCATGTCTATTAGCTGCGTTGGGTCATAGAGAACAGATTATTATAAAAGGCGCTTTGTAAATAAGTTAGGTTTAATAAGTTAGTATACATATACATTTAGGATAGGTTTAGGCATAGTCAGGATTAGTTAGGATAAGTTGACTCTTTTGCTTCTTTTGTTTCTTTTGGCTTCATGGCCTTTTTCTACTAATAAAAGTAAGACCTTTGGCTTTTTTCATCCTGCGATGCTCTTTGTTTATTTCTGAATCTACGGCAATTCAATAAGAAACAGTTCAAACCAGCTGTGAAATCTATTTACTGTTGTGGCCTATCCGCATCCTGCACAGCTGCTCATGGATTCGGAGGACTGAGAGATGGGTGTGGGTTGGTATCCTAAGGCCAGTGTACTTGGCACCCGAATCTGATAGCGAGGAGGTCGGAGAGGATGTAGGGTCAGAGGCTGAAAGCCAACCAGGGCCTGTTGCACCTCCAGAGGTGCCCGTGAGTGGTTCTGGAGACAAGCAAGAGCCTCTTCTTGATGCCAGAGTATGCAGAAGTGTCAGAAGGCATGAGTGGCTGAGCAGGAGGAGGTCCTTGTGTGAATAGATCTCTAGAACACTTGGCCACGCCTTTTGGCTATTTAAGGGTGAGCCTCATGACAAGCCAGTGCAGAAGTCAACTTTCAACTGTGATAGACGGCTGATCGAATCGAGCTTCTGGACTAATCATGTTTAATTACAAATTGAGAAGTGGAATATCTGTTTCTGGGCTTTCTGCCAATTCGGAGTGAGTCATGGTAATGAGAGATTGCAGATCAAAGAGACATATTAGGGAGTGATTTATAGTTTGAGACTCTAATGAACAGCTCAGACTGAAACAGACTTATTTCTTGCTTTCTGATGCATTTTCAAAACATTTAAACCTCCTTGCTATTAAACTCTTAGAATTGCATGCTTAAATCTTGTCAAATTCATGTGTGGACCTATTTCTTGGGAGGCTCATCATTAGGATAGAACACTTACCTTCCTTATCGGTTCAGAAGTGTGTGCTTTTTCACCCTCTGCACATGCACAGAGGGTTAAAAAAAGAAAATGGTAACATCCAGGCGGTGGGACAGGGGCTTGTGCGCCCACCACTGTTGGTTCTCTGAACCCCCAGCAGCTGCCCCTGCCGGTAACACAAACTGGGCCGAACATGTTGCATTTCACCTCTGGTTCAAACAATCAAAGGCAAAAGATAACCTCAAATCTTCTTGAAAACATTCATTCCTTTACTTGATACCTTCGGAATCCTTGATGTCCTCACCACTTCTGATGGAGGCATAGTGCAGATCACTAATAGATTCCACCGTGTGCAAATTGATGTCTTCCATCTCATTATGGTCAACAATCTCCCTATCAGAGGAAGCAGACTTCTTCATCCTGGTATCTGCACAGAAAAGGAAAGGACATTTGGCAGGTGAGTGGCAAACATTCTTCCAGAACTGACTGAAAATTCGGTCTCCTTGTGCTCTGAAGTCCGATATTTGGATATGGAATGGAATGGGATGGAATGGAATACAATAGGACAAAACAGGACAGGACAGAATAGAATTCTTTATTGGCCAAGTGTGATTGGATACACAAGGGATTTGCCTTTGATGCATGTGCTCTCAGTGTACATAAAAGAAAAGATACATTTGTCAAGAATCATGAGGCACAACACTCAATGATTATCATGGGGTACAAATAAGCAATCAGGAAACAATATTAATATAAATTGTAAGGATACAAGTAGCAAGTTACAATAATACAGTCATAAGTGGGAGGAGATTTATGATGGGAACAATAATTTTCTATCCTGGGTGGGGGAAAGGTTGTTGCCCTTTTTAAAACAGGGACATGTCCTTTTTTAATTTTCCTATTTGCTTCCTGCAGCTTTTAACCAATTGAGAGGTCGAAAACCACCGAATTCACCCATTTATTCAATTATGAGTAATGTTTCTAAAATCATTTCACCTTTAGATAAAAGGAAATGTAACTTGGCAAATTACATTTTAAATGTAACTTGGCAAATTACATACATCCAAATTGGATAATACTTGGAATCAAGTATTATCGAGCCAACTGCCAGCATATGAAGGATCATCTTGCTGTAACCTGCAACACCACAAAGCAAATGCAGTAATACAATTTTATTTAAATTGAAACTATGTGCCTCTGTGTGGAATGACCTTAACTGGCCAATGGCCCTAAATTCCGCATTCCTATAAACATTTCAATCCTGCCCCCTTCTATTGATGTTAGCACCTATCTGTCGTAATCCGTATCCTTTACTGTACCCTACCCAGTGTGCTGTCGAGTCTCACACCAGGAAAAGAGCAACAATCTGGTTCCTGTTATCAGAGTCATCAGGATAGTATTTGCCTATTATGTTACCCTGTGGAGCCTCTTGGTACAGGCAAAGAATGAATGCAATTTTATTGGACCAAATACTCTGTGCAATGGGGCGGGGTGAAGAGTACAGTGGATTTGGCTCCGAAGGCAGACAGCCAGACAGCTAGTGACTTAAATCCTCATCTTTTCGTTGCCACATTATTGTTAGCACTGACAGCCAGTGATGACAGTATCTCCCCTTTCCTCTCCCCACAACAGCCCCCCCCCCCCCTGGAGAGAGTTGGAGAAAGGCTGTCAGTCTGTAAAACTGTTGACAGAGATGCAACTGGATGCTCTAGCTGAACTTCCGTTTTTCTCTCCTTAACACAATTCTTTCACTCCAACCCATCAGGTAGTGGTTGTTGTCACAACAATAGATTTCACGTAGGGTTGTCAGAATGAAAGCTTTGCCTGCTGAACCTCTGCCAGGGAGATAGTTGTTAATGGAGCAAATTGCTACCCAGCTGGCAGCTGATCCCTGGGCGGGATAAGTTTCCTGGCAGCTAGCTCTTGGTTCTCAAATTGGTGTCATGTTTTTCAAGGGCACAATGGACACACAGCTTTGACTGCTGCGAATCAGGTAACATTGTTCCTCCGATCTTTGGTGCTTTCTCTTCCCAAAAATCTAAGCAAATTAATGACTGGTACTCATTTATAACCTTATCCAACATTAGCCTTATGTGGGGCTAATAATTGTTTAAAGGCATACAAATTGATGAATATGACCACAACCTGATGAAGTGAATTTCATAGTTGAATTGTATGCTACAGAAAGCATTTTCTCAACATATCCAAACTTTATGAACTGCTCCACATGATGATGTAGCCTAATTAATATTTTATTTTTTTTATTTTTTTATTTTATTTTTTTTGTCCAATACACAATGAAGGTTAAAGAGAATAAACATGTAGTAATATATATCAAAGAAAGGATGGAAGAAAAGATATAAGAATAAAATATGTCAATGAAGAATAGAGGAAAAGATATATGAATGGAAGAAAAGATATAGGAGATATAGGAGAGACAATTGGACAGGGGACGGAAAGCACAGTAGTGCACTTCTGTACGCCCCTTACTGACCTCTTAGGAACCTGGAGAGGTCAATCATGGATAGTCTAAGGGGAAAATGTTGGGGGTTAGGGGTTGACACTACAGAGTCCGGTAATGGGTTCCGCGCTTCGACAACTCAATTGCTAAAGACATATTTTTTACAGTCAAGTTTGGAGTGGTTAATATTAAGTTTGAATCTGTTGCGTGCTCTTGTGTTGTTGTGGTTGACGCTGAAGTAGTCATTGACAGGCAGGACATTGCAGCATATGATCTTGTGGGCAATGCTTAGATCATGTTTAAGGCATCGTAATATCTAAGCTTTCTAGACCCAGGATTGTAAGTCCAGTTTCATATGTGTTAGTGCTTACCAAAATGATAAAGGGTAACTCGCAAACCATTTACTCAATTGTTAATTTTTCCTCACAATCCTGTAACAGTTCTAAAACTGTTATTTTTCTCCTATAATTAATTTTTAAGACACATTGTTATTATAATGAGAGCGTTTCCTGCTGTATCTTACTTCGGAATCTTTTCAATTATTCATGTTTACCTGACAGCTTGGCACTTATTGTATGTAGTTTGTCACTTTTGCTGCATGTCTTTATTGTCATTGTTCTAATATTAAGATAGTCCTGTAGAGTCCTGTAACTCTCTTTCATCATCTAAGACTCATTTAAAAATTCATTTTCTGTTCCCTCTTTTAAATTCCAACTTAAGCTACTTACACCTTGCCAAGTTAAGTTTGTGTAGAGCTGTGCTAATATTCAAGGGGTGCTTTCAAAAAAGATGGCTTTACTTTGTAACCAAACAGCACAAAGCATAATTTTTCCATCCATCCTTTAGGCCCAAGGGGTAGGAAGGGACCCCTGCCTTCTAAGTTGTTCTTTAAGGTGCATTATGCTGATATGTGATATTTGGCAACAAGAAAGAAAACTGTTTAGTAAGTTCATTACATTTTTTAAACTGTTGTTTTTAATGTACAGGCAACATAAAAAGAATATATGTTGGACTGGATTGTTGGATTCCTTCTGGCATTTAGGTGGTTCCTAGGATGCTAGCCTAAATCCAGGAAGGCATATTTTACAATTTTATGAAAAATTTAAAAATATGCTAATTCACCTGAGTCACAAATTGAATTAAATAGTGGCACAAAAAGTGGGCAAAATCCCAGGTGGGCTGTGAATTTTTATGTGATTTATTTATGTATTTATTTCAATGGGGACACATCTGTTTTGGGCACAGAGTATCAGAATCATAAGAAATTATGCCGTTGGTTTTCAGTTATCCTGGATAAATGGGTGGGAGGCCCTGGGACTGGAAATGGCCCCCCACCCCAACTAAAAATAACAATGACATGATAAAAGCCAGCCTCATTTTACCTTTGTGCCATTCAACACCTAATTTATTGCATGGTAGGCAAAAGCTCTAATGGCAAGGAAAAATAATGTAAAAAGGATTAGTCTTTCTCATGACTGTACTGAGTTTTTGGAAGCAAGTGGTGGTGGTGGTATTTTTAAACCATGCTAAACTCCCCCCCACTCCTTTTGTTTTTTGTTTTGGACTTACACTATCTATCTAGCTGTAGTTCAGCAGTTCAAATCTTAACACCAGCTCAAGGTTGACTCAGCCTTCCATCCTTCCAAGATGGGTAAAATGAGGACCCAGATTGTTGGGGACAATAGTCTGATTCTGTAAACCGCTTAGAGAGGGCTGTAAAAACACTGTGAAGCGGTATATAAGTCTAAATGCCATTGCTATTGCTATCTATGTACCTTCTATTTCAGAAGGGGTAAATGCTAGCACTGACCTTTGTCAATGACAACTGAAAGGATTTCTGGAGAGCCATAAAGAAAAGAATCCCTTGCCTGCCACTATTCTATAGAAATTTGCAGTAATGCAGGATCTATAATGGAACAGAACCATATCAAACATAACAATATAACAAAAAAGGGTATCAGGATTCTCAATCACCTGCTGCTATTCCATAGAAATTTATACCATAATAATGCATTATGTATAACTGAGCTGGAGAAACAACAAACAAATATTTGATAAATAACTGCCCATGCAATATAACAATTATCTTTTTGCATAGTAATAGCAACACATTTATCTGAACAAAGTTCTATAAATCAGTTCAAGGTCTTTTTCCTTCACATATTTATCTGCATACCATAAGTTTCTTTGCCATTGACAATAAAAATGGGATGTTTGACCATTATATTTTGAGGGAAAATATTAGAAACGACTCCCTAGAACATTTTTTCTCCCTTCCCAGGACAACAGGTAAGTAGCCTTTCTCTTCCAGCTATACAGCTGCACACAGCTAGGAACTAGAAGGTTTAAAGGTCATCCCTTTGGCATGATAAATATACCGTATGTGCTCTACAAAAGGGACCTCACACAGACCATACCTTCTCCAATTTCACTGGACATCCTATATAGACCAACTTCTTTCTCCACGGTGTCCTGGAGGTAGCTCAAAGTGGGGGCAAGTTTTCAGAAGCCGCTATGCGAGGCCTATCAGGTCCTCTGGGAACAGATAGGGAAGTAAACATAGGCTTCTGCCTGTCGGGTCAGCTGTTTGGGCTTAAAATAGGAATAAGAGAGCCCAGGGAGGAGCTATTGATAGAGTCAGAAAAGAAATGGAGGGTGGAGAGACCATGAACTATATAAGACTACGGCAAATAGTGGAAAGATGATTGAAAAGAGAAGGAGAATAAAAGAGGAAGAAAAAAAAGAATTGCAGGTGTGAGAGACAATTCCCTATGGGTAGAAAATGCTAGATGGAAAGAGAAAATGAGAAGACATCAGAACACTTAGGTTAGAGCAGAGCTTTTCAATTATTTTGTGTTACGCCCCCTCTAGGACTGTTCTGTCAGGCTCTCTGGTAGAATCCTCCCAAAAATGCACAGATACAATTTCAGACACACACACGTTTGAAAATTCAAAACAATGTTCTTTATAATGAAAATTCACTTAAACCAAGCCCTCTTTTGGTATAGCAAAGAGCACTCGTCTCCAAACAAACTGGTAATTTGTACAAGTCCCTTATCAGTTCTGTGATACTTAGCTTGCAGCTGTGACGCAATTCACAGTCCTTCTTCTTTCACAAAGTGAAACACACTTTGCTCTGGTTTAGTTTCAAAGTGGGGAAAAATCAGCACACAAAAGGTCAAAGTCAGTAAAGCAGTCACGAAACACAATGATCAGATAATCCTCCTCAATGGCCAAACCCACAGGCTGCTATTTATAGCAGCCTCACTAATTACCACAGCCCCACCCAACCACAGGTGGCCTCATTTTCTTTGATAATAATCTCTCAGTTGTTGTTGCCAATGCATCGCTCTCCTCATGCGTGGCTGTATCATTAACTCTTGTTCTGAATCCAAGAAGGAGTTAGATAATTGATCTCCTTCTGAGCTGTCTGTCACACTCTCCTCCTCCCTGTCACTCATGTCTTCTTGGTCAGAGGAGCCTTCATCAGCAGATTCCACCGGGGGCAAAACAGGCCTGCAGCATGTGGATGTCTCTCCCACATCCACAGTCCTTGGGGCAGGAGCAGGGCCAGAGCTAACCACAGCATAGGACGAAGTAAACATTCTGCACCTACACAACTCTCTGATCTGGGCCCCAATGGAATTTTAGTGTAAATATTTATTATTTTACTTATTATAAGCTGCAAGTAAACTACGGGCGGGGGAAGGCTGGTCTGCCCACTTACCTGGGAGTAAGTCACACTGAACTCAGTGGAGCCTGTTTTTGGTTAGGCAGGCATAGGCTACCCTGGTTAGGGCCCTCTTTTGAGATGGGGTCAGGCCAGATTAATCAAGCCAATGTTTTGGAGTTACTGGCCTGGCCCGTAAGCACTGCCTCTGCTGGGCACTCACAGTGAATGGTGTGGAAAGAGGCTTTAAGATGTCGTTTGGAGCTTTCACCCAGCTCCTCTTTGTCCAGGAGCAGGTTTGCTATGCCGTTCATGGCTACTGCGGTGCCTGCTGAGAACAACAAGAACCCATGCAGTCACCCAACCTCACCTGGCCACCTTCTCTTCCGGGCTTGGACCAGTGTCGGACAACTGGGAAAACACTCCCCATTCGGGGAATCGATTGAGATGGACCACGCATGTTTCTGTTTCTGAGAGGGTCACATGCACCCCCCCCCTGGCATTGCTTCCTGCCGCCCCCCAAGGATATTATTTAAGAAGCACTTTGTTAGAATAATAAGAAAATTGCAAGTTTCTTCCCCAATACTTTCTGAACAAAAATTCTTTTGAGTTAGGGAATAGTGAGCATATTGACAGCAATTCCCAAGTCTCCGGAATTCTGCACTGCACATCTTAAAACAAGGATGATGATGATGATGATGATGATGATGATGATGATGACGATGACGATGATGATTAACAATAGTTAATCTTCAATTTGATTCAAGTCTGGGACTGGTAAAAACTGAACAGTTCAAGTCTTAACCAAGGATCTGAGAGCTGTTAAAGTAGTGCCTGAGTGTATAGGCAAACTGAGTAGGGTGGCTTTGGCTTTTTTGCAAAGTCAGGATATTCAGGAATTCAAAAGTTCCATGTATTTAGCAGAATATTGCTCCAAGGACTTCTATTACTATCAGAACAACCATTGATTTCTTCCACCATAATTGTTCAACTTCAAATTGCACATCACAATATTTTGTTATTTTTTCTAGATTTTTCTCAATTATTTTTATTTATTTATTTATCTATCTATCTATCTATCTATCTATTTATTTATTATATTTCTATGCCACCCTTCTCGAGGCAACTCAGGGCAGCGTACAACATTAAATATAACAATATATAAGAAATCTAATAACTATAAAATATGAAAATTTACTAAAAAAAATTTAAAACACCCCATGTATACTGACACACATTCGTCCAATCCAATCATATTTTGTATCGTCCGGAGATAATCTCATCACTCACGGCCCCCATGCCCGCCGGCAAAGATAGCTTTTTAAAGCTTTACGAAAGACCAAGAGGGAGGGGGCGGTACATATCTCTGGAGGGAGTTCATTCCAGAGGGCCGGGGCCGCCCAGAGAAGGCTCTTCCCCTAGGCCCTGCCAGTCGACATTGTCTGGTCCACGGGACCTGGAGAAGGCTGACTCTGTGCGACCTAACTGGCCACTGGAATACATGAGGCAGAAGATGGTCCCGAAAATAATCTGGTCCTAAGCCATGTAGGGCTTTGTAGGACATAACCAGCACTTTTAATTGGGCCCAGAGGCCAATTGAAAACCAGTGCAGCTCACGGAATGATGTTGAAATGTGGGCAGATCTTGGCAGTCCCGCTATAGGTCACGCAGCTGCATTTTGCACAATTCGTAGTCTCCGAACACTCTTCAGAGGCAGCCCCATGTAGAGAGCATTGTAATAATTGAATCTCAAGGTGATGAGGGCATGAGTGACTGTGAGAAGATACTCCCTGTCCAAATAGGGCCACAACTGGCACATAAGGCGTATCACCACAACCGAGAGATGGTCTTCTAAGCTCAGCTGTGGATCGAGGAGGACCCCCAAGATGCAAACCCTCTCTGAGGGGAGCAAAGATCCCCCCCCAGGGTAATGGACGGACAGTTGATATTGTCCCTGGGAGGCAAAACCCACAGCCACTCCGTCTTGACGGGGTTGAGTCTGAGCCTATTAACGCCCATCCAGACCCTGACCATCTCCAGACATCGGCACATTACCTCCACTGCTTCACTGAGTGGACACAGGGTGGAAATGTATAGCTGCGTATCGTCAGCATACTGATGGCAACTCACCCCATACCCTCGGATGATCTCACCCAGTGGTTTCATGTAAGTATTAAACAGCAGGGAAGAGAGGACTGACCCCTGAGGAACCCCACAAGGGAGGGACCTAGGAGTCGACCTCTGGCCATCTGCTAACACCAACTGTGACCGTCCAGAGTGGTAGGAGAAGAACCACTGCAGAATGGTGCCTCCCACTCCCAACCCTTCCAGCCAGCAAAAAAGGATACCGCAGAAGGATACAGAAGGATAATTTTTCATCACCTGGTACTGTAATGAACAATGGTGTCATGAACCAGATTCCCCACCTCACCTAATAGTTATGTCAGGCTGTTGTGGGCCAGATGTTCTGTCTGTTCACATCTGAAAACCCCAAAGAATCTTGACTTGCTCACTTTCAAGAACTTTCCCAATTTGGTATTTCCATTAAATTTTGCTGCATGAGGAGAGAGGAATTTGAAGATGGAATCAGGAAAAAAAATACAGAAAACTTTGGACAAAAATGAGTTTTCTAATAATGACTATAATGAGGACTGTTGAGTCTATGTCAATAATTGACTGAGGAAAAAGCTGTCTCCGGGCAGAAAATGTAAATAATACAAGGTCGCGTCTGATTGGATCAGACGCATGACAGTTCCTTTTGGCGCGAGCCACAAACAGTATAAATAGAGCTGTATTTTCCACTGACAGCCAGACGCGTTCCATGCTGAAGGTCACTTACAAAAAGAGCTAATAAAGGAAGCGTCTATCGAGTACTTGTCTGGTCTCCCTTCATTTCACTGGCAACGAAGACCGAAGAAACCACGCGTGAAGAATGAACAATCTTCAGATCGGCCGGGCTCCTGACTATTTCGATCCCGAAAAGTCATCGTGGGACGCCTACATGGCCAAATTCGAGATTTTCCTCGAAGCGGCAGGAATGGGAGATGCCGAAGCCGACAGGAAGCGGGCTATTTTTCTCAACTATTGCGGTCCAGAAATCTTCGACCTCGTTCAAACTCTAACCGACCCGCTCCCGGCGAAATCAGTTCCGTGGGACGACCTACAGGCAAGACTCGCAAATCACTTCAAGCCCACGAAGCCAGCCGTTGTCTTCAGACACCAATTTTCTAGAATGGCACAACGGGACTCCGAGTCGATCAATCAATTCGCTACGCGACTTCGAACGGTGCTGTCAAAGTGCAAGTTTGACAGCCCGGAAGCTCGCCTCACCGACGCTCTTATTTTCGGGATGAAAAACGCCACAGTCCGTAATAAGCTCCTCACCGAGGACGAGCCTACTCTCCAAGCTGTAATTAAATTAGCTCAAACCGCCGAGGTCGCCGACGCTGCCGCCAAAGAGCTAAAAGAGCACGACAAGAAAGAAACCATCTCCAAAATCGCCTCTTCTGATTTCCAAGCCGAGCCTTCAGACGACCTCAGCCCACCAGCCAGCGCCGACAACAACTGTCTCCTGCTGCCGACTGACCCATCCAGACAGCCCAGATACCCTCGCCCCTCCACCCCCTGCTCCGGCTGCCGAGGAAACCATCCACGACAATGCTGCCCTTTCCGGGACGCCATCTGCCGCCGCTGCAACCGGCGCGGCCACATCGCCGAGGCCTGCAGAGCCCCCCTACCTGAGGAGTCCTTCTCCACTCCTTGGCCACAGAGATACACCAACCAGGCACAGCAACCGCGGGACAACAGATTTCCCAGAGGTTCCAACCGTAGGAACTACTCAACCGCTAACCGCGACTACTCAAGAGGTAATCCACAACTTTACGTTAATAGCGCAAATACAAAGAATGGGAGCAAAATTGTAATCTCTCTGCTCCTCAATGGCAAACCATGCAATCTGGAACTGGACACAGGGTCAAAATATTCTATTATGCCTTGGGAAAAGTTTAAAATGTACATGCCTAACCTTCTTAAATCTGACTTAACGCAAACTGCATTAGTAATTAGAGATTTTCAGGGGAACATCATACCTGTTTTAAGAGAAGTGAATGTACCTGTCCAATTTAAAAATGTTAAATGTTCACTTCCGAGAGTTGTGGTTGCGGGGGCTAAACACTCTCTCCTTGGTTTAACTTGGATGTGCCCTTTGGGCATTGAAATTTCGGGAATTTGTACAGTTAACTCTGATAATGATATTCCAAACTTTGTGCAAGAATTTCCAGAGGTATTTAGCCCCACCTTGGGTACTTATAAAGGGGCCCCTATCTCTTTTTCTATAGACCCTAAGGTTCCCCCGGTCAGACTCAAACCTCGAAGGGTACCTTTACCACTTCTACCCAAACTAGACCAACAACTAGATAAGCTCATAGCTCAGGGCATACTAGTCCCTGTTGAGCAAGGGCCATGGGAAACACCCATTGTCACGCCACTAAAACCAGATGGCTCCTTAAGGGTCTGTGCGGACTATAAATCAATGCTAAACAAAGCCCTCCAACATCACCCATATCCAATTCCGGTGGTCCAGCAACTCCTTCATTCCCTAGGGGAGGGGAGGGTTTTTGCAAAAATCAACCTCGCACAGGCATACCAACAACTTCCGGTCGATGAGCCAACATCTCTGGCGCAAACCATTGTGACCCACAGGGGTGCCTTTAAATGCACCAGATTACAATTTGGAGTAAGCATAGCCCCCGGCATTTTTCAAAGCTTAATGGAGCGTTTATTGGCAGGAATTGAGGGAACTATCTCCTACTTTGATGATATACTTATTTCAGGACAAACCCAGTCACAACTAAATCAAAGAATCCGGGAAGTATTGCATAGGCTACAATCTAAGGGATTAAGGGTCAAATCAGATAAATGCATATGGGGGACTAAAAGTGTGGAATTCCTAGGATATAGGATAGATGGTAACGGCATCCACCCCACTACAGAAAAATTAAAAGCTATAACAGAAGCACCCGAACCAAGCAATAAGACGGAATTACAAGCATTTTTAGGCCTTCTTAATTTTTACTCTATCTTTTTGAAACAGAAGGCAACGGCAGCAGAACCCCTACACCGGCTGCTTCAGAAGGGAATTCCCTGGACCTGGGGCATACCTGAGCACGAAGCCTTTTGTCAAATTAAACAATTGTTGACCTCCAAAAGTGTGGTGGTTCAATATAGTTCAGTATTGCCCATAAGGCTTACGTGCGACGCTTCAGCTTATGGGGTGGGTGGGGTATTGGCTCATGTAATGCCTAACAATACAGAAGCCCCAATCGCCTTTTTCTCTAGGACAATGACCACTTCTGAAAGGAATTATAGCCAACTGGACAAAGAGGCTTTAGCCTTAGTAGCTAGTGTAAAAAAATTCCATAACTATCTTTTTGGGAGGAGGTTTGAATTAATCACTGATCACAAGCCTCTATTAGGTCTTCTGGCTTCTAACAAGCCAACACCTCCTTTCATGTCCCCCAGACTAATTAGGTGGGCATTATTCCTCTCGGGTTACCAATATGAACTAATCCACAAGGGGGGAAAGTCAATAAATCATGCAGACGGCCTAAGTAGGTGCCCCATGGCAGAATTAGTTGAAGACCCTGCCCCATCAGAAGATGTATTGATTTTAGATTTTGAAGAAAACCCTCTTACTACAGCCAAAGAGGTGGCTGAGCACACCAAAAAAGACCAAATTCTGCAAAGGGTCATTAATTGTATACAGAAGGGATGGCATGGAGACCCTGAGGAAGCAAGGTTAACAGATTTTAAGAACAAGAGGTTAGAGTTGTCATACATGAAGGGTTGTGTATTATGGGGTGATAGGGTGGTCATCCCTGATAGTCTAAAACAAAAGGTGCTCATTATGTTGCATGCGGGCCATCCTGGTATTGTCAGGATGAAAGGTTTGGCCAGGGGACACTTGTGGTGGCCAGGCCTGGATACCGACATTGAACAGTGGGTAGCCAAATGTGACCCATGCCAGGAGTCACAACCTAATCCCCCTAAAACTACTCCAGTAGAATGGGAGAAACCCACTGGGCCATGGTCAAGGATACACATCGACTTCGCAGGCCCAATTGGGTCTCAGTACTTCCTAATTATGGTAGACGCTTTCTCTAGATGGGTTGAAATAATAGCAATGCATAATATAACCACACGTGCCACTATAAAAGCCTTGTACCATTTGTTTGCAACTCATGGATGTCCGGATATACTGGTCTCTGATAATGGGCCACAATTGACAGCCAGACAATTTGAAATGTTTCTGAGCAATTTGGGGGTCAGACACGCCCTCATATCCCCTTACTCACCATGGGCTAATGGTCTGGCAGAACGATATGTTCAGGTAGCAAAGGAAGCATTGCGCAGGGCAGGCCCAGGGGAAATACAACAAAATTTGGACCAATTCTTGTTAATGCAACACATTACACCCAATTCCATTACACATAGGAGTCCTGCAGAAATTTTAATGGGTAGGAAACTAAGGTCCCCCCTGGACAGGTTGCACCCTCGGTATTGTACTACTAATTGTTATGATTTTATATCTGTACCACCAGAAAGGAATTTGTACCTTGGTCAAAATGTATTTGCTAGAAATTTTGATGGGGGGTTAAATTGGATCAAAGGAAAAATAATACAACAAACTGCTCCAAAAACATATTTTGTACAGCTTGAGGATGGCCGTATATGGAAACGGCACATTGACCATTTGCGGGGGCGCATTGAATCACACCATGAGCAAACCGCTAACGTAAACTCTTCCCCCCAAGCAGACTTTTGTATACAACCTGATTTGTTGGAATTACAAATGGACTCACCAAGACAGGAAAGGTCATCCGGCGACACCGAGCCGTCTTCATCTTCAGAGGTCGGTATAGTGCTTGCCTACGCGACTCAGCAGGCCGGAGCCCAAACTCAGGCCCAGCCGCTCTCAGGAGGCAACAGTGAACCGACCTCCACCATTGAAATCCCGGACTCGAATGATCTGCGCAGGTCAGAGCGAGCCTCGCGCAGACCAAGCAGATTGGAGGATTACATCACATGGCTCACTGATTGACATTGCTACAAACTAAGGAGGGAGGGGTGTTGAGTCTATGTCAATAATTGCCTGAGGAAAAAGCTGTCTCCAGGCAGAAAATGTAAATAATACAAGGTCGCGTCTGATTGGATCAGATGCATGACAATTCCTTTTGGCGCGAGCCACAAACAGTATAAATAGAGCTGTATTTTCCACTGACAGCCAGACGCGTTCCATGCTGAAGGTCACTTACAAAAAGAGCTAATAAAGGAACCGTCTATCGAGTACTTGTCTGGTCTCCCTTCATTTCAAGGATAACAACAAAGAATTTGAAAATATGATGGTAGACACAAAGCAAAGAGTTGGAGAAGAAGAAAACCAGAGGAGGAGGATCAGATGGAAGAAAATATGGACAATTACAGAGATAAAAGGATTGAAGATGTTGAAAATGGACAGATTAGTGGACACATTATATATCGTGATGGTTATATTGGGTTGATTACAGATGTGGAAGGAGAATATGGCAAATTAAAAAGAACAAAGAAAATAGACGGGGGAGATTGAGAAGATCAGGAAGAGAATTCATACAAACAATATTCATAAAGGGGAGAAAGGGAAAAAAGAAAAGGGAAAGAAATTGGGGGTACAAAATGACAAGAGAGAAACTTAGGTAGTTTAGAAAAAGAGAATGGTAGTTTAAAGAAAACAAGTGATTAGCAGTGAAGGACTCCCCATTGCTGGCGCTCCTGGTGTGCTCCCGGTGACCGGTGTGGGTGTGCATGCATCCGGCATGCACGTGCGCATGCGCCAGTGCAAGATTTGGTTTCTGCATATGCGCAGGAAGTAAAATCTCATGCAAGGATGCTCTCATGCATGAGATTTCACCAAATACGCGGAAGCAAAGAACACCAAAAATTGGCAAAATCTCATGCGTACGAGCATCCTTGTGCAAGATTTCACTTCCTGCACATGCGCAGAAGCCAAATCTCTCTTGCACGTGCATGTGTACACATTGGGAACACCTAGAAAACATATAGAAAACATTCTTAGTCCAAAGGTTTGAAACTCCTAGTTTTTGAAAAGCTCTGAAGACCTGGTTTTTCCAAGCCCTATCACTGAGATAGGAATAGATGGCTGCCTGTTGGACCTTTGACATGGCACCAGGTTTTTATTTTTAATGTTTGTAGTTTTAATAGTTTCATCTGGTTTTTATCATGTTTTAATTCTTGTTTGGGAGCCATTCAAACTTCTGTATAAGATGGGCAGCTGAATAATGTTTCAATAAATAAATAAAATTTTCCTCACTTATAAAAATAATTATTTGAATATTAGTTTATTTATGTTAAATACAATTCAAAGCATACCAGTTATTCAATTTTTTAACATCATATTGTAACTATCTTGGGATTGTACTGGAGGCAAAGGCAAATAGGCCAAGTTCATGTTTTGCTTTAATTTATTAGAACAGCCAATTGTGGCTTATTTAATCAATTACGGTATCAAATTAAATTATGGCTTAACCTAACATGTGAATTCAGGAAATTAGGTCTCACATTGCATCTTACAAAGAAATACATTCTTCTCCAAGGCTGCCTCATGCAGTCCTTAGAAGGCTGTTGAATATATTGTTTTAGAGAAAGCATTTAAATATTTTCAAAAGGAGCCAGAATCATACAAATACAGTACCAATGACTACAAATATATAGCAGACTATGATCCAAGTTCACAATGGATAATGGTGTCCTTCCACAATTAGAATGTCCATGAATGTACTGATGAATCAAGTTTATTTCTACATATACTTTAGAGGCCTGGAGGCTTTCTGGAGATTTGACATCCAGGAGATAAATCTCTTGTATGTACAAGGCCAAAAGCTAGCAGTCAGTATATTCAGGGAGACAGTTGAGCACACAAGAACATACTGTAAGCAATATATGGAGCTGCCTTGTACTGAATTAACTTTGTCCATGGAACTTTGTATGGTCCATGGAACTTTGACCAGCAGCAGCTTTCCATAATCTCCAGCAGAAAACGTTCCACTTGGGTTCTGGAAAATACAGGGAGACTAAACATTGTGCCCAGCCCCACATCGGTCAATTTATTTAGCATCAAGTGATGTCTGGAAACCATGTCTGGAAACAGATTGTGTGGAGTTACTTCAGGTCAGGTGAACATCGGGGCAACTGTGTCTCTTCACTTTTGGCATTCTGTTTCCAACTGTTGCATTATTTTGTTGGTTTCAGTTAGCCTTGTTGGTTGTTTGCAGTCTTTGTTTCTCCTTTGCTTCTCCGGGAAGGTTTGGTAGGGAAGGTTTGCCTATTTGCCGATGACTCTAAAGTGTGCAATAGGGTTGATATTCCTGGAGGCGTCTGTAATATGGTAAATGATTTAGCTTTACTAGATAAATGGTCAAAGCAATGGAAACTGCAGTTTAATGTTTCCAAATGTAAAATAATGCACTTGGGGAAAAGGAATCCTCAATCTGAGTATTGTATTGGCAGTTCTGTGTTAGCAAATACTTCAGAAGAAAAGGATTTAGGGGTAGTGATTTCTGACAGTCTCAAAATGGGTGAACAGTGCAGTCAGGCGGTAGGGAAAGCAAGTAGGATGCTTGGCTGCGTAGCTAGAGGTATAACAAGCAGGAAGAGGGAGATTATGATCCCGCTATATAGAATGCTGGTGAGACCACATTTGGAATACTGTGTTCAGTTCTGGAGACCTCAACTACAAAAAGATATTGACAAAATTGAACGGGTCCAAAGACGGGCTACAAGAATGGTGGAAGGTCTTAAGCATAAAATGTATCAGGAAAGACTTAATGAACTCAATCAGTATAGTCTGGAGGACAGAAGGAAAAGGGGGGACATGATCGAAACATTTAAATATATTAAAGGGTTAAATAAGGTCCAGGAGGGAAGTGTTTTTAATAGGAAAGTGAACACAAGAACAAGGGGACACAATCTGAAGTTAGTTGGGGGAAAGATCAAAAGCAACATGAGAAAATATTATTTTACTGAAAGAGTAGTAGATCCTTGGAACAAACTTCCAGCAGACGTGGTAGATAAATCCACAGTAACTGAATTTAAACACGCCTGGGATAAACATATATCCATCCTAAGATAAAATACAGAAAATAGTATAAGGGCAGACTAGAGGGACCAGGAGGTCTTTTTCTGCCGTCAGACTTCTATGTTTCTATGTTTCTATGTTTCCTTTAAAGGTTAATAAGAGCAACTATTCTCAGGATTGATATAGTCAGTTCAGCTTCAAAATAGTTGCATTTAACTTAGGCTTAATTCTTCCTTTCCTCTCAAACACAACATGCAAGTAAGACTCCTGAGAATAATACTATCGATGTGCGAATCAATTCATGCAGTCCTATATTCAATCACCTGTCATGATACTAGATATGAAGGATAATTTTTTAAGCAACTGATTATTATCATTTTTGCTGACAAACAGGACGTCCATTCTGCTGACAAAACAGAATGTCCTTTTCTCATGCAAGACTCGGAGGCCTTTTGATTATCTCTACACGGTGAGATGACCAAAAGGACTCTGAATCTTGCATGAAGTGCTCTGTTAAATGAACCCAATAAATAGTTTGGGAGAAAGAAAAAAAAGAATCCAACCTCTCAATGGACTGAGATGATGTGGTTTCGACCTACTTTGTTTACATACAATTTTAAGGTGTGTTTTTGTGAAATAGAGACATGGAAAAATAATTATGACAGAGCAGATGTGATACAGAGATCTACACATCCATCAACTCTGTGTCATGATATTAAGGAAAAAGACAGAATATGAACTGGCTGAACACCAGTCTTACTTGCCAATTCATTTCCCCATTCTCACTCTCTGTCATGCCAGTAAGGTCAGAAAAGTAAAATTAAACTACATTCCATGCTAAATTTATTGTAATACAAGTACAGCCAAAGACTTAAGCCTGTCTCCCTTAGGAACTGGGGCAAGATTAAAACATAGTAAAACATTGCTGGAACATGTTCATGCTAAGGTTAGATGTAAGGAAAGACAATAGAGAGAAAATAATGAGGTAAAAGGAAGGTAATTATCCAAATATAATTCAAGGATTCTGTCCTCCTCTTCAAGTTATCAGGAAACATTCCCTCACTAGAACAGTGCTTCTCAAATAGTGGGGCATGGCCCCCTGGGGGGGGTGTAGAGCAATGGGGGAGGAGGTGACCCCGAGGAAAATGCTTTATTTGAGGGAGTAGGAATTTTTTGCACTGAACAACAGCACACAGCACAGAGTAGGAGATAATAATAGTAATAATAATTTATTGGATTTGTATGCCGCCCCTCTCCGCAGATATGAATTATAGATAACAAACCCTTAAGAGACACCATGGAAAAATATTTAACAGGGATGAAAAGAAAGGAGGAGAGAGACGGAGATAATGAGACAAACGTAAGTCTCCCGAAAGCTAAGACGAGGAAATATGGTGAAGTGTATGTAACATTTGGTTTCACTGTGACTATGGTGGGAGACGAGGAAAGACCGGTATGTTTACTGTGTCTAAAAATGTTGGCAGAGTAGCCAAATAAATTAAGGCGTCACTTAAACACTTTACACCCCAATCGTTTGAGTTTTTTCAGAGTAAATGTGTTGAATATTGCAAACAATTGTCCCGGCGGAGAGTTGGGGAGGGGGCACAAAACAAAAAATACTTCTTCTGAGGGGGAGGGAAATAATTGAGAAGCACTGCCCTAGGACAAGATTTCTACTCAATAAAGTGCTGCTTTGGAGGAATCGTTATCTTTTTGTTTTTGTTTCTTAGGACAGATATTTGATCCCAAGTCAAAGTCACCATCGTGCACTGCATCATAGACATTGTTAGAGTGTGAAACCTGGTTAGGTTTTGTCATCTCAAAGGCCTCTATCCTCTGTGGCCTCTCACAGTGTGTGCCCGTCCACTTTGGATAGCATTGACACCGAAAGTGATCTTGCATTGACACACTCCAATCTTGAAAATCTGTTATCCCAATGTCTTCTTCCCGTAGCTGATTATCCAGATGGAGAAAGGCTCCTAATTCACTCGGGTTGCATCTCACACAACGTCCATTCCCATGACATAGCTGGCGGCTACATCTGTCTGCTGCTGTCGTCACATTAGCGATGTAAGGTCCCAGTGTTGTGATAATATAACGATGAAGACTCTTGCAGTTCTCCTGGAGAACATAAAATCAGAGTTAGGATTTGGATTTTGAAGAACTCAAGAAGCACCAGGCCAAGAGGAACATCCATTCCAGCATTCTGTTACTAAAGGGACAAATCATAGACTTCCACTCATAAGCGGAACATGGATCACATTAGCATTTTCCACACCAAGTTCTCAGCAATTAGCATGGAAAGGTACACTGCCATCATTGCTGGAAGGCAGCATATAGATGAATACCATTTGATCATATTTTCTTCCATGAATTTGATTTTAAATCATCCAGCTTGGCAGTCGACATTATACACTGCTCAAAAAAATAAAGGGAACATTGAAAAAACAGAATATAACTTCAATAATATACAACTTCAAGTGAATCAAACTTCTGTGAAATCAAAATGTCCACTTAGGAAGCAACACTGATTGACAGTCAATTTCACATGCTGTTGGGCATATTCAACTTTGTACATAACAAAGTATTCAATGAGAATATTTCATTCATTCAGATCTAGGATGTGTTATTTGGGTGTTCCCTTTAATTTTTTTGAGCAGTATATATTGCAGTAGAAAATTCCATAATTTGATTTACGTGATATATAAAATATTGTCTCAACCTCCTATATTTTTATTTATTTATTTATTTTTTTATTTATTAATTGGACTTGTATGCTGCCCCTCTCCGTGGACTCGGGCGGTCATTGTGCCTCTAAACACAAATTGATTTTATATATTTTATTAAGTCGGCTCAAGCTGAAAATGTTACAGGTTTGGGGTTATTTGCACAAGCATATGAACAATGTCCTCTTAAGAAGACCCAACCATGAAAGAATTATAGATAAAGAATTAGTGTAATCTCACTGTTGGGAAAACATATTACTTCATGAATCAACAATCTCTTGCCTAAACCAAAGTTTAAAGCTGGATAGAATCCCTCCAACAGTGGCTGGGAATGCTTCTGGTTTAGAGGAAGTGTTATGGACCTGTTTCATGGTCAAAATTCACCTTCACAATACGGACCATACGAATTTATTTTATTTAGTTATTTATTTATTTGTCAAACATTTACAGTGGTACCTCTACCTAAGAACGTCTCTACTTACAAACTTTTCTAGGTAAGAACTGGGTGTTCAAGATTTTTTTTTGCCTCGTCTCAAGAACCATTTTTTACTTACAAACCCGAGCCTCCGAAACTGTAACCGGAAAAGGCAGGGAGAAGCCTCCGTGGGGCCTCTCTAGGAATCTCCTGGGTGGAAACAGGGCCAGAAAAGGCGGGGAGAAGGTTCCGTGGGGCCTCTCTAGGAATCTCCTGGGGGAAACAGAGCCAGAAAAGGCAGGGAGAAGCCTCCGTGGGGCCTCTCTAGGAATCTCCTGGGAGGCAACAGGGCCTCCCATTGATTCCTATGGGAAAATTGCTTCTTCTTACAAACTTTTCTACTTAAGAACCTGGTCACAGAACAAATTAAGTTCGTAAGTAGAGGTACCACTGTATACGATATTAGTAATTTGTATAAATATAACATAAGTAAAAAATAACTATAAAATGTGGACAATAGTACAGTAGGCTTGGGATGGTAGGCACAGTGGTGCACTTATGCACACCGCTTACAGACCTGTTAAAAATGGGGAGAGGTCTATTGCAGACAGTCTAAGGTTAAAGTTTTTGGGATTTGGGGAAGAAACCACAGAGTCAGGTAGTGCATTCCAGGCATTGATTCACTCCGTTGCTGAAGTCATATTTTCTGCAGTCGAGTTTGGAAGTTTTACATTTAGTTTGAATCTATTACATGCTCGTGTTTTGCTGGGGTTGAAGGTGAAGTCATCATTAATAGGAAGGACATTTTAAAGATTTAACAGATTAACAGAGTTGGAAGGGACCAGGTCATCTAGTGCAACCCCCTGCCCACGCAGGAGACCCTACATCTGCCTCTACCTAGGATCAAACTCACAACCTGCTGATTGTGAGGCAAGGGCTCCACCTCTAAGCCACCGCAGAGGAACCTTTTGTTATATGATTTTATGAACTATATTTAGATCAGAAATATAAATGTTTCAGAAATACTCACAAGTGACTGGGAGTAAGAGAGGTCGCCCCAGAGTACAACCCCAGCACTGCCAAGTGCTGCACTTTCTCCAATTGTATTCACCAGGTCAGCCTGAATCAAACAAAAGAAATAAGAGAAAAAGTCAGGGACATGCCCCAGCTGGTCTCCCAGGAAAGCAAAACTCTGAACTCTATTAAGTTGAATCAAAAGATTTTTTACCAAAAGTGGTTGAAATAATGTCAGGGAGAATCTGAAATTGAACGGGTCCAATGATGGGCTACAAGAATGGTGGAAGGTCTTAAGCATAAAACGTATCAGGAAAGACCTAATGAACTCAATCTGTATAGTCTGGAGGACAGAAGGGAAAGTGGGGGACATGATCGAAACATTTAAATATATTAAATGGTTAAATAAGGTCCAGGAGGGAAGTGTTTTTAATAGGAAAGTGAACACAAGAACAAGGGGACACAATCTGAAGTTAGTTGGGGGAAAGATCAAAAGCAACATGAAAAAATATTATTTTACTGAAATAGTAGTAGATCCTTGGAACAAACTTCCAGCAGATAAATCCACAGTAACTGAATTTAAACATGCCTGGGATAAACATATATCCATCCTAAGATAAAATACAGGAAATAGTATAAGGGCAGACTAGATGGACCATGAGGTCTTTTTCTGCCGTCAGTCTTCTATGTTTCTAACCCACAGAGCACAAAGCAAGTCTTCTGGTTCCCCAAACTCAACCATCCTTACCAGTCCACCGGCAGCCAATGTGATGCAGTTGTTTCTGGTGCTAGGCAGATACCAGTTCACTTTTAGGACACGACGGCCTTGGAAGCAGGCTGGAACTTTCTGGGAGAGAGTCTGCTCTGTCTCCGAAGACAATTCTCCTCCCTAATTCCCAAGCAGCTACAGCTACAACAAAAGCATGTGGAAAATGCCAGCAAGCCTTCCACCCTGCCCACCTCACTTGCAATAGAATGGCAGGGCACAATAGTGGGTAGCAGGGGTGAAATCCTAACAGTTCGGATTGGTTCGGGAGAACTGGTAGCGGACATTTCCAGTAGGTCTGTGAATGGCTGCCCTTTACGGGAGGGCGGCAATAGCAATTGGTTGTTCCAAGAAGCGCCTGGAGTTTCCCTCAGCTGCAAATGCTAAGATTTGAAGTCTACAAATTGTGTTAAAGGGTGAGCTATTGATGGTTGCGTGGAAGGGGAATGAACTACTGGTTGGGGAGAACAGTAGTTTAAAATGTTTTTAAAAAAAACCCTCACCCAATCAGTGTTCCCTCTAATTTTTTGGGGGGGTGGGCGGAAAAGTATAGTGTCTGAGCAGCAGTCCCTTCAGGACTGGGCGGCACAGAAATAATAAATAAACAAACAAACAAACAAACAAACAAACAAAAAACAAATAAATAAAAAACCCACCCTGTTTTGCCTCAGAGAATTTCAAAATAAAATACTGTACTGTGTGTCTATAACAGTGAGCTCATAATAGGGCAACTCTATCAATATCAAAATGCCACTTAAATAGTTGAGCTAGTTTCAAACTAGATTTTGATTTTCTTTCTCTCTTCCTTACTTCCATTCTTTTTCTTTCTCTTTTCCTTCCTCTCTTTCTTCTATCTGTTTCTCTCTCTTCCTCTCTCACTCTTTCCCTCTCGGCTTCTGGGCAGGTTTGGAAAACTCTGAGTTGATTATGATTTTTAAGTGAGCGATTGCTCACTGCTCAGCTTAGAAGGAACTATGCACCCAATCATATTACCCCTACCAAGCCACGCCCACAGAAGTGATGTCTAAAAAATTTGGATTTCACCACTGGTGGATAGTGAGTAGCTCTGTATGAGATTTCTATGGAGATTCTCAGTCATCCAGGTCCTGGTTGTCCCAAAGATACTTTTTCACAAGAGGCAACTGGACTTTTTTCTTTGAAGACGTTTTGCTTCTCATCCAAGATGCTTCTTCAACTTATTTTGAAGGGTATTCATTCCAAAGTGTATTGCTAAATGTCTATGGAGATTCTCCATCATTTAGGCCATGGTTGTCCCAAAGGTGCTTTTTACAAGAGGCAACTGGTCTTTCTGTTTTTTCTTTCTATTATTTCTTCCTTTTCTGTTCTTCTTGGATGAAAGCCAAACATCTTCAAAGAAAAAACAAAGTCTAGTTGCCTCTTGAAAAAGCACCTTTGGGGCTCTGTATGAAAGGTTCGTGTTATAATTTTAGTGATATAAATCTCTGTTAAGCTGGTTTCAATGGAGTGTAAAGAACTATTTTCTGAGGCCTAGCAGTATAGTGTGATCTTTTTTCCATACAAATATCGCAAATTGGTATTTGGATTGAGTGTCAGAATTTCTAAAGTTGTCCAAAGGAAAACACTAAACCATGAAGTGTCAATATCTCTGTCTCTCTCTCTCTCTGTCTCTCTCTCTGTCTCTCTCAAATCTGAACAATAATTTCCCACACCGCCTTACACAGCCCTTCTCTTTTTAAACCTGCTACAGTTTCCTTTGATTACTGACAGCTATGACTTAGAATTTTCATCTGTGTCTGCACAGCTGCTTTTGGCATCCCAGCATTCTACACACCCTGACATTTAGGATGGGATCATACATCACCCCTCCCTCGTCTGACTCAGAGGAGGCTCTGACTGGAGATCCTACAGGCTCTGCAGATCTGTCTGCCTCATCTTCCACATTAACCTCTCCATCCCCTTCACTGTCTGACTCTTCAGTACGCCACACAAGTCTTCTTTGATCTGATGGACCCAGCTCCTCTGCTCCTCTGAGTCGAAATCAGTGGCCATAGGAGCTGGCCATGAGCCAACCACAACACACACACACATACATACATACTGTGTGGATAAGGAAACCATAAATGCCATTCAGAACTACTTTGGGGGGGGAAATGAGAAAAGTATAACAAAGGAATCATGTACCATATAGGTGAATACAGCTTAAAAACAGTTTTTCGGTCAAATAGTAAGATGCAATGGCTGGATCTATCATTACCTTCTTCTCTGAGTGCCCCAGAGTGCTTACCTCAGTTAGATACTTCGAAGAACGCCTATAGGAAACCCTGGAATATGGTATCACAGGAAGCGGATGCTCTGGGCCAAACTGTGCCACACGGAATGCCTCCCCGAGACGGTGATGTATATAACGCTGGCGGTACAAAGCCGGTACTTTCAGTGGAAGGTAGATACTGGGATAGAGGGCTGAGGAGACCTTCCACAACCACATGAGCTGATCATTCCACAGGACCTCCTTTGGATTACATTGGCCGGTATAGTTCTCTTTCCCCCATTTGTCATTGAAGCAATCAGGAAACCTGTAGAAGCCCCACAAACCATGTGGCCTCAGCTTCTTTCCCAGGGCTAGAGTACTCTCCATCAGCACCCGTGCGGCCTCTTCAAACTCTACCTTAGCTAACTGGGTTTGCTCCTCAGGAGAGAGTCCAGGAAATCTTTTCCTCACCCATTGTTTAGAGGCCTCCCTGTAAACCATTTTGGGCACCCAGTTTCTTCTCCAGAGAGGTCGCCACTCCTCCCAGTCTACTACTGCCAGACCTTGGAAGTTATTGTTCAAGAGTTCTGTGATTTCCTGAGTGGCTTTCTCTAGATGTCTCCTCAGGTTAACCTTCTGAGGGATCCCCCCATTATGCCAGTCACCCTGTGGGGATATGTAGGGATAAAGTCCAAACTTGTTTTCGTAAAAAATAGTTATATTTTGTCCAAGGAACACATTGCCTTTGTTCTCCACAATGTCATAGGCTTCCAGAGGTAATCTGATCCCAAAACGCTCTTGACATCTGCTTGTGGGTAAATTCCACACCACAACAAATGGTTTACGCTGGATGATGGGACCGGCAGCGGCCTGCTTCCAGCTATTCCCTGCCAGGGGTCTAACAGATGCAGTACAGAAGGTGATGTAGATCCAGATAATTCTCTCCAGGATCATGGTGGATGGAATAAGCTAGTATCTCTTCTGGAACTTCTCAAGCTTTGTTCATAAATGCATCCCCTGACAAAGAGAAAGGGGGTGATAGGTGAAATAAAATCTGTCTTCCCCTCATTGATAGATCACTTCTAACTCAATAGCACACAAGAAAAAGAGAATTCAAAAAAATTAATTCAATCAAACCACTAGCTACAGAGAACCTTGTAACTGTAGCAGTTAAAATGTCAGGTTATAATTGGGGACACCCAGGTTTGCCTCCTCCCTCAGAATAACCAATGAGTTGTGCTATGGACAGTGGGGCAGATTTAAAGTCACATTACTCATGAATCACTATCCTGAAATCAGGATAGTCACTATTTCTCAAATTGTCACCCTCTCACAATGGTGCAGGGAGAAGAAACCCATATCTATTCATTGTGGAGAAACCCATATCTATTCATTGTGGAAAACTAGAATAGAAATATAGTCAATCAATGAATTCATTTAATCAAGTTATCTGACACATTCTTTGCACAAGCTATATTTTAATCTGGCTTCCTAAGAGCAATGCTTTGTTTATTACAGAGTAGGAAGTATGAAGCTTCTGGCCTCAGGCTCTCTTGTTCAGATTTGCGAGGATTGGTTGCTGTTTTTCTAAAACCCTGGTAGTGAAGAGGGAAAGAAAGGGTGTCAGGATTAAAACAGAAGCCAAAAGAGCAAAAGAAAGCATCACTCTAGCTCAGGTGTCTCCAACCTTGGCCACTTTAAGACTTCTGGACTTCAACTCCCAGAGTTCCTCAGGCAGCTGGCTGAGGAACTCTGGGAGTTGAAGTCCACAAATCTTAAAAGTGGCCAAGATTGGAGAGCGAGATCCCTCTTCTAGATCAGGGGTATCAAACTCAATTTCATCAGTGTTGTATTTAACTTTGTGAGGGGAACATGGTTGGGGGTATCGTAGCCAAAAACCAATCTCAGGAGCCTGTTTTTGCTGGCAGAGGCATTGCGGGCTGGTCCTTCACTGTTTCCAGGACGGCCCCATGGGCCAATTCTAAGCACCCCCTGGACTGGATTCGTCCCCCAGGCCTTGAGTTTGACACCCCTGCTCTAGATCGTAAGGAATCAAGTTGCTTTAAAGAATCAGTGCTATTAGATCAGCTTTATAAACTTCTGTGATCTTGGGAGATAGTTAATTTGTTTGGCCAATGGTTTGCAAAATATCATTTTAATGACAACTATGAAACAGTCTTCCTTGTGCTGGGCATGTACTGTGTGGATCAACCATTATAACAGAATAATATATTCTGCCATTTAGGTCCTGCCTCTCCTTTTGGTAATGGCTGTTGGGAGAGCAGTGAATCTGGCCAAGAACAAATCCCTTCTAAATTTTGAGATCATTATGCAAACTAAAGTATCTAGCTGGTAGGAAAAAGTGTGCCGCAAGAAGGTGCTTCTGAGTAGCACAGGAAAGTCCACTTGTAGTTCTAAATCAATGGCCTGCTGTCTGAGATCAGCTAGTGCAGTGATGATGAACCTATGGCACGCGAGCCACCGGTGGCACATGGAACCATATTTATTTATTTATTTATTTAGTCCAATACACAATAATATACAATGAAGGCTATAGAGGATACAGTAGAGAAGAAATACGAGATATAGGAGAGACTATAGGACAGGGGACGGAAGGCACTCTAGTGCGCTTATGCACGCTCCTTACTGACCTCTTAGGAATCTGGAGAGCTCAACCGTGGATAGTCTAAGGGTAAAATGTTGGGGGTTAGGGAATGATACTACAGAGTCCGGTAATGAGTTCCATGCTTCGACAACCCGATTACTAAAGTCGTATTTTTTACAGTCAAGTTTGGAGCAGTTAATATTAAGCTTGAATCTGTTGTGTGCTCTTGTGTTGTTGTGGTTGAAGCTGAAGTAGTCTTTTGACAGGCAGGACATTGCAGCATATGATCTTGTGGGCAATACTTAGATCATGTTTAAGGCATATTTGCTGGCATGCGAACCAATGCTCTAATTCAGTTCCAGTGCGCATGTGCATGCCGGCCAGCTTATTTTTGCCTTGCATGGAGGTTCTCTAGAAGTCTGGGGGTGGGGCATTTTCACCGTCCCCAGGCTCCAAGTAAACCTCTGGAGCTTGGGGAGGGTGAAAAATAGGCCATATAAGGTCCATATAAGTTGGGAATTGGGGACTGGGAGGATCGTGCATGCATTCACAGGGAGTGGGGCAGCACAGATCACATACACATGCACAGAAGGATAGGGGGCATTGAATTGGCGTGTGGGCACTCACATGCGCACAATAACGTATGCACTTGTGCTTTTGGCACCTGAAGAAAAAAAGGTTCACCATCACTGAGCTAGTACGTGTTCATAATCCATCATAGTGATGGTTGGCTATAAAGTTGTACTTTAGCATATACAATGTTCCCTCAATTTTCGCGGGGGATGCGTTCTGAGACCGCCCGCAAAAGTCGAATTTCCGCAAAGTAGAGATGCGGAAGTAAATATTTTTGGCTATGAACAGTATCACAAGCCTTCCCTTAACACTTTAAACCCCTAAATTGCAATTTCCCATTCCCTTAGCAACCATTTAGATTATTACTCACCAGGGTTATTTATTAAAGTTTATTTAAAAAAATATTTATTAAAGGCTGACAAAAGTTTGGTGATGACATATGATGTCATCGGGCAGGAAAAAACGTGGTATAGGGGAAAAAACGCAAAGTATTTTTTAATTAATATTTTTGAAAAACCGTGGTATAGACTTTTCGCGAAGTTTGAACCCGCGAAAATCGAGGGAACACTGTATTACCCTGGTACCAGGAAGACTCAAAGGTCAGTCATAATTAAAGGAGCCAAGATAGTTGGGTGTGTGTGAAGGACTGCTTACACTAATAGGAGAAAATTAAATCCAGGCACTAGTTTATATTTTAAGCAGCCCAGCTTCACAGTGGAGGACCATGTTTGAAATGCATTGAGGTGCCCCTGTCCCTACTACTTGTCTTTTTTTAAGTGATGCTTTTCATGTTTTATAGCTGCTATTAAATAACTCAAGGACATTGATTATGAGAAGTGGCGTTCAAATCATAAACAGGATAAAATAGATTGGCTTTGGCATGTGGTTCCTATGGAAACCCATGGCGGAGCGGCGACAAACAAAATTCTCCACAACTGACTGAACGGCATCCAGGCAAGTGAAGGAACTCCTCAGGAGATAAAACCAAGGAGTAAATTTTTGAGGTGAAAATAGTGAGGATGTTTAAGTGGGAGCTGCCTGGCAAAGACTGTCGTTAACTAGATCAGTGTCTCCCAACCTTGGCCACTTGAAGATATTTGGACTTCAACTCCCAGAATTTGCTGGCTGGGGAATTCTGGGAGTTGAAGTCCAAATATCTTCAAGTGGCCAAGGTTGGGAAACACTGAACTAGATGACCTAAAATTAAATCCTGGTGAGTAAGACAAGATTGGATCCATAAAGAAAATGCTTGGAGGAATGACTCTAAGGTAGTTATGCAACTTCCCAACCAAGATGTGCAAGTTCCCGTCTGGACAGCTTCCACCTCAGTGGTCAAGTGATTAGAGTGCAGAAGCTACTTCTGCTGATCGAATCTCAGTAGGCTCCATGTTGACTCAACCTTCCATCCTTCCAAGGTGGATAAAATGAGGACCCAGATTGTTGGGGGCAATGTGCTGACTCTCTGTAAACCGCTTAGAGAAGGCTGTAGAGTCTAAATGCTATTGCTAATGCTGCTTGGTGGTTTGGGCTGTTTGCTTTGTTAATACAGTGATACCTCATCTTACAAACACCTCGTCATACAAACTTTTCGAGATACAAACCCGGGGTTTAAGATTTTTTTGCCTCTTCTTACAAACTATTTTCACCTTGCAAACCCACCACCACCACTGGGATGCCCCACCTCCGGACTTCCGTTGCCAGCGAAGCACCCGTTTTTGTGCTGCTGGGATTCCCCTGAGGCTCCCCCCCATGGGGAACCCCGTCTCCGGACTTCCGTGTTTTTGTGATGCTGTAGGAGAATTCCAGCAGCGCAAAAACGGGCGCTTTGCTGGCAACGGAAGTTCAGAGGTGGGGTTTCCCAGCAAGGGGAGCCTCAGTGAAATTGCAGCATCGCAAAAACACAGAGGTCCGGAGGTGGGGTTTCCCATGGAAGGGAGCCTCAGGAGAATCCCAGCAGTGCAAAAACGAGTGCTTCGGCTGGCAAAAGGGGTGAATTTTGGGCTTGCACGCATTAATCGCTTTTCCATTGATTCCTATGGGAAACATTGTTTCGTCTTACAAACTTTTCACCTTAAGAACCGCGTCCCGGAACCAATTAAGTTTGTAAGACAAGGTATCACTGTATATAGTTGAATAAACTGCAGACTAACCTCTTTGTACTATTTTAAAATCTTAGTTTCCATTGATTAGGCTATGGACTTCTCCCACACTGAAAGAAACCAAGATAGGGTAAAATGCAATTTCCCCATTCTGCTATCCAATAGATGCCAACTCTGATAAACCTCAGCCAGGAAAATTATGGGAACTGATCCCCCGCTTCGCTTGGAAGGCACTATATTAGGGCAGGCTAGAACAGAACATTTCTTCCAATCCAAACTTTCTGACTAAATTAAATTGGTTTCAAATGAAAACTACAAACTTCCCATAAGTCAATATCAAACTCTTTCCCACATTTGTTTCCTGGCGGGAGTGACAGGCTTGAAATCCAAACTTATACATTATAGACCCCCAAAATTAATTCTCTGTACAATATTTTGCTCATACTTTGGGTCGGCATTAGTAATTTGATCATTATGGGAATACAGTCCTTTCACCATTTTACAATATTTCCAGTTAGCAGTAAGGCAATAAGTCTTTTTTCCTACCTACTCTTTCACAAGTAGTGCAATGCAACTTCAAAGCCTGTAATTGCATATTTGTCGATAATGTTCCTGTTCCTGTTTTGTTGCTTTTGTTTGATCTGTGTTTTTGTATGAGAAATATACTAATGAAGATTATTTTCATAAAATAAAGTATACACTCATCTAAAATCTATCCACGCTTCTGTGTGTGACGGTGAACAGAAAGAGAATAGCTTTTATCTTTGGAAGGTAGAAATAGCTCAAGCAATGTACTTGGAAGACCAGAAGCAGAATAGTGTTGGGCTCTAAATAATAGGACACTTGAAAATTCCACTTTGATGTGCCGTATTCATAGCTGAAATGAGAGGCATTAAATGTGATTTTGCTTAGGATAAATTATCTTTGAGCTTGATGAAGTGGTTAAAAGCACCAGGCATGAAACCAGGAGACTGAGAATTCTAGCACAGAGCTAACTGGGTAACCCTGGGCCAGCCATTCTCTCTGGCTTAGGAAAACAAGGACAAACCCTTTCCAAAAATCTAGCCAATAAATCCTAGAGTCAGGACAAATTCAATGCTGCCAAATACAAAACTAAAAGCACTAAATTGGAAATGGATTTGATTTAATATTCAGTAATGAGGGCAATGTTTTGTAAAAGCCTGCAAGAATGCTCCTTTCAATCCCCGTGTAGTAGCAATGGGAAAGATCCATCCTAAGCCATCCAATGACGTCTGTCTCTTCTCTCCAGTTTCCAATAAATGAATGTAAGCACCACATTTGGAGTTGAATCCCCAAATTGAACCCACTTATGATGCCATGATACAGGTGTGGCAGTTTAATATTTGAGCCAATGGCCCCCAGACTTTTGTGCTGGGCCAACTAGGAATATAATTCTGGCCACTATCATCTTGTTTAGCAGATTTATTTTTCCCTTGGAAGGGCAATGTGATTGGATCACACCTATGTCCCCAATTATGTTTTCAAAATATCAGGGCGGTGATCAGGTGCCCAGGTAATTGGTTCTTTTGGTAAAGTATAACATAAAAAGCAGACCTACCAAGAAGATAATACTCAAATTTCTTATTTATTTATTTATTTATTTATTTATTTATTCATTCATTCATTTATTGGATTTGTATGCCGCCCCTCTCCATGGACTCGGGGTGGCTAACAACAGTGATAAAAACAGCATGTGACAATCCAATACTAAAACAACTAAAAAACCCTTATTTATAAAACCAAACATACTTATGAGCTGCCAGAAGCTCCTTAATGACGACAGCAGAGCTATTCCAAGGGCAGTCAGTTTCCACAGTATCCAGTGCAGTATCTCCCAACAAGCAATAATAATCCAAGCTTTTTATCAAAACCTGGCACCATGACTTCATGGCCCTGCTGTGATGGTAAGACTGCAAGGCCTGGCCTTGTCATTTGTCAAATGACTGGCATGGGAATCGAAAGTCTGGGACTGTCACAGTGAGTAAAGCTTTGAAACTACGTGAAGCTTTGCCAGCCACCTTCTCCTTTATTCATTAAGCAAGAGTGCAATCCAAGCAAGTCAGCTCTGAATGAGTTCTAAACTTCTAGACTTCTCTTAATATGAAGGGTAAATCAAAATGCGTCACTAAATCCCACAAAATAACAATGGTCATCTGCATTGCAACTACAGGCTTCCCTTGGAAAGGTCTAGTGGTTGAGGCACCAGGCTCAAAACCAGCAGATCAGGAGTTCTAGTTCTGCCCTAGGCATAAAAACCAGTTGGGTGGATTTTGGACAATCATTGCCTCTCAGCCCAATCCACCATACACCTTGTTGTGGGGAAAATAGGAGGAAGAAGATGTCAGTGTTCCAAATAACATCTGAGAAATAAATCAGAGTCCAAACTTTGGCGTTCTTTCAAATTCCAATTTATTGACAGAGCCATGTTGGTTACGAACTGTAGTCAACCCGATACTAACTTTTCCTACAGTTCTCCACCCAGGTTAAGGTTCACCCCTTGTCCCCACACCTTCAAGTTCATCACATGGACCACTCCGGTTCTCTCAACGTCCATGATCTTCCCTTGTACTTCCGGCTGGTGCTAAACAAAGGATGACCTTGAATCACTGTAAAGAATTTGTTGCGGGTAGTATCTTTCCCTCTTATGCAACCCACCGCTCCCCAATTCCCACAGTACTTTTCCACTTGTTGCAGGCCAGAGTCTCTAACTCAAAATGATGGCGTCAGACTGACAGAAGAGGTATTAGGTATGTTCCCCACCTTGAATTATTTATAAAAATAATAAAACAAGATACAAATAAATACAATGATAAATGAAATCATTCAAACAATACCTTTGGTCCATGGTATGCCTATGTAACCTCGCTGCGTCACGATCCAGCAGGGTGGGCATGTTCTGGTTTGTTTTCATAAACATTGCTCAATAACTTTCAATTTGTATTGGACTAACTAACTAACTGAATGAATGAATGAATGAATGAATGAATGAATGAATGGTACTGAACTAGGCACATCTTATGACCAGTGACAGGTGGCTGTTGGAACAGCCTCCCCTTTGAGTCTGGGGTGGGGTGGGGAAACTCTTATTGGCTTTCCACAAAAATGTGAAAATCTATTTTTTCCTAGGTGCTGGGGCCAGGATGTCAGATTTGGGCATATTTAATTATGTGCTGCCTTATGGTTTTTACATTGTGTTATTTAAGTACCAGTTTTATTAGATGGTCAGAGTTGTTTGGTTAAGATGGGTGGTTATATAATTCCCTTAAACAAACAATTTGATCTAATCTAAGGAAATAGCTTTTGAGCTGTCAAACTCTATCCTGTCTTTTAAAACTCAGGGGAAACAGCCATACCGTGAGATTACATAGCAAAAGATTTGGCTTTGTTTACCCAAGTTCTGAAGTGTATGAAGTTACTCTTTAAAGAGTTTCATACTGTAAAGAATTAGTGTTTTGTGATCTTCTGGGGGAAAATGACCTTAAAAAATTACTATAAGCTGAATTTTGATTACCTCTCTCTCTCTCACACACACACACACACACATCCCCATGGGACTTCTTTTAAGTACACATACCTATCATATAAATCACTTTTTCCATTCCATTATTTTGCATGCTAAAGAATCTTTTGTGTTCCACTGAGGGGGACAATTCAAAGTAAAATTTGGCTTTTATATGTTAAGCCATTGTTCTTTTCACTGGACAAATCTAGAATGTCCTTTCTGCTGACAGACACCATCACAAAACCTGCAGTACCTAATGCAAATACCTGCTACCTCTTTTCACATTTTAGCTCAGGACTATTTTTAAATGCAAATTCCAATTTCATCTTCCTGCTGCACTTTGGCTTTACCGACTTTACCATACACAAAGAAAAACAAACTGAGAGGAAAGATCTTCTCTACATAATCTTTAATTTTTGGCTCAAGACTTATTTCTTTAGATCATTTCTTTTGGCCATTTGCAACTTACAAAATCCAGTAGGTCACATAATAAATATTACTTAAGCTGAAGAAACTCCTTTCCTTTATAGTTGTCTCCAGTGAAGGGCTATCAAAAATTTTACTACCACACTGTGGGCGTGGCTTATGCAGGACACCCTGCATTTTCTTTCAACATCTTTCAGTGCAAATTGGGTGCTCTGGGGTAGAGCTCCATTTTCGCTACCCCACTGCGTCCCGCCTCTCGTTCTGGCAGCAGCCCACCCCTGGTTGTCTCTCTCTCTTTTTATTATTATTAATTTTTTAAATTAATTTTAAGAAATAGAATATAAAATTCACACACAACATAGAACAAGTGCTCTGTTATCGGTGCCCACCACCAGACAAACATTCACACCCCACCACCAAATTGGGGGTGTTTCTTATATATACCATTTTAACTCGAGCAAAATATCTGTTTACATATTATAAAGTGATTCCAATTTATTCTTTGTAGCTTAGTCTCAGATTCTACTGGCCATATATCGTCTTACCTTGTCCCATCGTCCCATCAGTTGTCGCAAGTCAGTTTCATTAACCAAATTCATCGTTTTATCCATAATCTCAAATTGAATATGATCTACCATGTACCGGTACCAATTTTGCACTGTCCATTTTGTCGCATCCTTCCAACCCAAGATTATTACCGCCTGAGCGCTTTCTATCACTGCTTGTTTTATTTCTCTAAATTCTCCCATCGCATTGCTTTTAACCAATACTGCCATTTTCTTTGTAATTATCCATCGTGTATTTAACATCCTCCTCTGGTTGTCTCCTCTGCCTGATGGATAGGTCTGAAGAACTTTGAAGCACGGACATTATTTTCTAACATTTCAGCTAATGATGAAAATATGTTTTAGGCATTCCTTTACATAAGTTAATTTTTAAGAATAAATAATTATTTTATTATTTACAATATGTAATACTGTATGTACAATAGAACAATATGTACTATTGTACTGACTATTTACGGGACTGTCTCCTGCCACATACCTCCCAGGGACCTATAAGATCACACAGAATTGGCCTTCTCCGGCTCCCATCAACTAAGCAATGTAAGTTGGCGGGACCACAGGGGAGGCCCTTCTCTGTAGCTGCCCCGGCTCTATGGAACTAACTCCCCATCCCGATGTTCATACTGTTCCCACTCTACTGGCCTTTGTCGATAAGCCTTGGGGTCATGAATCTTAACATCTGGCATGACTGAGTTACGTCTGATTGGTATGTATGTTGTTGATAGATTGGACTTAGGGATTTTATAGGGGGCTATTGTTTTAGTATATGGGTTTATAATGGGGATTTTATAGTTATTAATATTTGACTTCTTTTTATTATTGTATTCTATTTATATTGTTGTAAGCATCCCTGAGTCCTATAGGATTGGGCAGCATAGAACTCAAAAAAATTAAATTATTGTTCTAATGGCCAGCAAATTTTAGTACTCCAGTAATTCTGTTGGCTAAATATGAAAAAGCACTAATCACATGTAAAAGCCAAGTTGCTACTAGAAAAAAAGCACTAACAGCTGGGCAGTATAGCAAATATTTCTTAGAAGCAAATCTACCATGTTTATTGGGATGACAGGAAGAGTCATTTTCGTATTTCTATCAACTCAGCTCACAAACTTTTATGGGCAATAGAAAACAATTTGAAATCATGGCACACTTTTCACAACTTCTTCTGTTTATTCTCTATTCTCTTTCTCTTCTCACAACCTATATATGCAGAAAGGCGGAAAAACATGTTGCAATCTTTTGATTAGTAATTTGGATGGGAAGAGGATCAGATTGAAAATAGCTATATCAAAGCTATATCAAAGTTGAGGTACTGTAAGTTGAGGGCAATGTGAATTTTTATGTATAGGAATAATTTATAAAACACACTGTCTGGCTATCCTTTAATAAAACAATGCAATGGGAAATGATTTTTTTGTTCCATGCTGTTATTTCAGAAGTATCTCCAGTTTATTTTTTAACTTCCTGGTGTAACAGTCTATGTTGTTCTGATTTTCTTTTTTAAAATACTATCTATGCTCTATGGTAATCTAGTAGAGGATTCCAGGTTCAGTCAATGCTCATATGGAGACAAATATTTATGCTTTATATAAAAGGGGGGGTGTTTACTGGTGATGTGTCCACAAGAACAAGGGGACACAATCTGAAGTTAGTTGGGGGAAAGATCAAAAGCAACGTGAGAAAATATTATTTCACTGAAAGAGTAGTAGATCCTTGGAACAAACTTCCAGCAGACGTGGTTGGTAAATCCACAGTAACTGAATTTAAACATGCCTGGGATAAACATATATCCATCCTAAAATAAAATACAGGAAATAGTATAAGGGCAGACTAGATGGACCATGTGGTCTTTATCTGCCGTCAGTCTTCTATGTTTCTATGTGAGATTTGCATTTAAGGAACTTAAAAAAACAAACCACCTTTGATTTTGAAAGTTTTGAGAACTTTACATTTGCTCAAAAAGGAAGCAACGCAAGATTCAGGTAATTCTCCAAGCCACACTTGTTGCATCTTATTCCACTTGCAGTTAACCACAGCATATTCCCATAATCTTGCTTCCCCATCGCCAAACCATAGTTGAGGCATTGTGAAGGCATTGTGTATTTATATGTTGCAGTGTCCAGTGTTCTCTCCCTTCAGTAGCTATAAAGCAACAGCAGTTTTTCTGATATGCTTCTGCAACATTTTGTCAATGGCGGTGCCAGGTGATCTCCTGGGAGTGGAACCAGCCTGCATTTCTGACCTGATCATATTATCCAAGTCAATAATGAGGCCACACCACACCCCTTGTTTTCTGTCTCTTGGCACCCTCCTGCAAGACCATTGCATTCAGGTCAGCAAATGTGATTCTTCCAAAATGGAATTCCACTTAATTTCTGACCCAGAGACCTGGATCAGCCAAATTGCAGCATCCTAACCATGATGGGGAGAACTGGAGATCCGGGGTGAAGCAGGAAAGATCCCATTCTCTCTGCCACTTCATAGTGCATTATTTACCATACATACAGAGAAGAGCAACAAAAATCATAAAGGGCCTGGAGGCTAAATAATAATAATAATAATAATAATAATAATAATAATAATAATAATAATAATTTATTAGATTTGTATGCCGCCCTCATATGGTAGACGGGTGAGGGAGCAAGTTTGGTTGGTATTTATTTATTTATTTATTTAATTAGTTATATTTATTTATTTTTTATTTATTTATTTATTTATATGCCACTCTTCTCCGCAGACTCAGGGTGGCTCACAACAAAAGTGAATACATAACATATAGAAATCTAAAATTAAAACATAGTAAATCCCAATTTCTTTTAAAAAGCCAATCAATCACTTAGCAACCTAAACTTTGGTCTCGATTGCAATGTGTGGAAACTTGTTAAAGAGAGATCCAACCTAGAAGTGAAATTTGGTTATAGAACAATTAATCAGTGGAATAGCTTGCCTCCTGGAGTTGTGACTCACTGGAGCTTTTTAAAAATAAACTGGACAAGCATTTGACCAGGATGGTATAAGGCAGTGATGGCGAACCTTTTTTCTCTCAGGTGCTAAAAGAGCGTACGTGCACACTATTGCACATGCGCAAATACCCACACTTGCAATTTAATGCCTGGGGAGGGCAAAAACAGCTTCTCACGCACCCCCAGAGGCTCTCTGGAGGACAGAAACGGCCTGTTTCCCAACTTCTGGTGGGCCCAGTAGGCTCGTGTTTCATCCTCCCCAGGCTCCAAATGCTTCCCTGGAGCCAGGGGAGGGTAAAAACACCCTCCTTCATCTCCCTGGAGGTTCTCTGGAAGCCAATAATCCCCTCCTAGAGCCTCTGTGTGAGCCAAAAATCAACTGGCCGACACACACATGCTGAGCTAAGGCAACGGCTTGTGTGCCAGCAGATATGGTTTGGCGTGCCATCTGTAGCACCCGTGCCATATTTTTATTTATTGATTGATTGATTGATTGGATTTGTTTACCACCCCTCTCCGGCCCTAGGTTTGCCATCACTGGTATAAGGTCTCATTGGGATGGTATAAGGCTGTGATGGTGAACCTACAGCATGCGTGCCACAGATGGCACATGGAGCCACATCACAGGACATGCAAGGCGTTGGCCTATGTCAGCTCCAGCCGGCATGCGCATGCTAACCAGCTGATTTTTGGCCTTGGGGAACTCCCTGAAGCCCCAGAGAGCAAAAAACTGCCCAACAGGCAAACTGGAAGTTCAGAAAACAGACTTCCAGTTTGCCTGTTGTGCTGAAGCTTCCCTGAAGGCTCCGGAGTGTGAAAAACAGCACAACGGGCAAACCGGAAATCCGTTTTCCCAAACTTCCAGTTTGCCAGTTTTTTTCACGGTCCCAGGCTTTAGTAAAACCTATGCGCATGCATAGGGATGGGGATGATTGTGCGCATGCGCAGGGGGTGTGCATGCATGGGAGGGAATAAGTGGGCATGTGCTAGCATACATGCACAAACCCTCTTTTGGCACACAAACCAAAAAAGGTTTGCCATCATTAGAATAAGGTTTCCCGTGTTGAGCCGATTGGACTAGAAGACCTCTCATGTCCCTTCCAGCTCTATGATTCTGTTTTCTGGTCAGGGACATAATTGCTAAATTGGTGTTCTTCTAGAAGGTGGGCGCCCAATGATGCAGCAGTGTCAGCTAATGCAGCCTCTTGGTATCTTCAACCATTGTTCAAGCTAAGAAGTTACGAAAGCTAAATCAGATCTCTGTTAGGTTTGGCTTGAAGACATCATAGATCAAAAGTCGCCCGCCTCCTATTACCACCATCAGTTATTAATTACCTGTTATTACTATCACTCAGTCAGCCAGCCGATGCAGGTTCCCCCAAACTGGGAGAGGTGCCCCTCTGAAAGGGTGTGTGATTTCTGATCAATGGCTGAGCTTGTGCTTGTTGTCAGGCATCACCCTGCTGATGAGCAAAACTCATCACAAGTATATTGCTCAAAAAAAAATAAAGGGAACTCTCAAATAACACATCCCAGATTTGAATGAATGAAATATTCTCATTGGATACTTTGTTCTGTACAAAGTTAAGTGTTCACAACAGCATGTGATATTGACTGTCAGTGTTGCTTCCTAAGTCACATACATTTTGAAATCATGGAAATAATATTAAACAACTTTGATGAAAAACAAACTGGAGAAGCTGATGGTACGATGGAATAAGGTGAAAGGTTATATGCTGAGTAGAATCTGTGATGCAAATGTGAAAAATAAACTCCAATCACTCTTTCAATACTAACAAATGCAAAGTAGAGCCAAGGAAATATATATATATAAACTAGTAAATATTTGAACCCCCCGCAATTGGTGGTGGTGGTGATGGTTATTGTCGGTCGGGTGATGGGCACATGCACTGTGCACTGTTTTATGTTTGTTTTATGTAACAATACTTACAAAATCAATAAAAATATATTTTTTTAAAAAAAGTGTTGCTTCCTAAGTGGACAGATTGATTTCACAGAAGTTTGATTTACTTGGAGTTATATTGTGTTGCTTAAGTGTTCCATTTTTTTTTTTGGGGGGGGGGCAGTGTACATGTCTATGGAGTCTCAGCCATCCATGTCATAGTTTAGTTGTCCCAAAGGTGCTTTTACAAGGGGCAACTGGACTTTCTTGTTTTTCTTTGAAGATGTTGATAAGATGAGATCTGAAATGTCTTCAAAGAAAAACCAGAAAGTCCGGTTTGCCCCTTGAAAAAGCACATTTGGGTCATCGTAACTACAGCAGTACAAGGACTGGAAACCGGTTTCTCCATCAGCTAGGGCTGTTGAGAAGACAGACAGGCTTCCCTGCGTTGAAAATGGGAAGTGCATTCTCCAGCCAAAAGCCAGAAGAAATGATGATGATGATGATATTATTATTATTTAGATTTGTATGCCGCCCCTCTCCGTAAACTTGGGGCGGCTCACAACAATAACAAGAACAATGTAAAAAACAAATCTAATACAGTAATTTAAAAAACACTAAAAAACCCATTATTAAAAGCAAACACACACACAAACATACCATGTATAAACTGTATAAGCCCGGGGGAGATGTGTCAGTTCCCCCATGCCTGACGACAGAGATGGGTCTTAAGAACTTTACGAAAGGCAAGGAGGGTGGGGGCAACTCTGATATCTGGGGGGGGAGTTGGTTCCAAAGGGTCGGGGCCGCCACAGAGAAGGCTCTTCCCCTGGGTCCCACCAAATGACATTGTTTAGTTGACGGGACCCGGAGAAGGCCAACTCTGTGGGACCTAACTGGTCGCTGGGATTATAATCAGGGCTGTTAAAGATGGCAGCAAAGGGATGGCTAGTTGGTCTTCTAGCTCAGGCATGGAGGAGAGCACTTTTGAGCTGTGCGGAAGGAACGTTTAGTCCCATGATAACACCTGCCACGGGTGATACACGGAGCCCTATCAGAGGGTACGTGAGACGTTGCCGTATGTCAGCTCCAGCATGCATGCTTGTGTGTTGGCCAGCTGCTTTTCAGCTTTGGGGAAGGCCATTTTGTCCTCCGTATGCTTCAGGGTAGCTTCCCTAAAGCCCAGAATGCAAAAATAATCACCCAATGGCAAACCGGAAGTTCAGAAAAATGGACTTCCGGTTTGCCCACTGTGCTGTTTTTTCCACTCCAAAGGGTTCAGGGAAACTTAATGAAGCTCCGGAGTGCGAAAAACAGCCCAACGGAAGTTCAGGAAACACATAACTCTGGCAATAATTGCTGAATTTCAATGAGAATCAAGGGGTGGCCTTCAAAGTGTACTTAACATATATAGTTGTGGTTGGCTCTGGGCCAGCTCCAAGGACTGTGGGGGTTGATGTGAGCGAATCCTCCCATTGTCAGAGGCCCGTTTTGCTGCCGGTTGCTTCCGACAGTGAAGCGTCTGGGGAGGATTCTGAAAGTGAAGTGGGGTCGACGGAGGAGGTGAGGACAGGCAGCCCATTAGATAATTGCCCCGTTAGTGAATCATCTTCCTTATCATCATTAGATTCTGAAGGGGAGACATTCATAGATGTGCGCAGACGCAGGGTGATGTCAAGGGAAGAACAACTGCGTAAATATTACAGGAAATAAGGGAGATCACCTGTGGCCGGGGTAATTAGGCGAATGGGGCTGCTGTGTTAAATAGCCAGCGTTGCTGCCTCTGGGCGTGGAAGTTTATCCGTTTGATGATAGTGAGAACTGCGTTTTACATCAGGATTTCACAAGGAATCTTTGACCTGTTTCAAGACTTTTATTATTTATTTATTTATTTATTTATTTATTGATTATTTAGATTTGTATGCCGCCCCTCTCTGCAGACTCGGGGCGGCTCACAACAAAATAAAACAATTCATGACAAATCTAAATTATAATTTAAAATATTTAAAAAAACCCATTTACTAAGCAAACATACATACAAACATACCATGCATAAATTGTATATGCCCGGGGGAGATGTCTCAGTTCCCCCATGCCTGACGACAAAGGTGGGTTTTAAGGAGCTTATGAAAGGCAAGGCGAGTAGGGGCAGTTCTAATCTCTGGGGGGAGTTGGTTCCAGAGAGTCGGGGCCGCCACAGAGAAGGCTCTTCCCCTGGGGCCCGCCAACCGACATGGTTTAGTTGACGGGACCCGGAGAAGGCCCACTCTGTGGGACCTAATCGGTCGCTGGGATTCGTGCAGCAGAAGGCGGTCTCGGAGATATTCTGGTCCAATGCCATGAAGGGCTTTAAAGGTCATAACTAACACTTTGAATTGTGACCGGAAATTGATCGGCAACCAATGCAGACTGCGGAGTGTTGGTGAAACATGGGCATACCTAGGTAAGCCCATGACTGCTCTCGCAGCTGCATTCTGCATGATCTGAAGTTTCCGAACACTTTTCAAAGGTAGCCCCATGTAGAGAGCATTAGAGTAGTCGAACCTCGAGGTGATGAGAGCATGAGTGACTGTGAGCAGTGAGTCCCGGTCCAGATAGGGCCGCAACTGGTGCACCAGGCGAACCTGGGCAAACGTCCCCCTCGCCACAGCTGAAAGATGGTTCTCTAATGTGAGCTGTGGATCGAGGAGGACGCCCAAGTTGCAGACCCTCTCCGAGGGGGTCAATAATTCCCCCCCCAGGGTGATGGACAGACAGATGAGATTGTCCTTGGGAGGCAGAACCCACAGCCACTCCATCTTATCAGGGTTGAGTTTGAGTCTGTTGACACCCATCCAGGCCCCAACAGCCTCCAGACACCGGCACATCACTTCCACTGCTTCGTTGACTGGACATGGGGTGGAGATGTAAAGCTGGGTATCATCAGCGTACTGATGATACCTCACCCCATGCCCTTGGATGATCTCACCCAGGACTCTTGGACTAACTCAGTTTTTGACTCAAGGACTCTGAAAAGGGGTAGCTGTGACATCTTCACAGCTGCTTTTTATCTGCTGTTTTTGTTTTGTGTTCTTCATAGCGTTCAAGGCTGTTGACTTGTGGGAGAGCACTTTAACTGACTAACAGTGTGTTTGGAAGTATTTTCCCTTTGATAAAACAACTTTAGTTCCTTTACAAACATGTGTGTTTGAATTTCTCTTTTTGGACTTAATTGGGGGCGCGCAACGAGAAGCCCGCCAGAACATATACTGTAGTCTTCTTAGCATCTTGAACTTTCAACCAAATGGAACTTGATAAGGAAAAACAACAGAAAACCAAATACATTGTTTTATTCATTTTAAATGGCGATCTTTTGTCTCACAAAGCCAGGCTTTCCTTTTAAAACAAGAAAGGCTTTCTTTTTTCTTCCTTTATTCCATCTTTATTGCACAGTCACATGATGAGGGGGAGGGGAAATCAGATATCCTTCTTCATCCAGAATATGGGTTTCCCTTTCAAATCCCGATAAGGTGTTTCTAAAAGCGTCTGTTCTTCAAATGCATTCTCCAAAACCCTGGGAGAGGGAGGTTTCCCGGAGCTTGGCTGTCCTAGTGAAAAGGCTCTTGGCGGAGGCACTGGAAGTGGGAGGAGAGGAGGAGGAGGAGGAGAGGGTGGAAGAGTTGGGGCAGCAGAAGCAAACGGGGAGGCTGACGGTGAAGAGTGAACCAGAGCGTTGCTGGACTGGAGAGAGGATGGGTGGGGACCAGACAACGGAAGACGGGAAGAAATGGTAGCTGTCCCTGAAGGATAAGAGCAAGAAGGCAATGAAGGGGGCGCTACTGAGCCAAAAGGAGAAGAAGAAAGAGGTGCAGCACATGGCGAAGGAGGGAGGTTTGCTCCGCATCTGCTTTGGTAAGATGCATTTGTATTATGCTTCCCAGATTGTACAGGAAGCTCCGTCGTACTTCGAGGGGTAGAGAAGTTCTCCAAAAATCCCATAGGTACCAGAGAACTGATGAATCCAGTCCACTGGACAGGCTTGGACAAGCTATAGCCCAGGTGGGCATAAAAATGCTGCTTGTCATGCGTGGTGAGATACAGATGCTGGTAGCCGTGGGCTTTGGCAAAGTTCTCAACAGCTTCCATCAACTTCCGGCCGTAGCCCTTCCCGCGGAGAGCCTTGGCAACCACCACGGTCTCCACAAATAAACTGTTGGGTTGGCCAATCACACGGGATAACCTGGCATGTCCCAGAAGTTGGCACTGGGTGTTGGACGTCTTCCCTTCGGCAGTTTCCTCCGTGAGCCTCGAAGTTCTGATCAGTACTAGGCACATGGGGAAGTTGTCGCTCGATTTTTGCAGGGAGTGGATACGAGAAGTCCGGCTCCGTTTCCACTCTTCGTTGATGAGGTCAGCACAAGCCTCCAGGAGGTCAGGCCTCTTGTGAAGGGGGACTGCTGTGAGCATCTCGGAAACCGAACCCATTTTTTCTCACCGTGATGAAACTTCACAAGCGAGAGGGGGAGAGTTTGGCGCACTCCTGAAAGCACAAACGCAATGAAATGTGCTTGCAATACATACTTACTTACTTGGCAGAGTTAATCATCTCATTGACATTACAGGGAAACATCAAGTTCCTTGCTTTGTTTTGCCTAGATTAAACCCAAATTAGCGTCCTCGAAAATACGCCCAAACAGCAACAAAAGGACTTCATACAGAAATCCATTTAACAGCCACATACTGTACATTGAAATAAACATTATCTGCACCACCCACCATCATTCTATTATCCCAGCAATTTCCCCAACCTGATCCAGTAGTTTCAAGAAAGATTGGGGTGCAACTTCCGTTTGTGGGCCTGATAGCTGAACATGAACAAAATTACCATTTGTTAACCAACAAGCAGAATGTCTATATGTCCTACCACTCTAAATAAGACATGCAAATGCTAGAGATTACATATAGTTGCATGATATTAAGAAAAAAACAGTCTAGTAACTCACACCCTCTTCATTGGAAATAATATACTGCTCAAAAAAAATAAAGGCAACATTCAAACAACACATCCTAGCTCTGAATGAATGATTCTCATTGAATACTTTGTTCTGTTCAAAGTTGAATGTGCACAACAGTGTGTGAAAATGATTCTCAATCAGTTTTGGTTCCTAAGTGGACAGTTTGATTTCACAGAAGTATGATTTACTTGGAGTTATATTGTGTTGTTTAAGTGTTCCCTTTATTTTTTTGAGCGGTGTACATAAATTCTATTATTTTTAAAATACAAAAAGAAGGTTGTAGGATTCCTCTTTATCCAGCAATAGAAGACCATTATTTTTTCAAAAATATGTTACTCTCTCTGTAAAACCTTTGCTGAAATACCTGGATCACCTGGTCACAAAAGATGGTCTCTGTGTTAAAAAAGCAATCTACTCTAAAGGAACCCAGAAGTCCAATTTGCTCTTTTATCTTCTCTCAACAGTGAAGGTGAATCTAGTTGTTTTAGGTAGGAAACAAGCCTTGCGTTTAAAATGCTGTAATATGACATCATTGATGGGTAATGTCATAATGGCTTCACATCTCTGGTCCTTACCAAGTGATACCAGCTAAATATGGCTCTTGTTATGCTTTCTCATTTCTGCCTGCCATAACCCAGACATGAGACAATGCAATCCAATCTAGTTCAATCCTTTATTTGCCTGCACTTAATGGACAGAAATCGACTGGACTAAAACCACCGTATTGCCTTTTCTCCTACTAGATGTATCCTGAGAAATTCTAAGGTGAGTTTAGTCCAGCTCAGGACTAAACAGTCTGTTGATCCAGGCTTTTTTTTGGAAAGGCTCTAAATTAATAAAATACACCCCCTTCTGATGCTGTGAGATCCCATTCCATCACAATAGCCTAAATCATGCCTAGGTAACTAGGGCACGCAGAGTTGCTTACAGCTCTCATGTTGTCACAATAGTTTGAAATTAGTAGCAGTCTCCTAGTGTTGTTTGGCAAGAACATGTAGTATTTAGGATACTAGAACAATCTTACGTGATCATTTGAGCTCTGGAAGGAACAGCTCAAGCAAATTGGGAGACTGTTTGAATGTTTCTCCAGAGCGTAATGCAATACTTCCTCCAATGTCTACCAGAAGCCATAGATGTGGCAAAGTGCAAGAAGGTAGTATGTTGAAACATTCCCATAACCAGTCACAGATGAAGTACTGATGTTTCCAGTTAGACCACAGAGTGAGTTGCACATATGTGAATCAAATATGAATATGGAGCAAGGCACACTTTTGTTGAAGGGAAGCACTTTGGCGTGTGGATTTGAAAAGAGAGCATATCATACATTTGGTCCAGTTGGGGAGGTACAGGAGACTTCCCCATTATATATCAGTAACAAAGAAAAAGGGAGATTATTTAAAAGAACTCAATCCCTCTAACTCAGTGATTTTCAACCTTTTTTGAGCCGCGGCACATTTTTTACATTTACGAAACCCTGGGGCACATTGAGCGGGGGTGGGGTGGCTAAAAAAAGTTTGGACAAAAAAATTATCTCTCTCTCTCTTCTTCCCCTTCGCTCTATTTCTTTCTCCCTCCCTCTTTCTCTCCCTTCCTCTTTCTTTCTCTCTCTCTCCATCCCTCTTTCTCTTCCTTCCTCTTTTTTGCTCTCTTTCTCTCTTTCTCTTGCTTTCGATCTCTCTTTCTCTCTCTCTTACTTTCTTTCTCTCTTGCTTTCTCTCTCTCTTGCTTTCTTTCTCTTGCTTTCTCTCTCTCTTGCTTTCTTTCTCTCTGAGCTTCGCGGCACACCTGACCATGTCTCGTGACACACTAGCGTGCCGCGGCACACTGGTTGAAAAACACTGCTCTAACTCATTTATGTTATTTACAACGTTTATACAATTGTCAATTTCTCAAGCAACTCTGGGCAGCTCCCAATTAAAAATCAAGACACATAAAATTGTTTTCAAAGCATTAACATTCAACATACAATATTAAAATAACAATGCAGTTGTTAATAGCATGACACCACTCTGTGCTCATGTGCCATCACCTAATCTCTCAATTTTGCTTGTCTTTAAAGCCTTACAGAAGGCTAAAAGGGTAACAGGCATGCAAAATTTCAGCGGCAAGTTTGCAAAACTATAGAGGCAGGGGCTACCATGTAAAAGAAACATTGTCTAGCTCTTTCATCAGATGACAACTTTATGGGAAAAAACTAGGAATATGCCCATCCTGTCTGACCTGGTTGCACAGGTAGATGTCCTTAGGGAAAGGTGGTCCTTGTGGTCCTCTGTCCCTGTGCTGTAAATGTTTAAAGGTGATGACCAGAACTTTGAATTGCACCAGAAACTGGAAGCCAGTGCAGCTTGTGCAACAGAGGTGTTACAGAGGCCTATGTAGGGGTCTCGCTACTGTGTGTGGTGCTGCATTCTAGACCAGGTGAAGTTTTTGGCTAGCATGCAAGGGCAGCACCATGTGGAGCGCACTGCAGTAATCTAAACGGGAGGTGACCAAGGCATAAATGGCCATATGCAAGGCCTCCCAGTCCAGCAAAGGGCACAATTGGTGCACCAGACAAATCTATGCAGTCCATCCCCCCATTTCCATAACCATCACCTGCTCCAGGAGTGGGGAGTCCAGGAGGACCCCAGAATCGTGCTCCAGTTCAGTCCAGAAAAGTATCACCCCATCCAGAAATAAAGACCAATAATAATCTGGTCCTGGGGGACCCTCCCCATCTAGACCTTTATAGACCCCATACTCTTGTCAGCACTGCCACTGCATCTGAGATGCCATCCAACCCACATAAGATGCTCTTGGAGGTGGGATTGTCTCTCCACCTTACCTAGTCAGGAATGGCCAGAAGAGATAGCTACCATTTGCATATTTCTAGGTAGGACACTACTTTTGTTCTCTTTCTTAGATGTCCATGTGCTAAACAGACATTAATAAGCAGAACCTGTGATTAAGGAACTACCAAAAGGAAACCACACCTCCACCAACACTGACAGCCAAGTTACTGAATATAAACATGGAGCGAACTCTATAGTCAGTAGCGCAGATGATATAACCTAGTTGAGTAATGAAATGTCAGGAAGCAAACAATCAAGACCGAAGAATACCAAGAACTCCAAAGCTTTATAATCGCTCCTTAAAGATGGGAAAATTCTTAAGGCTGAGCCAACAATATGCTATTTGAGTCTCTTAGCAGAAACAAAGGTTGATATAAAATAATGAATTATTTTGCATGCCGATGTTTATGTTTGATATGATTCATGTTCTTTCAATAATACAATGCAAATTTTCAGCCACTTTAGCCATAGAATTTTGTCAGGCAATTGCCTACTGCAAGTTAGTTAACTGTACCTCATTTTCCTAGCTGCACAATATCTTAGTACCCTTAGAATCAGAGATGTCACTGTGCCCACCAGCATAACTTTTCACATTAATATCAAAATGGAAGTGGTCATATTACAAAGCAAAGCACTAATACCACTTTAATGGCCACATTCTAAGCCCCAAATGCCCATGTGCCTACTGGGAGCACACTCAGGGTTTTATTTGAAAGTACATACACCTGATCTGAAAGAAAAAAAAGTAAGTAGAGGTGGTAGGAAGCAAGTAACAGGTAGCATTTAATAAAATTGATAACTTATGGTGTCTCTTTGGCAGACCAAACAGGTATCACTCTTTGTATCAAAACACCACCCAGATATGTCAAAAACTTACTTTTTAAGCATCTTCAACAATATATTTTAGTAACAATATACTGTATATTGTTATTATGGGAAGAAATTGAGAATTTGCCAACTGATTTACAGTAAGGTTATCTTGCAAATGACTTTTTAAAAATGTTCATTATCACTTACCACAAAACAGGCACAAAAATAGTAAGCCCATTATTCTATGGAAATTGTGCAATGGTATTATAATTGTGCAAGGTGTTGTTTAGAACTATGTAACTTGCCTTATATACATATTTTTGAAATCACCCTTGGCAAAAGAGAGAGAGAAAAATATATATATATAATAATCCTAATGGTGGAACCACAAATGTTTTGGAAAATTATCCTAATATGGATTAAAACACTGAACAGAAAGCAACATCCCAGGTAAACTTATTATCCTTTTCACTAATTGGAATTCTAACTACATCAATTCTAATCTATAGTAAATCAGGTATTCCTTCCTTTATTAAAAACAGGATATTTTGGCATATTTCATAAGACTGATTTTTATCAGAATTCTGGAGTTACGATTAGAAAATACAGATAACACTATGGTAATGGTACCAAGAGAAGAGAAAAAGAGAGTAGTAATGAGATAGGAGAAATGATTAGGCATTGACAATGGCTTTCTTTTCACTCCTTCTAGTGATCAACATCTGTAGCTTGGCCTCTTCTTACTAATCTCAGCTTGATATTACTCTCAAATTGCTTTGCTTTAAAATGGCAAGAAAGCATTCAATTGTGGAAAACAGGCATATATTGGATACTGTAGCCTAGAGGATAATTCTTTGCCTTACAAGGCAAAGGTTGCAGGTTCAAGTCCCAGTGGGTATGGCTAGCTGATGAGGCCAAAATAAGGCCGAAATAGATCTATCCTAGTCTCCCTTAATTTTCAAATTCAGCTTAAACATGTGACATATATATATATATATATATATATATATATATATATATATATATATATATATAATATAGTATATATATATGTATATGTATATGTATATATATATATATTATTTATTATTTGAATTTATAGGCTGCCCTTCTCCAGTGAACTCAGGGCAGCATACAAAAATAAAACTAGAATACAATATAAAACCCCAAACTATTAAAAGGAATTCATCCATCAATCATCCATTCCACTAACATACTACTGGTTTGAAAGTTCTAGTCAACCACATTTCTGTATTTGGCTCCTTTGATTGGGCAAAGATTCTCATTCTCTCTATTTTAAAATTACTTAGGGAAAGGTATGCCTTCCTCAGTTAACTCTCAAAAATCAACCCATTTTATATATGACAATAGATCCTGTTCCTCTAAAATGTAGGCCTCAAGAGCATTTAATTTGCAACCCTCCTTGCCAAGACTTAAGGCTGCCCATTCCTCTACAATATCTGATCAAGGAAGCCAAGAATATCCTTGTCCATGTACTAGTGCATAAGAAAAGTGCAAATGGGGGGGGGAAAGCACGAAATACCTTCAATGAATGGGAGTTGCCTCTTTCTCCTTAGAAATTTTCTGCTTGTCAGTTAACACCTAGTAGAAACAGTTCAGTTGCTTTCACAAGAGCACGGCAGGAACTAAACATGTTCTCCTTGTCCATTACTTCTTTTAAAGAAAGAAGAGGCTGCTAATTTGAATACTGGTAAAAGGGGAAGCATCTGAAATGTAAATTAAGTGTTGAACTGCCCAACCCTTGCTTTCAAAGGCTGACAACCTTTCCCCAGCTCAACAATCATAAAGCAGATAGCAAATTCTAAGGGGTTCTCAATGAATCTTTAAAAAAAAAACAATCCTTGCTGGAAAATCAAGGCAAATATAGACAAAAGCATTCTGACAATCTGTTCTCTAATAAATGACCATCCAGTATACTTTATCAAGCAACATCCAGTCCTATTATAAAGACAACAATCAGGGTTACCTAGGGTGGAACATTGGACAAAGTAGGGCAGGTTGAACAGGCAAACTAGATTGACAGCTTACCATGCCCTAATTCCTCCCCAACACTTCTGCATTCAGACTACACCATTAAAATGCTGTCTGTACAAGGGCCCCTTAGCTTAATTTATAGTGCCTTGTCACCTCCATCTCTTTGTTAGTGTGTCTAAGCCAGTGTGGCATTGAGGCATGCTCTCGGTTTCAGATATTTATTGACCAACTGAGTGAACACGCAAGAGAGGCACAAATAATTTTTCTGCCAGAAGTCACTGTTTCAATGCTTTCCTTTCAAAGCCGTCACAGTCCCATCTCATATCTCTTAGCCGTTTCTAACACTCTTGAGAGTGAAGGAACACTGGCTTGTGATTATTTTAAATTAAAAGTCACCTATCAATTTAAGTCTTATAAGTTCAGAGAATCACTCAAACATTCCATACATCCATGTATACAAACATAACATGCCATTCTTTCCTTTTTATTTTGTATCCTTTTTCTTTAATGTGTTCATGCTCTCTCTCTCTCTCTCACACACACACACACACACAAACACACACACACTGAATTACTCTACCTCTCCAACATTAAGAAACTATCATCTTTCCCCCATAAGAATTCTATCCACGGATATTAGCAGAACACATAGTGAAGGAGGAATGACAAGTCACCAAATATCTATCCAAAGGACACTTAGTTGATTTAACCACTGTGCTCTGAGCTGGGTCCTGGACTTCAGGCTGAAACTTATTGGCACTCTTTTTCTCTTTATAGTAACTATTGAAACAGCAAGGAAGAGAAGATTCCTTGAGGTGATGATAAGTCAAACACAACCATGATGCAGAAGTATATTTGCACCTACTGTATTGCTGCAGTAAAATGCCTTTTGCATTCCAACTACTACACCAGTATTTCCCAACCTTGGCAACTTGAAGTCCAGATATCTTCAAGTTGCCAACGTTGGGAAACACTGTACTACACAGTGTAGAAGAACAACCAGTTTTCTGCAATAGTAAAGGATCCAGATTCTGAAAACCAAAACTAGTTATGTCTAGTTGGCTATACCTGGACTCTTCAGAAGAATGGTTGGCACCTTGACAGAATCAGGAGCTGCTAATCAACATATCCCCTCCTGGATGGGATCTGCTGTTTCTGGAAGCAAGATTTCAATCCCCTTCAAAGAAGTCTGCTCATAAATCATGTTGTACAATCCACTGTCTCATGTCCAGAGAGAATATGGCCAACGACCCATCTCAGCTAAATTTATTGCTGTCTCTGGAAACCCTTGAAATGAATGCTTAGCTACAAAAAGGCTAAGGCTAAAGGTCACCTCTATAAACAGCATCATGCTAAGGAACAGCAAGTGCGTTAGTGGTAGTCTTCTTATCATCATAAAAAGGTGCTTGGTCTTTTTAAAGACAAAGGTACATTATACCTGGGTTCATTTTTTTTAAAAAAAGTACATCTCCCATTTAAGGTCAACAGCCATCTATGAAGATAGAAAAATGTCCTTATTGAGTGTACAGTACAATTGGATTCCATACATATTGTTGATTTAGGAGTTAATTGATTTAGGACCCAACCCAGGTAAAGATGTCCAAGGTTCTTAACTCAACTTTGCATTTGCCAACAAAGAATAAACTGCAGGAAAGTCTCAATCTGTTTTTTTAAGAAATCATATATAGGAACTTTGAAATAAAATGCCAACTTACCCTGAAGGCTATTTCACCGCACAAAAAGTATAAAACAAGCTTCTTGTTCATAATGTTAGATGGTGTCTGGTACTATTTATTTTATTTATTATTTATTTATTTATTGGATTTGTATGCCGCCCCTCTCCGTAGACTCGGGACAGTTAACAACAGTAATAAAAACAGCATATAAAAATCCAATATTAAAACAGTTAAAACCCTTATTATAAAACCAAACATACATACAGACATACCATGCATAAAATTGTAAATGCCTAGGGGGAAAGAGTATCTCAGTTCCCCCATGCCTGGCAGCAGAGGTGGGTTTTAAGAAGCTTACGAAAGGCAAGGAGGATAGGGGCAATTCTAATCTCTGGGGGGAGTTGGTTTCAGAGGGCCGGGGCTGCCACAGAGAAGGCTCTTGCCCTGGGTCCCGCCAATCGACATTGTTTAGTTGACAGGCCCGGAGAAGACCCACTACCTTTTGTGACTAACAAATGTTACCAAAAGGCATACCCTTATTCTTTTTTTACTTACGTTGTTAATTAGAAACGATACTACCTAAATTTATTACCACTGCAGACTAAAACTGGTGTCCTCCTACATTGTCCAAACATTATCACTTCTCCCTCAAAGCAAAATCAGTTCTGTAACTCTAATATGCTGTGCAAATACCTCAGGAAGAGTCAAAGCCTAGTGAATAGTCTGATACATGAAATCTGAGCCCAAACCAGAAATTTGAGAAAGAGTTTCAAAATTAACCCACCCTAATAAAGGCAGGAGAATGGGGAAGCACTTCTAAACTTGTCACTGCCATCTATAATAAAACTAGAATTCAGGAGGTTGTTTTCCCAATCTGAACTACTTCAAGCTGACCAAGGAGAGATTCAACCTGGAAATGAGAAGAAACTTTCTGATGGTGAGAACAATCAACCAGTGGAACAGCTTGCTGGCAGAGGTTGTGGAAGCCCCATTACTTGCCACCTTCAAGGGGAGATTGGACTTCCATCTGTCTCAAATGGTGGAGAAACTCCTGCTTGAAGGCATGGGGGTTGGACTAGATGACCTACAAGGTATTTTCCAACTCAAATAATAAATCTAAATCTAAAGGGCCAACAGTCCCTTAACTCAGTGAGCTCTACTTCCCATCTGATCCCAATGTAGTTCGTAAAATCATATACCAAAATGTCCTTCCTGTTAATGACTACTTCACCTTCAACCTCAGCAACACACAAGGACGTAATAGACCCAAACTAAATGTAAACCACTCTAAACTCAACTGCAGAAAATATGACTTCAGCAATGGAGTGATCAATGCCTGGAATGCACTACTGACTCTGTGGTTTCTTCCCCAAACCCCCAAAACTTTAACTTTAGACTGTCTACAGTCGACCTCTCCCCATTTCTAAGAGGCGTGCATATTGTCCTCTTTTATCATTACTTCCTACTTATGTTATGTTTATACAAATTGCTACTAACCTATACATGTTTGGTAAATAAATACAATAAAATAAATAAATAAGTGTGTGAGGATGAAAGTAGAGTATTATTTTTCAATTCCATAAGGAAAACCATCCCTGAAGCACCTTAATCTTCTAGTCCCTATGTGTGTCTGTGTGCGGCTCTAGCTATCCGAGAATAGACAGAGAAATTGCCCTATGCCACCCATTCAAATTCGGGGCTTTCTTTTCAATGAATCGCCTCTCTCGCTTTTGCCAGCAGAGTCACTCGGGACTTTTTGGCTTTTTTTTTTTTCAGAAACCCTGAAAGGAAAAAAAAAGCCTGGTACGATCTTTTTCCCCCCTTAAACGACGCGAGGTGTCAGCAAAGAGCCAGCCACCGGGCTGCAACCGGTCCTCTCCAAACTATACAAGGCGGATAGGAGGAAATGCGGGAAGATCCCTTTAGTTGTTGTTGTCCGCATTGGTTTGGAAGGAGCTACTTTTTAGGACGCTTCACTTCCTTCGTTTTTGCGGGCTGCAAAAGGTAAAGAGCCGTTTATGCCTTCGATCCTTAATAAGCACCTTTTAAAAAAAGGACCCGCCATTCAACCCCGGCGCTTCCCCCGCTGCAGAGATTCATCTCCTTTTATGGGCACAGCCACCCAAACTCTTCTTCTTCTGGACCAAGAGAAAGAAGAATTCAAGGAGCGGTCAGCCAAATCTATTGGAACCCTCCCCTCCGCCCCGCGATCCCTGCTTTCTCTTTCTCTCCCAAATGAATATTCTCCTACTCGATCTCCCGACCTCCCAAAGGACAGAGGATCCCCTTTGAACTAATCCTCTGAGAGTCTCAGCCGAGGACGCCCCTTTGCAAACCCTCATCCGTGCCCAACCCACGTTAATGCCCAAAGCGGGTTTAATTAATCAATACTAACATCGTCGCTAGCAACCGCGAGGACTGCCGCGCGGGCACGCTCTGCCTTTCCAGCCACCCGAGCTCGCCCACCGTCCCGCACGTCGTAAAGTGGCGAGGGCAGAAAAGTTCCGCCCCTTCCATTTTTGTGTATGTGTGTGTCTCGAAAGCGACACTGCCCTCTAGCGGCTGGGAGGTTTCCTTCTCTTGGAGATTGCCGTTGTCCTTTTCCTCACTTATACTTTTGCGAACCGGTTTCGGTTCGGTTTTGGGTCCTTTCGAAGTTCCGTGGCATCGAATGAAAGAAAACGGAGGAGTTACATCATCTTAGTAAAGGGAGGGGGAAAGGCAAACGTCTGGGCAGAAACGTAGGGCCGGCAAAGGAAGCGTTAACATGTGCATTACTTGGTGCAGAGTCAAGAACGCAAGGCTAGAAAGCGACGGAGTGCAATGAAGGAAAGACGATTCGGTGCTCAGCGCGTGAAGTGTTGGGGGGGGGGTGAGAGAGAGAGAAAGACAGAATCTCCACAGACGTACTGCATGCTGTTTACAGTGATAGCCAAGTGAGGGATATATTCAGTTAGTTAATATATATAAGTAATTTAAATATATGAAGTAATGCAATGTGATATTTATATTATTTAGAATTAATACTTGGCTTGCAATTCCAAAGTCTTTAAATTGCCTTTTGAAAATGAGGAGGGCGAGCCCTGATAAAATTTGTTCACCAAGCAGCAATGTTGATTCAGTTGTAAAGGAACTGTATTAAAGAAAACAGCATGCCTACCTAATTCTTAGCTGGCTGGAGAATTCTGGGAGTTGAAGTCCACAAGTCTTAAAGTTGCCAAGTTTGGGGACCCCTGGTGTAGACGGTAGAGTAAATTGAGGAAGGAAAAAAGAAAGGATGAAGTCTGGGTTCTTTGCCTAGGCTCAAAAAATGGAAAACAAAGGCTACCTGTTTAAAAATTTTAAAAACACTGTGAGAAAGGAGGTTATCTACTTTTGCTTGGAAAGACTGGTTAGATTCAGGTTAGTACAGATGGTTAGTACAGATGGGCTGTATTATACTAACTCAGCTTTAAAAAGTTGAGCATTATTGTTATATGAAAAAGAATCCCTTTTGTTTCTTACAATAAAATATTCAGGGCTCCTCCTTTTGCATGTTTACCAGGAATTAAGCTTCAGTAAACCTACCACATCTATAACATGGTATTTTCTGGATGTTTTGAATTATACTGTAATCCTCAGATTGTTGCGCCAAGAGCTTTGCTACTTGGAGCTATTAATGGTAGATTAAAAAATGGCAGTCCTTGTGCAATAGCTTTGCTAGGGTTTTTTTCTACATGTGTATTATATGTGCACAATGAAGAGCTTCACACAGTTGTGGCCATCTTGACTTTTTTGACTATACAAGATAAACCTGCCAAATATCTCACAGGCAGCATTTTCTGTTATATTCCCTGCTAGCACAGAGGTATACATGCAGTATTGCAGGCAAACCGTGCCCACAGCCTGAAGTTTGATCCTGACTGGGATCAAGATTGACTTCCATCCTTCCAAGGTCAGAAAATTGAGGATCCAGATTTTGGAGGGCAATACACTGACATTACAAATTGTCCAGAGAGTGTTGTGGAGGGGTACATAAGCCTAAGTGCTCTTGGTATTGGTATATACCAAACTCTTCTGCAACCCCGTCTTATGACGAAAGAGCTCCTACAGCAATTGTCAGGAGAAACCCTGCATGCCAAACCAGCTGGAGATGAATCACTTGTGTATTCTCTAGCACTCCAAACAAGGCAGGCAAGAGTATCCAGGCCTGCTTCTGTGATGCTAAGAGAACTGGCAAGCATCCTCTCTGCCTCTTGTCCCATTAAGGGGGAAGAAAACAGAATTTTCCAGTGTTTATTTTTTTTAGAAAGAATGACTTTATCCCCCACCTCCCCCCTTAAATAAAGGAATCGTCTCTCCCAGCTAAGCCGGGATATTTGGCAAGTGTGGGTTTATATACACATTTGGGGATACGTATAACACTTATTGGCATTATAGTATATCAAGTACAGTGTTCCCTTGACTTTTGTGGGTCCGACATTCGTGAAGTCTATACCACGCTTTTCCAAAAAATATTAATTAAAAATACTTCGCAGTTTTTTTTCTACACCATAGTTTTTCCTGCCTCTGACGTCATATGTCATCATCGCCAAATTACTGTTAATAAATATGTTAATATGAGGATCATTGAGTATCTTCTTCAATGGTCAGTACCAATAATAATGGTGAATAATAATCTAAAGGTTGTTAAGGGAATGGGAAATTGTAATTTAGGGGTTTAAAGTGTTAGGGGATGTCCTGTGATACTGTTCATAGCCAAAAATAGTGTAATTACTTCCGCATCTCTACTTCATGGAAATTTGACTTTCGCTGGCGGTCTTGGAACGCATCCCCTGCGAAAGTCGAGGGAACACTGTACTGGAAATCATTCAGTTCAATATGTAAAATATGTGTAGTTGGTTCCAGCTTGGGAACAGTGGTTTGTTAGCTTTTGGTTTAGCAAAATGATGCATAACACTTCAATAATTTTTCCTTTAATTATTAATTTAATAAAATAGCAATCTTGTGATTTCAATAAACAACTGCTACATCAGCTCAGTTCCACATTAACATGCCAGTATTACCCTGGTTCCACATACCATGCTTCAGAAAGGCCTATGTGCATGAGGGGTGGGCACACAGGGAGGTCCACATGTGGGGGGGAAGGGAGGGATGTGGGCACGTTCACGCATGCTAGCACACCCACCCTTTCGGCATGCAAATGAAAAAATGTTCGCCATCACTGGATTAGGCCTTTTACTTGAATCACAAAGTCTGTGCATAAAAATAGTCATTCAACAACTTAGAAAAGTACAAAGTGCAACAGTTGTATGCAGAAGTATTTGCACTTATTTTAAAGGCAATTGATGGGTGACCGAGCTGTCTTCCTCCTTCAAAACCCTCATCATACAACTGTAAGAATAACCTCGGTCTCCCAAAGAAATGAAACGTGTCCTTTTTCCCGAGCATGCATCCTTCTGCATGCATCGATTTGAGATGTCATCACAAAGTTGTCACTGAACTGATGTTACTTCTTCAGATGGCAATGAGAGCAAATATATTCGTAAGAAAAGCACATTTGTTGTCAGTGCAGTATTCACATCACAATCAAGAGATAAAGTATGCCAGCTTCTTTTTGCTGCAAGGCAAAACTATTAGAAGCAAAGAGACTGCAGAAAACCATTTCTAGGAGGATTTTTGCTTAACACTCAACACACGAGGGTGGAAAATTGTTTGCCAGAGCATTTGAGTATCATTGCAAAAAGAGGAAGCCCAATTTTCAGCCACTTCTGCCTTTCATAGGCAATGGGACTGCAGCTGCCATAATTCTGAACCAGCTTGGCTGACTTTAATGTAGCCTATAGTCTCTCAAATATTAATTTAACCAGATATTGGTCAGATATTAATTTTATACAGACTCATTCTGCAGGTTGAATTTTTCTTGTTGATGAAACAGAGGACTGAATATCTCGTTGTGGATTGACTTCTCTTCACAATGCAACCCTCTCCAGCCATCATAGCACTGACATGTGAATTCTTGGGCCATCTTGATTTGGTCTTTCACTGACATCTGGCCAATCAGAATAAAGCCAGGGTAGACATTATGCTTCTTAATAGTGAAGCTGTCAGAATTGAGATGCAGGAAGGCTTCTGGGTGATTCTCCTGCCGCACGCAGCGGCCATTCTTTGAGCAGAGTATTTTACTACATAGCTTAGTACTACTGGTCACATTCATAATGTATGGGCCAAGGAGAGTGTCCACATACTCCTTCACTTCAAGGCAGGCTTCCTGTAAGATACAAAAAATCAGGCCCAGAAAAAAATGAGTTTTTAAAAATTGTCTGCAGTGATCATATTACTTGAGAAGACATTTCTCACAAGGGTTCCATCCATGATTGACTATTTTCCCCTAACTTGATGTCATGGTCACCAAGGAAACATATTAAAGCATATCTAATTCGATATAAAAGAATAGGCGTGGGCAGAGTTAAACGTGTCATTAGCTCAGAGTCCTTATGTAACCACAAATAACTTAAGTCCAGCTCCTCTTGAATTCCATTAACCCTTATCTGGCACCAGTTTAATATTGAATTTGTTGACTAGATTTTTGTGTGTACATTTGAATAAACCTTCTGTGCTGCAATTTAACCTATGGCCCTCATCCTTTGTTTCTGACATTCCGATAGTTGTGGTTGTGATTATTATATAAAAGGACAAACATTACAAAGGGTTGGTTTGTTTACATGACTTATATGGCCATTATCTCATAGAATAATCCTAGATACTCACAACAATCCATTAAAAGTACGCTAAAAATACAAGTACCCTTCCTCTTAGGCACCAGACTAAACTTCCTTCCAGTTCCATTCCCATCTTTGCTTATTGCTTAGGGAAAGAATCAGATCTTTACAGTCTAGTTAGCCACATGTGCCATCTGACCAGCTCTGACTTCTTTGCCACACTCACCCGAGATTTACTGAAATTTGTACTACCCCACAAGATAACTCCAGCAGCACCTTGAAAAGCACTTTCACCAATGGTGTGGACCAGGTCTTCCTGCAAAACAAGGATATTAAGGGGTAATTTCAAACACATCATGTTCAGGATCCAAATTTTAGCACCTCTTCTCTGGTCACAATAGACACTATATAAAAGGACTGTATTGGCTCTACACTTACAGGACAATTTCTGTGCTATTGATGGAAAATTAAATATTACAGCACTTACACTTCAAGTCTACTGCCCCTACCCCAGGGGATGGGAGCAAAACCTTCCATAAAAATTTTGTTCCCCCCCCCAAAAAAAGCAGAAACGCAATAAAAAGTCTCACTCATTTTCAATACATATCACATGTGACCTACATTAATTTTTCATCTGGTCTCATCCAAACATGAATCACTATTAAGTCCAAAATTAAGCATAAAACCAACTGCCAAAAAGACAGGTGGATTGATTGATTGATTGATTGATTGATTGATTGGACTTATATGCTGCCCTTCTCCAAGGACTCAGGGCGGCATATACATTTTTAATTTTTCAACATTGATATGTTTGAAGTATTTACCAGGGCAAGCGGGGAGGGAAAAGGCTTTTCAGGAAAAATCACTGCAACAGGTATTTAATTGTGATGCCATATTGAGTCCAAAAACATATTGATTGGGATATTCTATTAAAGTCCACGATTCTTATTTCCATGCAATCGTTTTCCAGTGAATTCCCACTGGACAAGGCTTATCCAATCTTGCACTGGGCCAGACATGAAAACTGCTTACCTGTGTGAGGAAGCTTTGCGTATATTCATACACAATGGTAGTATAAGGTAAGACAGGGATGGCATTCTGTGTCCCCTTCACAACCCTGAAAGCCTCCTGGATTCGATGACGAGCAAATTCAAGAGTTTTGTGAGTCAGTCCGAGAATTTTGGGGAGGTAGATGCTGGGATAGAGAGCCCGGCTTTGGTTCCAGAGCCAGTACAATTGGTCATTCCTCCGTTTCTCAATCTCTGGGCATTCTCCAGTATAATTGGCATATTGGTACTGATTGTTATAGCAATTGGGGAAACCATAAAAGCCCCAAAATCCCTTCGGTCTCAAGGTTTCACAATGGGCCAATGTCTGCTTCATAAATGCCCGAGCAGATTGCTGAAATTCTAATTGGGCCGCTTTGATCACTTTGTCAGCAGGCCAATCAGGATGCTGCTCCTTAACTAACTGTATGGATTTATATTGATAGATTTTCATAGAATCCCAGTTCCGAATCCATAAGGGACGCCAGTGTTCCCAGTCCACAACTGCCAGACCTCTGAAACCAACATCCAAAATGGTATCCTTAACGTCTTGTTCAATCTTCTGGAGATGAGATTTTAGACTACCGTTTTGAGGGAGACCACCATAGATGGCAACTCCATCCTTACTGTAATATGGATAGTACCCAAATTTATTACTATAGAAGAGAGTAATGTCTTTCCCTATAAATGACTCATTTGGGTTGACAATTAGATCAAAAATTCTCAAGTCAAGGGATATTCTGTATTTTTCTTGGCATACTTGAGTTGGTGCATTCCAGACAGAGATGAATGGGTGGCCCAATATTGCTGGGGATCCTTCAGTCATGTTATGGTTCCAAACCATTAGAAATACATTTAGTAAGCAGAACCACAAGGTCAAGTGTTCTATGTGCATGTCCATTTTGCAACCTGCTTGTCAGCTAAGAGTTCAAGTCTTTTCTGCTTTTCAATTTCAGTGGCTTCCGGGTGAATTGTTTTAAAATAATGATTGTAGTTCTTCCTAGTAAATGGAGAAATAATTTCACCAACAAGAAGAATAGGTAACTGTCAGAGAAAACAATACAGAATAAACCATACATTCCTACCTATTCTTTTATTTTCTGTCTACTCTTCAAGTTTCATCCAGAGCAAAATCAAATGGCAAAGAAACTCCCTTCTGGGATCTTTAATGTTGCTGGAATTCAATGTTAATGTTAATTTCTTCTTTTCTATTGACCTTAATTAACAGTTCAGGGCTTATGACCAAAATTAAGCTCAACATTTCTGTTGTGAGACATTTATTAAGTACATTTTGCTCCATTTTTATGACCTTTCTTGCCACCGTTAGGTGAATCTGGCTTCTCTGTTGACTTTGCCTGTGAGAAGGCATATATGTATGAATGTATGTATGTACGTATGTATGTATATAGGCCTTGGCACGGGTCTTTTCCTGTGTAAGGCTGATAGACTTCTGGCAACATTTCAACGAGGTCCCACTTGTCATCTTCAGGCTGGTGCTTTCGATTTTGTGCTTGGGTGAACAATGCAGAGCACAAAGCCAAAAGCATCAGAGTGAAGATGACGATTGGGACCTGGTCAAAATGTCACCAGAAATCTATCAACCTTACACGGGAAAAGACCCGAATATGCCAAGACCTACATATCTATACCCGTGAAAATCTACGGGTCTTTAAGGCTCTATGGAAGGCCAGTAGGGTGGAGGCAGTATGGACCTCAGGAGGCAACTGGTTCCAGAGAGCTCATGCTGCCACAGAGAAGGCTCTCCCCTGTGGCCCTGCTAAATGACACTGCTTGGCTGATGGGACCTGGAGAAAGCCAACCCTGTGGACCCTTATCGTTCGCTGGGAGCTGTGTGGTTGAAGACAGTCCCAAAGATAATCTGGCCCTAAGCCATGTAAGGCTTTATAGGTGATAACCAACACCTTGAATTGCATCCAATAACCAACTGGAAGCCAGTGTAACTTGTGCGCGTGGCTGCATTCTGGGCTAGTTGAAGTCTCCGAACGCTTTTCAGGGGTAGCCCCATGTACAGCGTGTTACATTAGTCTAACCATAATTGACCATGATAAGAGCCTCTTGATCCAGGTAGGGTCGCAATTGGTGCACCAAGCGAACCTGTGCAAATGTCCTCCTGGCCACAGCTGCAAGATGTTGATGAAGTCTCCGCTGAGGATCCAAGAGGACACCCAAATTGCGAACCCCTTCTGAGAGGGGTAATTTTTCCCTTGCCAGAGCCAAGGAGAGACAGACAGACAGCTGTCTACATGGGGCTACCTTTGAAGAGTGTTCGGAAACTTCAGATCGTGCAGAATGCAGCTGCGAGAGCAGTCATGGGCTTCCCTAGGTATGCCCATGTCACACCAACACTCCGCAGTCTGCATTGGTTGCCTATCAGTTTCCGGTCACAATTCAAAGTGTTGGTTATGACCTATAAAGCCCTTCATGGCACCGGACCAGGATATCTGCAAGACCGCCTTCTGCCGCACAAATCCCAGTGACCAGTTAGGTACCAGAGTTGGCTTTCTCCGTGTCCCGTTGACTAAACAGTGTCGGCTGGTGGGACCCAGGGGAAGAGCCTTCTCTGTGGCGGCCCCATCCCTCTGGAACCAGCTCCCCCCAGAGATTAGGACTGCCCCCACCCTCCTTGCCTTTCGTAAACTTCTTAAAACCCACCTCTGCCATCAGGCAAGGGGGAACTGAGACATCACCCCCTTGCCTATGTAGTTTTATGTATGATATGTTTGTGTGTATGTTTTTTATATACGTACAGTACTGGGATTTTTAGACTTTTTAATATAAAATTGTTATTTTGGATTTTAATATTAAATTTGTTACTATATATTGTTCTTATGATTGCTGTCAGCCGCCCCGAGTCTGTGGAGACGGGCGGCATACAAATCTAAATAATAATAATAATAATAATAATAATAATAATAATAATAATAATAATAATAATCCTTTGGAAGCAATACCCACAGCCACTCAGTCTTGTCAGGATTAAGCTTGAGCCTGTTTACTCCCATCCAGGCACCGGCACATCACATCTACTGCTTCACTGAACTGACACGAATATATCTGGCACACGTTGGCATATTTTACAATATCTCCTTAAATATATTTCTATTTCCGTACTGGGAGAGGAGACTTGGTTCAAATTATCTCCTAAATTCGTGACCCAACTCAAATTTGAATAAATTACATCCTCTTTCATAATTCAATCTCTTAAAGCCATTTTGCTAAATCAGCAGGACCAATGTCCAAAATATAAGATGGGATGGAATATCAAGCTGAATCCACTTACAAGAATTGCATAAAATAGATCCCAGCTGTTGCCTTTTAATTACTCCAAATTTCCACATCTCCTTACAAATTTATGCCACTAAAGTTTTGCCAAACCAAAATCTTTACATAACCCTTAGCTAAGCCTGATGTTCCTAAGTGATCAATTAATCAGACTTACAATTTCTCAATTCCCTATTGTTCCTTAGGCTTAGGAGTCACAATTTAGTTATGCAAGTAACTTTGAAAGTCCTGTAAATTTGATCCTGCCAGCATACTTAAGTTTAAGAGGGAAGAGATTTTCCCTAACAAATGCATATTAACATAAAGATAACATTGCTATGAACAAACAGAGTACATTAAGCAGTGGCGGGTATTAGGTGATACTGTAATTAATACTAGAGAAACATGGGTACTGTAGGCAAATAGTAAATCTGGCTGGATTTGCAAGTGGCCAAAGGCAACACAATTACCTTGTTTCCCAATATTATAGCTATAATGCAACATTACTTTAAAAAAATCAATACTGAGATTCTTCTTGAAACTTTGGTATAAATATAGAGAACCAGTTCAGTCCAATGGTTAAGGCAGTGCTAGAACCCAGGCTAGAATCCAGAAGACTGTGAGTTCTAGTCCCACCTTAGCCATGAAAGCCAACTGGATGACCTTGGATTACCTCTAAGAGGAGTTGTTTCATAGAAAATGGGAAAAGGAAGGTGTGTCATATATGTTTGCCACTTGAGATGTTTATAAAAATAAAAGTGGGATATAAATATGGGAAAATATACATTGTATACATTTTCCAAACTCTGAATAGTTCCCCCCCCCCAAAAAAAAATATTGGAAAATACAGTATGTTGCTAAGGGAGAATCTGACATAGGACAACTAGAGCCATTTGAGAAATAAAATGCCACAACAAATAACCAGGAAAAGGAGTTGTTTAATAAAAACAACAGCAACAACAACAGAGTAGGAAGGTCCAACCCCCTGCTTAGGCAGGAAACCCTACACTACCTTCAGACAAATGGTTATCCAACATCTTCTTTAAAATTTCCAGTGTTGGAACATTCACAACTTCTGGAGGCAAGCTGTTCCACTGATTAATTGTTCTGTCAGGAAATTCCACCTTAGTTCTAAGTTATTTCTCTCCATGTTTAGTTTCCACTCATTGCTTCTTGTCCAACCCTCAGATTCTTTGCAGAATAGGTTGATTCCTTCTTCTTTGTGGAATCTCCTATTGCTAGCACTGCTATCATGTCTCCTCTGGAGACATGATAGCAGTGTTGTCATCATTTGACCTTTCAGCACATAAAGATCCAATCACTATCCATTAAAAAATTGAAGAATATGAATTCACTGACCATTTTGTTTTTTACATTTTAGTTTCATTTACATTTGAAGAGCAAAGTCTTTACCCTACAGATGCTGTAGGACTAGTTTCCCTAATTCAAAATGGGCTGATCAGAGTTGGAATTCAACAGCTTCTGTGGGCAACAAACTTTCCTAATTTAATCCACTTTTTCTTCCTTTGGCCTTTGCAAGCTGCTCACATATTTAAATAATATTTAAACTCATTGACCCATACAGTAATAACAATCTAGCAGGATTCCCCAATTTACAGGAAACCATTGCATTATTTTCCTGTGAATCACATAAGGAACAGCTGTATTTGCATCTTATTAGAATGGAAGAAGTGCTCATCAGAGGCAAGAAGCTTCCAGATGTATTATGTGGATTTAAAATTTTCAATCTCACTAAACATGAAATAAAATATTTTGGAGCACAGTGGCAAAATCATGTGGGACCTCATGTACTTTTAATCAGACACTTATGAAAACGAGAACATTTAACTCGTTTGACCTGGATCTCTGCAGACAGATGTAACCATCATTGCTGCCGCCATGTTTAGATTATAATATATTGTATATTAACATCCACATTCTGAAATTATGTGCCAAGTCTAGTTTTTATATATCTTTAAAACATATGTAGCATGACTGAAAAGTACCTGAGGCTTCATAGAGCACAGGAGCTCCCTGCCTTACAAGGGCGTAGGAAATGCTATATTATTTAGATCCTATCTAAAATCTCGAAGTAAGTTACTAGCAAAGTTTTAACTCAGATAAGCGGTAATTATACCTTTGGCTCCTGTAGCCGTGAACTTGGGACTGTACCTCGGTTTAAAAAGGCGGAATTGGGCGCGGGCGGGCGCAGTAAATTATTTCCCCCTCCCTCGAACTGCCTCGTGGTATTCCGAAATTCTTAGTAATCGGCCGGCCACATCTAGAACAGTCTTGCCAATTATTCGCCACTATTACGAAGCTGCCAATTTTCCTGCCATGGGGGCGTGGGGGGGGGGGAGAAAGAGGGACTCCCACTCGGAGGAAAGCAGCAGCTCACCTCCCAGCCGGCAAAATTGCCTCGAAGCGCCCTCCAGCGACTCGCCCGCCCTTCCAGCCGATGGATGATGCGCGACTCCTCCCGCCTGTCCATCTTATGAGGGCTAAAGCAGGGACGTCACTTCCAACACGAGTGGACGAAGCACGTGAACGCACGCCACTGGGGAAAAGGTCCCAGGCTAATTTAATCAGCTCTCTATAATCGTGGCTTGTCAAAGAGGCCCGCGGGGGTCGTTCGCGGCGCTTCAAAATCCCATGCCTCGCTTAGCGGCAGGGAAGGACACGAGAGCGGGGACCCGCAGTCAGTGCCGTTGGCAGGTTCAGCCTTCTTGGCCCGCTAAGCGTAGCGGTTCGCTTCCCCCGCACCCGCCCGCCCGCCCGCCGGCGTGCGGATCCGCATTCTGCCTCAAGTATAACTTTATTTTTATTCGACGCGGTAAAAGTTTATACAGTGAGGGCAGCGAAAATACGGTAGGGCGGGGGATGAAAAACAAACAAAAGCCAAAAAAAATCACGGTCCAACGTACGGGAAATGTGCACCGCTCGCTTCTCCACCCGGAGCGTCGGGCTGGGCAATGGGGAAAGAGAGCTTCGCCTTTTTAACAAGAGCATTGAACGAACGGTAGAGGGCAGCACACAACTCTTGTCCCCCTCCGTTCCACGCACCCTGAGGGAAACAGCTGGCCAAAGCACTTGGAGGGGGGTGGGAGGCGGACAGTGGAGTGATGGCGGGGAAGAAATCTCCCTCTCTTTAGGAGTCTGGTTTCTATTAAAGCTCCGACCCCCCCCCCCCTTTTCGCTTTAGCGGAGAGAAGGGGGCAGGAGGGATTCTGTGCAAGGAAACAATTACGTTCCCCGGCTTCTGGAGACAGACGTGTGTTGTGGGAAGGGGGGGGTCAAGTACAGACGGGGAGGCTGAGTTTAACTCTTCCTTCTCTGGAATGGAGGCAGCCTTGAGAAGACTTTTGGCGGACTGAGGGAAATGTTCCCAATTGTCCCGCCCCGTGTCTTCGTGGGCCTGTTTGCTTTTTAAAACTCGACCATAATTTATTAACAAGTTTTTTCAGAAAGAAGTAGAAAAAAAACTATAAAGAGAGAAAAAGGGGAAAACCCATTATCATTATGTGTCACATTTAAACAAATGTCCAACAGATGTCTTAAATCTATCTTGGGACATCATAATTGTCTTTAACATTACAAAATAGCATAAAATTGGTGCCACAGGACTATCATCTAGGAATCATTTTTGAATAATAGATAAAATTGCCATCCTGAAACGGTTTTGCATTTTGAATCGGGTCCCTATTAAGACTATGATAACTTGCAATTTGTCCAAATAATAAATGGTTCCAAATCATGGTATTTTGGGAAAACTACCCTTGGTAAATTGGATTTTATAGCACTGAAAGAAGCAGGATGGGGTGCAAATTCAAAGGCATTGAAGTTTCAATATTTTACTTCTTCAAGGGCAGCAATGGACAGAATTCCTGTGACTGTGATTTGTGCTGTGCTTGAAATTACAAGTTGGTTAGTACAACATGCTATCCCGTATAAAATGCTTTATTTGATTTAACAGAGTTGGAAGGGACCTTGCAGGTCATCTAGTCCAACCCCCTGCCCTACAGGAGACCCTACATCTGCCTCCACCTTGGATTGAATTCACAACCTCCTGATTGCACAAGCGCTCCACCTCTAGGCCACAGCAGCTGAGCTTAATTTGGGTTTAATTTAGCATGAAATGCTAAACCTGGTTGGCTTCAATTGTTGAGGGTTACCACAATCAGTTGTTTAAAAATAATGATGCAGAATGTGGCTCCAGCTATCATCTTATCCTCAAGTCTCACTTAGATTTGGCTGAAGATGGACCTTTCAGGAAAGATAAGCACAGTCCAATCCACTTCCTTTTGAAAAAGAAGCTGGTTGCCTTCAAAATAAAAGTAACTCTACTCCACTGGGGTACTTCTTGGGCCCTTAAGAGGGTTGATTTCCAAGGTCAGATCTTTTGCATAATCAATCCTCATCTATCTGGCTACCCCTCAAATTACAAAAGTCATCCATCCTGGGATTGTGGGAGAGGGCACCAGGTTGGGGAAGGCTCTTAAGTCTTGCTAATGAGAAAGGGAAGCTGAGAAGCAGGAAAAGGGGAACAGCTGATTCAAGCCAGCTAGCTAGCATTTGCTTGGATCAACTATACTATGCACAGCTGCCCTTAATTACCAAAATTACTGCTATTACAAATAGGATTCTTTTCTGTCCAGCTCTCCAAAAGCACACCAGATTAAATTTGCAATATGCCACCCTAACTGGACTGTTAGGTAGCCAAGTACAAGCTGCTCGCTTCAGTATTATGATCCTAGTTCTAAAGATTCCAATTTTAAAGATTCTAGCATTCCCCCCTCCCAAAAAAGAGATGCCTGTGAATCTTGCCCCTTAATTCTCCCCAATGGCTTCTTCTCTGCCTTTGTGAGCTGCCAAATAAGAAGAAATCAATTGAGGAAAGTTTTCCCAGCTGGTATTTGTCTGCAGAGGCCAACCTCCCACCATCTCCAGATCCAACTGTCCTATCATTTTAAAATTATTTTTAGCCAGGAATAATATTTTGATCTATGTTCTATACTTTAATTTTATTTTCTATACTTTTTTTATATATTAGATTTGTTTACATTATCTTTTTATTGTTGTTAGCCGCCCCAGTCTTCGGAGAGGAGCGGCATACAAATCAAATCAAATCAAATAAATAAATAAATAAATAAATAAATAGACAAACAGACAAATAAATGAGAGAGAGAGATGAAATTTTACAAAAAAATTATTAGATTATTTTCCTTGGGAAAAATATGATTGAATATTCAATAGAAACTCTTGGTAATAGAATGCCTGAGTATATGTGGGTGCTTTTTTTTTATTTTTCAGAAATAGAAACTTTAAAATGATTTCAACTCCCAGAATTCTCCAAGCAGCACACAGTCTACACATCTTAAAGCTGGCAAGATTTTAAAATGCTACTATACTTGTAGTGGCACAGTGATTAGAATTCAAGGTTTCAGGCAAACTATGTCCAAGGCCATGAGTTTGATCCTGACTGACTCAAGGTTGATTCAGCACTCCATCCTTCCCAGGTGGGTAAAATGAGGACCCAGATTGTTGAGGTCAATAGGCTGAACTCTGTAACTGGAATGTTACATAGACCTAAGTGCTATTGCTTTTTTAAAGACTGAAGGTCTCTGTTCTCTCCCAGGAGCCTTTGAGTCTTCATGCCCTGGCTCTTACTCTGGGGTAACTTCCTGGAGGTGCTCAACTTAGCATCTATCCCGACTTATATGTGGGTTTTCTCCCTGCATTGCCTTTTCTGATTAAAGGCTAAAAATACAAAAAGAGAAATATTCTCAGTGGGATATCCTCTTGGCCACGTGGCATGGAGACAAATGACTAGATTATTCAGCTGCTCCCTCTTTGGAAGACAGACCACTCATACCAAAGATAAACAAAATCAAACTTTATTTAAACAGATAAAATATAAATATCATTAACTTTAAAAGTTAGCTTGAGATTGGAAAAGATAACTAGTCAGTTCTCAATTATGCAGTTGGCAACTTAAAAGGAAATTAAAAAGGGAAATACAGTATTACTGGAAGATACTGGTCTTCTTACATATGTCATATTTTCCTATAGTTGGTAAATGTTGCAATTTAATACAGTATTACAGACTATAAAAAGATTAGAAATAAAATGTGTATAATCATGCTGAGGCTGAAGGATATATAAGAACTGAATTGAACACAACTCACTATTTTATTCAGAGAAATAAAATTTAAACAGCACCACGTTAAAAAAAACCCGTACTAATTATTGGCTTGACTGGTGAACTATTTCTATCAAAGTAGCTGTGTCAGGCCCAAAGTCATTATGTGAAGTCCAAGGTTGGCCTGACACAGTTTGGGAGAGAGAGAGAGATATGCCACCACACGTTCCTTTCTGCAGATGCCATAGTAATGAACACAGGAAGGAACCAGGAATCCTGCATAGGATTGGTCCTCATGACTGCACTTGTGGGTGTGGGGATGTGATAAGGGGTTTTGACCCGGATGTAATCTAAGGGACTCAGAGTTGGAATGATTCCAGTCGAATCCAGACATGGCTGTTAATAAATCGTACCCGGTGAGAAACACAGGAGTGGAAATGATTTATTTCTCAGAATGTTATTTGGTTCGCTAACAAAAGTTCTCCTGGTAATTTATATAGACTTCCTTTAGATTTGGGATAAAATTTCACATCAACCTGATGCTTTGGAGGAGGTGATAAACCCTACTGTTGTCCAGACTCAGTTCACACCCTGCTCCCTTAAAGCTGCTCTATTTTTTAAAAAAAAATAGTTGGCATGGGATTGTAGGAATATGTATTGAGTGACCATGGGTATCTGGTAAGCATTCAGAATGTTGTGATAGTAGGAACAGAAAAAAGGTTGAATGTTGAGCTAGTACTGGGTGGGTGACTCTGGGCCCCTTGTTTCTCTCCCCCATGCTACTTTGCAGGGTTATAGTGAGGATAAATAGGAAAGATAAAAAACAGTATACAGTACATCAAGGAAAGCAACATATACATCTACATATTATTATTTTTAAATTGGTATGGTTTTTTTCACAGTAAAGGCAACAGTGCAATACCTGACCTGTTCCAGGAAATAAGCAATAAGAGGGTGATTAATTGGTCAGGGCTAGGATAAGGTATTTGACTAAGTAAAGTGGTATTCCAGTTAAACAGATTACATTAGATAATTCATTATGATTTCTTCCAATGCACCCTCCCCCTCTTTTTTTTTGCATATTAAAAATGGTAATTTGCTTGCACTTTTGGAAAGAATCAAGATTGTTTTGGGACAATGAGGGAGGATAAAAGAAATCCAAGGCAGCATTATGTACCTTTAATGCCATAATTAAAGCACCCCAACTTGAGCCCATAAACCTGCTCTCCTTCTGGCCATTTTATAATCACCTTTCCAGACATGTGCATGGCAGGAAACAACTTAAGATGCTCTCCCCCCAAAATGGCATCTTGCCATTTTTCTGAGTTTTCTTAATTCTCCCTATAAATGTAGGTAGGTGGGTGTAACCCACTCCTGGAACTTGGACATGTTTGGGCAAATGCTTTAGCCAGGGCCGCCGATAGACGGGTATTACTGGTAGCGGCGTCCTGGGCCCCGGCCAAATTGGAAAATGGGGGGGGCCCGGGCCCGGTGCCCGCCAAAAACTCCCCAACTCCGATTGAGACAAACTCTGCCTCTGCGGCCCGCACCTTCTTCCCACCCCCACGCAGGGCCGCCGATAGACGGGTATTACTGGTAGCGGCATCCCGGGCCCTGGCCAAATTGGAAAATGGGGGGCCCCGGGCCCGGTGCCCGCCAAAAACTCCCCAACTCCGATTGAGACAAACTCTGCCTCTGCGGCCCGCACCTTCTTCCCACCCCCACGAGGAAAGAAGGCAGGGAGGCCGGCAGACAGGCAGGGAGCCCCGATGGCAGCCGCGGAAGGAGGAAAGACCGCGGGGTTGGCTCAGCCCTCTGGAAGCCAAGCCGCGCTACTGGGGAAGCGGAATTGGGGAAGCCGGGAGAGGGCTGAGCCCGGCCGGCTTCTCCGCCGGCCTTGTGTCCCCCCGAGGATTGCAAGGGCAAGAGAGCCGCGCCTTTCGGCTTCCGGAAGTGCTGGGCCGGGGGTTCGGGGGGGGCCATGAATGCCACCCGGAGCCAATGGCTTCTTTTGGGCTTACTTGAATTCCTGCTGCTGGTAAGCGCGCGCGGGTGGCCGGGTGGGAAGGGCGAGGCACGAGGGGGAGGCAAGTGGAGAAGCGGAGAGAGAGAGAAGTGGACCAAAAGAAAGAAAAGGGAAAGAGAGGGAGGGAAAGAGAAATGGAGAGGAAGGAAGGAGGGAGGGAGGGGAGGGAGGGAGAGAAGGAAGGAAGAGAAAGGAGGGTAGAAAGAGAGGGAGAGAGAGAGGAGAGAGAAAGGAAGAGGAGAGATAGAAAGGAAGAGAGAGAAAGAAAGAGGGATAGAAAGAGAGAGAGAGAGAGAGAGATGCTCAGTGAGCCTTTCTTTGAAGTTGCCTTTCTTTCTTTCTTTCTTTCTTTCTTTCTCTTTCTCTTTCTCTCTTGCTCTCTTGCTCTTTCATTCTTTTTTCTTTCTCTTTCTTTCTTTCTTTCTCTTGCTTTCTCTCCTTCCTTCCTTCCCTCCTTCCATTTCTTTCATTCCCCCTCTCTATTTTTATTTCTCTTTCATTCTTTCTTTCTCTCTTTCTTTCTTTCTTTCTTGCTCTTTTTCTTTCTCTCTTTTACCTTCCCTTCCTCTATTTCTTCTTTTCTTTCTCCTTCCTACCTTCTTCCCTCCCTCCCTTCCTTCAGTCCTTCCTCTCTTACTCTCCTCTTTCATAAGTTTCCTTGCTTCCTTCCTCTGTTCCTGTCCCTTCCCCCTTTCTTTCTTTCTTTCTTTCTTTCTTTCTTTCTTTCTTTCTTTCCTTCCTTCCTTCCCTCCCTCCATTTCTTGCTTTCCTTCTCCTTCCTCCCTTGTTTCCTCCCTCATTCCCTTCTTTCACTCCTTCTTCTCTTACTCTCCCCTTTCACACCTTTCCTTGCTTTCTTTGCATCCCTTCCTCTGTTCCTGTCCCTTCCCTCTTTCCTTCCTTCCTTCCCACCCTCCGACCATTCATTCACCCATTCCTCTCTTGATCGCCCCTTTTACCATTCCTTCCTTCCTTCCTTCCGATGTGGGCCCGGGCCGGCAGAGTAGTTTGCTTTTGCACCCCGTCTCGAGCTCCCTTGGTGCCAACCGGGCCCTCCCCACTTCAGAGAGAAGGGGGAGAAAGAGAGAGAGAGAAAGAGAAAGAGAAAGAGAAAGAGAGAGATAAAAAGAGAAAGATAGGGGGAGGGAGAGAAAGAGATAGAAAGAGACAAAGAGAGGGGGAGAGAAAGAGAGAGAGAAAGAAAGAGAGAAAGGGAGATAAAAGAGAGAAAGAGAGATAAAAAGAGGAAGAGAAAGAGAGAGGGGGAGGGAGAGAAAGAGAAAGAAAGAGAGAAGGGGAGAGAGGGAGAGAAAGAGGTAGAGAAAGTGAAAGAGAGAGGGAGGGAGAGAAAGAGATAGAAAGAGAAAGAGAGAGGTTGCGAGAGAGAAAAAAGAGAGAAAGAGATATAAAGAGAAAGAGAGAGAAAGGGAGATAAGAAGAGAAAAAGAGAGAGAAAGGGAGAGAAAAAGAGAAAAAGAAAGAAAAGTAGAGAGAGAAAGAGAGACAAAAAGAGAGGGAGAGAAAGAGAGAAAGAGAGAGAGAGAAAAGCAGGTGGGGGGGGCACACCTATTTTGCCAGCCCTCGGATGGGCCATAGGGATCCGGTGTATGTGGAGGGAGAGGTCCCCAGCTTCTGTTCTGCAGAGGGGAAGCCAAAGCCCCTGCATGGGTTATGCAGAGTGCCAGTGTTTGGGGCAAGGTGGGGGGTGGGGGTCTTCCTTAACCCCCATTTCTTTGGTGGGGCTAAGAGGCCTGCCCAGCAGGGCTGATGTGTTGCGGAAGGTCTTGTCGAGGGAGACCAGTGGAGCCCCCCCCCCCCGCTCCCATCCCCAGGGAAGGGGTTCTGGCATCACTGCCACTGGCTTTGGAAAGAAGCCCCCGGCCTCTTCAGGGGGTGGAGGGAGGGGTCCGTAGCACAGGGCTGGACAATGGCTGAAGACAGTGGACTGCAGCTTTCAGAATTCCTCAGCCAGGAATATGAAGAAGACAGTTTGAAAATTTAAAAGGGAAGGAAGGAAGGAAGGAGGGAGGGAGGGAGGGAGGAGGGAGGGAAAAGAAAAAGAAGAAAAAAGGAAAGAAAGAAAAAGAAGAAAGAAAGAAAGAGGAAGGAAGGGGAAAAAAACTAAAAGAGAAAAAAGAAAGAAAAAGGGAAGGAAGGAAGGAAGGAAGGAAGGAAGGAAGGAAGGAAGAAGGGAGGGGGGCCCCAGACACTTAGGCTGCATGGGGCCCCAAAATTCCTGATGGCGGCCCTGGCTTTAGCTGAATATCTTATTGTGTGCCCTTGCTGTCCCATTGTTTCTTTTTGCTTGATATTTAAAAACTAGCTACAGGATATTTCTTATTGCTCTTAAAATGACCTCTCCCTTCTCAGTCCACCAAAATAGGCTCCCAGGAGATTTATGCTTTAGTAACCAAAGTTTGCACTCCAAGTAAGCCTCTGCCTAAGTAGGGCAAAAATAGGTCTACTGGGCTCACTGGAAATTAGGAGACGGGGGCTGTGTATGCATGCAGGGGGGTTGGGCAGCATGGGCGTGTCAAGCACACATGCGCAGGGGGGCATGGACAAGGGGGAGCATTAAATTATTAGTGTGGGTGCTCACACACGCTTTCAGCACCCGAGGGAAAAAATATTCCCCATCCCTGCTCTAGACAAATTGATAGCATTGTACTCGTCTGTTGCAAAAGTGCCTGATGTTGAAATAAGAGACACCGTATCCATTAGACCAGTGATTTTCAACCTTTTTTGAACCGCGGCACATTTTTTACATTTACAAAATCCTGGGGCACACCACCAACCAAAATGACACAAAACGACACTCTAAGACACTCTCCTCTCTTTTTCCATCCCTGTCTCCCCCCCCCTCGTGTGTGTGTGTGTGTGTGTGTGTGTATACATACTTTTGAACCATTTCCAAAAACAGGTGAGGGCTGGGGGGTTTTCTCTCTTATTTTTTGGGTGCTTTTTATCATATGCTTTAAATCAAGAGTCACTTCTCTCTCTCTCTCTTGTTTCTCTCTCTTTCCTCTCATTCTCTGCCTCAATCCTTTTCTCATTTCTCTTTTCTCCTCCCCTTTTTGCTCATTTCTCTCTCTCTCCCTTCCTCTCCTTTTCTCTCTCTCTCTCTTTCTCTCTCTCTCTCTCAGCAAAACGTTGTGAGACCAGAACCTGAGCTTCCTTCTTCGCGGCACACCTGACCATGTCTCGCGGCACACTAGTGTGCCACGGCACACTGGTTGAAAAACACTGCATTAGACCATGAATGCAGGCACTAATTTCTGGGGTTATTAGGATTAGCCACCCGTGGCCCCTTTTTCCATGCTAGAATCACAGCCCTGAGAGACTTAGACAAAGGTAGGCTGGCAGATATGTGACTGTATTAACATGATAAAAGGGAATGGAAGAAGGGGAGGATTTCAATCCTCTCTCTGGGGCTGCGGTGGGGGAATCTATTAAAGCCCCATTCTTCTTTGTGGGGGCCATGGAAGCATGGGCTTAAAAGCAGGAAATGCCATTTCTCACCATCCTGATGTGGGAAACTTGCAAAATGAGATGTAAAGTCCTGAAAGAGGCCTATGACATACAACCCCCCGCCCCCAAAAAAAGCAATAAAGGTTCTTTCAGATCCCCAGCCACATGTGAGATGCTTCTCCATCCTCTTTGCCACTCTCATCCCTTTAAAAAAGAAATGAAGTGAGGCTTTTGGCTACAAAGAAAGAGGGGGGGGGGAGTATATCCATTTGTTTTTCTGATTACATTCACTATGTATTTTGTTTTCCTTGGTTGGGAGAACGAATAAGGCAAAAACATTATGTACCATAATACGATTATGATTGTCATTGTAACAGTATAATGATGACATCAATTTTTCCCTTTCCATTGATAGATATTATAAATACAGTGTTCCCTCGATTGTCGTGGGTTCGAACTTTGCGAAAAGTCTATACCACGTTTTTTCTTGCCCAATGACATCATATGTCATCACCAAACTTTTGTCCGCCTTTAATGAATATTTTTTTAATAAACTTTAATAAATAAACATAGTAATAATCTAAATGGTTGCTAAGGGAATGGGAAATGGTAATTTAGGGGTTTTTACTTTTAGTGTATTTACTTCCGCATCTCTAGTTCGCGGAAATTCAACTTTCGCAGGCGGTCTTGGAACGCATCCCTCGCGAAAATCGAGGGAACACCGTACTGCTGAATGGGGTGTTCCTTTCTTCCTTCTCTGTCAAATTAGAACTGGCGTAGGCATGTAGCTTAAACATACTGCTACACCAAAAATAATAAAATGATGCAAAGCTAATGTTTAAAAATCTACCGAATATAGTTCCTCTTGACATCATTGTTAGGATTAAATTGTGTTATCTACCATATTTCACTTAGTGAATAGCTTTCTACCCTGTAACTCAGGGGGTCTCAAACTCATGGCTCGCGGGCCAACTGCAGCCCTCGGGACAACAGTTTGTGGCTCCCACCTCAATATCAAAGTTTAATGTTAGTGCGGCACGAGTTTGATACAAATGGCACTTTTCAATGTTGTGTGCAGAGCTGAATGAACCTACCAATCACGGTGGGTTATATTGCTCTCGGAGGCGGGACATCAGCCGGGCATATTGTGAACTTGCGCCATTACCCCAGGCTCAGAAGTGGAGGAGGAAATTGCTACTCAGCAGGAGAGAAAAGAAGCGGAAAAGATGCATCGGCTAAAGTTTAGCCGCTAAATACTGAAAGAGTGACACCAAGTGGAATTATATATTACACAGCCTCAAACATGTCTTTTTCAAAGCCTGCAGTGAAGAGAAAGGTTGGTGATGAGCACAGACAATTTCAGGAAAGTGGGAAGTGCAATATTTCTTTGTTGAGCACAGGGGCATTCCGACGTTTCTTATTTGCACAGAGAAAGTTGCGGTGCACAAAGAATACAATTTGAAACACAACTAGACATGCTGAGGAGTATGCAAAATACCAGAGAGATGAAAGAGCAAACCGGGTTACTAATCTTAAAACATATCTACTGAGGCTACAAGATTTCTTTAACAAAGCAACCAAAGCAGTCGTGGTTAGTGAGATGATTGCTAAAGCAGGAAAGCCATTCAAAGAAGGTGAATGTGTAAAAAAAGTGCATATTACAGGCTGCAAGTATTGTCTGTCCAGAAAAGAAAGGTCAGTTTAGCAACATCAGCCTTTCTGCCAACACCGTAGCAGAGCGCATTTCTGACCTGTCAAGTGACATTTATGATCTAATGTGTGAGAAAGCAAAATGTTTCAGTCTACTCAGTTGCTCTAGATGAGACCACAGACATCACCAACACTGCCCAGCTCGCAATCTATGTCCGTTAAATGTTATAGAATTGTTAATACAGACATTATTAATACAGAATCTGAATAATAATAATTACATTTCTGTAGTCAGCAACTATATGTAGTTTCTTCAGTCTTCTATATCTGCTGTATTATTGTTATTGTTATTGTTATAGTTATTATCATTTTCATTTTATTTATTACTGATTTATTTATTTTTTTCTTATGAATTTTTCTTATGAATTATTTTTTAACACAAAATAAGATGAAAAAATAAAGACATTTGATAACATTGGAATGTTTTTGTAAGAGCTTTTCTTGTGGAAAACCTGATGCGGCCCAGCCTCACCCAGACTCTACCTCCAGCGGCCGCCGGATAAATTGAGCTTGAGACCCCTGCTGTAACTCAAGGTGGGAAATTTACAAGTTTATATCTCCCAACTTTATCATATTATGCAAAGTCACTTATCAAACTTTATGGCTGAGTACAAATTGAAACCTGGTTCTCTCAAAGCCTTAGTTAGACCGTGCTAACCATTACACCGCACCACCTTATATTGTGTCTTTGGTCAATAGTCCTATCTGATTTTTGTGCCCTCTGTTCTAATGAATGGCTATACTCTTGGTCTCTCTCCCTCTGACTTTTGAGTCTTATTAGAGGCCCCTATTACAGGCAGTAATACAGATTTTTTTAAAAACCTTTTTTCTATGTTCTCCTACTGAGCAACGATTTCTCAATATTCCCTGTACAAAATTGGTCTGAGGTTGCAGTACATCTGCCTCAGGCAATCTGCTATAATGTGCTCCAGACACGTTGAATTTCAGTACCCTAAGCCCATGTTGGAGAGATCTCTCCTGGAGAAAGCTGCAGTAGATGGAACTGTTTTACACTAAGCCAAGTGGTTTACTTGGTTTTGGCTTTATGTGTTGTATGGATCCCACCAACTGTGAGATATGCAGAAATCATGATTTGTTAAAGTGTCTGAATAATCCCATCAACAATACAGCTGCAGAAGACATAATTGTGACATCAGCAATAACACTCTCGGAAACCATGTTTTAAGTTTAAATTATTTAATTTGGGTTTGCATGAGATACGTTTGTGTTGTGTTAAACTGAGCATCTACAGTATGTTCTAGCTCTGGAATGTGGAATTGCCAAATTTGTGAAATAGATTTTAGGCTGTAGTTAATATTCTTTACTCACTTTACATCCTTATTCTAACTCATGTTTAGTGAAACTAAAAGAGAATTTATGCTTAATTTCAAGAATCCAATGACTATTGGTCTTAAACCAAGGCAGACAGTGATTTAGAATCTGAGGATATTCAACATATTTTGTTAATGGTTTCAACTCCTATCCTCAAAACGATGCTATAGAGCACTGCACACCAGAACAACTACACACCAGAACAGTTTTATCCCAAACACCATCACTCTGCTAAACAAATATTTCCCTCAACATTGTTAAACTATTCACTGAGTCGGCATTACTATTAAATCTTCTTATCTTTCCTATCACCCATTTCCACCTACTTATGACTGCATGACTGAAACTGTTGTTTTATCCTTGACATTTATACTGTTTCCTAGTATGATTTTGTTAAGGAGTGTGCAGAACCCTTAAGTGTTTTCAGTTCTGGAGACCTCACCTACAAAAAGATATTGACAAAATTGAACGGGTCCAAAGACGGGCTACAAGAATGGTGGAAGGTCTTAAGCATAAAACGTATCAGGAAAGACCTAATGAACTCAATCTGTATAGTCTGGAAGACAGAAGGAAAAGGGGGGACATGATTGAAACATTTAAATATGTTAAAGGGTTAAATAAGGTTCAGGAGGGAAGTGTTTTTAATAGGAAAGTGAACACAAGAACAAGGGGACACAATCTGAAGTTAGTTGGGGGAAAGATCAAAAGCAAGATGAGAAAATATTATTTTACTGAAAGAGTAGTAGATGCTTGGAACAAACTTCCAGCAGACGTGGTTGGTAAATCCACAGTAACTGAATTTAAATATGCCTGGGATAAACATACAGTATATCCATTGTAAGATAAAATATAGTCTTCTATGTTTCTATGTTTCTAACCCTTGAGTTATCAAGGACAAGCACAGAGGAAACATCGGATTCCAGCAGATATCCAGGAGATAGGAGTAATTATTCAGTCATACAAAAACAGATACATTAAAGCAGTGAAGGGCTACCAAAATTTTACTACCACACTGTGGGCGTGGCTTATGCAGGACGCCCTGCATTTTATTTCAACATCTTTCAGTGCAAATTGGGTGCTCTGGGGTGGAGCTCCATTTTCACTACCCCACTGCGTTCCTCTCCCCCTCATCCGGGCAGTAACCCACCCATACATTAAAGTGTATATAATAGTGTTTACTTTAAAAATAGAACAGTTAAGTTAAACAGTCCAGTCATACACTTTCAAATCAGTCAATATCTCACAATACAGTAATATTATTGCAAGCCTGTCTTTGTGTTACATATCAGATATACATTATAGCTTACAAATACATCAAGCTGACAATTACTAAATCAGCTTCAGTGAATCAGCAGAAAGAACAGAGAGAGTAGAGAGAGAATCATGCTTTGTGGCTCACTCTTACGGCAATTTGTAACACTACCTCTTAAAGCTATAGTACAGTGATGGGAAACCTATGTCATGGGTGCCACAGGTGTCACATGGAACCATATCTACTGGCCCCAGCTCATTTCCAGCATGCATGTGCACCGGCCAGCTCAGATTTTCAGCTCACACGGAGCTCTGGGAGGGCATTTTTGACTTCCAGAGGGTCTCCAGGGAATGGGGGAAGGTGTTTTTGTCCTCCCCAGACTCCAGGGAAGCCTCTGGAGCCTGGGGAGGGTGAAAAACGGGCCTACCAGGCCCACCAGAAGTTGGGAAAGGGGCTGTTTCTGGCCTCCAAGGGGCCACCGGTGGGGCAGGGGAGGCAATTTTCGCGCTCCCCAGGCATTGAATGGTGGGTGTGGGCACTCACGCAGGCACAATAGTCTGTGCGCAGGTGCTTTCGCCAACACAGAATTCTAACCTAATCATATTCCAGATCTCAAGGGAGCCATGCAATCTATATGATGAGAAGGAATGAAATAATAAAAGATGGAAAACATTTTCTGATTTAGGGTCTTTACTACTTCCGTGAGTCTTTTCTCAGGAAAATCATCCAGGCCTACTTTGGTGGATTATATGCACTCAGGAGAAAACTGATGGGCCTTACTGTAGTCTGCCTGCCATCTGATCGGCAGTGTTGCAGAACACATCCCAGAAATATCACTGCCTGAGGCTCACAGATGTTTTTGTTTTAAAGGAAATGAGACATAACTACCCATGGAAGCATAACTACAATCTCTGTTGGTCTAGGCCAGAGATAATGGATTTGTTAGCTCTTTTGTGGCACCAGGGGGTGCCCTTCTACTAGACTAGATAGAGAAATATAAGGTCAACAATTACCAATTGCAATATTACAATAGCCAATGAGTATCCTTATGGAGGAATAGAATTGGGATAGGATAGGATAGCATAGCATAATCAGAGTTGGAAGGGACCTTGGAGGTCTTCTAGTTCAACCCACTTCTTAGGCAGGAAACCTTAAACCGTTTCAGACAGGTGGTTGTGTAATTTCCTCTTAAAAACTTCAAGTATTGGAGCATTGGCAACTTCTGGAGGCAAGTTGTTCCACTTATAGTTCTATCAAGAAATGTCTCCTTAGTTCTAGGTTGCATCTCTCCTTGATTAGTTTCCATTCCTTGCTTCTTGGTCCTGCCTTTAGGTGTTTTATCCTCCAGTCCCAATTATCTTTGTTGCTCTTCTCTGCACACTTTCTAGAGTGTCAACATCATTGTTACACCTTGACAACCCAAACTGGATAAAGTATTCCAAGTGTGGCCTTACCAAGATATTATAAAGTGGTATTTTAACACTTCAGGTGCTCTTGACTCTCTATATAAAAACAACTACAATAGCAAATCCAATTAAATTAAAATTATACAATCAATCTAAAATCCCCAGGTGTTAAAAATCAGCCATACCCATTCAAACAACAGACGTACATTTCGTCGGCCAGGGGGCTGAGATATAATTGTCTTCGAGTCTTTGGAGAGGGGTGGCATACAAATCTAATAAATTAAATAAAATAAATTGCCCCACGCCTGGCAGCATAAATGAGTCTTAAGAGTCTTGCGAAAGGCGAGGAGGATGGGGGCAGTGCGAATCTCCGGGGAGAGCTGATTCCAGAGGGCTGGAGCCCCCACATAGAAGGCTCTTCCCCTAGGCCCCACTAAGTGACATTGTCTAGTTTACGGGACCTGGAGAAGGCCGACTCTGTGGGGCCTCACTGGTTGCTGGGATTCATGTGGCAGGAGACAGTACTGTACCACAAATAAGCTGGCCTCCTGCCATGTAGGGCTTTATAGGTCATTACCAACACTTTGAATTATTCCTGTGTTAATGCTGCCTAGAACTCCATTGGGCTTTTTGGCAGCTACAGTGCACTGCTGGTTAAGTGATTGTCCACTAGGACTCCAAGTTCCCTCTCACAGTTACTATTGAGCAAGGTACCACCCGTACCAGTGATGGCCACAGGTGGCACGTGGAGCCATAATTGAGGGCCCAAAAGGCGTTGCCCTGTCAGCTCCAGCTCACAGGCCAGCTGATTTTTCAGCCTCCTTTTTGGCCAATTTCGCTCTCCCCAGGCTTCAGGAAAGCCTTTAAATCCTGGGGATGGTGAAAATGTCCTAATGGGCCAACTGGAAGTTCGGACTTTCAGCTGGCCTGTTGGGCTGTTTTTCACCATCCCAGGATTCAGGTAGTTCAGTGGAGGCTTCAGTGAGGCCTGTGCACTTGCGGGGGGGAGGGGGATGTGGTGGTTGTGTGCATGTGGGGGGGGCAGTGTGGAGGTTGTGTGCGCGTGTGGATGGGGGGATTGCATTATGGGTGTGGGCACGCACATGCTATCATGCACACGCACACCCATTTGACATCTGAGCCAAAAAGATTTGCCATCACAGACCTATGCTAGTGCATTTGTTTTTTCTTGCCTAAATGTAGAATCTTACTTTTTTCACCATTTTGTTAGATAGTGCCCAATGTTGAAATCTGTCAAGATCTTTCCGTATCTTAAGCCTATCTTCCAGAATGTTGTCTATTTCTGCCGAATTGGTGTGGTCTGCAAATTTGATGAGTTCCCCAACTATCCCCTCATCCAAATCATTGATGAAGATATTGAAGAGTACTGGGCCTAAAACAGAGCTTGGGGTGCCCCACTGTATGCTTTCCTCCATGTAGGTGCAATTCCATTGAGGACTACACTTTGTGTGTGGTTGCTCATTCAGTTACAAATCAATCTGGTGGTAATGCTGTTTTAAGGAGAATTAAGAATTATGGATCTGTTACCAGAACCAGAAAGCAGGGTAGGTGCAAGTCATTACAATAGTTAAATTTCATTCATTGATTTAATTCAGGGGTCCACAAACTTGGCAACTTTAAAACTTGTGGACTTCAACTCCCAGAATTCTCTAGCCAGCTATACTGGCTGGAGAATTCTGGGAGTTGAAGTCCACAAGTCTTAAAATTGCCAAGTTTGAAGACCTCTGGTTTAATTGAACAGAAACCTTGCCCTTCCTAGTCAAACAGCTTCTTGCTGATTAGTCCAGGTATTCTAGTTTTATTTGAGCTTTTAATAAAAGCTGGAATTGTTAGGACAAATAGTAAAATCATGGCATGTTCAAACAGACTCCAAATGTCAATAGGATTTGAATTTCAAAGGGTAAAAGTAGGGAAGTAAAAAAAGAAAAGAAATATTCTTCACCTCCCACTAGTGTAGATCCCTTGATTCAGCATCAACCAACAGTCATTTTTGAACGTCACCAGCAGAGGAATTCCAACAGAACAGCTACATAAACAATCCTCTTGTTCTTCTGGCTTAGACTTCTTATGTTCCCACTGCCTTCTTAATTATCCAGCCAACTACATTGTGCAGAAATAACTATATTATCTCCAATGGCAGCTGCACGTTTTTAAACTAGGGGTGGAAAACATTTTGTGCAGCAGAACATAAGTAGTGGTAGGTGGGAGAAACCCACCTTTAAGAATTAGAACAAAGGGACACAAACTGACCACCTTACTGAATTCTAGTCATGTTCCTTGCTAAGGTGGTTGAGAGATTTTACATTTGTGAACAGGTGACATCATTTATAATTTGGTGGCCTTGATATTTTCATTTGTTATCACCTTTCCTAGTGCTGTTAGGAAAAAAATTCAGAAATGTGCAATGGGTTAGTCTTATGGTCCTTGAGCAATGATTTAAAACAAGAACTTGGCAGTTTAACTACCTTGATCACTGTCACACCAGAATCATACCTAGAAGATACACTTCCAAGGTTATATACTAGTCACATTCATTCTGGGAGAGAAGCAAGGATTGATATAAGTCAAACACCATTTGCCATCCTGAAAATACAATTGCATTTGTCCTTTGTACACAATGCTATCTAACCTCATGAAATAAATGGCTACATGTGTACCAGGGTTCAAATTCCCAGTTAGATCATTTCCAGTTAGAAGGTTAAAAATGGTTCTGATAAAGAAAACAAAACAGATTACCAGTGTCAAGAATTTGACAAAGGAGTTCAGTGCTTATTTATTTTGTCCTGCAAAATCAATGGAAGGGGAGGGGAGTTAATTTTTTTATATTTCTGCCTTTTTGTTCATCAAGTTAATCATTTTAGATTTCTACCACATCTTTCTACTATGGTAAAATTTAGATTTCTACCACATCTTTCTAAAATTTCCATTAAGACTGAAATCCGTGAAGTATCAGAATGCTCCAAGAAGCCCTTTTATAATATTGAGATGTTTTACCAGTAAAGTATGCACAAAGTTTAAAAGAAAGTTTTTTCCAAACCCAACTCATGTTTCATTGGAAATATTTTTCAGTGGGTTTGTTCCCCAGACAAAAAAGAATTCAAAATATTTGAAATGCTCACCATAAAGAACTTGAAACATACCCTCATTCCCTAGTTATCTTAAAATTACCAAATAGACATGAAAATAGTCCATGTTGTTATTTGATATCTAACCTGTAGAAAGGTTGGCCAAGGGGATTATTTTAATCTGTAAAAGTCTGTTTGCAAAGTGTTATCTATAGTGAAAAATAGAAATGGAATGGAATAAAACGGCCACTTGTTAATTTAAATGTTTCAAACTCGGAACATTTACTATACTGAAGAAAAAAATCTGGGCAGGTCTTGGTTCATTCTTTCTTATGGGCTGGTTGTGGGAGCTTCTGCGTTTTGTCAAGTGGGAGGGCTGGCTGGCTCTGCTGAACCTTGGAGCTGATTTAAAAGACACTTATGAGAAAATGCCAGCTATTCTTCACCAAGAAGAAATAAATAGGACTTAATCTAAGGACTTCTCTCTCCAACTTTTCCTGCATGAGACCTGCAGACCCATGAAAGCAGCCTAGTTTACGGAGAGGGGCGGCATATAAATCCAATAAACCTAACCTAACCTAGAGGGTGCACTGATTTCATGGCAAGGAACAGGAAGAACTGGGCAAAGGGATTGCTAGCTATCTGCTGCTCCAGAAGAGGGTAAATGAGGGGCCCTCCATTTCTCACCCTCTAAATGAAAAAGACAACTGTTGCAATTATCTTTACCTTTTCAGTCACCAGCAGAAGCCAAGACCTCGTCTATCAAGCACAATCTGTATGGTATTCTCCCTAGCTTGAAATCAGCACCATGAAGGGACCACGTTCTGTGACAAAGCCAAATTTTGCTCTAGAGAAGTCATGCAAAGAACAGGCCAAATTCCACCATTGCATGCTAGAGCATACTATTGCGTTCAGCTGGAAATTTCCCCCTTGGCAAAGAGCAAAGGAAAGAAAGGGCGCCAGGGCAAGCAGTAAGTTTTCTTCACACAATACAAAACACACATGGTTTTCTCTGTCTCTCTTTAATTCTGAGGTAAAACTTTTTGGTTTTCCTGTAAGAGGTGCAGGCTTCCAAGTTGACAGTGGCCACAGACAAACCAGGCACATTTTTCCCTGTCAGTGGCCTTCTCTGGGCCATTAAAAACTGTACTGCCCACCCCACAGTCAGCAAAGAGTGATTTCCAAGTTACTCTCCAAGTTAATCCCTCTGGATTCATCTCTTTCTCTACCACTTATCTAAAGAGATGGGGAACAGCAGCGATTTTCTTCATTACAGCAGCTCCATGAAACCTCCACACCTGTGCTTCGAGGTCCCCGTTGCTTGTGGTACCCCTTCCCTAAAACAGAAGAGCCAAGCTGTCCCGTTCTAGTCCTTATCCAAAGCAAGGATGAAGGACTGGATGTAGGCTTTGAGACCGTGTGCTATGGCACCAGATGTGAGCCTCTCTTTTGGGTGGCTGACCTACAGCATTGTTATGGGTTCCCGTGATAAAGAAGCTACCAGACAAACCACAGAGGAGGTCATGCCCCATGAAGCATCTTTCCTTTGCCAGTCTCTAAAGCACCATTTCTTCCCCTCACCCAGCTCTCTGAAGAGGCTCTCTCAGTGGTTAGAAGGATCCTTTCTTCTTTTGCCTCATGAAGGGCTGGGGGTGCTGAGGGGAGAGGTAGAGCCGTCTCTTTAAGAGGTCTGCTACTTTACTGCTAAATAAAGCTATAAGGGCTCTGCCCCTACTTCACCTTGGCTGTCTACCTTCCTTGCCTATTGCACCGCCTCTCCTATTGTTCCAGGCACCATGGATTCCCTTGCGCCCCACAGAGAGGTGGCCTAGTGCAAACAGACCAGAAGGAAGACAGTCATCAGCAACTGGAGTCCAAGTGTGTAGGAAGTGGAGGGGCCGCCCCCAGGCGGATTCAGCTGCTTCTCGCACGCTTTCCCATGCCACCCCTGGTAACAATGGCATTGGAAGTGGGTTTGTAGGAAGGAAATGTCTGCCTGAGATAACTTCCCTTTGGCTCCCAGGAGAGGCTTTGGGTTTTTGGATTCGTTCCGGTAGATCTGGAAGCTGTTTGGATTGAGATGCAGAAAGGTGCTGGCTTCGCTTTCTTGGCGCCGGCACCTGCCATGGCCCCTGCAAAGAGTCTGGCTGCAGAGCTCAGCTGCGGTTGTCACATTGATGATGTAACGGCCGAGGGACTCTTCTATGTAGGTTTTAATCAGCTGGCAAGTTTTCTGCAGAAGAAGAAAATCCGAATGAGTAAAATATGAGAAGGCAGGAAACGGGTCCGACTGATAAAAGGATTTGTTTCACAAAATGCCATCAAAATGTTCACGGGTACAATGATCATGAGAAGGATCAAGGGAAATTCACAACACCGGCAAAGTAAAACTCCGCCAACAATAGAAGAATTGAGACCAATACTGGAGAATACACAGTGATGACAACACTATAGAAATTGTGAACAGAAGTTGAACTCAATTCAAGCAGAAATAGCTCCCTATGCATATGATACATCATATGGATAGGGAGCTATTTCTACTTGAATTAAGTTCAACTTCTGTTCACAATTTCTATAGTGTTGTCAGCATTGTGTATTCTCCAATACTGATACATCATATGACATATCCATATGATACATCATATAGCGATGTATTTAGGATATGGTTTTCAAGGAGAGATCCATCAAAATATAGTATCAGATATAAATATAAGCAACAACCTTCAATATTCCAAACAAAGTTATCAAGTAGGGATTTACTAGTTAGAGATATGCAAGGGAAAGCGGAAAAGTTCATCCTTATGATGTTTCAGTTTTACTTTTTAAAACTTTGCTTCAGTACCTCTTTTTTTGTATATTCTTTATTAACAACTTGAAGAATGTAAATTATGCTCATAAAAAAAGTTAAATATTTTAAAAGTGTAAAATATTTTTTTACTGTAACTCAAAATACCTATCGTAATTCCTTTCTTACATTTATATCCTTCCAGCAATGTGCAAAGCCCGCCTCTTAATAAGCTCACTTGCAACCTGTCCAAACAGCTCACACAACACCATTGAGACTGAGAACAGTCAGGGAGGCATTGTTGGGTTAGTAGCTGTTTGATAAAGTGAACAGGACCTGACATGCTCCTAACAGAAAAGAGATCAAAAGGTTTGTTCAAGAGACCCACGGGAAAACTGCTGTGTGTTAGGCTCAGCATGAGATCATATAAAGTAGGGATGAGGGAGAGGGAAGTTAAAAAAATAATACATACCCTACTTCCAGTGTTTTCAGCAACTCCCCAGTAAATAACACCAGCCGCCCCCAAGGCAGCACTCTCACCTATGGTGGAGATCAGATCTGTCTGAAGGAATAATAATAATAATAATAATAATAATAATAATAATAATAATAATACAATAACAACAACAACAACCGAGTTGCAAGGGACCTTGGAGGTCTTCTAGTCCAGTGTTTCCCAACCTTGGCAACTTGAAGATATTTCGACTTCAACTCCTAGAATTCGCTGGCTGGGGAATTCTGGGAGTTGAAGTCCAAATATCTTCAAGTTGCCAAGGTTGGGAAACACTGTTCTAGTGCAACCCCCTGCTTAGGCAGGAAACCCCACATTACTTCAGACAAATGGTTATCCAACATCTGCTTTAAAACTTCCAGTGTTGGGGCATTCACAACTTCTGGAGGCAAGTTTTTCCACTGATCAACCGTTCTGACTGTCAGGAAATTTCTCCTTAGTTCTAAGTTACTTCTCTCCTTGTTTAGTTGCCACCCATTGCTTCTTGTTCTACCCTCAGGTGCTTTGCAGAATGGATTGACCCCTTCTTCTTTGTGGCAACACCTGAGATATTAGAACACTGCTATCATGTATCCCCTAGTCTTTTTTTAATTACATTTTTTATCACATAGAGTTACAGCTAGTCCTCTACTTATGACCACAATTGAGCCCAAAATTTCCACTGCTAAGCAAGAGAGCTGTTAAGTGAGTCCCCCCCAATTTTATCAGCTTCCTTACCACAGTTGTTAAGTGAATCTGGGCTTTCCTTTCCCATTGACTTTGTTAAGCTAAGAAAAGGTGATCACTTTGATCCCAGAACACTGCTGCAACTGTCATAATACAAGCCAGTTTCGAAGTGTCTTGACTTGAGTTTTGATCATGTTGGGATGCTGCAACAGTCATAGTATGAAAAATAGTCATAAGTCACTTGTTTCAGTGTCATTGTAACTTCAGTCATCAAATGAATGGTTATAAGTTGATGATAAGCTGTACAAGCATATAGTACTAAATTTGGACATTAGCTGATTAGTAAAATGTTTTCCAGCTTAGAATGGATACAAATAATTTACTAATAATTACTATTAATTATATAAAAGCAAATAATACTTTAAACGTGGGTCTAAATCTTTATCAAAAAGATCTTTTAAAAGGTCCTTTTATTATTCAAAACCTTTGGGTATTGAAGCAATATATTTCTGGCACAATCATAGCAGATGAATCATCTCCTGAATAGGAAATAGAAAAAATTTCATAAATTCCCTGGCCAAATTGTTTTACTAGACCATAGTCTTACTCCATATCTTTGTCACCTTGTATTTTCAAATAATACAATGTCGGTGTAGTGCTTAAGGTGCTGGCCTAGAAACCCAGAGACTAGTCATTGGCTTTGTTAAAACAGGGGGCATTACTGAGAAATATTATTTACTATCCCATGTCTCCCAAATGAGGCCCTTTTTTTTTTTTGCATTACTGGGTGAGTTGATTTGTTGATCATTAGCCCTGAAGATACTTTGGAATTGCCAAATTTTCAGACCCTCTACTGGCAGCCAACATAGGACTAACAGCCCAGGAGTCATATGGCTCTGGAGAGTCTCTTTCACCAAGAAGTGAGCAACTAAATTTGGAGCTAACTGTAATTTCTGCTGATCTTCAAAGTCCAGCCCTACTGTAAAGCACTTTACAGTAATCCAATTATATCAAGATAAGGAGATGAATCACAGTTAGCCAAGCCTCAATTGCAACTAGTACATCCAAAAGTGGAAGGCTAGAGACAAACTAATAAAATGACTGGACCAGGGTAAGATTTTTTTTAAAAAGAAGGAATGCTACCATCTCTTTCATCAGTGCTTCCCCCAAAGACATACTGACTACCTCGTGGGCCCATCTTGTTACATTCTTCCTTCCTCCCAAAAGGAACCAGGAGGCGCATAGGTTTAGCACAGGTAGAAGAACTCATGTCAAAGAGCATCTATCCACTTCATCGTATCAGAGACTAAAAGGAATTCCAGAAATATCTCAAGATTGTCACCCGATTCTGCCCATGGAAAAGTCAAGACTTTGGCAGCTGTGAGAGACTCTTATCAGAAAAATATTGTGCAAATGCATCAAACAGCAAGGTGATCATTCTCTAGTGGGGATGAGCTAATCTTAAACAAAGACAGAGGAGAGCAACTGTTATTTCGTAGGCTTGCACATAAGCTTGCATACATGCTTGGTGAAATTCATGTTTTATCATCCATCACTAGTATTCCAAGCATCACCTTGCTTGTCTCCTAGAGATAAAGTGATCCCCAGGATTATGATGAGAGAGGGAAGTCATACCAAGTTCATAGGTTCTTCTGTCTTCCAGATTCTAGGTCTAGGATATAGACCCCTCCGCTTTGCAAAATTTCAAAACTTATATAGAAGAGATTTGACAACCACAAAGAGCCAAGCACATGTCTTTCCTGTTCAGATTACAAACCAACTGCTTGGAGACAAAGATTAAATATATTTCTATAAGCAGGCCAGAGATTATTACAGATAAACCCATGGTTGCTATAGAGAACATGAAGTTTTGTCCAAGGAATAGTCTCCAAGATGGATGAAACCCAAAATGTATCTGACTTACTATTCTTATTTAACACATATACTGTCCTCCACAGTATATTACTTTCTTCACTTTGTGGAGCACAATTCTCTCTCCAATGGACTGGTGAATAATCATGGTACCTCCACCCAACCAGGAAATCACTGTCAGGATATTTGATCTAATACCACCACTCTGGGCCCATTGGGTTTGCCAGGATAGGATGACAAGACTTGTAGTGGCTGCAAAATAGCCTCTAGTTTGATCCTGGGTGCCTGAACTCTGCAAATGCTTATTATTTTAGCCTGACAAGTTAAGAGTTAGATCAAAGAAGCCCAGCAGCAGCTTAATGGCAGAGGGGGTTCAGAAGCAAAGCCAAACAAAGAGAACTTTGCCTAGATGAAAGTAACATTCTTCCAGTCTTGTGCCTATGAGTACATTAAACAGACACCCTTTTCAACCTTACGTTTTTCTCCTTATTTCCAGGTCATAACTTATCCTTCTATTAAGCCAGATAATCAAGTAACTCTTCAAGGGGCTGAGCTATCCTGATCCTTTCACTGGTGACAGGAAGCCAGTTTTACTCCCAAGAAGGAAGTGATCATACTAGATTGATCAAATACCTCTTTTTAATATTAGGTGTGCTCATAATTGGTTCAGAAGTCAAAGGATAATTCTAAGGTATTATTATCCTTCAGGCTCAACATTTCATTTGCTAATAATCAAACACATCAGCTTTTTCATGGAAGGGCCAGCTACTATTGGAAATTAGAGGACAACGACCAATATATAGATTTCTCCACCTCCATATTTGCAGAGATGCTGATCTGAATGTAAATAGCGAGTAATATCCAGTAATCCAAAACTGGAAAGTAATGTGTGCTACTTGGTCATGACAGTTTATTACATATGCAGATCTATCGGCAGAAAATAAGGAAGAGCAGGCAGTATGGATGGATCTAATAACTTATAGCAAAAATGTTTCTTTTATTGTTATAATGGCAACCAAATGTTCTTGATCCTAACCCAAACCCATTGCTCAAAAGTAAAAGCAAAATTAATAATTCAACCATGCATTTGAGTTTTAGCACTGGTTATCAGTTGACGCAGGTTTCAAATTTTAGGTATACAACTTGAATGTCCATTATTTTGTAAGAAATGTAAAAGAAAAGATTCTAGTTTATGGATAGGGATAATGGATAATAGGTCCTTTTAAGTACTACTGGTAACCCCCTAGGCACCAAATGCTTAAACTCTCAGTTTTATCACTAACAACCTATCTAATTAAATCTTAGATCAGACTAGTTCAGCCTGACTGCACTGAATGTATGAAACTGCGCTTGTCAGAATTCCTAATGTTGCTTGTTGTTATACGAATTGAAAAGGCAGCAAATTTGGAAAAACTGGCTGAGCAGCCAGTTATCTTTGTCTAGACATGTCTATATTCATTTTGATGCTTCATTGTACAGCTTATCTTCAAAGCACTCCTTAAGTATATCTCAATGATTCTCTAGTTGCAGAGATTAAAAGCATCCTCTTACAAGCTTTTACTTCATAGAAGGAGCAGCCCCATAGAATGGTAGTTTGAGGGCCTAGAGTAGACCCACCGCAGGCTTCAGTGCAAAATTGTACCATTGCTAAGCATGAGAAGAAAGATGAGTTAGAATAATGAAGAAGTGCATTGAGGTTGCTATTACATATACCTCTTATTTTAAAAGAACCATCAGCACTTTGCAAACACAAGCCACTGCACAGCTCTTTTGAGTCTATTAAGCTGCAGCTCCACTTTGCTTCAGCACCTTCTACCACAAACTTCAAACATGCTGAGAAAAAGCAAAAATGATCCAGATCCCAAGAGTTGTCAAAAGTAATTTTATGCAACTTCTGAAAGGCTGCAAGGAAAGTGTCTCAGCCTCTCAAGTACCCCAGTTGCCATTACTCATAATCCCAAGGAAGAGAAGTCAATTACTGCACTTCTAGATTTTCCCCAACCTCTGCTCATCCCCTGAAATAACCACTTCCTTCTTTAGATTGGGAAATCCTAAAACAAGCTTAATGGTGTTCAAGAGGAAAAACAAAGTAATTCCCAAACTGTCTCAAATACCCTACGAGGAAAAAAGATAAAACAAAATCTTCTCTACGTCCTCCTCCTTTCTGACCATTAAAAGGCTGTGTTTACTTCAATTGCACCTGCTTAATGTAGCAGAAGAACCAAAAGAATCCCAATTAAAAGACCCACCTAGACCACGATACGTAGCTGCTTTTTGCAGTGCTGCTTGAATTTAGTTGGGATATGGATCCAACTCAATGGCTTCCTTCTCTTTAGGAAATCTTAACAAGAGTTCACAGTGCTTTGGTTTTGAAGGCAAAAATGTGGCTGGGAACATGTGCAGCAGTCCTAAAGCATCTCTTTGTAACTCCTGATGCATAAATGTTGTATAGCTTTTACAGGAATTACATGGCAACATAGAGGACAGTTTGGAGAGTTCAGAAAAAGATTCAGTAATTTAAAGAAGTGGAAGATAGCAGATATTACATCGTGTATATTGTACCTACTTCAAATCATCTTTTTATCTTTTAATTTGGAGTGCTGAATAGATTGGTGTTTAACACAATAGGTGAATTATATAGAGTGTGTGTGTGTGTGTGTGTGTGTGTGTGTGTATGCTTGTTACACACACACACACATAGGGAGTAAAACATCAGGAGGTATATTATACATATACCTGGTGGAGAAAAATCTGGAGCTTATTGAGCTGTAGTATTATACCTCCCAACAAAGTAACTTCTGAAATGTTAACTATTCAAGAATTGCAAGATAAAAAAAAACTTCTTAGGACTCCCCAAGGTACTAAAAATGGGTGTTGTACAAAGCTCATGGGATGGAATATATTAAAGATTTATTAAAGTACCTACATCCTCTAGAAAGCTTAACCCACCTACTTTAAAAGATTATTTGAAAGATTATTTCTGTTATATGCGTTTATGTATGTACAGCATCATGGTGGTCCCAAACCATATACAGGTGAAATTTGAAAAAATTAGAATATCGCACAAAAGTGAAAGGTAATATATGAGAGAGACTCATTACATGCAAAGCAAGATAGTTCAAGCCATGATTTGTTGCAATTGTGATGATTACGTGGTACACAGACTGTGGAAACTTTTGCATCTTATTTGGAAAGCAAGGACCCAGAGTATGGAGGAAGAATGGAGAAGTGCACACTGTAAGATGCTTGAAGTCCAGTGTGAAGTTTCCACAGTGTGCTGATTTGGGAAGATATGTCATCTGCTGCTGTTGGTCCACTGTGCTTCATTAAGTCCAGGGTCAACACAGCCATCTACCAGGAGATTTTGGAGTACTTCATGCTTCCTTCTTTGCATGTAATGAGTCTCTCTCATATATTACTTTTCACCTTTCAAGTGGCATTACTGAAATAAATGAACTTTTGCATGATATTTTAATTTTTTGAGTTTCACGTGTATATAAGGAGAACCAGGGACAGTCTTCAAAGTGAATGCTTGGAGCTAAGCAGAATGTGGCTATTTTATTGCTTTAATGTTTTCCTCATATTAACACACTTTGCAAATTACTATTTCTAATGTTTTGTATGAAATAAGTTTTAAATTAATAGAGTGGTTCTGCACAAGGACTGGGTTTATACATTACACCAAAACCTAATGTGATCTGCCATTTTTAAAAAATTTAGCATACTCAGGGTTAGCAAATTGTGGTTTATATATAGCAATAGAAACAGCATTTAGACTTATATACTGCTCTATAGAGCTTTACAGCACTTGCTGAGTGTTTTATAATGTCAGCATATTGCCACCAAAAATCTGGGTTCTCATATTACCAGACCTCGGAAAAAATGGGAGGCTGAGTCAACCTTGAGCGTGTCGGGATCGAACTCCAGGATGTGAGCAGAGTTAACCTGCAATATTGCTTTCTAGCCCCTGTTCCACCATGGGTGCTATAATTTAGCATGATGTAGAAATGCACTTAATTATAAGTAAGCACTGGAGTACTGCATTCAATTTTGGGCTCCAAACTACAAAAAAGACATCGAAACTCTGGAAAACTCTGGAAAAAGTTCAAAAGAGGGCAACCAGAATGATAAAAGGACTAGAAACCAAATCATAGGAGGAAAGGTTGCAGGAACTGGGCATGGATAGCCTAGTGAAGAGAAGGTCCAGGGGGGACATGATAGCAGTCTTCAAATACTTGAGGGGCTACCACAGTGAGGAGGGGGGTCACACTGTTTCCCAAAGCACCAGAAGGCCAGACTAGGAGCAACGGATGGAAGCTGACCAAGGAGAGATTCAACCTAGAAATAAGAAAGAACTTTCCGATGGTGAGAGCGATCAATTGGTGGAATGGCTTGCCTGCAGAAGTAGTGAACGCCCCAACACTGGACATCTTCAAGAGGAGACTGAACTGCCATATGTCTGGGATAGTATAGGGTCTTCTTCACCAGCAGGAGGTTGAACTAGAAGACCCACAGGGTCCCTTCCAACACAAACTATAAATACATACATTTATTCAACATGCCATAGTTAAGCAAATAATGGATTAATCAACTGAGATTGACGCAGCAACTTAGTCACAGTATAACTTATGAAATCGAAAGCAGACCATTAGTTAGATTTTGTGCCAGGCCAAGTGCTGGACCCAGACTCCATTTTTGTCTGTGCAGAACGGCAGTAAAAGTGTATTTTATACCAAATAGGTAACCTTCAAATTGTATCAGGAGCTGATTAGTCCTGAACTGGAGACTGCTGCTCAAGATGCCAACTTCTTGAATAATGTTTCAAGAAGTTCCAAGAAGAAAGTATTCTTACCTCACTTAACAAACGATCCTGCTGATTGCTATAAGTGGCCCTGGTGTAGACAAAGACAGGCAGAGCGTAGTTATCATGATGCTGTTGCGAAATACGAAGGCCTTCTTTTACGCGAGACCTCACAAACTTGCGGCCATTCATGGTGTTGGCCAATTCACGTTCCAAGTAAATGGAAGGATAAAGAGCAGTGCTCTCTTTCCAGAGCCAGGCCAGGTGATCGTTGCGTGTCTTCTCCACATCAGGACAGTGGCCAGTGTAACTGTCCTGGTTGTTGCGGTAGTCATGGTTATAGCAGTCCGGGAAGAGGTAGTAACCCCAGAGCTGCCGTGGACGAACGCTCTTGGCATACCGCAGGGTCTCCCTCATAAAATCACAAGCCGATGATTCAAATTCATACTGGGCCTCCTTCTTTAACTGGTCTTCTTGCAATTCAGGACGCCGAGCCAGCACGAGCTGACGAGAGGCATTCCGGTAAATGTCTTTGGGCTGCCAGTTTCGGATCCAGATGGGTCTCCACTCTTCCCAGTCAATGACCGCCAGCCCCTGCTTTGAATCGGACCGGATGTATTTCTGAATGCTCCCCGTTAACTGGGTTAGATGCTTTTCCAAACTGCTGTTTTGTGGGACACCCCCATTAACTGGCACTTTGTTCGCATCATAGTAGGGATAAAGGCCCAAGCGTTCCCTATAAAAAATGGTCAGGTTCTGGTCCACCCAGCCCTCACTAGGTATGGCCTGAACATCAAAAACGGAGTAATCCAACTGAACCTTGAAGCGAGGCTCACAGTCCTGGGTTGGTGCATTCCAAGCCACAATAAAGGGCCTGCGGGTGAAGATAGGGGTGAAAGCAGGCTTGTCATACTGCCCAAGAACACCAGCCACAGCTAGGAACATAAACATGAGCACTGCCAGTGCATTGCCCCCCTGCATTCTCCCCAAGCCGCTCAAAAACAGAATGATGGCAAATTAAAGCCTGCAAAGAAAAAAGAAGAGTTATTACAAGCCTTCCTCAACCTGAAGTAGGGCAATAGCATCCTTAAAACATCTGGAGAGCTTGGGATTGGGTAAAATACTGTAGTTCTGGAACTAACTAGAAACTCCATCCCTCTCTAGCAATGGAATGTTTAATTTGGACTATTAACTAATTTTTTTTAAAAAAAAGAATTTCTCAAATTTAACTTGAATCTGTTCTGCCAATAACCTTTTGTTGTATTCAAAAGTTGGGAAAATCAAACCTTAATTTGGGGTGTAAAATGGAGACCTGAAATACCTTATCAGCATGTCCCTAACATATTGGTTTACTCTAATTTACAAAGTTTGTAGCAGAGCTGGAAAAATGATTATTTATTCTTAGAATTCCTATCACAAAGCCTAGTGTTGCAAGACTTATATCCATCCTAAGATAAAATACAGGAAATAGTATTAACGGCAGATTAGATGGACCACTAAGTCTTTTTCTGTCATCAATCTTCTATGTTTCTATGTATCTAAGACTGCATCTATCCAATAGCCAATATTCCTTTACTTTTTCAGTAATGCCAACAATTCAAACAGCTGCTACAGTATAAATCCTTGCATGACCTGTCAAAATCTATTTGCTCTTTGCCTGAGACTGGAACAATTCCCCACCACCATCAGCTTACAGAGATGAACAAAAGCAAAAAATCAACAGTAAATACTACAGTCATATTCATTTTTCTTCCTCGAAGCCTTAAGACTCAAGAGTATATGACATGCGTGTAATATACCTCCTGAACAATTTCACCAGTAAGGGAACTATACTTCTCAGGGAATATTCTTATTTTGCCTCCTCAAGGGACGGTCCATAACTCAATATAAACATCTAAATTGTATCTGAAGCACCCTGGACTCTTGAAGCACGCAAAGAAACAAGTTAATTGATTTGACTCTGGAATAGGAAATGTGTGCTAGGGCTTCAGTGTGCTAGGGCTATGAGAAGTCTACAAAAAGAATTATATTTTCAACAGAATCTTGGACAGAGGTGGTTTCAAAAAGTCTATGGAATCTCTCCCTAAATAGGCTTAGTTTTTCTGAAGCAACTCTTTTCAAACTTTTTCAGGACCTGGAGGCTTTTAGGTTAAAAAAAACAAATACAAAACAAATAAAGAACAAAAAACCAAATAGGGCCTAGAACCTCAATCAAGAGGCAAAATTGGCTGAATTTCAGCAAACTCCCTACTCCCCACACTCTCTCAAGGAACTTTAGAGTTCTCTGAAAGGCAGTTTGAAAAACCGTACTTTGCACTGACTCCATGTCCCCCCTCAAATTTCCGTAATGTTTAATAAAGGTGCTTTGTTGTGAGCCGCCCCAAGTCTACGCAGAGGGGCGGCATACAAATCTAATTAATAAATTACTACTACTACTACTACTACTACTACTACTACTACTACTACTACTATTTAAACTTCAGTTGAAAGAAAACGAGCTGGATAGAACCCCCTCTAAAGCTCTTCCTACAATTTGTACTAATAGAAGCTCTTTCCTGTTGTTGAGCTCCTACCCACCTACTTAGTTAATGGGACTAAAGCTTTTTTAAAAAAGGTTTTCAAGCAAAAAGAGCTCTCCGAAAGTTGCTTTCTTTGGCGGAAAGAAAGAAAGTCCTATCGAATAACAGGCGAGAGGAAGGCGCAGGGGGAAAATGTGGATGTCAGCAACTGTTGAACTAACAAAGCCACACACAAGAATGTTGGCCTTCAAGGAACCCCCTCCTGAAGCAACCAGACCAAGAGGCAGAAAGAAGCCTTGGCAGAGAATGTGAAAAAAAAAATCACAGCTGAAAGGAAACAGATCGCCGCGTGTTGCAGGACCAGAAAAGCGCATCCCCACGTGCTACTAAAAACGGGGACTAACGCTCCGAAGTGAGCGAAAGTGATCCAACTCGGAGATCCGAGTCAGGAGTTGGAGATCGGTAGTTTAGCCACAAGATACAAACCAGGTTCCTCACCCCAGAAGAGATTCAATCCGGATTCACATGAGATTGGGGAGGGGGGGGGGCTGAAGAAAAGTTTTACGGAGAAGTTATTTTTCCATTCGGGGGGGGGGGCTGAAGAAAAGTTTTACGGAGAAGTTATTTTTCCATTCGGCGGCTCCGATCGAGCGGGCGTTTCAATCCAACTGATCCGCCAAGCCGAGCAGTGAAAGGGGATCCGCCGCAGCCTGGCAGAGGACTAGTGAGCCTTCCGCAAACGAGCTGAGAGATTCCCGATTCAGAATCCGGCCCTACAGAAAACAAAATACCTTAATACAGATCTCGGGCGATCTGTATTAAACGCCCCCACCGCCTACACGCGCCTCTTTCTTCCTAGTTCCAGCCATTCTTTGCCCATTCAAATGGCCAGCCAGCTCTGGATGTTGCCTCCAAGTAGCTCCTCCAGAAGTTTTCACCCCTAATTTCAAACACACACACACACACACACCAGGTTTCCCCTTGTAATACACAAACACACACACACCAGGCTTCTCCTTGTAAGAACTCACCTGGATACTTAAATCATCAAGCCCCTTGCCAGCTTTAAGTACAATATCCTGGCGGGCGCAGAGCGCTCGGCTCTTAAAGGGACCGTGAGCCCGGTACCACCCACTCTCTTTCCCGGCGCCTCAACTTTTCCTTTAAAAGATCGGAGGGGTGGGTGGGGGACGGAACGATGCTGAGTTAAAGACAGGGGGTGGTCCCCCGGGGACGAAAAAGATTATTCGAAGCAAATTGCTCTGGGAGATTTATTGTGAGCCAGAGAGAAGAAAGCGACATTATATCTTCCAGAATCTTGATTCCCCAACACACACCGTGACCTGTATATACAGTATATATATATGACTGATGGATCCGAAGGCTTCCCCCCACCTAGGGCGTCCCCTTGGTATAATCCAGCTACTTCTTGTTCTCCAAGCGCGTCTCGCCTCTTAAAGAAACAAGAATTAATTTCTTCCTTAGATGGAGGAGGTTCTTGGTGAGGCGGGCCGCGCTTGGGGCACAAGAGGTAGCTGGGTTGTTTTTGGAGTTACGGGTAATTTTAAACAACCCACGAGTAGACCAAGGGTAGCATTTGAGGTCTTACTATTGATTTTTTCCCCCTTCTTACAGAATCGGAGAATGTATTGTATTGTTGTATTTGCCCTTTTCCGATTCGTGGGGGGGGGGGGGGAGATAAATAGTAAGACCTGAAGTGCTACGATTGTTCTCCTCGTGGGTTCTTTAGGGACATGTGTGGCTACAAAATTGCCCAAGCCAGCTGACAAACATCTTTTCCATGGGCAAAATAACATTTCCAAAGGGTATGAACAGTGATTTTATTCTCGAATAGAATAAATTGTAGAGTAGAGTAGAATAGAATACAATAGAACAGTGATTTTCAACCTTTTTTGAGCCGCGGCACATTTTTACATTTACAAAATCCTGGGGCACACCACCAACCAAAATGACACAAAATGACACTCTTAACACAGCACAGTACATATAATACATATATTTATTTATTTATTGGATATATCCAGCACACGGGCCGTAGTTTGGGGACCCATGTTTAATTTCCCCATGGCACACCTCACCATGTCTCGCGGCACACTGGTTGAAAAACACTGCAATAGAATACAATAGAATAGAATTCTTTATTGGCCATGTGTGATTGAACACACAAGGAATTTGTCATTGGTGCATATGCTATGAATGTGCATAAAAGAAAAGATACATTTATCAAGAATTTTATTTGCAAGTAGGTGACTTCTAGATCAGGGGATGTCATATATTTTAGGGCATTTAAGATTTAGAAGGATGTCTGTTTAGCATTCCTATAAAGTTACATTTCCTAAAAGGTATTGAGCTGGAGCTGCTGTCGTTCCCATTCACAGGTCAAAACAGTAATAGAACTGGCAGGTTACCGTTTGGTGTCCAATATATTAATTCATCTGACCCAGCTTCTAAAACTACCTTCTGCTACAGTGACTTGTGCAAGCACAACTAGCGAGGTGGTGCTGGTGAGATTGTGGATTTATGGTAAAGGAGAAATTTGGCTCTCAGACTTGCTGGTTCATAATTATAGGTAGTCCTCAACTTACGACCACAATTGAGCCCACGATTTCTGTTGCGAAATGAGACAGCAGTTTTGCCCATTTTATGACCTTTCTCGCCACGTTTGTTAAGTGAATCACCGCCATTGATAAGTTAATAACATGGTTGTGAAGTGGTTCCCTATTGACTTTGCTGGTCAGAAGGTCGCAAAAAGGGATCACATGAGCCCCCGGGGACACTGCAACTATCATAAATATGAGTCAGTTGCCTATGCTCTGGTAGCCTCCCTGGTAGCGTGGGGAGCGTTCAGTAATGGGCAGCCATAATTTTTACTGCCACACTGTGGGTGTGGCTTATTTTGTGGGTGTGGCTTGAAGGTCATGTGACTGGGTAGGAGTGGCTTGCCGACCATGTGATCACATGGGAGTGGCTTGAATGATCATCATTGTTCAAGTGAACTGTTAAGTCCTCAACATACAACCTCCTCAGTCACACAGCTTCATTTCCACCCCGTCCTGCCTGCTGCCCACCCCTGGTAGTGTTGCCAAGCCTCCAAATTCTGATCACATGATTGTGGGGACGCTACAACTGTTGAAACTGAATGGTTGAAATTGAGGCCCAGCTGTATTATTTTTTTCCTAACCTGGCATCCCAAAAGGTGCTTTTTCAAAAGGTAACTAGATTTTGTTTTTCCTTGAAAATGTTTTCCATCTCATTCCAGAAGCTTCTTTAGTTCTTTTCTTCAATAAAAAGCGAAACGTCTTCAAAGAAAAACAAAAAAGTCCAGTTGCCTTTTGAAAAATGACCTTTGGGACTACCATGACCTGGATGACTGAGAATCTCCATAGACCTACTGCACTGTCATATCCATCCGTTTTCTCCCTGCTTTTTGTTAGAGCTGAAAGTTGAAGGCCAGGGGTGTCAAAGCTAATGAAACTGACTTGAGACAACTGATGGGACGGTGGGACAAGGTAAGACGATATATGGTGAGTAGAATCCAAGACCAAGCTACAAGGAATAATAATAATAATAATAATAATAATAATAATAATAATAATAATAATTTATTAGATTTGTATGCCGCCCCTCTCCGAAGACTCGGGGCGGCTCACAACAATAACAAAACCAATATAATAGTAATACAAATCTAATATTTTAAAAAGTATATATAAAACCCCAACAATTAAAACCATACAACACATGCATACCAAACATAAAATATAAAAGCCTGGGGGAGGTGTCTCAGTTCCCCCATGCCTGGTGATAAAGGTGGGTCTTGAGTAATTTGCGAAAGACAAGGAGGGTGGGGGCCGTTGTAATCTCCGGGGGGAGTTGATTCCAGAAGGCCGGGGCCGCCACAGAGAAGGAATTGGAATCACTCTATAATATGTAAATAGATACATTGCTCTTGGGTTAAAATGGTTTATACAAGAAACACCCCCGATTTGGTGGTGGATATGTATGTTTGTCGGGTGGTGGGCACTTTTTCACTATACACTTGTTTTATGTTGTGTGTATCTAAAAATGGTTAAAAATCAATAAAAATATTAACAAAAGAAAAAGGGTGTCAAAACTATTGACGACACGTCCAGTATTAGGTTGCTATTCTTCTGTGTGCCCACATGCACATCCCACCGTGATTTTGCTTCTGCACATGTGCAGGAAGCAAAATCTTGCAAGGAGAGGCGCGTGCGCATGAGATTTGGGTGATTTTTTGCTTCTGCGCATGCACAGAAGCAAAAAAATCACCGAAAATCGCTGAAATCTCACTCGCATGACCGTCTTCATACGAGATTTCACTTGCTGCGCATGCACAGGAGCCAAATCTCACACAGGGGTGCGTGTGCTTGAGTCAGGGATGCTACCAGAGCATAGCACCTGACTGTTCTGGTAGCCGGTCATCTCTGCCCTGGTTGTAAGCCAAATCATTGAGAAAGTGTTTGCACCTGGAAGAGAAAACAGACAAGAATCCATTCTGAAAAGCCTATGACAATTATTAAGTGTTGTACCACATGATTCTTGACAAATGCATCTTTTTCTTTTATGTACGCTGAGAGCATCTGCACCAAGACAAATTCCTTGTGTATCTAATCACACTTGGCCAATAAAGAATTTTATTCTATTCTATTCTGAAGTGGAGGAGTGGGCAGGCCTGGTCTTTGGGGAAGGAGAGAGGCTAACTAAAGCATTTAGCTTTCCTGCTTCCATCAGTTTTTCTGAGCTATCTCTAGCAAGAAGAGCTACAACAGGCTTGAAGAAGGGCCACTGGCTGCCCTCCCTCTTCTCTAACCGCATCTCTCGGTAGCAATTGGTATAAGGATGACCTTGGGAGCACTAGCTCTATTATTGAGGCACAAAGCGGTTGCTATGTCCCTTCATAGTATTCATTGATTATAGACTGCAGATAAATGGCTGCCACAGGAGCAGTGCAGTTTCGACTGAATGGCCATTGTCTGGGAAAGGAGCGTCTTTTTCCCAGCAATGCGCCAGCCGCCTGACTGGGTGGGTTTTGGTTGAGCTCCCCCTTGTCCTGGCAACGGGGAGGATTCTACTCTTGAAACAATTGACACATTCTGCCCAACCAGCAGGCTGGAGATTTTCCAAAGTGCCACTAGAAATCAAGAAGAAAAATAGCTTCTGACAGCCCAAATGTCCAGTGCTTGAATAGGGTTCAGTATTACTGTTGTTTGGTTCTCTTTTATACATGGATCCCGCTGTATAAACATACATCACTAAAAAGCTCGTCTGGGAGTTGATGGGAACTTGAGAAACTGACATGTCCCTGGCTTGGATAAATATCAGCTGCATTATACAGAGCATCCTAGACCAGTGTTTCCCAACCTTGGCAACTTGAAGACATTTGGACTTCAACTCCCAGAATTCCCCAGCCAGCAAATGCTGGCTGGGAAATTCTGGGAGTTGAAGTCAAGATATCTTCAAGTTGCCAAGGTTGGGGAACACTGTCCTAGACATCCAAAATGCTGCTTGCAATTTCTGCCTCTTTCAATCTGATATATAAAAACAGGTGGAACTGTACTTTAATCTCAGGTGTGCCATTATCTTCTTGACTGTGAACAGAGAGGACTAAAGCATTAATAGTTTTGACACTGTTTCCAGAACAACTCAGTTCCTTATCCCCCAAGTTTTCCCAACTTGGTGTCTTCCACCTGGGCACCACGGGAACATGATGACAAGCAAACTAGAGATTGTTGAAATAGAGTTGATCCAGCACAACAGAAGGGCACCAGGTTGGGAAATCCCTATTTTTCCAAGAGGCAATCGGACTTTATGTATCCTTGAAGACAGTTCACTTCTCACCAAGAAGCTTCTTCAGTTCTGAATTAAAGAAGCTTTTTGGATGAGAAGCAAAACTTTAAAAAACAAACAAACAAAGAAAGCCCAGTTGCCTCTTGAAAAAAAAAATACACCTTTGGGGCAACATTGACCTGGATGACTGAGAATCTCCATAGACAGGTTGAGAAATATTGTCCATACTATTTTGAAAGTGGGTTTTTGAGCTAATGATCTTTTGAAGTTCTCTTTGGCATTTGATTGGCTGAGGCACTGGCCATATTCCACGAGAGGAACATGACTGGCATCCAGTCAAGTCTATTTCTATGTTTGTGTGCGCATGAGAGAGAATGTGGGTGGGTGAGGAAGTGTAGCATTTCAGAAAAGTTTTTTCTCTCTTCTAGGCTTCCCATAATTGTAAAGAGTTTAAACATCTTACTTTGAGCAATTAGCCGTTCAGAGGACTTCCCTTTCCTTCCTGTGTAGGAAATTGTTCTGCCTAGGCCTCATATTTTAAGGGATCCTCCCAAGATTTCCCTCTGAATGAATCAATTTCATACGTCAAAAGTTCTAACGTTAGTGCAAATCTGCCTCAGCAGTATTGTTGGCAACATTCAAGACAGGAGAATGACATAAAAATCACCAGATCTCGCCCCCCAAAAAGAAAATATACCTGCCTAAAAGCCCAGCATGTTCAGGAATCTGCTACAGCAACTGCCAGAAGAGTTTCTGGAAAGGCATTCTTGTTGCACCATGATCCAGATTACTATTGTTATCTGCTGCCTACTGCTGATTGCTTCTTGTAGAGCCACACTTAGCCAGCTTCAAGTTTCTTAGGAGAATCCAGCCTGTGTATTTCAGTGGTTTGCAATTTCCTCTTTGCTAGTGCTGAGTGTGAGTGGTCCAGGGTCACCCAATTGACTTCATGCCTAAAGGGGGACTAGAACTCAGAGCCTCCTGGTTTTCCAGTCCGAGGTCTTAACCATTACATCAAATTGGCTCTCATCAGTATATCAAACCCAGGCAGGAAAAGGGTTACCTGAATAAACCATAGGTAACTAAGGGAAGGATAGATATTTTAAACAGAGATACCATAAAGCAGCGGTATCACACCTATATCATCATGCTGACGTCACACGATGTATCGAGACTTTTTCCCCCTTTGCAAAACCAGGCATAGGCATGGCCAGCGCATGACGTACCTAGCCTTTGGACCAGGAGTTTGACAGCCCTGGTCTAAAGGATTATTTGTTCTTATTACTTCCTTAACATTCCTCAATAAAAAGTTAAAGATTAAAGAAGTGACTTGTAAACCACAAAATGTTACATTTGTCCCCTGTCCTTTCTGCTATTCCCTCAAGACTGTCCCTAAGAAACTGAAGACTGTCCCACAGTAACTGAATTTAAACATGCCTGGGATAAACATATATCCATTGTAAGATAAAATACAGGAAATAGTATAAGGGCAGACTAGATGGACCATGAGGTCTTTTTCTGCCGTCAATCGTCTATGTTTCTATGTTTCTAAACCATCAGCATTGGTTGCCGATCGGTTTCCGGTCACAATTCAAAGTGTTGGTTATGACCTATAAAGCCCTTCATGGCATCGGACCAGAATATCTCCGGGACCGCCTTCTGCCGCACGAATCCCAGCGACCAGTTAGGTCCCACAGAGTTGGCCTTCTCCGGGTCCCGTCGACTAAACAATGTCGTCTGGCGGGACCCAGGGGAAGAGCCTTCTCTGTGGTGGCCCCGACCCTCTGGAACCAACTCCCCCCAGATATCAGAGTTGCCCCCACCCTCCTTGCCTTTCGCAAGCTCCTCAAAACCCACCTCTGTCGTCAGGCATGGGGGAATTGAAATTTTCCATTCCCCCTAGGCTTATAGAATTTATACATGGTATGTTTGTATGTATGATTGGTTCTTTATATTGGGGATTTTTAGATTATTTTTAATATTAGATTTGTTTACATTGTCTTTTTATTGTTGTTAGCCGCCCCGAATCTGCGGAGAGAGGCGGCATACAAATCTGATTAATAAAATAAATAATAATAAACCCTAGTACAAGAGGAATAATCGCAATTTACAATCCAGATTCCTAAGAGGTCAGTAAGGGGTGTGCATACGTGCACCAGCGTGCCTTCCGTCCCCTGTCCTAATGTTTTTTATTACTTTTTTTTACTAGTATCATATATATGGATATTATTATATGTTTACATACCTCAAATATGTACTTGACAAAAGAAATAAATAAATAAATAAAAATAAATAATTGTTAGAATCACTGACTTAATGTAAGTAGCATTGAAATTTGATGGATTGAGGTTTAGTATTTACAGTATTCTCAAAAAGTTTATTTGTATTAGTGTAGTACAAATACTGATTTTTGGAAAGAGAAAGGGTCAAATTTTGGATTTCTCTGGAAAAAAACCCTCTTTGATGACTACAGTCATAATCAGAATTTGAATCTAACAACAACAGCAACAGAGTTGGAAGGGACCATGGAGGTCTTCTAGTCCAACGCCCTGCTTAGACAGGAAACCCTACACTACTTCAGACAGATGGTTTTCCAACATATTCTTAAAAACTTCCAGTGTTGGAGCATTTACAACTTCTGGAGGCAAGCTATTCCACTGATTAATTGTTCTGTCAGGAAATATCTCCTTAGTTCTAAGTTACTTCTCTCCTTGTTTAGTTTCCACCCATTGCTTCTTGAGTAATTTTATAGAAAGAAATATATAGAAAAATCGAAGGAATTTTATACCAGTGCCAGACAATCTGGCCATCATAATAAAGAAAAATTGCATTGTCAGATTTCTCCAACCTGGTATATTGCAGAAATGCTGAGATTGCAGCAGTTTGGGAATTATTTTAATTTTGCTAGCTAAGAACTCTTGTCTTGTAATGTTAATAGTTCTAGGGGTAGCTGGTTGGATAAGTTTTTTTTAAATTCTGCCTTTTTAAATATTTCTCAAAATATTTCATTCTTCTAAGAAGGGGTGACTTCAGTGGGGGCTGTATAGCCCACCAAGTTGAGAAGAGGATAATGTATATTTTATTTTATGTACGCTGAGAGCATATGCACCAAGACAAATTCCTTGTGTGTCCAATCACACTTGGCCAATAAAAAATTCTATTCTATTCTAAATGGATAAGTGAAGCCATAATTAAGGCATCCATCTTGAAAACCTAATCCCAGACTAATCCCAGTTATACTCAAAGCAAGAACTTTACTCCTTTTTCAAATAGCAAAGCTATACTTAGCAAGAAATAAACTAGAGCCCATAGTTCCCTCTAAGCTGAGCAGTGAGCAATCGCTCACTTAAAAATCATCATCAACTCAGAGTTTTCCAAACCTGCCCAGAAGCCGAGAGGGAAAGAGTGAGGGCGAAGGAAGGAGAGAGAGAGAGGAAGAGAGGAAGAGAGAGAAACAGATAGAAAAAAGAGAGGAAGGAAAAGAGGAAAAAAAAGAATGGGAGTAAGGAAGAGAGAAAGAAAATCAAAATCTAGTTTGAAACTAGCCCAACTATTTAAGTGGCATTTTGATATTGATAGAGTTGCCCTATTATGAGCTCACTGTTATAGACACACAGTACAGTATTTTATTTTGAAATTCTCTGAGGCAAAACAGGGTGGGTTTTTTATTTGTTTGTTTGTTTGTTTATTTATTTATTTATTATTTCTGTGCCACCCAGTCCCGAAGGGACTACCGCTCAGACACTATACTTTTCCGCCCCCCCCCCAAAAAAAAATTAGAGGGAACACTGCTAGAGCCTGTTATAGTTTGGTTGGAAAAGTTTCCAGTTATGTTGAAAACTTTAAACCAAGAACTGCTGCTTCCCCTTGCAAAATTGCAGAGAGTGTTAAAACAAATAGGTCTTTCTGATGCCCCCCAAATGGTGGCAAGGGGCCTGATCAACAAGATAGCAGAAAAGGAGAACAAAGGACTCCACTCTCCTTTCCTCCTTTCCCTGAGAGCAAGCTTTAGCCGAGGCCTCCTCAAAAGCCTGACTCTTTCCACTTAATCAAAGGATCAGCTCCCAGTGGGAGGGGTGGCAGGGAATGAATGCACTTGAGTAAGGCTGCAAATCTCTTGAGATAAAGGCCTTGCCACAGCTGCTCACAATGGGAGTCTCAAGGGGGCTGGCTAGACTGGGAAGGAGCATAGAGCTTGATCCACACAAAGGGACTGGGAAGCTTCCAAATCCCAGCAGATAAATCCAAGAAAGGAGGTGGGAGAGATCTCTAGGGACCTTAGGTTTAGAAAGGGCATAAAAAGCGATTTCCCATGTCATTGTTTGAATGTAAACATTGTCTTCTGCTTTCATTAAAGATAGTCTTCCCTGGTCCATTCTTTCCTCCGATAAGGCCAGTATACAAGCATTATTCAAGGCTTTTGAAAGAGTCTAAAAACGTCCAGTGCAAAGGAAGCTCAGCGTTTGAAATCTTCAGGGGGTTAGATATTTTTTATTCATTGCAATGCAACTATTGTTAAAATATGCTCAGAAATGTTTAAACAGGGACTAGAGAGCAACTGGTCAGCAATAGTTTAGTAAATTCCTGTCCAGGGCAGGGAGTTGGGCTAAATGCTCTTCCAGTTTATTTCCAACCCTTAGATGCTTTGATTCTAAATTATAGCATCCAAAGCAGATATCCCAAGTGGCACTTTGGCTACCAAAAAAGAGTGGCATTAACAATATTTTTGCAGCTAACACAGAGATGTTTGAAAATGTGCACATTACCAGTATAGGGGGGTGATGGTATTCAGAATTCTGCAGCTGGAACAAAGAGTTTAATCCTTTTCTTACTCACCATGCTTCTGTTGAAAATCCTTTTGCTCCATCTAACACATAGCTGATACATAGTTCCATTGAACTCAGCTGGGGGTTGCAGAAGAGATCAGCCAGGGATTTCCCCCCAATACAAATAATTCCCTAAAGGAAGGATTTTCCCTGGAGCCCACTGAGGGAGAAAACCTCCAATCCACAATTCACATCTCAATAATTACCAAGTCCACCCCTTCCCACATTTGTTAGTCTAAACCCTGGCTCAGTCTAGAGAATTAATTTGCAATAATCCCATGGCTAATGTATGTCCCAGATTTTGCTTGGTTTTTTTTATATATATAAAATGCAATATTCTGATGACTTCACTAAAGTGAGGTGTAGAAGTACCATTTTTTCACTGTCCCTGGAAGATGTGGCTGTTACTCATTTCATTTATACAGCCTGGATAGATGGCCATTCTTCAAGAGGTGAAGAAAGACTGGATAGCCCTACAGAATGAAAGTAAAAACCTTCCACAAAAGGGTAATAAAGTAGATAATTTGTGTGTGTGTGTGTGTGTGTGTTTTTGTGTGTGTGTACAGCTTAGCTTTACTGACTGCATTCTACTCTCAGGCAGCGGCTGTACCCAGCCTCCAAAATCTTCAAGCTACAACATAAATGCCCCAATGGTGTGTACAGTACTGTGGTATGCCAGCACAGCTCACACGATCAGTTGCTAGAGTCTATAACTACACAATCTGAGGGGGGAAAAGACTTAATTTCTGTAAATTAGAAACATTGTGGAATAGGCACTAGTTTAATGATACTAATATGTCCTTTCAAGAACTATTTTTTGAAAATGTTGTGTGTCAGCTTTGTATACAAACAGTCCTTGACATTAAGCTCCATCCCTGTAGAGTAGACTATAAGGACTTTGAGCATCAGTATGACGGCAACTGGTTACTACTATTTTACGTACTTAATAGAAAGCAAAGACAATACTAGGTCTTAAGTGTTGCTACATTTTGTTATGCTATCTGAAAACTTCACCCTATTGTGAAGTGCAATTGGTAATGATTACCAATTGAGGGCTCATTACCCAAACTACGTAACAGAGGTGGGTTGCTCCCAATTCGGACTCCTTTGCCTATGTCGGTAGTGACCTGCTGGCGATGTCAGGATGACCTCATGGAACCGATTTGGTTGGTGCTGATCTGTGGGCTCAGCCATCCATTTGTTTGTTTGTTTGAGGATTTTTTTAACTTCTGATCATACACAGAAGCTGAGTTTCCTGCACATATGCCACAATCTTGGTTTTGGCTTTTTGGGGAGAGGGGTTGGATTTTTCATCCTCGCAGCACAGGAGTAAGTGAATCAGCAGCGAGGTAAGTTAAAACCCACCCCTGCTATGTAACATCATCAGTTCTAGTCCAGGGACCCCTGCAAGAACTCCTCATTTCAAGCCGGAGCTACAACTATTCTCCTTTATTGATTATCAATTGTTATTTATAGTAGGGTGAAAGTTTCGGAGAGCATAACAAAATTTAGCAACACTTCAGGATAGAATTATCTTTTCTATTTTTCCTTTTTGTCTTTTTCCTCTTTTTTTTTGTTGATCTAGGGCCATAATAAGATTTACCTATCCAAATGAGCTATACTGTACTGCTCAAAAAAATAAAGGGAACACTTAAACAACAGAATAATTCAAACTTCTGTGAAATCAAACTGTCCACTTAGGAAGCAACGCTGATTGACAATCAATTTCATTTTGTTGTCAGCACGTTCAACTTTGTACAGAACAAAATGTTCAATGAGAAAATTTCATTCATTCAGAGCTAGGATGTGTTATTTGAGTGTTCCCTTTATTTTTTTTTAGCAGTGTATAATTCAATCATTTAATTGAATTGTGTCAAACTAACTTAAATTAGGCAATATTCTTCTGTTTACTCATCCATCCATGGCTGAACCTGAAACCAGGTTTCAACAAAGATTGACTCTAGATAAAGATACCTAGTGCTGTCTTTTGAATGACCAGAATCAACTCTATTTTTTTTCCAGGATTAAATTTCAGACACTTTACCTGGTGGAATCATAGAGCATTACAGTGCTATTTCTCACTCCTGAGAAGGAAAAAACCCCAAAACTAAGAACCAATAGCAAATCAGGTTAACCACACCTAGGAACAATCCAGCAGGATTCTCAGTAACCTAGTCCAAGGATGGAGATCACAGTGGTACCTTTAGGTTTTTCCAGAATGCCAGTAGGGTAGGAGGCACATAGATATCATTTTCTTTTTTACCTCTAAGACAGTGGTGCCCAACTTTTGCAGCTTGGCGGCCCGGCTGTGAGGAGAGAGAGGAACAGTGCCGTGCAAGCAACTCAACTTGCGCATATGGTGGGCCAATACGTGCACACACTCAGTTTGATTTGTACAAGTTGAGCTGTGCTTGCATGTGGGCATGCCAGCCCACAATTTGTGCAGCCAAGTTCCAAATAAGCCATGGTCTAGTAGTGGGCCTTGGCTCAAGGGATGGAGACCCCTCTTTTAGGATATTAACTCTCACATCTAATTTTGAATTGCTTGCAAATGTATTAAGTATTCTCCCACCTCAGAAGAATATACTATAATAAACAGTGGTACCTCTACTTATGAACTTAATTCGTTCCCTGACCAGGTTCTTAAGTAGAAAAGTTTGTATGAAGAAGCAATTTTCCCCATAGGAATCAAAGTAAAATCAAATAATGTGTGCAATTGGGGAAACCACAGGAAGGGTGGAGGCTCTGTTTCCTCCCAGGAGATTCCTAGAGAGGCCCCATGGAGGCTTCTCTCTGCCTTTCCAGCCCTGCTTCCTCTCTGGAGATTCCTAGAGAGGCCCCATGGAGGCTTCTCTCTGCCTTTCTAGCCCTGTTTCCTCTCTGGAGATTCCTAGAAAGGCCCCACGGAGGCTTCTCCCTTCCTTTTCTGGTTACAGTTTCGGAGGCTCAGGTTTGTAAGTGGAAAATGGTTCTTGAGAAGAGGCAAAGAAATCTTGAACACCCGATTCTTATCTAGAAAAGTTCATAAGTAGAGGCATTCTTAGGTAAAGGTATCACTGTAATAAATAAATACTGTACATAGAAAAGTCCAAGCTCGAGAATGAACTTTGGCAGTTCATTCTAGTTGAGAAAATATAGATGAATCCTCTTGAACACGATTTTGAGTCAGTTATATATCTAGTCCAGGTGTGGCTTCTAACTTACCTCACTGCCAGTTTGCTTCCTCCCATGCTGTGTGGCTGTGCCTTGTGGGCGCATATGGGCGAAGCACATGCGTAGTGCCAAACCTTTTTTTAAAAACCCTCAAAAATAAGATGGCAACACATGTGCAGTGCCAGAAACTCAGCTTCACAGGAAAAAAAACACAGGATTTTTTTTTAAAAGTTAATCCAATTTTTTTAAAAATGATGGCGGTGTCTATGGACCAGGATCAACAAAAGCAGTTCCATTACATCATTGTGATGTCACCAGTGGCTTACTACTGTTTCAGGTGAACCAATACGAACTGGGAGAGACCCACCTCTGACCTAGTCCATACTTTGTTCAAAACAAAATGAGGGGTTTTTTTGTCAAGTGTCTCACTGTAATCAAGATATATTCCATAGAATTCCATAATATATTAAGGAAGCTATTCAATCAAAGATGAGAGAATGTCAAGCTGCATGATTAGTTTTGGAAATATCCACGCTGAGTTGTGATCATTGTGAGATTGTTTTAGATCAATTTCATTATGACCCATTGTGGAATCTTTCGAAGCACTGATGCCAGACCAATTGATCTGATGTCTCCAGAATAGAATAGAATAGAATAGAATAGAATTCTTTATTGGCCAAATGTGATTGGACACACAAGGAATTTGTCTTTGGTGTACATAAAAGAAAAGTGTATATAAAAGAAAAGAAACATTTGTCAGGTATCACGAAGTAAATCCCCATTTCTTCCCCTTGGAAGACAGGAACAATACTCACTCTTCCTCTGTCTGGAATATTGCCCATTTTTCAGGATGTCTCACAAAATAACACATAAATGTTCAGTTAGGTCAACTTCAAGTTCCTTTAGAATACAATAACTACAGTATCCACATAGTATGTCTGAAGAAACACATTCTATTTTTGAAGGAGACAAAGCCAAAATAAGAGTTAAATTGTTCATTTTCCCCCTTTGTTACTTACCATCTTCCCTGAGCAGCTGCTGAGGTAATTCTTTTCTCTTCCTTTTATTGAGAAGCCTTTTGTATTGTTCACCAACCACAATTTATTCTGAGCTTCAACTTTCCTGACATTACCACTATAGTTCTGTCCAATTCTTTTGTTTCAGGCCTTTGCTAAGCTTTGTGTATAGCTATATTTACTTTTTTCCTGATGTCTGTCATTTGCCCCTGGAATTGGATTGTTTAACCAGGTGCTCCTTTTTTGAGGAACCTCTACCCATCTTGAGCTGTTATTTCCATCTGCTTTTCCTGCCATGAAATCTTAAAGATCTTATTTGAGGGAACTGAAACTATATATTTTATTTTATTGGATTTGTATGCCGCCCCTCTCCGTAGACTCGGGGCGGCTAACAACATTAGTAAACAGCATATGACAATCCAATAGAAACGGTTAAAAACCCCTATTGTAAAACCAACATACATACAGACATACCATGCATAAAATTGTAAAGGCCTAGGGGGAAAGAGTATCTCAATTCCCCCATGCCTGGCGGCAGAGGTGGGTTTTAAGAAGCTTACGAAAGGCAAGGAGGGTGGGAGCAATTCTAATCTCTGGGGGGAGTTGGTTCCAGAGGGTCGGGGCCGCCACAGAGAAGGCTCTGTGACATTGTTTAGTTGACGGGACCCGTAGAAGACCCACTCTGTGGGTCCTAACTGGTCGCTGGGATTCGTGCAGCAGAAGGTGGTCCCTGAGATAGTCTGGTCAGGTGCCATGAAGGGCTTTATAGGTCATAACCAACACTTTGAATTGTGACCGGAAACTGATCGGCAACCAGTGCAGACTGCGGAGTGTTGATGTAACATGGGCATATTTGGGAAAGCCCATGATTGCTCTCGCAGCTGCATTTTGCACAACCTGAAGTTTCCGAACACTTTTGAAACATGGTTAGCTGCTGAGAAGCCACCTGCCCTCCTAATAGAAATTCCATGGAATTGCTTGAAACAAATACAGGGAAAGTGGCAAAGAACACTTGTCCTTCTTCCTCAAATAAAAGGTCGAGGTCTGCTTGCCTCCTCTCTACCTTGCTGGAAGCCTGGAGAGAAGATCATGTCAATAATTAAGTGGTTAAATTGTAGTAAATTATAAGGAGACCCAATCAGGCATAATGGTAAGGCAGAAGATTGTAAGTTCTGATTTTGCCTTAGGCACAAAACCAGCTAGGTGACCTTGTGCCAGTCTCTCTCAGCCCTGGGAAGAAGACAATGGCAAAAAAAAAACACCTTGCGAAGAAAATTGCATTAATTAGGCAGTTGCCAAGATTACAAAATTAAATCAAACACACAATATATAATAAACACACAATACACAATATAGTAATAAACTCAGCATACCACATTGCCAGGCACTCCCAAAACATTCCTCTGATCACACCCATGCCTCCCTATCTGGCTGTTTCCAAGGGAGTAGGTGGTGAAGAACAATAGATTTTACACAATGCTATAGTAAGAGAGAAAATACTACTTGCATCCAGCTAATGGCTGTGATTCGGTCCCAATGAGGACAGGTATATCTTTAAATCTTCCTTGCTTATTAATATCAAGTTAAGTACTACTTAATCATGTTGTACTTCCTTTACCCTCTGAAGGAGAAGGTTCTCAGGAATTTCCTAGTAAGAATGCTTGGCACAGATATAGTATATCAGGATAGTAGATCCTTGGAACAAACTTCCAGAAGACATGGTTGGTAAATCCACAGTAACTGAATTTAAACATGCCTGGGATAAACATAGATCCATTGTAAGATAAAACACAGGAAATAGTATAACGGCAGACTAGATGGACCGTGAGGTCTTTTTCTGCCGTCAGTCTTCTATGTTTCTATGTTTCTATAATACTGATAATACATTCATACTTCTTTGAAAGCTCTGTAAGTTATTTTTGAAGATGTATTTCACCTCTTATCCTCAGTGGGATATTTGATATTAGCCTCCAAGAACAATTTGATATTAGCCTCCAAGAATATTCTCCCTTTTTCCTCCCATCCAATCTATTATTATACCAGGCACTCCTTTTCAGTGCAAAGAAGACGTAACAGCAAACTCCCAAATTCCATAAGTCTTTCTCAACAGCTTCACATTTCTGTTAGACACAAGTGACAAAATGCAACTCTTCGAGAAGCACATGCTACAAATTGTTATCCTGAATTTGGACCCTTAGCATGGTTTTCTGAAGTCAAAAGAAATTAAAGCTTCTTTAGAACACTACCTCAATTCCCATTTCAGCAGAGAGGAGATTATAGTTGATGGTAGTGAAATCCATTGAGATGGCTAGAACAACCTCTGACCACATATTCCTCCTGTTCATTTTTCACCTTAGACTTGTGATAACAGACAACAAAGCATTCTTGGCCCCATAACAAGGCCCCATAACAGATTGAAATGAATCCTGCTAATCAAATAGGTCAGAGTGGATTATTAAATAAATGTTCTTCTCAAAATATATTAATCCTTTGATTGCCTGAAAGAAAACTCTGTTTGATGTGCTTCTTCAAAAGCCTTGATGGTGGAGAAGGATGTTTTCTTGAATTTTATTATTGTCATAGTGAAACAGCTAGACAAAACCTTGAGACAAGTGCAGTTTCTGGTGACAAATTAACACTTTCATGTAGTTTTCTTACAAACAAAATAAAAATGTTTGTTCATTTTCTTTTTCCAGGACATTGTAGCACAAGAGTCATATTATACCCAAATTCTTCAAACTTGTGGACTTCAATTCCCAGAATTCTCCAGCCCGTTATGCTGGCTGCAGAATTCTGGGAGTTGAAGTCCACAAATCTTAAAGTTCCAAATTTGGGGACCCCTACGTTAGACTGTTGTAGCCAACCGGTAAAAGCCAAAAACTAGAAGAAGTCAAATTTTCGACTATCAAAGCTTGACAATGTTGTAGACTAACAAGCTTGATTAAAAGACATCTAATGAAGTGAGCTATAGCTTACAGTAGCATGCCTTTTAATCAAATGCTGCTGCCTGGATGGGGGGAGGATGCAGTGGGGTAGCGAAAATGGAGCTCCACCCTAGACCATCCAATTTGCACTGAAAACATATTGAAAGAAAATGCAGGGCATCCACAGTGTGGTAGTAAAAAGTTTGGTAGCCCTTCAATGTATTCTGCCTGGCCATGGGCCACACAGGAATGAAGTAATTAATCAAACACAGAGAAGCAGGCTTGTAAAAATAAAGCACGGGTTGTTCTTTATATTCAGAAAACTGCAAATCACAGAGTTTCAGAGCAATGTTACTTTCAGAGTTCAATAGGTCAGAATTAATTACTCCAGTCAATGCAGAAGCCTTTCAGGCTTACATCAGCCAGAAATAACTCACAGCTTAAATATCAGAATGTCCAGAAATCCACAGCAAACACGAAGCCACAATTCAACAAACTTTCTTCAAAACTGAACGATAGACTCCCACATAGCCCTCTGCAACTCTCCCCCTTTTCAAAGTTGCAGTAGTGTCATTAATTCTTATTATGAAGATCTGACTGACTCTATTCCCCTCTTTGTCTCTTCTTCTGGTTCACTATCTGATTCGTCCTCCAGACAGATGGGTCTTTTGTGAACAGATGGCTCCTACTCCTCTGCATCAAAATCAGCAGTCAAAGGAGCTGACCTGAAGGCAACAACAACACAATGGTTCCAGCTAGAGGTGGGATTCACATAATTTCCCTACTGGTTCACCCAGCATCAACAATGTGAGCGCACGTGCATGCACGCTCACTTCAGTCACCCGTGTGGCTTCTGCTCATGTGTGTGGGCTTCCACACATGCACTTTGCTCTCGTGCATGGCTTCCATGCATGCACGCAGCTTGAAAAAATGCTAAATAGGACAGCATAGCACTGAGGTGGATAGACAGCAGGCCCATCCACAGGGTCCTACTCCCGGATCGTCCAAATAAGTCCGAACTGGCTAAATAGCACGTCTGGTTCCACCAGATTCATTCTGATTCTTCTCTAGGATTTTTTTTCCTGGCTTCCCAGCCTAACTGGCTAAGATTTTATGGTGACTTCTCATTCAAACACTGGTCAAACTTCTACTTAAGAACTCATGGAACAAATTAAGTTTGTATGTAGAGGAACCACTGTATATTGGCAACTCTGCAGCCAAGTCTTCTCAGAGACCCCAATTTATCACATGTAGATACCATCTATGTTACTTGAGTGCAACAGGATTAATTTTCAATTTAAGTTTTCCAACTCCTACCTTTGAGCCTTCATCCAATATAAAATAATGTGGCTGTAAAACATTATAGCCAAGGACTAGGCTCAACTAGCTAAAACATTTCTCCTTGATATCTAGTTTCTATGGCTCCAGACACATGTTTAGCCCAGGACTTTTCAAAGTGAACATCAAGAATTGCAAACAAGCCCTGAAAGACTTCCACACTTGCTTTCCTGTACAACCTCTTACATCAGACCTCAGCAGGTTTTGTAATCAGTTTCCCACTGTGCTGTTGTCTATCTCCAGAGACACTTTGTCCCTTTTACACCTTGGAGATGCTCTTCTTCTAGGATGTGACCCATGTGTCAGCCCAGTGTGACTATTATAAAAGCTATCGTTCAGTTTTCCTGTTAAAAGTGAAAAAAGGCACATCCTGTCAATGAGATAACACAGAGTTCCATCTGACTTCTTGATAGGGCAGGAAACTCCTATGCCGCCTGAGCTGAAGGAAACCACTGATGAAATATAGGAAGCTGGACTCATAACAGGAAATCTGAAAACGCTTGCTGACATTCCAGAACAAGGAGTGCTAGGCTGCCTGCCTGATTGCTAGAGTTGCTCTTCTCTCTCTCTCCCTCTCTAGGCCTATTGATAGCTTTCTAATTATCCACCCAAAATTCCCTGATTGCTTCCCACTGGAAGCACCTTCATTTCAACAAATAGACAAATGGAAAGACCTTACCCCTTTTAACATTTCACTGCATTTTGTAAAAAAAAAAAAAGTTAAAAAAAATTCTGGATTACAATATTGGATGGTGAAGAGGTCCAAAAGGAATGGAATAGCTTAAATTGAAAGTCCAGCCAAGCCTTCTACAACTTTGCACCCAGCAGTTGTGTTGGGACTAGAATTGGCCACATTGACTGGGGCTCTTGGGACATCTGCTTCCAAGACAGTTGGAGAGCTTTATGAGGTTAATGTGACTCAATATAAGGTAGCACCTTGCCAACTAACGCACATTTGCTATGCTTCTTTTTTATTTATTTATTTTTATTGCATTTTTTCTTTTTACATATCTCTATTACAAATTTAACCGATCTGTGACATTATTCATACAATATTCAATACATTCAATTCTATTTCTCCCATAACGCATAATATTCCGAGTCATCCTTTCCCTTTAACTCTAATGTAAATTTATCCATTTCTGTGCAACTAAATATTTTTTGAATTACTAATCTGTCTGGTGGTATACTATCTTTCCCCCCCCCCCCCCCAATACTGTACAAAGTCAATCCTTTCCACCATTATTATTTATATGTAACATCAAATACTTTATCTTACTATTACATTTCACCCAAGTTATCCCCAGGAGAAACAATTCCGGTTTAAATTCTATTTGACACTTAGTTGACTCTTGCAATTTTGTATTAAATATTCTTGAATATTTTTGTATATTCTTTTTGCTTCAGGGCACAACCACTATGCTATGCTTCTATTAACCTCCTCCTTTTAGCCCAACACAAAGTATGTGTTCATTTGTTTGTTTACTATTGCTGCCCACTCAAATAGCATTGACTGAGAAATTAATCGTTCTGAATTTGATTGTAGGTGGCCTAATCCACACTCTTTGGATTCATGGCTACATATGGAGTTTGTATCCCCCCAAAATTACAGATTTTTACAGAGCAGCTCTTGCCTGACCCCACCAAATCCAGTTTGTATGTTTTATGGTAAGGTATGTTTCTATTTGCAAATTGTATAAGAAAATGTTTAAATTGAGATTTTGGATGTGCTTTTTAAGTGGTAGATTAATGCAGAAATAGTACAAAACTGATGAATACCCCTGAACTGATAACAAAAAAGTAGAATGATACACGTATGTATATTTGTACTGTAAAATTGGAATTGGAGGACTGCCTTAGCAAAAGTAGTTTTTAGTTCTACCCAGCTCATAAACGTGGTTTTGTGGTATATTATGTCAGCTGATAGATAAGGACTGATAATTTATTTGAAAAAGTTACACAAAATGCACAAAGCATTTGATTGAACTCACACATTGCATTAAGCTATGATTTGTTTAAATATAGTGGTGCCTCTCCTTAAGAACGCCTTTACTTAATAATTTTTCTAGATAAGGACCAGGTGTTCAAGATTTTTTTGCCTCTTCTTAAGAACCATTTTCTACTTAAGAACCCGAGCCCAGAAAAATTTCCCAGGAAATTTGAGAACGGCACGAAGGTTCAGCCAGTTTTCTGCTATTCCCCCTTTAATCCCGGCCATCTCGGGCTTTTCTGGGCTGCCAGAGGAGACTTTTGGTGGCACTTAAGGAGGCTTTGGCAGTCCAGACCAATGCATTTTCCTTTCTCTGGGCGCTTGGAGAGGGAATAAACCTCTGCCAGCGCCCAGAGAAAAGAAACACTCCCTTCGCTCTGGGCAGCGACTGTCCTCCTCCTCTTCTTCCTCCTCCTCCTCCCATCCAAATTCCGAGCTTTTATTTCTTCCCTAATGGGTTTGCACACATTATTTGCTTTTACATTGATTCCTATGGGAAAATTGCTTTACTTACAAACTTTTCTACTTAAGAACCTGGTCACAGAACAAATTAAGTTCTTAAGTAGAGGTACCACTGTACTTCCAAATATTTTGTTGACTAAGCCACAGTAGCAAAATTAATGTATTGTACTAAGACTTAATTTCCAATGACTGATTTCAATGATATCCTAAACCAAAACTAAACAAGCTATCTTATAGCTTGGTCTGATATGTGGCTCTACCAGGGTGGTTTAAATCTACCCTTCTCCCTTACATTATAACAGAGTTCAGATGCTTAGCTGCTGCTTGTTAGGCTTAGTTCTTCTACTTAGCCATCATCAAAGCATTTTGGATCCAGTAGCTTCACAAATTAAAAGTATCTGAAGAACTGTGTTCAGTTCTGGAGACCTCACCTACAAAAAGATATTGACAAAATTGAACAGGTCCAAAGACGGGCTACAAGAATGGTGGAAGGTCTTAAGCATAAAACGTATCAGGAAAGACTTAATGAACTCAATCTGTATAGTCTGGAGGAAAGAAGGAAAAGGGGGGACATGACTGAAACATTTAAATATGTTAAAGGGTTAAATAAGGTCCAGGAGGGAAGTGTTTTTAATAGGAAAGTGAACACAAGAACAAGGGGACACAATCTGAAGTTAGTTGGGGGAAAGATCAAAAGCAACATGAGAAAATATTATTTTACTGAAAGAGTAGTAGATCCTTGGAACAAACTTCCAGCAGACGTGGTAGATAAATCCACAGTAACTGAATTTAAACATGCCTGGGATAAACATATATCCATCCTAAGATAAAATACAGAAAATAGTATAAGGGCAGACTAGATGGACCATGAGGTCTTTTTCTGCCGTCAGACTTCTATGTTTCTATGTTTCTAAATATTAATATAGCTAAAGCACACGCTGGAAAAGTGGAAGTCTATATCGGGTAGCTATAAAATGTCACATTCAGCAAAATCCTTCCCAATTTAGAATTATTTTTGTTCTCATAGCACCCCACCCTCCTGAAGCTCAGAGCAAGAAGTCGCCTAAAACAGCGAGGATCCCAGAAGGTCTCATTACAGAAAAGGCATGTGAGCCTGCACAAAGGAGCAGCAATTGAGATTTGACTAGTCACAAAGGCACTTTTTAATAGGAGCCATGCTGTCCAAGTAAAGGCTGAGTTAGATTCTTGCAAGAGAATTGTTAAACAATGGCTGAAAAACAAGCATGCTTTTGGGATTGAAGCTGATGCTTTTCAAGCAGCGACTTTTGAAAAACTTCTTGAAACATCACCAGAATACTGGCCTAAATGCCCTTGGCTATTCTAGCTTGTGTTATTATTTTCCAGTAGCTCGCCTTCCTGAAACCAGATATATGTTCCTTCATTTGTATGGAAAGCAGTTCAAGTTGACTGGACTTTAAAACAATGAGCAATTTTGTCTGTAAATTGTATAACTAGTTTAGTTATTGACTAAAGGCAACTAAAGGCAAATCCAGAACAGAGAATCAAAGAAAGACAATCGGACAGAAAGAATGGGCATTAGTTCTGCTGATTGCCAGCAGTTTAGCAGTTCAATTTTCACTGTCTCCAAAGTCAGTAATATGAGGACCCAGATTGTTGGGAGTGATATGCTTAGAGACAGCTGTAAAGAACTGTGAAGTGGTATGTGAGTCTAAGTGGTATTGCTAGTGCTCTCCGCCAAAGATTCATATGCCTCTACCTTGACTATTTCTGACTTCATACGTTCCTTGAGTTAGACCAGATAGCAAGTCTCTTATAAGAATTGGGGTGCGAGGTGGGATGTAGCTTGAATATTTTCTCTTCTGAGATTTTATTTCATTCCTATATTTTCTCCTCTATCCCTCCTCCTTCATTGTGTATTATTGTGTACAGTGATCTCTCGATTAGCGCGGGGGTTACGTTCCAAGACATCCCGCGCTAATCGATTTCCGCGTTATAGTGGTGCGGAAGTAAAAACCACCATCTGCGCATGTGCGCCATTTTTTTCATGGCCGCACATGCGCAGATGGTGGAGTTTGCGTGTGGGCGGCGGGGAAGACCAAGGGAAGGTTCCTTCAGCCGCCCAACAGCTGATCTGCTCCGCAGCGCGGAAGCAGCGAGGAGCCGAAGATGGGGTTTCCCCGTTGCCACGCTGCGGAGCGGATCAGGTGTTGGGCGGCTGAAGGAACCTTCCCTTGGTCTTCCCGCCGCCCAGGCAAAGGGGAAACCCCAAGATCACTTGCCGCTTGCCGCTTGCCGTATTGCAGCTTGGAGCCTTGCTTCGCCTCCTTCGCTGCAATACGGCAAGCGGCAAGCGATCTTGGGGTTTCCCCTTTGCCTGGGCAGCGCTGGGGCCATGCGGAGCCGCTCATCTAGGGGGGCGTGGACCGGCAAGGTGCCCTCCGCTCTCTCTCTTTCTCTCCCTGTTACCGGTGTGGTATAAGAGAGAGAAAGAAAGAGAAAGGAGGGCCACTTGCCAGTCCACGCCCCCCTGGATGAGCGGCCCCGCATGGCCCCAGCGCCGGACTCCGCCGTTGCCTCCGCCTCTGCAGCTGAGAGGCCACGTCCACCCCCTCCTCGGTGTCCCCGGCACCCAGCGTCCCCACGCCGCCTCCACCTCCCGGTAATGCGCCCGACCTCTGCCTCTCTCTTTCTCTCTCATATACCACGCCGGCAACAGGGAGAGAAAGAGAGAGAGAACTAGCATGGACTTATTTTTTATTTTTTAATATTTTATTTTTTAAATTAATATTTTTTGAAAAACCGCGTTGCAGCGTTTCGCGCTAATCGAGACCGTGCTAATCGAGGGATCACTGTATTGGACAAAATAAATAAATAAATAAAATAAATAAAATTCATAATTCTTCTATATGTGATCATTTATGTTTGTTCCAAACATTGTCTCAACTATTTTGTCTAGAATGTTTACAGTTAGGCAGCCTTTTAAATTTCACATGTAAAATAAATATTGTTGTAATCTTTTCTATGGCTACCAGTTCTGGGCTGCAACAATCCAAATGACTACCAGATGGCAAGAAAGGACTCAGGTGGATATAGCATTGTATCCCGTTGTTACCATCTGTTGGCCATCTAGATTTTCATAGTCCTATCAGATAGACCTATGAAAGCTTTTCCTGAAGAATTGAAAACTGTCTCCCAATCTGAAATAACAGTCATCATCATCATCATCATTATTATTATCATTTATTATTATTTATTAAATTTTTATGCCGCCCCACTCCGTAGACTCGGGGCGGCTCACAACAGTAATAGAAAAAACAATGTACAATAGAAAACTAATAATTAAAACTAAAAACCCATAATTTAAAAAATATGCACACAACATACCATACATAAACAATATAGGCCTGGGGAAGTTATCTCAGTTCCCCCATGCCTGACGGCAGAGGTGGGTTTTAAGGAGTTTACGAAAGGCAAGGAGGGTGAGGGCAGTTCTAATCTCAGGGGGGAGCTGGTTCCAAAGGGTCGGGGCCGCCACAGAGAAGGCTCTTCCCCTGGGACCTGCCAAACGACATTGTTTAGTCGACAGGACCCGGAGAAGGCCAACTCTGTGGGACCTAATCAGTCGCTGGAATTCGTGCAGCAGAAGGTGGTCTCGGAGATATTCTGGTCTGATGCCATGAAGGGCTTTATAGGTCATAACCAGCACTTTGAATTGTGACCATAAATTGATCGGTAACCAATGCAGACTGCGGAGTGTTAGTGTAACATGGGCATACCTGGGGAAGCCCATGATTGCTCTCGCAGCTGCATTCTGCACAATCTGAAGTTTCCGAACACTTTCATCATCATCATCATCATCATCATCATCATCATCATCATCATCATCCCAGATAATCCCAATGACTAAACTGAAGTATGGAGATAGTTGCAATGGATGAAATGATGTGTTGGTTATAAGCCCGCTATCAATCTTCCTTCAAATGGAGTGCATCTTTCTGTCTAATTTCCTTTTCCCATCCAGCTAGCTTCAATGTCATTTCCAATGCTTTAAATAAATCCCATTTTCTTCACTTAAAAAGATTTAAGTTTGAAATGTATGAAGTTCTCTTTCCACTCGTACTTGGTAAGGGGTAGGAAGAAAGAAGAATGGGGACACCATGGATCAAGCAGTTTTCTCCCTTGTCTCCAGGGAGCTGAGGCAGCTATTGTTTTTTATTCATTCTCATGTGTGTGTGTGAGAGAGAGAGAGAGAGAGAGAGAGAGAGAAGAAGAAGAAGAAGAAGAAGAAGAAGAAGAAGAAGAAGAAGAAGAAGAAGAAGAAGAAGTAAACAGTGATCACATCTGCCATCTACAGACCTTCCTCATGAGAGCAAGGGCTTTCAGAAAATTTCAGAGCTCCCTGTTCCTTAGTTCATCACTGTGCATCCCAGATGACAAAGTCTTTTAGCTACTTATAGAAATATTTCCTGGGTCTGAGCTTAAAGACACAACCTTTCTTTTGCTAGGTGACAGGGAACCTCTTTCCATTCTCTTCTGCTGCCAACTCATCCTTGGAAATTAAATGAGCCAGCCATTAACGTGAATCCAGGGACAAATGATTCTTCCCAACACACTTACAGTGCATAATTTTATTCAAGTAAATCAATCTGTACATGCACCTCTTCTCACTTTTCCCTGATTACGTAAATAATCAGAGTCTGTGTAAAAAAGCATGTTCTGCTGTCCTTGGAAGTACCTACTATTAACTTTGTCCTGTTGGTTATTTTAATTTAGACTTGAGAAGACATTTCAGGACTATGATAACAGGATTTCCTCCATTTGTTAAAGTGCTGATAATTGCGTTAGGACAATTGAGCCAGCATTTATGCCTGTGTTTCTTCCTGTCCTCAGACACACTGGCTTTTCAGATCGCAAGGAGACTCAGCGGAAACGGAAGACTTCCAGATGTTAGGGCTTTGTTTCCTGATCGTGGTTATCTCCTGAACTGTAGACTCCCCGGTGTATCACCACAGGACTGATTCCTCAGTGCAATTAAATAGAAAATGGCAATGGAGGAAAGTACAAAGGGGAGCAGAGGATAGAAGAGTATTTTAGAGGGCAGAGGGAATTCTAATGAGAAAGACTTCCGTTTGCATTTGTTTCATATTGCAGAATTTATGAAGAAATGGGACTTTTGAAAAACTGCTGGAAGCTATTTCATTATTATGGTTATTTCACACAGCTTTAATCTAACACAATACTAATGAATACTATTAAATTGTAAATGAAGAGTTGCATTCAGCCTTATGTTCTGTTTGTGAATTTATCTTATGAGCAATTTAATTGTAGTCCTTGACTTACAACAGTGTTGTGGCCCACCAGCAGCTGCACAGCTGATACCCGAGTCAGACAAATGAAGAGGAGCCTTGTCTTAATGCACGGGCACGCAGAGCTGCCAAAATGATTGCTGCAGGAATGGTTCCTCAGGAGGAGGTCTCCTCGGGAGTAAGGCTTGAGGATAATTGGCCATTCCCCTAGCCTATTTAAGGGATGATGATCGTGGGTGACCTGCTCCCCCCATGGGAGGGGATCCTGTTCTGGTAACGGAAATGGGTAGGTGCACGTGCTCGGTGTGAGATTTGCTTCCTGCGTATACGCAGGAAGCAAAATATCACATGGGGACGCACACAACCATGAGATTTGGGAGATTTTCACTGATTTTTTTGCTTCCGTGCATGCGCAGAAGCAAAAAAAATGGCAAAAATTGCCGAAATCCCACGGTTGAATGCATCCTTGTGCAAGATTTTGCTGGGTGCGTGTGCCTGACCCACACCCATGCGACCGTGACTGCCAACTGCCGACCGACCACCCACACGTCCCGGTAAACGGAGGTAAGTGTGGCCCCTCACTGATGATGATGACAGCAAAAACTCTGCAGGAAACAATGTTTGTTGTTTGTTCATTCAGGTGCCTCGGTGTTCTGAAGATGTCTGCTTGGCTTGTCTGTTTTGGCTTCCTTCCTGTGAACTGCTTCTAGGCATTTTGCCAAGCCATGTAAGCTTCTTGATATATCCAGGACTAATTGCTTAGACTTAACCTATGACTTTATGGATGTCCAGGAACGCCCAGCTAGCTCAAAACCACTGTCAACAGCCCCAACCAATCGGGCTGTAGGAAATCTCCCTGCCTCCTGGAGTAACCAATCCAGGCGCTTTAGCTGTTACTGAGGATGTAACATCTGCTAGTTGTTAATGTTTAATTAACAGCTGGTTTTTCAAGAAAGGACTGCTTTAACTTTGTGTGTCTGTCAATTACTAAGCAAGTTTATTAGTTGTTGTTAATTGAGTGAACATAGGTTTCAATAAATTTCGTGTGTGCTACGTTCTTTCTGATCCATAGCTGATGCAGAACAAACAGTTCATTCAGTGACCATTCAAAGTTACAATGGCACTGAAAAAAGTGACTCGTGACCGTTTTTCCCACTGATGACCATTGCAGCATCTTCACGGTCATGTGATCAAAGTTTAGACATTTGGCAACTGACTCATATTTATGACGATTGAAGTGTCCTGGGTTCACGTGACCCCCTTTTACAACCCCCTAACAAGCAAAGTCAATGGGGGAAGCCAAATCCGCTTAACAACCGTGTTACTAACTTCACTTTACAACTGTGGCAAGAAAGGTGGTAAAATGGGGCAAAACTCAGAACAACTGTCTCGCTTAGCAACAAATGTTTGGGGCTCAATTGTGGTAATGAGTCAGGGTCTATCTGTAAAATGTTTGATATACCTCCCATAGTTATGAACGGATAAGGCAGGAACAGATCCAACGTGGAGGGGAGCGGACCTGAAAACCTTTCCAAACAAAGCTGATTATTCAGGTTCTCTAATCTTCCTTTTTCCACTTTCCAAATAATGAAAAATAAATTCTAGCACGTCATTAGGAAGTGATGGTTTTATCTTCACATTCACATAGGGGTACAAAACAAGACAGGATACAGAACTGACAAGGACACACCCTTCTCCTTGATAAATCCTTCCTTTCCCTCTCTCCCCTCCCTGATATATCCAATATAGGCAATTAACAGCCTTATAAAAGTTTTCTAACTCACACAAGTTCAGTTAAGGATTCAGGGGATGGGCTTCAAAATTTTTAGCAAGGGGCTCTCTGCCCAGTTGCTGGGTGGGAATGAACCATGGTGGGTGTTGCCTAGTCTGACTACTACACCACAAGGGGGTGTTTTTGCCCTCCCTGGCTCTGGAGGGCAAAAACAGCCTCCCCAGGCTCCTGGGACCTCTAGAAATAGGCCCGTTTCCAGCTTTCCTGAACTTGTGCTAGGTCCATTTTTTTGCCCTCCCCAAACCTGCGCCCTGTACTTACCTGCATCAAAACGGACCAGGTAGGGGCTCCTGGTAGAGGCAGGATGGGGTGGGTGATGCCAGCCAGGAGTAGGATTTGGGGGATTCTCCAAACTGCATGGAATCTTAGTTAGAGGTTTTCACAAACCCCTACGAACCCCCAGCAGCCCATCCCTGAATGGGTTACAGAAAAATGCTGATGTGACCTGAAAATCCTTTATTTGCTTTTATCGTCACAGGAAATTTTATTATCTATGTACTGATGATAAAATATTTCCCTTGCAGAGGAGAGATCAGCCACAGTTCCTTCTTCAGAACTGCTCTGAGGAAGTCTCACTATTTGGCAGGCAAAGTTGCTCAAATCCACTTGGAATTGGATTCTGATTGAGTAAGAGGTTTTTTATTTTTATCTTTTTTAAGGTGGTTGGGTTACAATTCCAGAGGGTCCTGGCAGTGGAGGGCTACCAAACTTTTTATTACCACACTGTGGGCGTGGCTTTTGAAGGAGGCCCTGCATTTTCTTTCAACATCTTTCAATGCAAATTGGGAGCTACATTTTCGCTACCCCATTGCGTTCCCACCCCATCCAGGCAGCAGCCCATCCCTGGGCCCTGGAGAAAAAAGATGGTCTGGATGCATTTTAGTGGTATTTAGGCCAGAGGAAAGCATGGGAGTGTCAACGTTCCAATTAACATCTAAGTTTAAGCCAGAATGCTTGGAGGTCTTGGCCTGCGAGGGAGTATCACCGATTGCACTTACTAAGGGAACCAGAACAGGAATGGTGTATCATATGTTAGTTTTGTTTCTGGTACTATCAGTCTGTTGATTATGCCCAATTATACATCTTGACTCTGGGTTCCCCAAGTAATTCTCTTGATGCCTTCTTCCATTGTCTAGAGCAACAGTCTTCAACCTTGGCAACTTTAAGACTTGTGGACTTCAACTCCCAGAATTCCTCAGCCAGCTTAAAGTTTAAAGTCTTAAAGTTGCCAAGGTTGGAGATCCCTGGTCTTGAGGCTACAAGGGCTTGGGTGAAGTGAAATAGGCTCAGTCATAATACGACTGAGTGATTGTGGGTTTTCTCTCCCTCCTTGGAAATCAAACATCTTTAGTTCTGGATGGGGAAGCCTTTCTCCATTTGGGATTGGTGCAAGCTCTGGAGATTTTATTGGACGCAGGTTCCTTCTCAAACTGCCTTTTAAACCCTGCTGATGAGGACCACACCCAAACCCAGCTGTTTCTAATTCAATGGTGATAATATTTCTTTAACTGCTCCTTTCATTGCTCTGAACGTCTCTGTCTCATGTCAATGACAGCTTGTGCGTCATCATCTAATGACTCCAAGCTACTGGCTGGGGAGAGCCCCCCCCCCCGGGGGGCTCTCATGCTGTTCTCCTTCATCCCATTCCTGACTCTCCTCTCCCCCGTCCGACTGTTCAGCCCCCTCCTCTGCGCTGTCATCCTCCTCCGGGCATGGAGCCAGCAGAGACGCAGCCGGTCCCTGAGCAGCCTCAGGCTGAACCACAACACCAACAATATATCATAAAGATCTTTGCAAAGATTCATCTTGCAGTGCTTTGTGCTTTTCTCTCTTTTCTTCTTTTTTAATGTTGTACACTGCCCAGACACTTATGCAGTTGGGTGGCCCTCCAAATTGAATGCATATATTATCTTGGCACCAAGTCCAGGGGTGGGCTATTGCCTGGATGGGGGTGGGGGGACTGCATCAGTGGGGTAGCAAAAATAGAGCTCCACCCCAGAGCACCCAATTTGCACTGAAAGATGTTGAAAGAAAATGCAGGGGGTCCTGCATAAGCCACCCCCACAGTGTGGTAGTAAAAATTTTGGTAGCCCTTCATGGGCACCAACATAGTATTTTCAAGCACAAAGAATTTGCAACAGTAACAGAGTTGGAAGGGACCTTGGAGGTCATCTAATCCAACCTCCTACTCAAGCAGGAGATCTACACTAGGGATTTGAACCGCTGAACTGCCAACCTTTCTGATGGACAAGCTCAGTGTCTTAGCCACTGAGCCACTTTACTCAGGTTTGCTGTACTATTTTCACATTCTAGCACTTTTTCTATATGTGTGGGCTGAGTGGTTTTTGGAGGAATGTTTTACTCTATTTTATTTGGCACACTGTTCTGGAATGGAAAGCAGTGTTGTAAATAAAACTATAAGTTGGAAAAGTACATCTTCAAAACAATTCTGATATATAACTGAGACTAGAATCTATCATCTTTATTGATACTTTTTGCACATGTGGAAGCTTGGAACATGTGAAATTGTTCATGTAGAATTAAATTGTTCATGTGAACATGTGAAATGGCCTTGAGACGTCATGGTTTTTCCAATTTTTTCTTTGCCTTTAAAAAAATATAATTTGTCACATTTCTCCTGGGATAACACTACAAATGTTTAAGCAACTTCCACAATTCAGCATTAATATTGCTTTGGACACAGTGGAGATGAGAGGTATGATTTAAATACTGTAGTAAAAAAAATAGTTCATTAATTCACGAATACATTGTATTCCTGAAGGATAAACACTGAGAAGATAATTTAATTCCTGCCAAAATTAACCTTCTCCCACCTGTTATCCTCCAGATGTGGAGATATACTACTGCACAAGTCCCATCAGCCCAGGGAAACTTTGTTTAGTCACTACAATTCTTCATTTTCACAAGGGAAAGAACTTTGTGCTTATAACCAGCCATTGTATTATGGAATACACCAAGCCTTACAGCTAAAGTCACCTTTCTGTGGCCCAAAATGAAGTAGCAGGAAGAGCTGAGAAAGAAAGGAAATGAGCTCATACAAAATGAGAAGGGATGTATATGTGTGCATGTGTATATATGTGTGGGTCGGTTCCTGTGCGTTGAGGAGCAGATTGTGCAAAGCATATGAGAGGGAGCCCTGCAAGAGGAAGCTCATATGACTTCCACCCTTTCAAGTTCAGTGCAAATGGAGTAACCAGAAAGGGGGAAATAATATAATGCAAATACTTTGGAGATCAATTACAAAGCAGAACTTCATCTAGTCTGATTCAGTCCTGCTTGTTAGTGAAACAACAAGAACTAACAATTTATGCAAGGAAATTTTGCAAGGGATCAGCCCAAACGAAAGTATTTAGCATGTGAACTACCTTTGGTTGAGCTTCCCAAATTGCAATCATTTGATTTCAAATCTTTGTTTTGAAATCTTTGGTTAGACAAACAGCCATCCACTGAGATTCCTCTTACTATTTGCCCTATTCAACATTTCTCATCCTGCTACTCTGCAGGTCTATTGACTACCTGATCAGCAGAAGCCAGAGGGAAATATAAGCAACATATACAATTATGGTAGCTGAGAATGGCAATAATTGTATGTTATTTTGTATGCTATCTTTTATGCTGCAATGGAGACCATAGATCTCACCAAATGATGAAAGAAACTAGAGGATGATGATGAAGAAGATGATGATGACTTGGGACAGAGATAGTTTATTTATTTATTGGATTTGTATGCCGCCCCGCTCCATGGAGTTAGTTAAAGGGCTGTCTCTCTTTTCTTCCTGTGCCATAGGAGGTACATGCCCCGTATCCCATTAGCTAAGCAGTGACAGCTGCCACAGCTGAGGAGGAAGGAAGCCATCCTGTGGAACATCATTCTATCTGAGATTAAATTAGCCCTGATCTGCTAAGCCTTTTCCAAGGCCTAAAAACTTGGTTTTGTGTTCAGGTTTAAGGCTCCAATTGTGCAATGAAGCCCAGTTTTACTGAGAGTTTATTTTATAATGCTAAGCTGCTAGGTGGTTGCTGTTTTTTCTTATATTATGTGTTTTCTTTGTTTTATCCACTTTATTGTGAGCTACACAGAATTCATATGTGAGATAATAGGCTATATAAAGTGACTGGCTGCTTGAATCAATCAAACAATCAATCCATTATTAAATTCGTATACTGCCAAGCTCTCAAAAACTCTGGGCAGCTCATAACAATCAAAGAAATCACAATAAAGTTAATAAAAGATAAAAGATGGCAAGTGTAACAGACCAGATGGAATGAAGCAAGGAGTCCCATTCTCCCCCGCCAAAGTCACGAGTGAAGAGTCATGTCTTCACTGCTTTTTTAAACAATAGCAGAATAGAGGCCATCCAAATCTTGGATGTACTGGAGAAATGTGACAAATTATATTTATAAAGAAGGCAAAGAAAAAATTGACGTCTCAAGGCCATTTCACATGTTCACATGAACAATTTAATCTCACATGAACTATTTCACATGTTCCAAGCTTCCACATGTACAAAAAGTACCAATGAAGATTATAGATTCTAGTCTCAGTTATATATTAGCTGGCTGAGGAATTCTGGGAGTTGAAGTCCACAAGTCTTAAAGTTGCCAAGGTTGGAGACTGCTGCTCAAGACAATGGAAAATAGGGAAATTTTAAGAAGTAGAAGGGTAGTGGAAAGTTTGCAGTCTTTTACATAGAATGAATGTTATTTATTCTATGTAAAAGACTGCAAGAAAGAAGCAAAATAATGACAGTGTGTAAGAAAGCACTTCTGCCCACATTGTTATTAAGAAGTGAGAATTAGGCATGTAAAACAACAACAACAACAACAAAAAATCCACAAAGTAAGGGAGAAGCTACTTAAGGAGTTTGTGGTCAGCAGTTGCAATTTTTAAAAATTTCCTTGCAGTTAAATTAATAATGGTCATTAAGTTAATGACCGTCCCTATCCTGTCAAACTTACCTCCAAACCCATCATACCACTCAAACCTTGGATATCCCAATGGACATCCTTTTAGTTTCAGAAAAAAATTATCCTGTAACCTGCAACCCCTACACTGCAAAACCTATGGACTACACATCTCAATCAGGGCAAATCAATAGGTGCAATTTACATAGACTTATGTAAAGCCTTTGACTCAGTGGGTCACAATAAATTACTTATAAAACTGAAATCCTATGGCATCTGTGGACCCCTACATGACTGGATAACTGCTTTCCTATCAAACAGACAACAAAATAGGGAGCACCCTATCTAATCCTGTCCCTGTTAACAGCAGTGTACTCCAAGGTAGCGTACTAGGACCAACACTCTTTTTATTCTATACAAATGACATTTGCAATCACATTACAAGCAACTGTGTTTGCTTCGCTGATGATATAAAACTCTTCAGCTCCTCTGATAATACTGTTACCCTCCAAAAATACCTTGGCTTTATGTCAGAATGGTCAAACATCTGGAAACTCCAAATCTCAAACAAAAAATGCTCTGTCCTACACATTTGCAAAAAGAATCAGAACACCAAGTACAAGCTGAATAGACAAAAACTTGCAGATAACCCTCACTCTGTAAATGACTTTGGAATTTTCATATCAAATGTCCTAGGTGCTCACTGAAACAACATCACGAAAAAGATTTCTAGAGTTGTTAACCTAATCTTACACAGCTTCTGCTCCCATAATATCACACTACTAACCAGAGCATACAAAACTTTCGCCAGACCAATCCTTGAATACAGTGCATCTGTCTGGAGCCCACACCACATTTTGGGCATAAATACATTAGAAAGTGTCCAGAGACACTTTATGAGAAGAGCCCTCCACTCCTCTACTCGCAACAGAATATCTTACGCATCCAGACTTGAAATTCTAGGCTTAGAAAGCTTAGAACTACGTCGCCTTCGACACGACCTAAGCATAGCTCATAAAATCATCTGCTACAACATCCTTCCTATCAACCACTATTCAGCTTCAACCACAACAATACACAAGCACGCACAGATACAAACTCAAAGTAAACCATTCTAAACTTGACTGTATGAAATTGAACTTCAGCAACCGAGTAGTTAATGCCTGTAGTTTCATCACCTAACCCCCAAAACTTTACCCTTAGACTATCCACTGTTGACTTCACCCGATTTTTAAGAGGTCAATTAGGGGTGTGCATAAGTGCACCAGTGTGTGTACCGTCCCTGTCCTAATGTTTCCCTCTTATTAGCATCCATCTCATATATATAAACAGTGTTATATACTACTATCAATACAAACAAACAAAGGTACAATAAAGTGGGGGAGGGGGAAAAGGAAATTTGCATTAGTGTCAGAGAGCCTGGGAAGGCAGAATAAAGGCATGGGGACCTGCAATACAGAACCAGAGAGTGAGGCCTGCCTTCTATGCATGAAGGGGGGTGGGGATGATCAGTCAAGATGTTTGGTGGTCATAGTGCAGTTATAGCACCAACCTGGCCCCATTGACAACTTACTCCTATATGGACTGGAATTTCTTAAGCTGGCTCCAGGAACACCCAGAACAAAAGACTGTGCATGATGTGATGTATGGCTGTTAAGGAAAGAAGGGCGAATGAAGGGTGCTTCAAACAACCAAGAACAGAAAGAGATAGAAAGCTACAGCAAATGCTGTGGGCTTACCTTAGTTTGCCCTATGTTTCTGTTTTTGTACTCCAAACTTTTAATTGGTTTGCTATTTACCGTACTCCTTTTTCTGAGTTCTGAATAATGCTGCTTGAGCCCAAAGGAAATAAGTGCGAGAAGTGACATGTGTGTAGGTGTAAGTGTTTTTTTAAGCCAAGCCTAGCTGAAGAATGAATTCATTTGTTCCGTAGCAAAAGGCAGCATAAACAAAGGAATCTTCAATAAGCAACATCGATTTCTGAATCACATCTCCACAAACTATCCCTGAGAGAATGAATGAATTTTCACCTCGCACCAAGTCAGAACTTGCGTAACTGTGGCTTTTCAGTAAGGCACGAATTCGCTGCGTTGGTATACCACACTAAGCCATAAAAACCAGATTTTTCAAAACACAATAGCTAAGTTCAAACAATAAACTAAACCAAGCCATAGAAACTACCCTACTTAAAGGCTTAGTGCAATGTTTGAATTCAGGCAAGGGCTATGTGGATTACATGAAGAATGCACACAGAGAAAATACTAGAATTAAGGACCCTATTCAGGTTTCAATCACTTCACATGCTTCTATAAACAACAGTGGCGGCAGCCTTCCACAGTTGTGGCTCTAAGAGGTTGTCATTCCCCATCCAAAACATTGGCTCTCCTAAGAACTGGGAGCTAGAAGAAAACCAGCAACTGAAGGGCATCGTGCTTGTTATGGTATCATCCTGCAGATGACATCCATTGTATAACTTGAGTCAATTATGAGTGGTGCAATTTTTTGGTAATATTATGAAATGTATTTGTAAACGGTGACTGACAGCTTGTCATGCAGTGAGAAACAAGGCATTATAGCTTGTTCAACATGATCACTAGCACTGATGACGTTACCCAGTTTGGGTTATGAAACATCTACAAGAAAACAGCCAAGCTCAGAGAGCACCAAGGTCTCCTCAAAACAAATCCTGGTTAACAGGATTGTGTGTGCTGGCCATACTATATGCGGAGGGCATTTTGAGACACGGTTCATGTTGGGTTTAATCACTCTACTACATGCTTGCACTGTCTTGTAAACACATCTCTATGGTCAGGTCGCAATTAACTGACCAGTGTGTCACCTTTTGATGGCCAAAAGGGGCAGGTACTCTACAGACTATATAAACGTCTGCAGAGTAGATGCTCCTCCCCTTCTGATCCTCTTTTTGGCCCTGCTGAGCCTTCTTCCATCTCCTTCTATCTTCCTGTGTACTCCATTGTCCTCAGCTGAGGACACATTTATTTATTTTATTTTATTTTATTTTTATTTTATTTATTTATTTTATTTTATTTTATTTTATTTTATTTTATTTTTTATTTTATTTATTTTATTTTATTTTATTTTATTATTTTATTTTATTTTATTTTATTTTATTTTATTTTATTTTATTTTATTTTATTTTAATTTTATTATTTATTTTGTCCAATATACAATAATACACAATGAAGGTTATAGAGGATATAGTAGAGAAGAAATACGAAATATCCGAGAAACTATAGGACAGGGGATGGAAGGCACTCTAGTGCGCTTATGTACGCCCCTTACTGACCTCTTAGGAATCTGGAGAGGTCAACCGTGGATAGTCTAATGTTGGGGGTTAGGGGATGATACTACGGAGTCCGGTAAAGAGTTCCACACTTCAACAACCCGACTACTAAAATCATATTTTTTACAGTCATACAGTCAAGTTTGGAGCGGTTAATTTTAAGCTTGAATCTGTTGGGTGCTCTTGTGTTGTTGTGGTTGAATCTGAAGTAGTCTTTGACAGGCAGGACATTGCAACATATGATCTTGTGGGCAATACTTAGATCATGTTTAAGGCGTCGTAGTTCTAAGCTTTCAAGACCCAGGATTGAAAGTCTAGTCTCGTAGGTTATTCTGTTTCGAGTGGAGGAGTGAAGGGCTCTTCTGGTGAAGTATCTTTGAACATTTTCAAGGGTGTTAATGTCTGAGATGCGATATGGGTTCCAAACAGATGAGCTGTATTCGAGGCTGGATGAGATCATGTGTGAGAACAATCCGAAGACATCCTCACACATAGAAGCATCCAGAAGTTATTGATATATGCTGAAATATAAGCATAAATGCCTTCATTATGTAAATGCATGAATCAGCAGAATTGTAAGTAAAGATTACAGTTTATTTCATCTTTACGAAGGAGTGATCATTCATTACCAACAAATGGGATTCTAAGCCATACAATTGATTTCTTGCCATGCTGAATCCGCTGCAACGTAAGCCAGCTAAACTCTGCTAATACTAGTAATATTAATATTAACCAGAATACCCAACAAAGCCCAACTGTTCATTTCCCCAGAATTCTCCACAGCCTACCAATTTTCCTTTTGGTCATTACTCAGGATGGATTTTATTGATACAGACAGTGTGTTGGGTCTTGCTGATCAGGAGTTGGTTAAACAATACTTGGAAGTGGCTTTGTTCATGCATTTGACCTCTCTACATTATTAATAGGCCCTGTTTCATTCAGAAGTACATTTCTACTGTTATATAACTGAATTTAAACATGCCTGGGATAAACATATATCCATTGTAAGATAAAATACAGGAAATAATATAAGGGCAGACTAGATGGACCATGAGGTCTTTTTCTGCCGTCAGTCTTCTATGTTTCTATGTTTCTATATATACCATCAAATCTTTCATTCAGGTTATGCTACTCAAGAGAATGCTTGTGAACGGGAGTAATTGACTTTAATTTCTTAGAAAAGCCCGTCTTTAATTCTCCATGAACAAATAAATAAGCAGCCAATCTCTGAACCAATCCTTATGAAAACTGTAAAGGAGGTCAATATAAACCAGCCCTCCCCAAATGTGTTGGGACTACAATTCCCAACCAGTATCTTTAGGGAAGCAAGAGAACCAGGGTGTTTGTAAAGAAACAATCGTATGAAGTTCTGAAAGAGGCCTGGAAAGGAATGGAAGACCAATCAACAGTAACAAGTTTGATCGTGTAGGAACTATCTACACTCTGGCAACGTATTTGAGCTGCAACTCAGGCTGAGCAGAGGTGAGAAAATGAGATCTTGTGCCCAAGTGTCATAAGCAGACATTTTGGACAAACTCCAAGCAGAAGGATTAGAGCGCAGAAAGAGTGACTTAAAAGGCAAAAGGGAAAGAAAAAAATGGCAGAAAATGCCTGAATATTGAGTGCAAGAAGGAGTGTGTGTGTGTGTGTGTTTAGGAAAGAGAAGGGGGAAATCTGGTACTTTCCAAGCTTTTCTGGATGTAAACGGTTGGGTGTGTTAAGAGGAACAAAAAGGTGCAACTTGGCATAGTGTAGAGCAGTGATTTTCAACCTTTTTTGACCCACGGCACATTTTTTACATTTACAAAATCCTGGGGCACACCACCAACCAAAATGACATCCTAAGACACTCTCCTCTCTTTTTCCATCCCTGTCTCCTCCCCCCTTGCGTGTGTGTGTGTGTGTATACACACTCTTGAACCATTTCCAAAAACAGGTGAGGGCTGGGGGGTTTTTCTCTCTTATTCTTCGGGGGCTTTTTATCATATGCTTTAAATCAAGAGTCACTTCATTCTCTTTTGTTTCTCTCTCTTTCCTCTCATTCTCTGTCTCAATCATTTTCTCATTTCTCTTTTTTCCTCCCCTTTTTGCTCATTTCTCTCTCTCTCCCTTCCTCCTTTTCTTTCTCTCTCTCTTTCTCTCTCGCTCTTTCTCTCTGTCTCTCTTGCTTTCTTTCTCTCTCACTCTTGTTTTCTCTCTCTTTCTCTTTTTTCTTTCTCTCTCTCACTTTCTCTCTCTCTTGCTTTCTTGCTCTCTCTTTCTCTCTCTCTTGCTTTCTTGCTCTCTCTCTCTCTCAGCAAAACGTTGTGAGACCGGAACCCGAGCTTCCTTCTTCGCGGCACACCTGACCATGTCTCGCGGCACACTGGTTGAAAAACACTGGTGTAGAGAGAGGAAAAACAGAAGCTCGGGTCTCAGGAAGACTTGCTGGACAATAAAGTGCTGGAGGCAAAGGAACCAAATCCACCCACAGGAAAAAGCAGTGGGGTTGAGGGGGAGAATGAGATGTCCTGATCTAGGGATGTTCACAGCCTTCCTCATGCAACCCCTTCAAGATCATAAGACAGTTTTGCCAGGCAAAGAATAAGAGAAGAATCTGTGAGGTGTGAATGAGACCTTGGTCCTCACAGGTCACGATCCGTCTTCTTCATTTAGTCTCCAGGACATCTGCCTCTATAGTAGTGGGCTGAGGTAGGAGGAGGTGATTCACCCTGGCAAACATCTTGCTGAGTCCTTCGCTCTCTCCTGGGTGTGGACATCCTTTCCTCTGAGGTTCACCATGTTTCACCCCCGCCGTTGAGCCTAGAAGCAATAAGGGCCTTATCTCTGAAGAACAGGCCTGCACTTGGCCTTGGTTAATCTGGCAGCAGAGCCCTAGTAAGAGCTCAGCCAAAGTGGGTTTTGGCTTTATTTATTTTGGGCTTTGAATGCAAAGGGGTTTTTTTCCCTTTGTGCTGCTTGCTTATCACTTCTTGAGGCGTTTTTTTTTAAAATTCACTGAGGGGAATATTATATTTTTCAAAATATCTGCCATGACCTCATTTTCTACCTGGAAAGATGAAATCATTTTCTATGGAGAAAATGTATTTTCCTCTTGATAACTATGTAGCCAAGAGTGCTTGAGAATCGCACTGATAATACATTGAGCATCATCTGCTGCACCTAACTGTACAAAAATAAAACCTCGTAGAAATGAAATCAAGATAAAAGAAACAACTTCCTAATAATGTGACTGCTGCCTTGATTTTCTTTATAATTGGATTTCTCTGCTAAGAAAAAACCTGGAAAAATCCAAATGGTAGTTCTTCATTTTTGTAGAGGGCCACTGTTGTTGGTTTTTTAAATTTTATTTTTATCTTAATTTATTTTATATTTTATATTTATTATCTATATATTATCTATCTATGTATCTGTCTGTCTGTCTGTCTGTCTGTCTGTCTGTCTGTCTGTCTATCTATCTATCTATGCATGTATGTATGTATGTATGTATGTATGTATGTATGTATGTATCTATCTATCTATCTATGCATGTATGTATGTATCTATCTATCTATGCATGTATGTATGTATCTATGTATGTATGTATGTAGGTAGGTAGGTATCTATCTATCTATCTATCTATCTATCTATCTTTCTTTCCCCCTCAGAAACCATTTTATTTATTTTATTTGTTGTTTTTTTAATCATAATGAAGTATTGTATCTTGTGGATATTTTGTTTGTTTTTTAATTATTACATAATAAATAAAGTCATGTATTTATTTATTATATTTTAATTCTGCCTTTATTATAGCATTGTCTTATGGGCAACCTGGCAGGCACACAAATGGATGGATGGACTCATGCGAGGGGCATTACATGTCAGTTTGCCCACTGCTCACCTGGCTGAATAAGCTAAGGCCTGGTAGTGGGCTGACTCCTGGGGACTCCTGGTATGAGTAACTCAGGTTGTGATACATAGCGCAACCGCATGAGATGGGTTGGAGCGAAAGAGAGTGGCTGCTGACCCAAAGTCACCCAGCTGACTATCACGCCTCAGTTGGGACCAGAATTCACAGTCTCCTGGATTCTAGACTTAACCACTACACCAAGCTGCCACCCTCCCCTTCTTTTTTGCTGATGTTGTAACTTGTAAAGACCCTCTTTATCTTTTGTCTTGAAAGAATATCCATCAATCTTATTTATGCTTATGTGAACCTGTCTGATCTCCTCAAAACTCAGCATAATCAGACCCAATTAGCTTTGGGATGAGAGACCACCCCGAAATCCTCAAGCTGCATGCAAGGCTAGGAAGTGGGAAAATATCCTAGAAGAAAGCAACGATAAACCACTTTCATACTTCTGTCAAAAACATCTATAGCAATAGCACTTAGACTTATATGCAACTTTACAGTGCTTTATAGTCCTCTCTAAAGCCTCTTGAGCCTGGTGAGATTCGAACTGCCAAATTGCACACAATCAGCAGTGAGCAGAAGTAGCCTGCAGTACTACACTCTAACCGAAGCCCAAAACTCACCCCTTTTGCCAGCCGAAGCGCCCGTTTTTGCGCTGCTGGGACTCCCCTGAGGCTCCCCTCCATGGGAAACCCCACATTTGGACTTCCATGTTTTTGTGATGCTGCAGGGGAATTCCAGCAGCGCAAAAACGGGTGCATCACTGGCAACAGAACTCCGGAGGCGGGGCATTCCAGTGGCGGCGGCTTGGGTTTGTAAGGTGAAAGCAGTTTGGAAGAAGAGGCAAAAAAATCTTAAACCCCAGGTTTGTATCTCGAAGTTTGTATGATGAGGGGTTTGTAAGATGAGGTATCACTGTATTTGCTAACTCTGCACTACTATTAATCTTCTCATCATTCCCATCACCCATCTCCTCCCACAAATGACTGCATGACTGTAACTTTGTTGCTTGGATTCTTACTGTTTATATTGATTGGTTCCTAACATGATTTGATTGCTTATTTGTTCCCAGACTATAATTAAGTGTTGTACCTTATCACTGACAAACTTATCTTTTGTTATGTACACTCAGAGCATGTGAAACCAAGACAAATTCCTTGTGCATCCTATCACACTTGGCCAATAAAGAATTCTATTCTATTCTATTCTATTCTACCTCTTGCTCAAGCCGCAGCCCTATACCCATGATGGCGAACCTATGGCACAACATCAGGAATAACTGGGGGGCGTGGGCGTTGGGGAGGTCGCAGTCACATTGCATTATGAGTGTGCGGGCACGTGCTTTCTGCACTCACCGACGGAAAGGTTAGCCATCACTACCCTATAGAATAGAATAGAATAGAATAGAATTTTTATTGGCCAAGTGTGATTGGACACACAAGGAATTTGTCTTGGTGCATATGCTCTCAACGTTCATAAAATAAAATATACATTTGTCAAGAATCATGTGGTACAACACTTAATGATTGTCATAGGGGTCAAATAAACAATGAAGAAGCAATATTATATACTATACCAATACTATACCAATCCAAATGGTTGTCTATCCTCTTCCTGAAAAACACCAGTGATGGAGTGCCCACAACTTCATAGTTTGTTTATTTTTTTTATTTTTTTTATCAAGTACATATTGGTAGTATACAAAGATATAATAATGTTTATATACTGTACATGATATTGGTCCCTCATTCTCAATCTTGTTCGCCAATGAGCTTGTGATCAAGGTTGTTTTTTAGGTGTTGATACAACTCCAGAGATCACCTCCTCCCTCCAGACGGAAAATGGGGTCTTTCCAGACACAGGCAGCGTTCACCAAAGTCCTATCAGCCGCTTCCTGTGATCTCACACACAGCATGTGTTATGGCTGTGTGGAAGTGAATCACCTTTTGTCACTCAACTTCAACTACATAATCACCAAAGCCAAAGAGGCCTCTTTAAATGCTCCAGGCAGGAATTGCCAAATCAGTTCAGCCTCTGGAGGCTACACCTTGGAGGCCAGATGGATTTGGAAATTTATTCCAAACTCTTGGAAAGTTTTGTCTTTTCACCTCTGCAAGAGTTTTCACCTTTGTTGTCTTCAGAGGAAAAGGTTTCAGAAATTTAAAGCTGAAAGGTTTTTGCTGAATGATTGAGAAAGCACAAAAACAGGACGGTTTTTGGACAAAAATGGGATGCACAGAGGGTTTGGGAGGCCTGCAGACTGATCGTGGGGGCTGGCGAAGGCAAAAACCGGGCGCAGAGCCCAAAATCTTTTTTGTTTTGTTTTCCTCTTCAAAATCTAGGTGCATCTTATACTCCTGTGTCTTATTGTCCAAAAATATGATAGCTAAATGAGTTGTCAATGGTCAGAGCTTTACATAGCCTTATTCTTCCTCTTTTGAAAGGTAAGCGCAACTGTCCTCTTGTTTAATTAATACTTTATAGCCTTGTTTCTCAACCTTACCAAATTTAAGATTATTCGACTTCAATTCCTCATGCCGGGGAATTCTGAGAGTTTACATTCTTACATCTTAAAATTGCCAAAGTTGCTCTAGAGACTTTTGCATCAAATTGGTAACTTTCAGCTGAAGGTCTTGCCAGAAAAGTATTCTGTCGTGACCCTCACCACTGGTTGCCTTGCAAACTCTGTTTTGAGCAAAGGTTTATTGTAGCATAACTTGTTTAACCTTGGTTAATTTAATGAACTTCAAGTGGCTACACTTATAAAACATCTAAATCCAAATCAAATAAGCCATAATAATGCAATGCGTGAAACTGGCCACAGAATTAAAGGTTTCTCAAGATCATCTGGCCATTGCCACCACAGAAAACTCCATGACACCATCTATGATGGTGACCATATAGCTACTGCTTAAACAACCAAGAATGTAGAAAAGTTTCCATGACTATCAAATACCTCATCACAACTAGTTTCTAAATACAGTGGTACCTCCACTTACGAACTTAATTCATTCCGTGACCAGGTTCTTAAGTAGAAAAGTTTGTAAGAAGCAGCAATTTTTCCCATAGGAATCAATGTAAAAGGAAATAATGTGTGCGATTGGGGAAACCACAGGAAGGGTGGAGGCCCTGTTTCCTCCCAGGAAATTCCTAGAGAGGCCCCACGGAGGCTTCTCCCTGCCTTTTCCGGTTGCAGTTTCGTAGGCTCAGGTTTGTAAGTGGAAAATAGTTCTTGAGAAGAGGAAAGAAAATCTTGAACACCTGGTTCTTATCTAGAGAAGTTTGTAAATATAGGCGTTCTTAGGTAGAGGTACCATTGTACCTTAAATACTTAACAATAACCATTTAGACATTTTTTAATAAATCTTGTTATATAAATGCTGCAGGTCAATACAGAGACCCTGTTCCATAGAGTTGAAATGCGTTGAAGGTAGCACAGGAGGTCAGTGTGAAGTGGTGGTTAAAGTGTGGGACTAGGAGTGGGGAACCTCAGTTCTGGCCTTTTCCTATGCACTGAAGGCAGCTGGGTGATCTTGAGTGATTCCACTTACCCGCATACTGGTGCACTGTATGCACAACCTGCTAATCTGGGCGCCTGCGATTTTGCTTCTGCGTATGTGCAGGGAGCAGAAACATGCTAAAATCTCATGAGAGGACGCTTGTGCACGTGAAACTTCAGTGATTTTTTTGCTTCAGCGCATGCAAAAAAGGCCCAAAAATTCAGAAAAAAAGATGGCGCCACCTGCTGGACCAGCACTGGAACAGTCACATGAAAATTGCACAATCTGGCGGCTGCTAACAGAATGGAGCTCTGGGGCGAATCAGTAACAACCCACCACTGCTCTCAGCCCTGATCAGCCTCAGGCTGGCTGTAAAAGAAAATCCTAGGTCACACCGTGCTTTCATAATTTTGCTACATTAATAGGTACGTTTGGTGCAAAACAAGTAGACCCTGAAACTCAGTGGGACAAACACTAAGGACAACAACAAAATGTTGGAGGATGTTCATGTGAACTGGCATTGGAATAAACACTGATATACTTCTATATTTCCAAAAAAAGTACACCCCAAAACAATTGGTTGTTTATAATTTCAAATTTCTAGGTTCTATCATATCTCAAGACCTAAAATGGTCACCTAACATCAAAAACATCATCAAAAAAGCACAACAAAGAATGTTCTTTCTGCGCCAGCTCAGGAAGCTCAAACTGCCCAAGGAGCTGCTGATTCAGTTCTACAGAGGAATCATTGAGTCTGTCATCTGCACCTCTATAACTGTCTGGTTTGGTGCTGCAACCCAACAGGACCGACACAGACTTCAGAGGATAATCAGAATTGCAGAAAAAACAATTGCTGCCAATCTGCCTTCCATTGAGGACCTGTATACTGCACGAGTCAAAAAGAGGGCGGGTAAAATATTTACTGACCCCTCACATCCTGGACACAAATTGTTTCAACTCCTACCCTCAAAACGTCGCTACAGAGCACTGCACACCAAGACAACTAGACACAAGAACAGTTTTTTCCCGAACGCCATCACTCTACTAAACAAATAATTCCCTCAACACTGTCAGACTTTCTACTAAATCTGCACTTCTATTCTACTAGTTTTTCTCATCATTCCTATCACCCATTTCCTCCCATGTTGACTGTATGACTGTAACTTGTTGCGTATATCCTAAGATTTTTATTAATATTGCTTCTTCATTGCTTATTTGACCCCTCTGACAATCATTAAGTGTCGTACCACATGATTCTTGACAAATGTATATTTTATTTTATGTACGTTGAGAGCATATGCACCAAGACAAATTCCTTGTGTGTCCAATCACACTTGGCCAATAAAAATTCTATTCTATTCTATTCTATAATTTAAATCTACTTGATTTAAATTATTTATTAGAGTTGGAAGGGGCATTCTAGATCATTTAGTACGATCCCCCTCTTAAGCAGGAGTCCCTACACCATTTTGGACAAATGGCAGTCCAACCTTCCTTTGAATGTCTCAAGTGTTGGAACTCTCACAAGCTATTCCAGTCCTGGAACTTTTCAGCTTGGACTCAACAGTTCATACTGTTGTTCTGTTGGACGTAAGGAGCATGTATTGTTCCTGTATCATTGCTATAATGTATTGGATTCAATATGGCAACAGCAGCTTATAGAATAGAATAGAATAGAATAGAATAGAATAGAACAGAATTCTTTATTGGCCAAATGTGATTGCACACAGAAGGAATTTGTCTTTGGTGCATATGCTCTCAGTGTACATAAAAGAAAAGATACATTTGAAAGAAGCATGAGGTACAACACTTAATGATTGTCAGAGGGATCAAATAAGCAATGAGGAAACAATCAATATTAATAAAAATCTTAAGGATACAAGCAACAAATTACAGTCATACAGTCATAAGTGGGAGGAAATGGGTGATAGGAATGATGGGGAAAAAATTAGTAGTAAAAGAAATGCAGACTTATGAGTGTTGAGATAATTATTTGTTTAGTAGAGTAATGGTGCTTTATTTTTATTATGCCAATGAGCCTTTTTCTGTGTAACTGGAAGTTAACTGAAGATGGGACCTTTGGGTTAAAGAGAATCAACCTGATATTTGACATCACAATAAGAGCTTGAAACTGCGCTAAGGAAATACTGTACCTCCAAAGGCCTGTTTATCTGATAAAAGTGCTGCCCTGTTCACAACTTTGTTTTGATTACAACTGTATTCACTTCCAAGAAGTATGTCCACGGTGAGATTTTCTAGGCAGCAGCCAGAAGCAGATGGCTTTGAGTCACTTTTTTTGCAATTCCAAATAAACCTTTCAGCAGAGGGTGAAATATCGCAGAACAAAGTTGGAACAAATCACTCATTGTCTAAGCTAGATGAGCCAAACCGCACTCCTTGTCATAACCCTGAAAATGAATCTGAAAAACTGAATTATTCTGAGAAATACCGAAGGCCTGTTTAAAAGAAGCTAAACTCTGCCATCTGGTGGGCACAGAAAGAATCCCATCTTTTAGCACTATGGAGACTGTACTCTCCATCCCCCCCCCCCCCCCAAAAAAAAAATCTGGATGATTTACATTATTTTCTGTAATGGGCCTACAAATGTAAATATATTGTGAAACAGAATGATGCCACCTTGTAATGTAAACTTGTGCATAAGTTACTGCCTTTTAAAAGAGGTTCCTGGCCAATAAAGACACACCACTCATAGGACCCAGTTCCTGTGCCTGCAGAATATTCCCATACTCCATAGGGCAGGGCTGTCAAATTCCTGGTCCATGGGCCAGATGGGTCACACACTGGCCATGCCCATGCCTGGTTTAGAGAAAGGGGGGAAAGTCCAGATAGGTTACATGATGTTGCCATGACCATGAGTTTGACACCTCTACTATAGGAGATTATCAATTGATAGTAGTTTGCAGATTTTTCTTCAATGTGTAGCTTAACCAGTGTTTTTCACTAGTGTGCCGTGAGACATGGCCAGGTGTGCCGTGGGGAAATTAAACATGGGTCCCCAAACTATGGCCCACATGCTGGATATGGCCCACGGAAGCCATTTATCCAGCCCGCTGCCAGCCACCTCCATCCGAACATAAACATTCCCCTCACAATCCCTCCAGCTATCAGCGACAGGAAGAGTGGAGGCGGAGGGAACGCTCACTGACCAATCACCTTCTAGGATTCATCCCGACCACTAGCAATGAACCAATAGCATGCCACCTCTCACCCACATCTCGGGCGCACTTGTCATTGTGTGGCCGCGGCAAGTAGTTGAAGCTGCTACTCCTCTCCATGGTCCCGATTTCTAATCCTGGTCAGGACTGGAGGTAAATGTTGCCACCACTAGACGAAGCCTTAGCCTCAGCTGGTTATGTCTATCCTGATGGTGTATATAGATATTTGACCTTTTTCTTTTTATAAGAGGCCCCCACAGAGTGATATACAATGCATCACAATAATAATAATAATAATAATAATAATAATAATAATAATAATAATAATAATAATTTATTAGATTTGTATGCCATCCCTCTCCGTAGACTTTGAGATGTTATCTATATTGTATATGGCCTCCTAAGTGAGTATAAATACATTTAGAAATTATATTATTAACTATATGTATAATATGTACTGTGTTAGAGCGTCATTTTGTGTCATTTTGCTTGGTGGTGTGCCCCAGGATTTTGTAAATGTAAAAAATGTGCCGTGGCTCAAAAAAGGTTGAGAATCACTGACTTAACCCATGTCATGCTTGGCCCTATCTGTATTCAGTTGTTGAACAAAGTGGAGCACTGAAAGACTTCAGTGAGAAAGAGTTGGGCAGGTGGCCTGCTGATGATTTATACAGTATTATGGGTAACTGGTCTCCTATAAATTTATAGGTCACTTTTTACTGCAATAGGACATTTGGCTTCCTCTGATTTACATAGGAAGCCACAGCACAGAGGTTGAAACCTTATCAAGGATTTTTTAAAATCAGTTACTAAATGCAATAGAGAGCCATTTAGGGACAGTGGTTATGACACTGGGCTAGAAACCAGGAGACCACATAAATTCTAGTCCCACCAGCGGTGGTTTGTTCGGACTGGTTCTTAGAACTGGTAGCAGCGACAGCAGAAGGCTCCACCCATTCCGCCTGAGACACTCAACCCATCCACCCGGACATTTCTGTGCATGCGCAAAGCGTTGCACGCATATGGGTGCGAACTAGTGGTGATCTAATTTAGAACTCACCACCGAGTTCCACCTTGGGTACAAAGTCAGCTAGGTAACCTTGGGCCACTTATTCTCATGCCTCAGGAGGAGGCAATGGCAAACCACTTTTGAAATCTTGTCAAGAAAACTGAAGGGAATCCCTGGGAATTAATGGTTACTTAAAGGCACACACAAACACACATAAAGATCATCCCACAACACAGACTTGTACTTCAATTTTTCCTTTCTGACCTTTTACTGTCACCATTATAATTTATAATAACCCAACAACTCAAAAGAGAATAAATGGTCAATGTGTGCCAAGATAAGTAAGATTATTAAAGGTGGCTGTGGTGTTAGAGATGTATAAGGAAGCCAGAATTTTAACTTTTATTTAGATCTCAAAGGGCCAACCAGTAATGGAAAGCCCCATTAGCGTGGCTAATGGAAGACAGGGGACTAATATACTAGGGCCAATAATGCAAGCGGGAGCTTACCAGACTCAAAGAAGCAGCTTGTACTATCAGTTGGTCTTAATTAAATGATGCCTCTCAGGTCATAAAGAGTCAGAAGTAACTGAATTTCTGAAGAAACAACAGAAGCACAACAATAGGCATATTCTGGGATATACAAACAATTTTATTGAAATTTAACAAAATTCAACAAAATGCACTTCAAGGCAGAGGAAATAGATATTATACATGTTTGCTTCCGGGATTCCTTTCTGTGTGCTACAAGAACAGAAAGGGTAGTGCCAGTGGGTTCAGTTCTACACAACCGCACGCACAGAAGGACCGTTAAAACAAAACAGAGCTTTTTGCTTAGTCCAAAGAGTGTGATATATATCAAATGTTTTTTTGTCTATATACCATCATCTGCTTTCACAGTATCAGCATCCTATAGTCTCCACAAGCCCTCTCCCTCCTCCCAGCTGCCATTTGCATGAGGAGCGGAGCTGCACACATGTGTAAGAGGAGAGGGATGGCAGAATCCCAGCAGAGCAACTGCACAGCTGGAGACACAGTGGACAGGCAAGGAGACAGCCTTGGAGAGACGGAAGAGATGTCAGCTGCCAATATTCTCCTGGGAAATCTACTGCCGCTTAGGAGACAGACAAGCTCGGCAGAAATGAGACCTCCTTTGCACAGAGGCTCCATTTAGATGCCAGTCAAAAAAGACAAGAGGGAGCAACTTGCTGTGCAAGTCACAAGGGGAAAGAAACCCAACACAGCGCAGTACTTTTCTGATCACAGGGCATGTGCTTGCTCAAAAAATAACCACTGGAAGAACATAAATCAAGTATTTTTTAGAAATGTAGATACGAGAAAGACTGTTGCCAACAAGCCTTTCACTCTCCCCCAGGAATAAAATCTCTAGATTGGGGAGAAGAATATTCCGTTTTGAAGATAAATTGTGACCCATCACTTAGCAAACTGTTTCTTCTGACCTACTTTTGAAGTAAGCTTCTTAGTAAGCAGCCTTCCACTCAAATTACTCACGAAGTAGCCTAGTACAGCTCCTTGATGGCAACCAATGATTCATTACCCATTGTGCTGAGATGGAGTATTTGTTGGCCCAGCAAGTTTGCAAACTCATCCCGATCCGCAGGATGCTCTTGTTTCACTGCAGTGACATTTCCTTCCCTAATAAAGATCAGAAATGTCAGGTTCTGATTATCACATCACTTGCTTTAATAGTGAAACAAAATTCAGATTGAACTACGTAAGGGGGCATTGGCTGTTTGTACACTTTCTATTCCCAAGTAATCATACAACTGGCAAACTCATAACCTGATTTCTGAATGGCAAAGCAGTGGCAACTGAGGAAATAAATGGGAACTATGCTCCAAGTATCAATCCTAATATGTAACGCAGACTTGTGGCTAAGAGGAGCAAAGAGAGTGAATAGGTGGACCTCTGTTAGTGTTGTTGTATGCAGCCCGTGGCCCTTCTCCTTAGGCTTCTAATGCTTAAAAATGATTTCTTGGCATGGGTGGAGATGAAAGGATGCACATTAACATATTAACATTGCGATGCAACTGTGTACAAGCTAATTATACTGAACATTGAGGTAGCAATGCCTGAAGTGCTCAGAAAGGCAATGACACACTCGGGGAAAGAAATATGATGTGCAATGAACCCACCCACACTCCAGTTTTAAAGCTTAATACCAAGTCCGATGGGTGGGTAAAAAGGCAGGCAGGCAAGCAGGCAGGCAAGCATCATTTGGCTGTACATTGCATATGAAAGCCTCTCCGTTAAGAGTGCCTTTAACAGGGTTTGCCTGATCACCTCTCAGCAGCAGGTAGCTCTACATCGGGAAAGCAAGAAGCCTGGGATGAAGAGGTAGGCATACTGCTTCAGTACTTAGGCTCAGCTATCAGTACCACAGCAAAACATTCCACATTCGTACATCAGGGAGAAGGGTAAGGCCCTTCAAAATAGAAAAGATGGGACTCTCCTTTGAAGTGTGCTGCAATCTCCCCCTCTCAGACACTGCTTGGTCCAATCCAAGGAGTCTGCCAAAGGAAGATCACGGGATTTCGTTATTATTTGCCGGCAGAGGGAGATGAAGGGGAAAATGCCCAGCCAAATTTAGATGGCAAACCTCTTGACCAAAGTACAGGTGTTTTAGTAGAGACAGTATAACCTAAGAAAGAAATGGAAACTTTTGGCTCTCCGTCAATCCCAGAGAACATGGCGGACGGTGGAGGATGCTTGAATCTGCAATTCAACAACATATGGAGTACCATAGGTGGAGGCTCTCCATATGCAACATGGGAAACCGGTATGGGAACAAGTTATTCTACCACAAGAATGAAGAGAGAGATCTGTTCTCCTGACATGGGGCTCTCCAGAGAAGGTCCTGGACTACGAATCTCAGCAGTTCCCATCAACAAAATCACTGGTCCTCCAGTCATTGTGCTCTAACATTTACCGGAGGGCTCTAGGTGGAAGGAAATTGATGCCATTGAAAGACAAATGCTTCCTAAGATATAATCTATTTGGTGCGCTTTTAACCGAAAAGCCTCATATCCAGATGCTACTTCACACCTTCTATCTTGCAAAGTTCAAAAAGATGAAACCTGCAAAGGAAATAGTGCAACTCCCAAGGGAAATATAACAAAGAGAGGACAACCTACTTGGTCTGTTTCCTACGACCAACTTCAAAAACAATTCTGAACAGCTTACTAAGTGCAACATTGCTCTTCCTGCCTTCGCAAAGATATAGCCTTTCGGCCTATGCTTATAAGGTGAGTGGGGTGAGTGGACAAAGAAGCATAAGAAGTGTGCTGCTCACCTTTACTCATCTTGGAAGAAAGAGGCTGAAATGTCAGTATCAACTTGTGTAAAAGCTGATTGGGGTAATCACGCGGAATATCTGTTCCCAGAAAAAGTGCAAGTTGGCCCTCTAGTGTTAAGACATTTGACATTGGCTGCTCCCTAAGCATCAATGAGCAGCTGTCAGAAAGGTTCTAGTTGACTCAGTGAAGGAAATTTTGAGTAGGCTCCTAATCCAAGGCCTAACTTCCCATTCTGACACAGGTCCCACTAATATACATCCTTAAGACAATATTATGCCTGATAGTCAGAAGTGTGCCCAGTGCCGCAGTTGCTGTCACTGCCTCCAAAGCAGAGTTGCATCAAAGCCCGCTGTCTGTTCGTGCCCCAATTCATCCTCTGCAGGGACATGTGGCTGCCTAGCATGATTTACATGAGGTGCAGTAAAACTGGGCAAATAAGATGTACTGACAGCACACAGTAACGTTCTGTTGGCTCAGACTTCACAGATGATAACAGGGAAGTCCACATGAATCCGAGGGTGTTCCAGTTTCACCATGCCCTGGAGGAACAACAACAAAAGAATACAGTGTGAGTGAAATGTCACTGAAATTAACTCCCAAGAAGTGGATTGCAATTATCTTCCCACCTATGATGAAATTGTGCTAAAAAGTGTCTTGCTCATAACCCAAAAAATCTAAAAACATTAGCAAAGGAAGCAGGCCAAGACATGCCATACCATTTGGGCTAAAGATGACTCCAAAGTAGTCATTTATCCACAGAAAAGAGACTGAGAAATAGGACCAGGAAGTAATGAGACTCTTGAAATCTACATCATACAGCTTACTTCTGTCACTAGAGGGACCAAATTGTTGTGATCAGACAAGCACACGGAGAAACAATTCTTTCTAATGTGACTTGCACTAGTGAAGTTCACTCCTGAGCTATTTTGACTAATGTTTTGACTAAGGTTGCAGAGCAAACAACAAATATTGAGGATTACAGAAGGGAGTGATTATGTCCCATGAAGTCATTTTTTACTCCTGGCAACCACATACAAGGAAAAAAGTAGGACTAAAAAAAATATTAACAAAGAGGATTAAGTCTCTTATCAAGCTAAGCTTGCTTAGCCCCCATTCTCTACAGCTGTGTTTATCATTTTTAACTACTTCAAAGGTTCTAATCACTATTATCTACGTCATTCTGTAATTCAGATGTTTTCTACCCAAGAAAGATGTCCAGCTTTTTAAAGAAAACAAAAATATCCATTTGAAAAAAATAGGAAACTGTATTCTTAGGCGAGTGTCAAGCTGAAGCCATCGTTTTGAATGAGAGACTTTGGCCTGCCACAACAAATTCTTTCTAAAAGTTTCAAGGTCATACTTTGTTCAGCACCAGCTGGAAGTACTGTGGATGTTGAGAGAACCAGAGTGATCCATGTGATGAACTTGTGGGTTAGGGACAAGGAATGAACCTTAACCTGGATGGAGAACTGTAGGAAACGTTAATATTGGGTTGACCACAATTCATATCTAACATGGCTCTGTCAATAAAATAGAACTTGGGAGAAGGCCAAGGTTTGGACTCTGATTTATTTCTCGGATGTTATTTGGAAGCTGACAACATTTTATTCTATAGATATAATGAACCACAGTACAAAACAGAAAAACCAGTTGGGCGCACAGATAGGGCATCAAACCCAATGGGCCTTCTGGTAGGCCCATTGGGGCCATTTTTCACCATCCAGAGTTTCCAGAGGCTTTCCAGAAGCCTGGGGAGGGCAAAAAATGGCCCAATGGGCCTACCGGAAGTGTGGAGGCTTCAGTGAGGCCTGTGTGCATGCATGGGGCAGTGCATCAGGGGGCTTATGTACACATGCGCAGGGGGCATTGCATTATATGTGTGGGCACCTGTGCATACATACCCTTCTGGCACCCAAGCAAAAAAAGCTATCACTGGTATAGAGTATCAAAAGGAAAGCATTCACAGTTTCGGTGGTAGAATTATGCACTGAGAGGCCTTCAAAGGCGAGGTCTGATACTGGATGCAGAGAGGGCATTTCCAATTTACTACACATTTTTCTGGGCATGCTAGTGAGAGAGACCAGGGAGAAAAATAAATATCTTATATATGCCATGGATCTCTACAAAAAGAAGAGCAATGTTTGGTCAAAGCAAAACCAAATCAAGTTTACAAAAAAAAATTAATAATTTTGCTTTCAAGGATGACATAAAGCAGGAGTCCTCAAATTTAGCAAGACTTCTGGGAGTTGAAGTCCACAAATCTTAAAGTTGCCAAGTTTGAAGCCTTCTGACAAAAAGGCCCTCTACTCTACAGAACACCATTTATGTTCTCTGTTTTCAGTCTCTGGTGGTTTATTTTGATTGTTTAAAAAATAAATACGGAATATTCTAAAGATCTGTTTATGCTTAGGATTATGTAGTTGACATCTTTTCTCATATGGCACAAAGCAATCTCAAAGGCTCTTGTTTTCTTACAATAAATCCAATGGCATCAGCAATGCAAAAACAAATCCTTGCAATGTATAGAAATTAATCAAGTTCTCCCTAATATGGTGCATATTGGATCAGAATTTGGGAGCTTCTATCAAGTGTGAAGATGACCAGATTGCAAAGGCTGGATCAAAACCGTCTTGTTTAGTGTTTTTGAGTCTTGGTTTGAATCCAGAACATAACAATAAACATTACCTGAGGTACCAGGTTCTTGTGAATTCTTTTGAGCTTGGCACGCTTCCTCCCATTCTTGGTGATTATTGTCTCCTCATAAAACTCATGTGCAAGGTCACCATCCTCATCATAATACATGGAGCTGAAAGGAAATGAGAACATTTGAAAAGCAGGTATCAACCAAAGGCAAAACGATGATGTACAGATCATATTGTCATTAGGAGACAGAGAGATGGCATCTGCTGCTGCAACAGGCCTTGGCTGAACCATGGCAAGACTGAATGGAGCTTCAAAATGTGGGACCCTGACATGTTTTGACTTCTGGATGGGGCGATACTACTCCAGGCAGACCTGATTCGCACCTTGGGGGTTCTCCTGGGCTCACGGCTCCTGCTTGAAGAAGAGGTGGCAGTCATGGCTAAGACAGCCTTTGTATAACTTCAGGTTGTGCACAAGTTGCAGCCTTTCCTGGATCAGAAGTCTCTGTGCTCCACCATTCAAGCCCTGTTCATCTCATGTCAAGACTACTGCAATGTGTTCTACATGAGGCTACCATTGAAGAGCATTCAAAAGCTATAACTGCATAGGGCAGTTTCGAGGGTCTTCTACTAGAGTGGCCCATGTTATATCGCCGCTTTGCAAGTTGCTGCCAGTTTGCTTCTGGGTCCAATTCAAGGTGTTGGTTATTACATTTAAAGACTTTCAGGACATGGGTCCAAGTTACTTGAGGAGCTTCCTTATCCTCTCCGGAGACTCAAAGTTACTTTTTCCGGTAAATGATTGCTTCAAACCAAACATTTAAATAGTCTAATATATTAATTGCAGACGCTCTTCACTAACAGTCTAGGGTTCTGCAATAAAACAAAGTTCAGGTAACTGAAGATATTTACATTAGATGTCTACATCTGTTTTTTCCATACTTGCAAGTCCAAGTGAAAGCAGACTTGTGTTTTCTCTTAATAATTAATGGAAACAAAATGAATGTGAATTGGAGAAAAAAAACCTGGAACAGTCCAGCATATACAAATGACAAGTAAAAACGCTGCAGTCAGTTCATTTAGGAACTCTCAGCCACAATACACATATCTCAAAGAGTTGTGCAATTTGACAAATTCAAGTAAATTTAACAGGGAGACAGCCATGCCATTTTTACCTAGATATAACATGAATCGTAAGATTATAGAGATGGAAGGACTAGCAAATCCAACAGCTGACTCAATGCACAAATCCTAAAGTATCCCTGACAGATGGCTGTCCAGGAAACACAACCAAGGAAAGGAAATTAAATGAATCTCAGAGTTAAGTTTCATTGTTAAGTACATTTAGTATGAGTAAGTTATTTGCAAAATTTAGCTCAGGAACTTGCTTTTCCGTACTATAATTTAAATCCCTTATTCTATTCTTTGGGAGGATGAAGCACTGGACTTTTTTGTAATACATATTCAAATAAAAGTTCTATTTTTCTCATCCCTACTTTTCTTTTCAATGCTAAATATTTCTCGATCTTCTCTATTCATTAGATTTGATGTATTGTTTTCTGATTGTCTTCACAACCCTTTTGGGCATTTGATCCAAATTTTTCCAAATCTTAAAGCTTTCTGGATAATTTCCTTGTCTGCTAACAGCTATAAGTGATCTTGCTCTTGACAATTAAGCTAAATTTGGACTACAAAAACTATTGAATTATGAATGAGGTATTCTTCAAAGATTTTGCAGAATGGGCTGCAAAACACTTCAGATGGTGAATCAATGTCAGAGTAAAGAGCCATTATCACAAGCAATCTGGAACTTGAGAGCTATAAATTGAAGACTTTTCACTGTCAATAAATACAATTGATAATAGATTATCAAAATTCTCAAGGATTTATAATTATTCTGCAGCAATAATCAAAATTAAAGTGCCTGTACCTCTTTCTAGATGCAGTGAATTATATATTGTGCATGTGTGTATATTTATTTATTTATTAGATTTGTATGCTGCCCCCCTCTGAAGACTATATATATATATGTATGTTAGTTAGTTAGTTAGTTAGTTAGTTAGTTAGTTAGTTAGTTAGTTAGTTAGTTAGTTAGTTAGTTAGTTAGTTAGTTAGTTAGTTATTATGCCGCCCAACCCCTGAAGGACTCTGGGCGGCTTACAAGATACATCTAAAAAAACAGTTTAAAAAACCATTTAAAATCCCTTTTATAAAAAGATTCCTATCTTTTGTGGCTGGGTCTAAAAGATGTGTCATTGGTCAAGGGCTTCAGGCCTGCTGGCAAAGCTAGGTCATTAAGGCTTTCCGAAAGACCACTATATAAATATCAAGGAAGCAAGGTAAATTCTTCAGTCATTTATTTCCTAACTCCAGAACAATTCTGCCAATTCTATCACATCAAAATGATCTATTATTTCTCCTGGGGCATTTCTAACAACTCAAGAGAGATAGACCCTTATCTTCTGCCAACACCTCTATGCTATTATTTCACTTTTGAGCAAGCAAAAATCTGGGAAAGGCTCCAAGACTGGGAAAGAAGGAAGAAAAGAAGCTGAAGACCAAGGTAGATGGATCCAGTCCCAGTGGCAAGGAATACACCACTGAAAGGCCACGGAGGTAAGGAGAAATGGACAAAATCGATGTAGTAGCTAAAAGTAGGAAATGACTTGGCACATCTTCACCACCATTATTGAAGGAGTTGCCCCAGAATGGTGGGCTCAGTTCTCTTGTGCATGTTTCACAAAGTAGCATCTCAGGAGCGGCCCTGTCCAAAATGAAAGCTCTGATGGTGGTCTTTGGGTCGTCCACAGTGATTCAAAGAGCCACAGTGGTTAAAGAGTGCAGTACTGCAAGCTACTTCTGCTGATCACCGGCTGCCAGCAGTTTGGCACATTGAATCTCACCAGACTCAAGGTTGACTCAGCCTTCCATCCTTCCAAGATCAGTAAAATGAGGACCCAGATTGTTGGGGAAAATATGCTGACTTAGAGAGGGCTGTAAAGCACTGTGAAGCGGTATATAAGTCTAAATGCTATTGCAGATGGATGCAGTCCCAGTGGCAAAGAATGCACCACTGAAAGGCCATGGGCAGAGGGGACAAAAATGTGGTAGCTAAGAGTAGGAAAGGACTTGGCACATCACCACCACCATCATTCACGGAGTTGCCCCAAAAGGGTGGGCTCAGCTCTCTTGTGCATGCTTCACAAAGTAGCATCTCAGGAGATGGTGGTCTTTGGGTCATTCACAGTGACCCAAAGAGCCGCAGTGTTTAGAGTGCAGTACTTCAAGCTACTTTTGCTGATCACCATCTGCCAGCAGTTTGGCAATTCGAATCTCACCAGGCTCAAGGTTGACTCAGCCTTCAATCCTTCCAAAGTGGATAAAATATGGACCCAGAGTGTTGGGGGCAATATATACTGACAGAGAGGGCTGGGAAGCACTGGGAAGCGGTATATAAGTCTAAATGCTATTGCTATCCAGAGGTCGTCGGATGACGGAGGGAGAAGTGTGTGTGTGTGTGTGGAGGGGGGGGGGGGGAGATCGGGCAGCTTCAATCTCCTTTCTCTCCATCCTACCGTACCGCGAGCGACCTGAAGTCCGATGCTCGGGGCAGGCAGGGAAAAAGCCGAGCTTTGCAAGACCGCCTAAACCGCCCGGTCCTATCCTACACCCCCTCCATCGCCAGCTTCCCTCTTACCCGCGGCGGGTGAAGACGAAGGGGGTAGCCGAGCAGAGTCCCCGAGCTCGAGTCAGCGTCTGATCGCCGGTTGACCTCTCGGAGCCGCTTGGGCCGCCCGAGCCGAAGAACCAGTGGCTTCGAGACTTGGAGCCGCTGGCGCCCATGGCTCAGAACAACAGCAGCAGCAGCAGCATGACCGCGAAAGGAGGGGCCAGACGCCCGACGACCCCCCCCCCCCTCGGAGGCCAGCAACGGATCCTTCCTCGCGCCGCCGGAAACTCGCCCCTCCCCCGGCGTAACTTCCGGTACCGCCCATTCCGAAAATCCAGTGCGGGCGGGGGCCGAGGGAGGAGGCGCCGCGTTTACGAAAGGCTAGAGCGCGTATACAGTACTCCGATCGCCACTTCCGGTTGGCTCTGGAACCGATATCGCTGACCGCCTAGCGGCTGCGAGTGACCCAAATCGGACGGGGATCGTGTCCGAGGCATTTGAAGATGTCCCGTTATCCGCGCTCAAGCGACTTGCCTCTTTTGAAAGGCTCGCTGGGAGGATATGATACGGAATGATCGGAATGCCGTATTTGTTTCTCAGCGGATGCCGTATACAATTGCTATGGACCAGGGGATTCCAATCTTGGCAATTTTAAGCCTGGCGGACTTAAACTCACAGGATTCCCCAGCCACCAAAACTGTAGGAAAGCTGGCTGGGGAATTCTGGGAGTTGAAGTCCTTCAGGCTTAAAGTTGCCAAGGTTGGAGATCCCTGCTATGAATAGTCTTGACAGAGCATTATTTTCTAATGGCTGTGGCATGCTATTAAAACACAAGCAATTTATAAATTATAATTTATAATTCAAAGTCATTTATTTATTTCTATGCCGCCCTTCTCCTGAGACTCAGGGCTGCTCACAACATATAAAACATCTGAGAAATCTAATATTGAAACATCCATTGTATCAGGGTGCTTTTAATTTATGTTAGCTTGAATGCTATTTTATTTCATGTATTTCAAGGAATGGTCATCCTACAAAGGTCATGGCAGCTATTTTGAGTCAAGCTATAATAGATGTGGTTTATTAGCAATCCATAATATAAGTGCCCAAATATTTTCCCTGTAGACACTTTACCTCCTTTAAGAAGCTCCGGAGGGGATAGGCATCCCTTATTTTTTTTGTCCTTATATCCTAAGTGAGGTGAGGTGAGGTGATAGTTAAGATCCATAATTGAATCTCTGTGTTAAGACTTAAGCTAAATGTGGGTTGCCCCAGTCTATTGTTACACTTCTAAGCTGTGCTGCCCCAGAAGGTAATTTTAGTAATACAGTACTGGTAGTTTATAGTTTATTTGGTCATATGCTAGCCTACATGTGATTTCACTAATATCTACACAGGAAACACTGTAGATATTATTGTTATTTATAATTGGCTTAAATTCTAGTTTCTTTAGTAGCCACACCATTTGGCCACACCTTCAAGAAGGGTACATGAAATTATTTTGTATAGTACAATTAAAAAGTCAAATTTTATGCAATAAATTATGGACCATGTTTATTTGATATAGGCAAGTGGCTCAATTTTTTCATAATGGGGAAGTGTGGCAAATTATAACTATTCATCACCTTAAAGATTGAGGACTTGAGGATTCTTTCATATTGGAAGATGTTGTTCTCGGATCACAACTGCTATTTCTATATCCATGATGATATGGGGGTTCCAGCTAAGGTGATTAATTCCACAACATAAGCATCTCAGATCCTTTCCCATGGTAAATATGGAAGAAAGGATTTTCATTGGAAAGAATTACTATTAGCTATGTAGAAGTAGCCTACTATATGTTTTGTATGTATATTTTACTATGTCAAGCATTACCATATTTTTCAGACTATAAGATCCACCTAAATTTTGAAGAGGAAAGCCACAACAAAAAAGTTTTTAGTCCCATTTTGGGGCCTTTTTTCAGTCCTTTTCCAATCTTTTTTCTGCCTATTTTCAAAATTCTGCCTATTTTGAAGCTTTTTTCAGCTTGATTTTGAAGCTTTTGAGGGGCTGTTTTTGAGGCTTGGGGGGCTGCTTTGAGGCTTTTTTGGCTTGTTTTGAGGCTTTTTGGAGCTGGTTTCTAGCCTTTTTTTTCAACTTTTTTTTAAAAAACAGGCTAAGAAAAAGCCTAAAAAATGGGCCGAAAAAGGCCTGGAAAATGGTCTAAAAGTAAGGTTTGCAGAGGTAAAAAAAATGGCCAGTGGGTGGGCGGGGCTTCTGCAATATTCATTAAGATGCACAGACATTTTCACCTCCCTTTTGGAGGAGAAAGATTATGTAGTCCAAAAATTATGACAATCTATTTAAAAACACTCAAAGTTACAGAATTTGGATAAAAGACCCAGATTTAGATCCACCATATAAAAGAAATATGGTACATCAGTGCAGCAATGTTGGATAACATAGCACAAAAAAAAATGCTGCAAAAATTTATCTTAGTTGGAAAAAGATAAGATGTAGTATTCATTTTATTTATTGTCTCTCAATGGTCCACAAAAGATTCCAGGAATAATACTTGAGCCAGAATCTAAGCAGAGCTTTTTAAATGGCTTTTTCATTAAAAAAAAAAGAAACCTTGGTTAATACAACACAATAAGTCATTGATAAAATTATTCTGGTTTGTGTACCTAATAAAATCTTTGGCTGAACATATTATTCAATCCAGCTAATTTTTAGGCACATCAATCAATTTTGGGTTTCAAGGATGGCAGAGGATCGGGATTATAAAACACAGTATGAATATGGTTTGTAGGAACCAATAGATGTGGCACCACCTGCAGATGCCATTTCTATGCATTGTCTTTGTGCAATAAAGTAACATTACACCAAATATTTCTCATCCCTGAAACTTTTATTGATTGGTATATAAACAGTATCATTCATAACCTAATCAATCCCCCAAAATGTTTTATCCATTCAATTTTCAAAACAATGAACAATCCTAGTTAATCCATTCAATGTTCAAGATAGTTAACAATTTTAAACAGGATCCCCCCCAAAGTGGCAGAAGCCTAGGTTTTGTTTTTTAAATATTTTTCAATGCTCTGACAAATATACTCGACTACTAAATCCCAGAGAGACTTACTGTAGCAGTAAAAATAATTCCCATACCACAGATGTATTGCGCAGCAGCCTAGGAAATCTAGGTTCTGCCCAAAACTAAGATGTTCCACAGTCATACATCAAGATCTCAGTCATGCATGTGCCCATATAAAAATAAGTATTCAAAGCTATGATTATAGCAGAAGAGAAGCCTGAGTTCTGAGATTTGTTAAACAGCTAGCTCCAATCTTTCCATAAAGAGAGCAAAATAAAAGAGAGATTGGCAGAATATTTTCTCCCAATGTTTTATCAACTGCTTTTCTATGGTTCTGAGAGAAGGCAAACTTTAGTCTCCATTTCTCTGCATGATCAGCCTTAGCAATGACTTCGGCTGAGGTAGTGGATTTCACTTAATCAGACTGACCATGAAGTTCCTACTAAATATGAGTTTAGACAGGGTTGAATGAATTACACTAGTCCCTTAAAAGGAATCTTTAATTACCTTATATAAAAATAAAAATATTTATATTTTAAAGAAAAGTGCCATGGATACCTCTCTTCCTGGAATATTTCTAGATTTGAAGCTACTCTAGTTGTTTTTAAGTTAACTGCAGATCTTGCCCAATCCCAATCCCAGAGAAACATAACTCAGCAAGTCTTTTACTGTAAAAGTGCCACTAACATTTTGGCACTTTTTTCAGTAACAGTGCTATAGTATTGCCCTAAAATTCCCATCTTCAGACACATTTTGCAAACACCTTTTTATTTTCTCACCTGATCCCAATGTGCCATGCATGCAACATTTACTATCCACTCACTCCAAGGGAGCACACATATCCACTGATCAAAGGCTCATGAAGAGATCCATACATCCCTGCTGACCCTTCCCCACCACTTCCAGATACATTCATCCCACAGACAGTTGAAGGATCACTTGATTTGCAGTCCATTTGGCTTCACTGCTTTTGACATCTGCTCTTTGCTGGAGTGCTGGGTGTGGGAAATAGCATTTTATCAACCTGGGGTGCGAGCAGTTAGAGTCTCTTGCATTTTTTGGCGACAATGGGCATATTTCTGCAGAATCTGCCGAGTATGCTCCTCTTCTTCACGCTGCAGGATACGCAGAAAATTTTGCAATTCAGGCATGCTAAAGGCATCCCACTGCAAAAAGCAAGAAAATTGAAGTAATTATTACAATGTGTTTTTATCATAGTGATGAGCTTATGAGTACAACCACTAACAGAGATATATTTCATCATCTTTTAGATTATTTTTCTAGAATCTAAAATAAAGGACTAATCCAAGCATAAGATTCTGGCACAGAAAACCACTCTATTTCTTACGCATAACACAAAAGATACCTTTTGTTAGTGGCTCCTATTTAAAAGAAACACATAAAAATAGTTCAGGAGTATGATATGAATCAAAGCAGAAGGCAAATTGGCAATCTTTGATTTCAAGTTTTCCAAAAACAAGCAGCATTATGTAAATGTTAAATTCAAAGCAAATGTAAAGGTTTTATTTAAAAAATTCTTTATAATACTTGTAAAACACTAATGTTCAGATGTGTAGCACAAAATTTCTTTCATTTTAATAAACCGCAATAGTACTATAACTTTCATATATACATGATTCTTAGCAATAGTCACCTAAAGGTTATTACAACTGTTAAATAGTCCAGTTTGGTTGTTCTGTACTCAATATTATTTTTTGTATGCTATAATTTTTTTTAAAAAGGAGCAGCTTTCTTGCAAAAAATATTGCATTGCAATACTTCGTACGTTGCAGATGTATACACTATTGTTAAAAAGCATGCAACAGGAACTAGAAGATCAAGGCCAGTGCCATTCTCTAGCTGTTGAAATCAAGGTAAAGGCCACTAGATAACAAATAGCTAGATAGCAGATAGCTATGGAGGTTGTCCTACTGCCAAGTCATGCAGGTTCAACAATAAACTTTAGACACATCAATATCTATACTCACATTGACTTCACCAGTCTCATTTTCCTTCAGAACAAAACTGAGTGTTTTTTCGTTAGGACCAGCAAGTAGTCGGAGGCGCAGGGGTTGCTCCTCATCAGAAAGCTTACGGATATATACTGACATATGAAAGAATAAGAAAATGAATGACTGAGTCTTCCAGGTATCACAGCTCTGATTATATAATTAACAATAACAATAACACTCTGAAATAAACACTAATTTTCATTAAAATTCTTTGTTTATTTTATCTTGAAGATAACCTTGTCCTGGGTAGTTTATGGTCTGTTTTGTCTCATCCTCATATTTTTCAACTCGTTCAATATGAACTTAGTTCATAAAGTAGTTCTCAACTTACATCAGTTCATTTACTGACTGGTCAAAGTAACAATGGCACTGAAAGTGACTTATGACCATTTTTCACACTTATAACCCTTGCAACATCCCTGTGGTCACCTGATTAACATTCAGCTGCTTGACAACTGGCTTATATTTATGATGGTTACAGTGTCTTGGAGTTATGTGATCATCTCTTGTGACTTTCTGACAAGAAAAATCAATGGGGAAATCCAATTCGTGTTACTAACCGTGTTACTAACTTAATAAATAAAATGTGTCACTTAACAGCTGTGACAAAAAAGGTCATAAAATGGGGCAAAACTTAACAATTATCTAAATAACAAAATTTTGTTGCTTAGCAACAAAATTCCCTGGTTCAATTGTAGTTGTAAATGGAGGACTACCTGTATAATATTTTGACCATCACATCGATATTTAGACAATCATTCTTAATGGCTTAATAAAGCAAAACACTGCCTCTCATAAAAGTATTCCTTTGCTGCCCAGTTCAAGTGGATTCACAATTACAGCAGAATTAAAGCAAAACCATAATGAGAAGAGAGGAGAGGAAAGGAAACGAAAAGACACTATCCTGTCCTCAAAACTTCCCAACTCTCCCAGTCTACTGGGCTATTCAAAAAGAATAAGCTTGACAGCCTTGGGGAAGTCCAATAAGGAGGCTGCCATGTCTCCCTTCAAGTGGGGAAGAATTCCAGAAGTTGAGGGTTGTAACACAGAAGGATTCATTTTGATTCCATGGGCCCTTGATTTCTTATGCATCCTCCCACTGTATGTATGTACTGACCGAGCAAATTCCCTGCTAAATATGGTCCTTAAGATATATCCAATTTACAATGAGTTTCATGTTGGTTCTTTTGAAGAAATTCAAAAAGAAAGATCGAATACCTTGGTCATCTTTTTCTGTTCTCTCAAAGAGGGCAAATTTGCGGGGATTGTCAACAACCATGAATTTCTTGAGCAGGGCTTCAATGACTTCACTGGATTGTGTACGAGAAATTAAATGCAGATGCTTGATTGTATCCTTTGGTAAGTAGAATGAAGTTCGGCGCTTTACAGACTGGTTGCGCACAGAACTCTTCCTAGTGTCCTGGATTGAGGGCGCTTTCTTATTGGCAGGTACTGACACAGGCCGTATCAGCTTTAGCTGTACCTTAATGAAGCCAGTATAGGACCCATCTTTATTCTGCAAGAGTAGAACAGTTGAATTTGACAAACAATCCAACAAAAAAATATCTCGAAGAGAGTCATAGGTGCAACATTTGGAAAAAGGACTTGAATGGAATTTTTATTTTGTTTGCTAAAAACAGCTAGGAATTACATCTATGAAATGATTCCAATGTTAATATTTTAAATGACTGAGTTAGTGATTAAGGGAAGACACAGGGCTCTCTTGCTGAGATGTAGAAATATAACTGGGGCCTTGAGTTACAGTTGTTTTGAAACTTACCAAACTCATAAAGAGGTTACTGTTTATCTGGCTATTATATTCTTTTATCTTTTGCTCAATGTCGGCTTGGGACAGAATGGGTTTTTCCAAGTCAATCTGTTCATCCTGCAGAAGAATCAATAAATTTAGATTAGTCTAGTTAGTCTATCAGTCTCAGAAAAATAAAATGCAAAGGAGAAAAATAGCAATAGCACTTGTATGCCATTTACAGTGCTTTACAGCACTCTCTAAGCCAGTGGTTCTCAACCTGGGGGTCGGGGGCCCTTTGGGGGTCGAACGATCATTTCACAGGGGTCGCCTAAGACCCTGGGAAAAGACAAATTTCCCATGGTGTTAGGAACTAAAGCTTCTATTATGGCACCTTGGAACATATTTTTACAATCTGACCAATCAGGTGTTTACAGTGGGGATGTCCCTCTGACCTTCCTGCCAATCAGCTTAAAGCTCCGCTAGGAGAATTGGTGCTAGACTTATGGTTGGGAGTCACCACAACATGAGGAACTGTATTAAGGGGTCGCGGCATTAGAAAGGTTGAGAACCACTGCTCTAAGCGTTTTACAGAATCAGTATATTGCCCCAACAACCTGGATCCTCATTTTATCGACCTTGAAAGGATAGAAGGCTGAATCAACCTTGAGCCTGGTGAGATTTGAACTGTCAAATTGCAGGCAGCTGACAGTCTGCAGTACTACATTCTAACCACTGCTCACCACAGCTCTTGAAAAGAAAGATTTCTTGGTAAGGCTTTCTCATCCCGCTTTATTTTAATAATACTGTATAATGAGAATATTTTACTTGAAATTCACCAAAGAACTCCAGAAACTTGCTTGCCTGTATAGTATCAATGTGGAACATCTTTTTCCCACAGGTAAAGTATACACATATGCACATGCAGCTCATTTCTTCCTGTTTCTTATATAGAAGAGGCCTTTCCTTCAAACAGAAGTTCCAATATCATTTTACAGTTGTTTTTGCTATCACCTCTGCCAAGAAGCCTCCTTTTTGCAGAGAAGAAAGCAGGTATACTTTCTCTCCCACTGGGTTTATGTATTTGGAGGTAAGCCGCTGCTTCCAACTACTACAACAATCTACGTAAAGTCAAAAATCTTGTTATTACCTTTGGAAGGAGGGGGTATGTCTTCCAAAGCAAAGCTGAAATACATAAGAGCCTCTCAATATATGCATGTACTGTATACAGAATTTTCTAGTGATCATGCTATACTGCCCTTCATTTTAAAAAGTTATAAAGCTGCTTTTAATACTTAGTTTTATAAAACCTTATTTCAGGCTTCCTACAAACAGCTTCCCCTATCTCATTCAACCAGGATAACCATTACAGATGAAATCTAAAGGGGAAATTAAATTATAAACCTAAGTCTGAATCTCTAAGAAACTGTTCTTTGAAACTCTCTGGATTCAAAATGTAAGTTTACCTGCATGCTAATAAAGACATTTACAATGGAAATAGCATATGAACCAAGGCTCTGCTGTCAAAAACACTTCTGGTATGAAGCTTCTAAGCTTCTCTTGGAAATCTAGACATGAAAACAATAGTTTTCTATTGAACTTAAACAATAGTTTAGTAGTTCAATAGTATAAATAGTGAGGGGTAAGTATAATGAAATATGATATTGAGATCCAAACTCTCAACCCCAGCTCCCCCAAACTTCAGGTGAAGTCATTATTCTATCTTTTACTCCACTAAATATTTTATTCACTCAAAACCTGAATGACCTCACTGTGCGGGCCTGTAGTTCTCAAAGCAATCTCACATTTCCCAGCATCAGCTGTAAAAAGCAGAAGACTAAATCATTTGGTATCATCATTGGGCGTAACAAGAGAAACTGAAATAATCACACACCACACCTTTGTTTGATGTTACATCAAACCCAATTATATGAGACTTAATTGGTCTCATGATTAATATGCAGCAGGCTGCCAGCCAGAGATCTATTACCACAAGAAAGCCAAAAGAAGTGGTAGTTAAAATTACTCCTGAAAATTACAGCATCTTGCTACCACCTGAAATTCCCAGCAGCTACAAAACTGACATTTAGTTAAGATAACCATGAACTAAAGAAGCTTATTTCTGCAAAAACATGTTGAAATTATACTAATATAAAATAAATTTATGTTTTAATTACTACCTTACCATTATTTTTTTTCCTATTTCTCTAGTATCGTGCCATAAAAGGGATGGCAAAAGGCATGCTACATTGCCTATAAAAATAAAGTCTTGTTTTATGTTATTGCTGTACATAGCAAGATATTGGAAAAACAATATCTCTGAACATATTTATATATTGTTACAAACACCTGCTATTTTTTTTGTCTTTAAAGCAAGATAATTCATCTGTAAGATTTTTTTCACAATATGGTTAACAATGGGGCGGGGAGTCATCAAAGGAGAGCAAAGTTCCTGATATGGAGGCATACAACATTCGTAAAAGTTAATCATTCAATTTGTGAAATGATAGGAGTTTTATTCCGAGAGAAGGGGGAGGGGAGTTTTCCTCTTTGCTTAAGTACAGTTGGCCCTTGTTTAACTAGTCATTCAGCAACCGCTCAAAATTATGATTGCTCATCATTTGCGACCTTTCTAGCATCCTGCAACAAAGTCAATGAGAGACCTGGCAGGACTTTGCAAATGACCATATGAAAGTTTTTTGCTTAATGACGCATGGTGATTCACTTAATGAAAAACAACCAGGGGTGTCAGATTTTCTGTGGCTAAGCAGCAGTCATGTGACACTGTGTATTATGACTATGCCACTTAACAATGGAAATTTCCCAGTCCCAGGTTTTAAGTGAGGACTACTTGTAGGCAGAAATGAGATAAATTCCTGGGCAGAGGAACAAGGAACTATCTGGTCCATTCTGAGTCAGCCCACCCTGCAAGGATGTTTAGACAAAGCACTTAAGACCTGCACTGGCAGAAAATGACAAGAGCACAGATCAGAAATTAAGATTTATTTTATGGCAGTTCCAACTTAAGAAAGAGCTACACTCAGGACAATGAAGATCTTTCTTTTTTAAACAAGCCCTAGTCCATAAATTAGTGGGGATGGGAGGGATTGATCATGTATTTAATTGTTGGTGATTTAATTGTACTAATTGAGATAATGGGATGTCTCATATATAGCTTACTGCCTATAATCTTGTGATAGCAGGATGGTTAAATAAATCTGTGTTGCGATATGCAACTATCTTGAGAAGCTCTTGGTCAATTACCACTCTACATTGCTTTCCTAATAATTGAACAATAGGTAATTCTATTGTTATAAAAAGAACATTACTCAGAAAAACAAGATTTTCAGTAGACAAGCTTTTAGAAGTCTTTTTAAATTAACAATGTAAGAATACATAATAAATCTACTCCATAAATGTAACCCTTCATGTTAACAAAAACATTTCAGATTCCATGTTCATCTGGACAACTGTACAAATAAAACAACTTTTGCCTACAAGTGTAACAAAAACCTACTCTTCGGTTATTTGCTTCTGATTGCATCAGCCTTCTTTCCTGCTGGCATTCTCTAGTGGAGGATGGGAGATTGTGGGGAATTCCAGATGAGATCATTAAAAACCAATTGGAAATCTCTAAGGATTACTGAAAATCATTTCCTATGTCACCACAATAGTAAACACATGAGTCAATGATTTATGTGATTTGCTCCCATTTCCCCAGATAGAATCCTTCAGAGGCAAGACATGTGTAGTGTTATGCTTAAATTATATGGTATACATATGAAACAGACAACAAAAAAACTTTTAACAGTTTCTGTATAATTAAATCAGTTTGATAAAGAGATTCAAATATAATATTTGTGTGTGGTAATCCCAAACTAAAATCCTTGTAGGTGGTTTTAGGCAAATCAGTTTAGTTTACTACACAGCTGTTGAGAGACAAAATTACGCAAAGTTCCTTGGAGGAAAGGTGGGGGTACAAAATTTTGCAAATAATGAAAAACAAGCTGAATTGTAGAAAGAACTGGGGAAGTAGAATTTGTTAGCAAGATACAGTATATATCTCAAGGATTTACTAGCAAAACATTGATAATCTTAAAATTATATGCCATTTTTCCAACTGAAACAAGAGTTTTACAATGTATGAGAGCAGCATAAAATAATGTAATCCAGACTCCTGAGAGGGCCATCTCTTTACCATTTCTAGTATTTTTAAAGGATTATCACCAATCTGTTTATTGCCAATTCTCTTTTATTTGTAAACATAGGAGGTGCCAAAATATAGACCAGTGGTTCCCAACCTTTTTTTGGCCATGCCCCTCTAAGCATCTCTAAAATCCTGATCCCCCCCCCCATATAATTCTTACTATTCAAAAATGAACTCCTACTCACACAGAGGAAGCCTAAAAGGCCATTAACCTGGTTTAAAGAAGGTTCCAATTGCCTCCATTAAAAAGCAAATTGCCTCCCTGTGAGGCATGGGCCCACATGGGGAACCAGGGCTATAGACTAACAAGGTTTATTTGAGAGTGGTTCTTTTTCTTAACCTGATCATTAAGGAAATCACAAAATTTCAGACAATGGAATGAAAAACCATATTAAAAACACATCTAGATTGGTTATGCCTAAAAATAATTTTTGGTGCCACAAATTTCAGGATAATCTGCTATGCAAAGAGTGAAAATAGAAGCACTGCTTTTGCAGAGAAACTATTTTTCTCTGGTACTGTCTCAGGTGGCATCCAAGAACAACCATTTTATAAATGTATCTAAACAGTTTCTATCCTAAGGATATGGTTTTGTTTTATGTGAATCATTAAATTAAAATCATGAAAATATTTTAGAGAGTGAACATGTAGGATAGCCTTTATATACTGCCCTGGGATATTTTTTAGATAAGCAAATTAATTTCTTAAAGACCCCTCTTTCAAATCAGGAGTTCCAAAATATGTGTACATGTGAGAAGGATGGAGAATAATAGTTATTCCACCTAGTGGAACCTAATTATCAGTCAGGTAGGAAAATAAATCTGATTTAATGGAACTATGGGAAGTTTAAATCTCTACCCCCTGCTGCTTTTCCTCCCCTAATCAAACCAACTTTGATTTTAAAAAGCATGGCTTAATGTCTTTAAGCGGAAAATGTACTAAAGTGGAGCAATTGCTTGCATGTTCTTGAACATCAGATTTTTGCAGGCGCCTGCCATCCTCACATTTCCTGAAGGGGAACAGTACAGGAAAAGCCAACTGGCGCATCAGCTTTTGCAAGGGAGAAGGTATGGGATCTTTTTATTTATTTATTTATTTATTTATTTATTTATTTATTAATTAATTATTTGGATTTTTATGCCGCCCCTCTCTGAAGACTTGGGGCGGCTTATAACATATATAAAACAATAGAAAAACGATTGCGCATGTGCCAAATTGCTTTCTAGGCATTTCACCTCTGGCTCCGAATAAATATAAAATGTAAAGAGTTTTCTCCCCCTTAAAAAGACTATAAATCTTCCTTAGAAAAATATAGGAAGAAACAAGAATCTGTCGGCATCAAAGTGAATTTGAAGATTTATGATTTCAAGCAAAGACGGAGGCGCTTTCGCTGTAACAAGGAAGTGATAAGTGAGTACAATAAATCTTAAAATGGCGGAGGGAGGGAAAAAAGAAGACCTCTCTAGCCTGGCTAATATTGAGAAAAAGCTGGATAAACTGCTGGATATTTGTAGTGGGTTTGAAAAGAGATTCAACAAAGTTGAGACTAAAATGGAACAGATGGATTTAGAAGTTAAACAAATTAAAAAGGAAGGGGATTCTTCTGCTGGAAAGATACTGAAAGTTGAGAAACAAGTGATGGATTACGATGGAAAAATAAGACAAATAAATGACAGAATCGCAAATTTGGAGGACAGACAGAGAAGGAGGAATTTGCGCTTACGAGGGTTCAGAATGGATTTGTCCTCTGATTTTAAGTTAACAGAAGCTGTCTGTATTTCGTTAAATAAACAGACAGGCGTGCAGGTCAGCGTGGAGGAGCTGTGGCGTGTTCATTGGGCAGCCCCCAGGAGAGACGGCAGACAGAGAGATGTGATCATCGCATTCCTCAGTGAAAAAAAAAGCAGAGACTTTGAAGACTTCGGCGAGCCTTAAACAAGACGGAAATGAGATAAGGGTTCTGAGGGATCTTTCCTGGGAAACCCTGAGAGCGAGAGCTGTGTTGAAACCAATTGCAAGCCGGCTATATCAAAGTGGAACCAGATTTAGCTGGGGCTACCCAGTGGCCATCTTGGTGTTCCAGGACAATAAAATGTACAGAGCACGTTCATTGGAGGAGGGAAAGGATTTACTGGATCAACTGGGGATTAGGTTTGATGAAACTGGAGCACTAGCATATGAAGAAGAAGAGGCTTTTGATGGTCGGAGTACCCCAGATGAGGAGGAAAGACGAAGGGAAGAGCAGCTGAAGGAGTTAAGCGGGCAGGTGGAGGCCATCAGAAAGGAGCAGAGAAGAACACGGGCTCAGCGTGAGAAGAGAGCCAGAAAGTGATGCTGTTTGGTCCCTTGTCTTGTTGGGGGGGGGGGGGAGGAAAAGGAAAAGAATTATTACTATTACTATTACTATTATTGTTGTTATTATTATTATTTTTCTTGGAGATGCCTTGGGATTCCTGTATATTTGTCATTCAGTGGGGGAAGTCTAAGGGGGAGAAAAAGGTGGTTTAAGAATTTAAAATTAAAGAAGAAACTAAAGAAGGAATTATTTAAAGGAGAAAGGAGGGGGGGAGAAATTTTCTCTTTTATAAAATTAAAAAGGGTTGAAAGAGGAGCTAGTTTGAGTGGGAACGCAAACCAGAAAATGTGCCTCAGGTATGGGCAAGGTTTTTTCTTGTCTTCTCCCCTCTCAGTGGGGGGAGCACAGGGGGAGGCACGTTGGGGGGGGGGGTGTAATAGGGATAAAGAAAAGGGAAAAATATAAACCAAGGGCAAAACAAGAGGGGAAAAGGGTGTTTTTGGTATATTATGACGGAGTGTAAGATAATGGTTTTAAATGTGAATGGTTTGGGATCGGATTTGAAACGTTTTAGGATATTAAGGATGGCTAAGCAATATAAGGTGGATATTATGATTTTGACAGAAACACATAAAAGAAGGGGAGGAAGGGATAACTTGATTAATGATAGAAATTGGAAATGGGTGTTTGAGTCAAGAGGAACGCAAAATAGTCGAGGCACAGCGATTCTGATTCATCAGAGGGTTAATTTTGAAGAGGTCGGAATTCAGAAAGACAGAGAAGGAAGGTGGATATTTGTTAAAGGGAAAATAAATCAAAAGAAGTTGACATTAGCAGCAATTTATGCCCCAAATGGGAAAACAAAACAATTTATAATAAATACTAAGAAGAAGTTAGACAATTTTAAGGAGGGCTCAACTTTTTTGGCAGGAGATTTTAATATGCAATTAACAAATGGGAATGCAAATAGCAGGATGTTACATTTAAATAGACTTAATATGGTGGATCTACATGCAGATATTTTAAACAGAGCTACATATTATTCAGCAAGATATCACACATTTAGCTGCATAGACTACATATTAATGAATAGGGGAGGTAATATACAAGTTAAAAAAGTAGACATTAAAAGTATATGGATATCAGATCATGCCCCACTATTGGCGGAATTGGAAATAGGTCAGGAACGAAATCAAAAAATTTGGAGATATAATGCAGTTGTAACTGCTAGGGAACAAGATAAAGAGAAATTGCAAACAGAGTTATCAGAATATTTTAGAATTAATGATGTGGGTGGTATTAAACAATCAATTGTATGGGATGCATGTAAGGCCTTCATGAGGGGACAATGTATATGTATGGAAGCAGATAAGGGAAATAGATTTGATACAAGAGCAGTTAAGAATAACGAAAAGTAGAGATTGGAATAGTTTATTGAAATTGAAAAAGAAACAGTTGATGGTGTATGATGAGATTAAATGGAATAAGATGAGAATGGCGATGCGACAAAAAATACAGAGTTGGGGGACAAGATCAATGCAGCAAATGGCGAGATATCTGAAGAAGAGGAAAGAAAAATCATGTATTTTAGCATTGAGGGACACCAGTGGAGTGGTTAGATATGGTAATGACCAGTTAGAGGAGATAATGAGGAAATATTATGAAGATTTGTATAAAGAGGAGCAAGTGAAGATAGAAGTCCTCAAGGTTGGGAAAATAGTAAGTGAAGAAGACAAACAAATTTTGAATGCAGAAATTACACAAGATGAAATTGCTAGAGTAATTAAAGGGTTAAAACAAGCCAAAGCACCGGGCCCAGATGGGTTTACAGGGGAATTCTATAAAACCTATGTGAATGTTTTGCTGCCGCATTTGGGGAAATTGTTTAATAATATATTGTCAAATCGTGATATCCCGCAGACATGGAAGCTTTCAGAAATTGTTACCATTCCGAAGATGGGTCGAGATTTAAGAGAGCCTGGGTCTTACCGTCCGATCAGTTTGGCAAATCAGGATTATAAAATATTTATGAAAATACTGGCAAATAGATTAGAAAATATTTTACCAAAAATAATTGAAGAGGATCAATATGGATTCGTGAAGGGAAGGAAAATAAGTGAACCAATTAGAAATGTAATGAATGTGATGCACCATGCTACCGCTACTAAAAGGAAATTGGGAATTTTGAAATTAGATGTTTATAAAGCGTTCGATAAAGTTAACCATAGTTACTTATATAAATTATGTAACAAATTAAATATGGGGGGAAAATTTTGTGAAACTATAAAAGAGATTTATAAAGGAAATGAAGCATATATAAGAGTGAATGGACAAAGAACGCAGAGTATTAAAATATTAAACGGCACCAAGCAGGGATGCCCTCTGTCTCCAAAATTATTCGTAATAGCAATAGAGATCTTAGCTAATAAGATAAGACAAGATAACACTTGGGCAGGATATAGAATAGGGGAATTAGAAATGAAAATAAATTTATTTGCAGATGATGCAATTATATTGACCCAGACCCCGATGGAGATGATTAAAGGTATAATAAATATTTTACAAGAGTTTAAGCAGGAATCGGGACTGTCGGTTAATATGGAAAAATCAGAGATTATGTGTTTAAATATAGATCCGAGAGAACAGATAGAAATTAGGAAAGAATCAGGGTTGAAATTAGGACTTAAAAAAATAAAATATTTGGGAATTTGGTTATTAAAAAACCCAGTGAAAATGGAAGAGATTAATTATAGAATAACATGGAGGAAAATGTTGAAACAGATGAGGAGCTGGAAAGATAAAAAGCTAAGGAGACTCTCTAAAATAAGAGCTTTAAAAATGATGATAGCTCCCAAGATGATGTACCTATTTCAGGTGCTGTCGGGGGGGTTATCGGTATGTAAGGTTAAAGAGTGGGATAAAAAATTAAATTATTGGATTGAAGAAGATAAGAGACCAAGAATAAGAAAAAAGTGGTTAATTGCGAATGAAAAAGAGGGGGGATGGGGTGTTCCATGTTTGGAGCTGTATAGGGAAGCTTTTCAAATGGAAAGGTTAATGGAGTTGCAATTAAGTGAAAATAAATGGGCGAAATTGGAAAAACAGATAAACGGGATGAATAATAGAGAATTAATTTTTAGGAAGTGGAATAGGAGAGATGTAGGTAAATTAATAGGCCCAATGAAAGGGACTATGGAAATTTGGAAAAAATGGCAAGGGAAAATAGGATTATATAAATCTAAACTGTCATCGCTTTATGTAATAAATAGAGAAAATGAAATTAACTTAAATAGGGTTATAGGAGAGTTGAAGGGAAGAGGGATAACTAAGATAGAACAGTTATACGAGAAGGATGGCAGGCCAAGTAGAAATCGTGTAGAATGGTGGTTAGGTAAGGGAAGGTGGTTACAAATAAATGCAATATGTAAATATCTAAATGAAAGGGAGAATAAAGAAGTATTATGGCGGGAGGAGACAGGGTTAGAGAAAATAATAAGAGAAAAAAGTGAGGGGATAAAGGTGCAAGCAACTAATATATACAAACTGCTAGTGCAGTCAGATGGGGACACGATTGATGGATTGACTAAATGGTGGCAAAATGAGATATTAGTAGAGGTACAAGAAATGGAAAATATAGTAGAAGATATAAGGAAAATTAAAAATACAAGAATTAGGGAAATGAGAAGGAAAATATTACATAAGTGGTATTTTACTCCCGTTCAATTTGCACATTTTCAGCAGAATGTCAGGGGGAATTGTTGGCATGGTTGTCAAGATAAAGGAGCGTTTATGCATATGTTTTGGGAATGCCCGATAGTGCAGGAATTTTGGCAAAAAGTGAAAGAGGATATCAATGGAATGTTAAATATACAATGGACAATCACTAAGGAAATGGCAGTACTAGTAAAAAGCAATGCGATGGGAGAATTTAGAGAAATTAAAAAAGCAGCAATAGAAAGTGCTCAGGCAGTAATAGTTTTGGGTTGGAAGGATGCGACAAAATGGACAATGCAAAATTGGTATAGGTACATGGTGGATCATATTCAATTTGAAATTATGGAAAAAAGGATAAATTTGGATAATGAAACTGATTTGGGACGGCTGATGGGATGGTGGGACAAGGTAAGACGATATATGACGAGTAGAATCCGAGACCAAGCTACAAGAAATAAACTAAAATCACTCTATAATATGTAGACAGATATATTGCTCTTGGGTTAAGTGGATTATAAAAGAAATACCCCCAATTTGGTGGTGGGGAATGTGTGTATGTCGGGGTGGTGGGCACAATTCACATTTCACTACGCACTGTTTTATGTTGTGTGATTTTAAAATTGTTAAAAATCAATAAATAAAATTATTTAAAAAAAAAAACAATAGAAAAACATCCTAAGTCCAAATGTTAAAACCACCAAACAACTAAAAGAATCTAGCTTTTAAAAGAAAACATGCAACCACAATCATACCACCATCAACCATCAAACCAACAATCAGCTTTAGAGTATGCTGAAATGTGCTTCATTACTGCACACAGATGGTAGATTGGAGTGTCCCTATTTATATATAAAAGATTCACTATATATTTCATCAACTATGTTTTGGCTCATGTCCTTAATGTGGAAGTCTTATGCTACTGAAACCTAGATAAAATGTGCAAGGGGTACATTGATTCTGAAACAATTTTACATCTCCTTTAAGGAAAATAATAAAGCAATATCTTTCTAGAGTGACTCATAGTTTTATGTAGTTCCTCTAAAAGAACAGTGTGTGTGTGTGTACGTGTTGCAGTGAAGCTTCTTTTAAATTTCCACCTCAACCCATTACTCATTTAGCATTACAGTAATCATTCCTAAGAATTATATAACCCTCATTTTGCATTTCTTCACTCAGTAAAATAATATACAGTATATTAATAATACTTTCAGTTAATATTTTTCCACATACAGTGAAAATCAGAACATGGAAAAATTCTATTTTAGTTTTTATATGTAAAATTGATGTAAAAGGGTGTAATAAAATAAACAGTTCATAAAATAGAACTATCTTAAAGACTTTTACAATGTTGCATAGTGTTGTGAGTTCCTAAAAAAACTACTATTTGCCCTAGCCACTTTCTAGCCACTTGTTTTCTTGCAGTTTTGGAAATTAGAGAACAATTAGCTTTTAAATAAATTTAATAAACTCATTATCTTGCAGAGATTTTCATGAAGTATGAGAAATCCACTAAAGCCTAAATCACAACTGACTTACAGGAAGCTGAAATGTATAAGGGCAAAGAGGATTTCTCAGGAACAGTAATCTGATCTAATGAGCAAAATGGAAGTTGTTTCATCCTGTGGAAAAGAGCAAGAGGAAACCCACAAGGGTGGGACAATGAAGTAAATTATGACCTGGATAGGATAGAGAATCCCACCCATCTACAAGAACAGCATGTGAGGGACATGGACATCCTGTTTACACAATACACAACTGCCTTTAGGACCCAAGATGGAGAACTCCTTTTTTATGAAAGTAGTCATTGACCATGTTAATATGGCATGAATTAACTGCACCTTCTTACAGTACTTAAGTAAATTTTGTATAGTATACAATCCTTATATGTAGCTTGTTCAAATTTCATTTCATTTCATTTATTCGATTTGTATGCCGCCCCTCTCCGGAGACTCGGAGTAGTAATCAATGGCAAGTCATGCTCCTAGATTACACTAGCATTAATATTCAAATCTTTGAATACAACTATGGCTATAACTTTACTGATCAGCAACTTTACAAATCACCATCCAAGAATCTGAATGTTTTGTGATACAGAAAAAACAAAATGCTACTGTTTTAAAGACAAAACATTTACATTTTTACAGATATTCTTTTAAAAGCATTATTATTTATCATGTTATATCTAAACTACTTCAGAGGCACAGGAGGACTGGTTTCCTTTCCTTCCAAAATACAAATGGCTGGAAGCCTACCTGATTTCTAGGGACAGAGTGTTGGAATGTAAAGGCACTGCTGGCTGGAACTCATAAATGCTTGTTCTCAGCTTTAGATTGTACTTTGAGCAAATAATTCTGAATGTAACGTGCATAAGTCCAATAAGGTTATGCATGTAATCACCACAAACTTTGACTGGGCTCAATCAGTGTATCTCCTGAAAAATAGGTGCCATTTAATGAAACCTGCTTAATTAGTAAGAGGGAGGTAACCAAATTTTGTATCATCTGTAGCTACTAGATAATTTTCCATGACAGCTCTATGCAGAACGAATTGCAGTAGTCTAACAATTCAAATTTGAATTATTATCAGTACCTTTCAGTTCAGGAAAAGTCACAAGTGGTAAATCAACTATAGCTGATTGTAGATTTTCTTAAATGTTGTCTTCACTTGCCAGTCTAGTTGGAGCTATTAGTCCAAAACCATGCTGTCATTCCTTTCCCTAGCTGCAGCTAGGAAATGCATGGATTAAATTTTCAGGATTTAATTTAATTTAATTAGTTGACTGAACTAATTCTATATAGAACTGTCCACTCTATTAAGTATCATTGGCTCAGAATAATTCCAGATGGTCTTAGAAGACATTGCTGTCAATGTCGTGCAGACCTGGTGGATGTGAATTTTATCTATTAAATACTGTAGCAACTTAAATCTCTCTTCATTGCAAGGAAATAGATGAACCAGGATTGAAGTAGGATGGAAAAACTATTGATGATAATTCTATATCCTTTTCCCTGCAAGGACATCCTTAGTTATTCTTGCCACTGGTTAACACCATGGCAATTTCAAACCTCTGCATAAAAAGAACAAATCCATCTCTTACCAGCAAAGAGGAAGGAAACCAGATTTTTTTCATCTCTACTGTACGCCAGAATGTAATATAATTTATTTTACCTTGGAAATCAAAGTGATTTGTGCTTGGGATTATTGAAACATCTTGGCAACTGTTCACCTTCAAACAGATGAAAAGTCTTTGTCAAGGTCTGCCATTTCCTTGCTCTTTTAACTCTGAGCCATATAATCTCTGCCTTCTTGTAATTCATTCTTTCCCTTCAGGGAAAAAGAAAATCCTAAACATTTGGAGAACGTTACTTTCCTTGTCAAAATTGTAACAAGTTCAGACTTTATTGATAAACTAAAATATAGTTTTGCTTTCATACAGACTCAAACATTCCAGATAAACAGTTGAAACTGCTGATAGAATTATGAAGATCTTTATGCTGGGATGATTCCAGATGCTTTAGATTACAACTCCCACATTTTTTGCCAAGGGCTATGTTCACTAGGGCTGATTAGAATTGAAACTACTCATGTTTATGTATCTAATAATAAATTCCATAATATTAACAAAGAATATATTCTTCTCATCACATACTCAAATTGTGTATCAGCCAGATCCCTTCCTACCACTTACTACTGTATATGCAACTATGGCTTTCAGTCAAATACACTTCCAAGAGCACCTTATAATAAAAAACCCACCCATTCTCTGTATCCTGACTCCGTTCACCTCTTTTAGGCTGTGTACCCAGAATTCATTATTTGAACTTCACAACTATACCCTAAAAACAGGAATGGGGCATGAATAAAAATCCTATTCATTCCTCTCCTTTGTCAGGCTACAGTTTTCAGACTCACTAGGGAAGCTCTTTGTCAGCCTAGAGTTTTTAGGCTTTATTACAGACTTCTCATTTATTACCTCTATCCAATACAGGTCAAACAAGATAGACATGTTCTTTCTGGAAGGAGTAAGTCATATCACTGGAGATTTACAAAATTAAACTTCATATGGAGCATTATATCATGTGAGAATGTCACACTGATGCTTTACTGGTGGATTTAGAGTTGGTAATTCCACTTCTCAGTCTGACTTGCTACTAGATCTGAGCACTAAAAGGAATCATGTACTGTATTACCAATTTCCTCTTTGTTAATTCAGGCAGGCTGTATTACAACTCTGATCTAGCATATTTCCTTAATTATGATTGTCTTTTATATTTCAATTAAACATGAAGCTGCCCAATACCCATCATTTATGGTCTTGTAACAGATAATTTTGCTTCCTTTTATTGCCAATGCGATGAGATCTGCTGAAAGCTAAAACAGAATTAAATGATTTTATGCCTCCAGGAATAAGCAGCATGATCTTCCCTTATATGGAAGGCTCCAGTTACTATAACGGAACAGCTCAGACTTGGTTCACATACTTTAAACCACAAGTCTGATTGAGCTAATGTATCACAATTAACACATGAATATGACCTTATCATGAGTAAAGATAAGCCATCTTCTAACAGTCCTTCAATTCAGATAATTGTAACTTAATGGCTTTTGCTGGCTGTTTAGGTAAACTAGATACTATATTTTGTTTTGTGGCACAACAGCATAGCAACAAAGGAAAATTATTTGAAATATTCTATATTTTCCTACCCAAGTCCAAAATAACCATTCTCTATATTGTGTTGTGTCCTTTAGTCCCAAAGAAAGTGCAGCAAGAATATGTATTGCTTTATATTAAGTGAACATACGGTATCCCATAAAGACATTCCTTAAAACTTCTAAATTCAATAAACCACTACATTATATTCTCAAAGTATTTCCTACAAGCTTTAAGCACAAAACAATACAGGACAGAACTATGCAAAGAGCAACTATAGACTACAAATGGCAGTGTCAATAGCTTCTATACCATTTAAATATGTGAATAGAGAGATTAATCTCCAAAAGCTTACGGACCCCGCAAACTGCTTTCCAATAACCTAAAAATACTCTAAAGGAATACTTTTTAAAAAAATTTCATTTGGTGGCATCACATTATCAAAAGTACTTTCATTCCAGTCCTCCATCAACAAATAACCCATTAACAGAAAACATTTAACAAATGACCATTACATCACTACACTGTAGCAGCATGCTATAATTATAATTACACTTAGCCCTTACATAAGTACTTTACTGATTTATTACTGAATGAAGCATAATTCCTTATCTTCATGACTTTTAGTTTTCTTTTTTCTGCTTCTACTGATATCATATGAAAGAAGAATAAGTGCATTAGCACATAGAAAAGCCAAAACATGCAGACCAAGCTAAGATACAAAATAAGATTTCCTAGATTTACTGCTAGGCATATAACTTACAGAATAGAAAATAAATATGTTTTCATTCAAATGATACGCTCATCCAACTAACAGTTACTAGGCAGCAGCAAATACACTGCTCAAAAAAGGAAACACTTAAACAACACAATATAACTCCAAGCAAATCAAACTTCTGTGAAATCAAACTGTCCACTTCAGAAGCAACACCGATTGACAATCAATTTCACATGTTGTTGTACACATTCAACTTTGTACAGAACAAAGTATTCAATGCAAATATTTCATTCATTCAGATTTTGGATGTGTTATTTGAGTGTTCCCCATATTTCTTTGAGCAGTATAAACACAAACAGACACTCCATGGCTGTTACATATGCATATTTTGGCATGGTTAAACAAATAACTGATTGGGTGCAAACAGACATTCAAGTTGCTAGAATAAAGTAGAATAAAAACCCCAAGCAGGGGGTTGAAGACCTCCAAGGTCCCTTCCAACTCTGTAATATGACAAGTTTAACACTTCCCATTATTATTATTATTATCATCATCATTATATTAAAATACCCTTAAAGAACCATGGCTTGAGGGAATCAAGAGAGAAAGACGTTTGTGAGCCTTTCACCTTTTCCTTGAGAGGTTTGCGGATGAACGAGGTGCGGGCCGTGAAGTACTGCTCCAGCTCGGAGTCCGAGTCTTCCTGGCTGCAATAGCCGCTGCTCGTCGTGCTGCTCCAAGTCATCTCGAAGGACGGAGTGGCCGCCGCGTCACTTTCCCTCATGCCCTATATATATATACTGTATATATACAGTACAGTACTTCGCCGGAGGAGGAAGAACGGCAGCGGGGCAACAGCTGGAGAGAGAGCTTCTCTTCTCGCCCTGCCGCGGCTCCTCAAGAGGCTCCTATTCGACCCCACTCGCCGCCTCCCTTTGTCCCTGCGCCTCAGCGACTACCAACTGACAAAATTCCGCCACGCCACGAACTATTTAAACTCCCGACAACTGGGAAATTAATTCTCCTCGCACCGCCTCCACCTCCTCCGGGTACTCCTGGGGGGAATTAAGAGGAGTCCTTGCGAATGGGACACCGCCAAAGCTTCCCCTTCGACCCCACAAACAGACGCACCGCCTAAACTCTCCTGCTCGCCCTCTGCCACAAGGCGCTCTAACAACCCCGGCTTTGAAGGACGAGGAGGAGCCGGCGGCGAAGGAAGCTCCGCCTCCTCCTCCTCTTTTTTTTTTTCATGGCCGCCTGCAGCCGTTGGGATTGAAAAGTAGACAGCGGCCGCGCCCGCCTGCTGATTGGACGAGATAAGAGCCCCCGCCTCCTCCTGCTGTTTCTTAAGCCAGGAGCCCCGCCCGTTTCCTGCTTGGTTGAGGGCGGCTAGGGGTGATTTCATCGGCCAAGTAGCCCGCGCGCGAGTTGGCGTCACGGCTTTTGTCTTCAGCGCCTTTCCCCTCCCTCCGGAATAGGAGTCATTTTCCTCTGCTTCCCCCTCCCCCACTCCCTTTTCCATGGTCGGCGGCACGCTTGAGGGAAATATAACATTAAACTTGCTTGTTTTCTTTCACCGAATTGTGTTTCCATTCTGCTCGCTAGGAACAAGAATCAGAGCCCTAGGGCAGGGTTTTATTTTGTTTTTTGTTTGGGTCTAGTACCAACTATAGCATTCGGAAGGAAACTAGAAAAGAAAATTAGAATTCAGAAGGAAACTAAAAAGTAGAAAATTTTGCAGTACCTAGAGCAGTGTTTCCCAACCTTGGCAACTTGAAGATATCTGGACTTCAACTCCCAGAATTCCCCAGCCAGCATTTGCTGGCTGGGGAATTCTGGGAGTTGAAGTCCAAATACAGTATCTTCAAGTTGCCAAGGTTGGGAAACACTGACCTAGAACGCGGTAATAATACACAATCTGTGGCTGATTTTCTATAATAGGAAATTACAAACACATGAGCACACAACAGTAAAGTAAACTGCTCTAAACTCGACTGCAGGAAATACGACTTTAGTAACCGAGTAGTTGATGCATGGAACTCACTACTAGACTCTGTAGTATCATCACCTAACCCCCAAAACGTGGCCCTTACTATCCACTGTTGGCCTCTCCCGATTCCTAAGAGGTCAGTAAGGGGTGTGCATAAGTACACCAGAGTGCCTTCTGTCCCCTGTCCTAATGTTTCTCTTTTACTAGTATCATGAATATAAATATTATTATATCTCTGTATACCACCAATACGTGCTTGACAAAACAAACAAATCACAAGTACCGTTGCTGTAAATATACATATTTTTAATACTTATAGATAACCCATGATCTCTTGGGTTATCCTTTCAAGAGCTCACCAGATTCTTCAATGCTTTCAGAGCTGCGTCTGTCTTGAAACTACTCTATGCTGAACTGGAATAGAGCAAACATCGTCATAAGAAATTTTTTAGGATATTTTGTACTATGTCATGAACTTTTACAATCTTATGTCACAAAATATTTCATACAAGTTACCAAATTTCAATTCCATGGGAATCTTGTGTCTCTGATTTTGGACTAATTTTGTTACTTAAGCCATTGGTGGTACCGTGTTTGAAAAATTGTCCTATCATGTACTATTTTGGCCAGTTACAGGAACAAGAATTTTAATACCATATACAGTGATCCCCCGCTCTTTGCGAGGGTTCCGTTCCAGGACCCCCCGCAACGAGCGGGTTTTCGCGAAGTAGCGCTGCGGAAGTAAAAACACCCTCTGCGCATGTGCAGAGGGTGTTTTTACTTCCGCAGCGCTAGCGAGGAGCCTAAGATTGGGGGCGGCGCGGGTGTTTTAAAACATCCCCGCCGACATGAGGGGCTCGCTAGCACACCCCCAAACCCGGGTTGGGGGTTCGGGGGTGTGCTAGCGAGCCTCCCATGTCGGCGGGGATGTTTTAAAACACCCGCGCGACTTTCCAATGAGTCCCGAAGACAAACGCGTTGTCTTCGGGACTCATTGGAAAGTCGCGCGGGTGTTTTAAAACATCCCCGCCGACATGGGAGGCTCGCTAGCACACCCCCGAGCCCCCAACCCGGGTTTGGGGGGTGCTAGGAAGCTCCCATTGTTGGCGGAGACCTTTTAAAACACTCGCGCGGCTTCCAAACCGAGTCCTGGAAGCCGCGCGAGTGTTTTAAAAGGTCTCCGCCAACAATGGGAGCTTCCTACCACCCCCCAAACCCGGGTTGGGGGCTTGGGGGGGGTGGTAGGAAGCTCCCATTGTTGGCGGAGACCTTTTAAAACACTCGCGCGGCTTCCAAACCGAGTCCTGGAAGCCGCACGAGTGTTTTAAAAGGTCTCCGCCAACAATGGGAGCTTCCTACCACCCCCCAAACCCGGGTTGGGGGCTCGGGGGGGGTGCTAGGAAGCTCCCATTGTTGGCGGAGACCTTTTAAAACACTCGCGCGGCTTCCAAACCGAGTCCTGGAAGCCGCGCGAGTGTTTTAAAAGGTCTCCGCCAACAATGGGAGCTTCCTACCACCCCCCAAACCCGGGTTGGGGGCTCGGGGGGGGTGGTAGGAAGCTCCCATTGTTGGCGGAGACCTTTTAAAACACTCGCGCGGCTTCCAAACCGAGTCCTGGAAGCCGCGCGAGTGTTTTAAAAGGTCTCCGCCAACAATGGGAGCTTCCTACCACCCCCCAAACCCGGGTTGGGGGCTCGGGGGGGGTGCTAGGAAGCTCCCATTGTTGGCGGAGACCTTTTAAAACACTCGCGCGGCTTCCAAACCGAGTCCTGGAAGCCGCGCGAGTGTTTTAAAAGGTCTCCGCCAACAATGGGAGCTTCCTACCACCCCCCAAACCCGGGTTGGGGGTCCGGGGGGTGCTGTCTCTCGGCGCTTTCGTGCTGAGTCCGGGAGCGAACTCGCTCCCCGACTCAGCTGGAAAGCGCCGAGAGACAGCGTGGACAGGCCCGTTCCTTGGCGCTGTCTCTCGGGGCTTTCCAGCTGAGTCGGGGAGCGAGTTCGCTCCCGGACTCAGCACGAAAGCCCCGAGTGACAGCGCCAAGGAGCGGGCCTGTCCACGCTGTCTCTCGGGGCTTTCGTGCTGAGTCGGGGAGCGAGTTCGCTCCCGGACTCAGCACGAAAGCCCCGAGAGACAGCGCCAAGGAACGGGCCTGTCCACGCTGTCTCTCGGGGCTTTCGTGCTGAGTCGGGGAGCGAGTTCGCTCCCGGACTCAGCACGAAAGCCCCGAGTGACAGCGCCAAGGAACGGGCCTGTCCACGCTGTCTCTCGGCGCTTTCCAGCTGAGTCGGGGAGCGAGTTCGCTCCTGGACTCAGCTGGAAAGCGCCGAGAGACAGCGTGGACAGGCCCGTGCGGCGAGAATGAACGGCGTGGGCGGGCGAAGGGCGGGCGGCAGCGAGGAGTTTGCGTGGGCGGTGGGGAAACTCCTCGCTGACGCCAGCAAGAGGGGGAAGACCCAGGGAAGCCGCTGCCATCTACGCATGCGTGCCCGGCACGCATGCGTAGATGGTATTTTTGACTTCCGGGTTGAAAAATAGCGAAGTACCCTATTCGCAATGGTTGGGGACGCAATAAACGGGGGATCACTGTAAATGGATGGATGGTGCTATAAATCCACATTATTGCCCATAGTTATTACTGGGCAGCCAGTATATTATTGCCCAGATTTTCCCCCCACTTTTTTATATATATAAAACTCAAGGTGGCAAATATAACATTCCTAATATTCGTGTCTATTTTTCCCTACAACAATCCTGTGAGATAGGTTGGGCCAAGTGTGACTGGTCCAGAATTACCTTTCTGGCTTTTGTGCCTAAGGCCTAGAACCCATAATCTTTGGATTTCCTAAGCCAGCACTTCAACCACTATGATTAAGAACTAAAACCAGAAAAGTTGCTTGGATTACAACTAACCAACCACAAATACAGATACTGAATACAGGTAGTCTTCAACTTAAGAGTGACACCAGAATTAGGGTTACGAGTTGCGCCAATCTTTAGGTGGATATCATGTCACTGCACTTCATTTTTTAACTTCTTTTTGTGGCAGTTATCAAATGTGGTCATTAAGCAAATCCATTATCCACAATGAGCATATTTAAAAATCAAACTAAATAAATGCTACCTTCTAGCAATAAATTGTAATTGCAGTTATATGATTATGGGACACTGCAACTGGCTGTAAATGGGAGGTGGTTGCCAACTGCCCAAACTGCAATCCTGGTTGTTAGTAGCCTTGGGGAGGTCCATTGTAACTTTGAATGGTCACTAAGAGATTGATCATAAGTCAAGGACTATCAATTTCAATTTTAAGGCAAGAGAGAAGAAAGATCATTATTTCAGATTGCAGGCATTGATAGCATGTATGACTACTCCTTATGCTATAATTGTATAATAGCAATGCAAGGGCAAAAAACTAATAACCTCTTGCCTGCTACCGCAGCGTTCTTTTAAAAGGAGAATTTTAAAAATTCCAAACCTGCATTCTGAAATGGTAGTGTTCCCCAAACAATTAAATCTGAGTAAAGTAGTACTGAAAGGGAAAGAGACCAAGCCAGTGGCTTAAGTTATACAACAATGCATAACAGAAATATAAGAGCACTGGATATATATTTCTGTAAGGGATGCTAATCTGTTCTCCCCTGGGAACAGTGCATGAGTGATGTTGCTAAGTGGTATGGTTCTATAGCTCCATTAGATGACAAAGTGTTAATTGCAGTGAACCTTTCCAGCTGGTCTGGTGGGATATTGCCTATGTAGGTGCTTGTTTTTTGCAAGTCCTGACCTCAGGGTCATTTTGGCAGCATCAAGCTCCAGCTGTAGAGAGCAGAAGCACCATAACATGATGAAAATCGACCTTCCGAAACCACATTGACACATTTATGATCTTGTTTGCCTTCTGCTGAGTCTTAGATTGTATTGAAAATAGAATATTATTGCTTGTGAGTGCAATAAAGCTTTCCCCTCTGTTTTAGAAAAATTCTCTCAACCAGACAGAGGACCATTGGATTATTGACAGTCATCTAAAAATGATAGCCCCCCCTCCCCCACTTTTCTGGAATTATATTACTAAGCTTATTACTGGGGTTGTTCGTAAATGCTTATAAATCAGGTGTAATTTGTGATGTTGTAAAACTAGTGATCCCAGCAGCCCTAGACACCATGACTAACAGTACTAGAGGCCACCTAGTCCTAGTGCAATATATAGTCACTTTGTATTGACTATGGACCCATTTAGTCTAGTGGTGGCTCTTAGTTAACTTAGAATAAATTCACATGCTATATATAATCCTTTATTTAGAAAATATTAAGCATGTATTCTTGGATCTTTTGCTTCATTTTGGAATTTTCCCTTGCCATTACAATATAACCATGAAAACTCCTCCTTCCATTGCATTATTATTTAAAAGTTTCTTACCACATTAGTGTCTTTTTCTATTGTCTGCTCATTGCCTTCATCCTGCTCATTTTTATATCTGGGACCCCTGCAATCAAGTCGGATTAGAGCACGGCATCGGTAGTGACAGATAAACTTGCAGTCTATGGAAAATTTAAAAAACAACAGAAGTTAAAGGGACAAAATAAGATAGAGAAGAAATGTCAACCACAAGCAATCAAGCAAGCAGTTCGTGTAACTTCAAAGATATTCTTTGATCATTCATTCATATTTTCACACCCCAGAATTTTAATAAACATTTTAACAATCTTTAGAATCTTCATTTCAACAGGGATACTTTGGTATCATGTAGGCCTAATCTCCAGGGCATGACCATTGACAATTATTGGCAGAAAAACAGCAGGCCAAATAAAGATTGAAATCTCCCTTGCTTTAAATGAAAAGCCTGAAAGAGTCTCTGTATCCCAATGCATCACTTTCTTTGGCAGCTGCTGTGCTGCCTGCAAAGATAAAAGCCTTATTTTTAAAGAAGGACTGTAAATGCTGCATGGGAGATATGCTTATTTGAAAGGAATGTCTAATGCCAATCACATGGTGCTAGGGCACAGCGCCATCCTCATAAAAAAAACCGCTTTCCTTCCTTGATTGCTTTCCCCTCCCCCTCAATATGTACATTCTAAGCAGTTGGTGCTTGTATCTTACACCAGCCAGAATAGGCTGCAATCTAACATCGAAATATGCTTTTTATTTTCTTATGATCTTATAATATATGATGGTTTGCAACATCTTTTATAAACTGGTTCAGACTTGTTCAAAATTAACTTTGGAGTAGAGAGAAAAGTTATATAACACACATCTTGATAGAAATATCTACAATCAGACTTTGGTACTCAAGAATATAAGGGTAGAATTTGCCCCACGATGTCATTTTTACATAGTTTCTTGCGTGTGAACTTATGAGATGTCTTCTATGTGGAAATATCCACTTTCAGAAAAAAATAAATTTGACAACACTTGTGAAAAACAAGCTGAAAGAAATTCATGCATAGCAGGTGTTTTAAGAAGTCAGACAGATGAAAAATGTTCACATGTGAAAATCTTAAGTGTTTAAAAATGGATGTTGCAGAATATCTCATTTTATTTTTAGTCTTTAAGCTCTCTTCCTTGAGCGTTGTCATTGGGTCCTTTATTATCCTCTTTATAGACTCCAATTCTGGCTCTCAGGTTTTGTATTCTAAATTCAACCACCACCACATATACATGGAAACTTTCTAGATGTTCTTACTCTGCATAACACAATGTGGGCATAGCTTTCTGTTCATACACAGGATTTCAGATTGCACGTGTTCCCACTATCTTAGATGGAACATAGATAAAATAGAGGCTATTCTGTCTCACCCTGGTCATCTTGTTTCATCTCTTCCTGTTTTTCAGACCTGTGTGTTACAGATCTGTCCAGCAATAAGGAGCATAGGAGTCCAAATCAACAATAGAATATCTTTAAGACCTTTAATTAATTTTATTTATTAAATTTATAGGGCCAAATCACCTCACAAAAATGCCTACGGATGCCATAAGGAAATTATAAATCACAAATGAAACCCCCTGATTCCCAAGATAAAATAATACAACCCACAAAAGAAGAAAAATCACACAAAAAAAGAAAACACCAACAGTAGACTTTGCCGAATCTTGTGACACAAAACAGGTACTACATAAGGCTGGTGCTGCCACTCTGGTATCCAATAAAAGGACACTGTTTGATGGAAAGGGCATGGAACATACTCGTGGGGTGACCAGAAATAATGAACAGGAAGCAGTCTCCCAAATAATTTGATCTATGCTATTTAGGGGTTTAGAGATGATAATCAGCAACCTGTGTGCAGCATGAAGAGCAGTGGTGCTATATGAACATAACAAGAAATGGCAAAAATTGCTGAGCTGCTCCACTGTATCTAAATATATTTTTTTTAAATAGCCCCACGTGTGGTATAGCTCATTACATTAATCTAAATGAAAAATGACTTAAGATATGACTCTCCATTAGCAAGGCCTCCCAGTCCAAATATGGGGTGCAAACTGTGCCCAAGATGAGCTTATGCAAAGATCTTCCTAGTTGTAGCTGCCATCTGGTCTTTGAACAGGAGCAGTGAATGTAGGTGGATTTCCGAATTGCACACCAATTCTGACTAGGAAATGCACCCAGTCAGAACCAAAAGATGAAAAATGCCCAGAATAAGGGGACTTAAAAACCATAGTGACACATATTCCTGTCCTGAGTCGAGGCCTGTTGTCCCACTTCCAGACTCTCAGTCATTGCTTGGTCATCCCAAGATGGATAAGTACCACTGGATACTAAGAGCACAGTGATGAATGATGATAGTACACCCTATGCTTGTAATAACTTCCGCTCAATGGCTTCACGTAGATATTAAATAGGAGACAGAAGAGTCCAAAGTGCTGAGAGCCCATTCAAAAATGGGCTAGTGCTTGACCTGTCCCCAAATCAAAAATGAATTGGCATTGACCCATGGGGAGAGGAAGAGAATCACCATGATACTGTGCCTTCTCCTTCAGTTCCCCAAAGCTGCTCCAGAAATACATCATTATCCATACTTTTCTGTTTGGATTGGGGGGGGGGGAAATGGGGAGGGGAGATTATAAAATTCTGTTATTTTTATAGAACGAATGTTTTCAGAATCCAGTGTTTTTACACGTTTAAGAGAGTCAAGCTTTTGTATCACATTTGTATTATAGCAGCCTGTTGACTGGGTTCTAAGACTTTGTTCCATCTTTTGCTTCATTTTGTATCTTTCTTACGATGCCCCTACCTTTTAAAAATTACATTTATTAAATCTGGATTTTAAGAAAGACACCGCTACAAATTGATGGTGTTGACCGAGTGTACTCTGGATACATGCACACTGGGTATCTGAAAGCCGTACTGGTTAATCTTGTGCTGATGGTGCCTGAGCTTTTGACCCAGCATCATGCCACGGTCATTTGAATCTATTACATACTAAAATAGCCACTTTTACACTTAGGAGCTCTATTTCACTGCAGTAGATTCCTGCCAGGATTAACCTTAAAATTTGATTACAGTGCTTAATTTAAAAAAAAAAAATTAAATTGCTTTTTTTATATTGGCTCTTGTGAAGTTGCTTTAAAATAAATGCATATTTATTTTTTCCTTTGAATGTATAGCAATTAATTATATTATATGCCATGAACATTTTAATTTAGAGGTTCCTTATTATATTTCTGTTATAATTAATTAATTAAAGAACACAGGGCATGACCTCAAACTGACAGGAGTTTGATTTGAGGAAGTTGATTCCAAGTTTCCACTATTTTTTCTGTGAAGTAATACTTTTTAACATTACTTTTGAACTTTCCATTCAAAAGTAATGTTAGAAAGTATTACTTCACAGAAAAAATAGTGGAAACTTGGAATCAACTTCCTTTGGAGATGGTGGATCAATCATCAGTAACTGAGTTTAAACACCCTTGGGGTAAATTTGTTCATCACCCAACATAAATAAAATAAAAGAAAAGAACAAAATTCAAAGGGCAGACTTGGTGGGCCACCAGATTTTTTTCTGCTGTCAGTTTTCTATATATTAATGCATCAATTTTAGTTTTATTCTATGCCTTTTTTTCTGCACTTATAACTTTGTATGAATAAAATTACTACTATTAAAATGTAGAATTGTATCTTATTACATCTATTTGCTTGTATATTAATGTCTTGTTTACAAAGGCTCCCTTTAAAAAACCGACTTGGCTTATTAGGACCCACAATGTTAGAACAGGGTCAGCTAGGTGCTGCCACCTGCTGTGGTGTTTCATATTCTAGGTTATACTACATTCTAATTTAAATCTATGTTAAACGCTTGACTTGCTTGTCCTAAACCAAAATCTTCTACTTTGCCTTTAATTGGGGTATAAAGTGTTGGTTATGACCTTTAAAGCCCTTCATGGCATTGGACCAGAATATCTCTGAGACCGCCTGCTGCCGCACGAATCCCAGCAACCGATTAGGTCCCCCAGAGTGGGCCTTCTCCGGGTCCCGTCAACTAAACAATGTCAGTTGGCGGGCCCCAGGGGAAGAGCCTTCTCTGTGGTGGCCCCGGCCCTCTGGAACCAACTCCCCCCGGAGATTAGAACTGCCCCTACTCTCCTTGCCTTTCGTAAGCTCCTTAAAACCCATCTTTGTCATCAGGCATGGGGGAACTGAGACATCTCCTCCGGGCATATACAATTTATGAATGGTATGTTTGTATGTATGTTTGTTTAGTAAATGGGGTTTTTAAATATTTTTAAACTATAATTTAGATTTGTTGTGAATTGTTTCATTTTGTTGTGAGCCGCCCCGAGTCTGCGGAGAGGGGCGGCATACAAATCTAAATAATAAATAAATAAATAAAAGCACTCTTTCCTTCAATTTTTCACCACAACAAAACCTTATAAATTGATTGGTTATGAGCATACTGAATCCATTTGCAATTTCCTGCTCATACAAGTTTTTCCGTAGTTACTTATATAAAATAAGGATGAATAATGGAGAGAAAAATTAAGGAATTTCAGGAATTATGCATAAGTAGGAAAACTAATCATTCTTACAAAAACTTTCTAAATTCAATTGTTTTTTTTATTTCTAATCATACAATTTTGATAAAACTAACATTCTACCATTGTTTTGTTTGTTTAATATGCAGAATAAAATTTAGCTATAAAAAAAAGTGGCATATATATTCCTTGCAGAGTCCTAAAACAAATTAAATTCCTGAGCTTTAGAACTCCCAAGTATAGAGGAAATATTAATACCACATTAGTCAAGCCACTCCATGCATCTGATGAAATAAGGAGCAGCTCATGAAAGCTTAAAATATAAATATGCTATCAGATTCTTCATATTTGGCTTGCCACACAGTACAGTACATACTTTATTAAAATGTCTAACGGGCACAATGCTGTATAGCCATGCAGTAAGACAATTAAACAAATTAATAACGGATAAAGTTATCAAAGAATATAATGTCATGATACTTATATAATTATATTAGTATAAAAATAGCTTGACTGTGAATGTTAGTTACTGAGTAATATGAATAATTTAAGAGGGTGATATTTTGATTCTAGGCCAGTTATAGATTCTCCAGAAACATCTGGTTGGATACTGAAAGAATAAAAAGTTGAATTCAATTAACATGGGTCTGATTTGGTATCATAGTCTTTTAAAACACTGATATACCATACTGACTTATTTATATCTGCTGAAATTTTAGACCACAAGAAGATAGTCTTGAGTTAGTATCTACTTAATTGGATATATGGAAAAACGACATCGCTTCCAAATGAGTTATATTTCTCTCTTGCAGCAAACATAACAGAGACTCTGCGGGGTATTGTATGTTCTCTGCCAGTGATATTACATGACTTAATCCTATCGTCCATCATATCAGAGGAATTTACATACACTCTTTTCAATGTGGTAAATGTCATAATTGGTATGCTCAGTACATTTTATACTGGACTAAGGCCAGGGGTGAAACATTCCCAGTTCACTCGTATCTGTCAGCTGTCAGAGAGCCAATTGCAAAGGCAGTGTGAGGCTCCACCTACCCACCCAGTCACTGCCATTTGGGTTCTTTTACCCTCTGTACATGTGCAAAGTATTCTGGGCATTCTCAGAGGATTAAAGAACCCAAATGGCAGTGTCTGGACGGGTGGGTGGAGCCTCGTGCTGGGGTGGCGCAGCAGGTACAGTGCTGTATTGCAGGCCACTGAAGCTGACTGTAGATCTGAAGGTCAGCGGTTCAAATCTCATCACCGGCTCAAGGTTGACTCAGCCTTCCATCCTTCCGAGGTGGGTAAAATGAGGACCCGGATTGTGGGGGTAATATGCTGGCTCTGTTAAAAAGTGCTATTGCTAACATGTTGTAAGCCACCCTGAGTCCAAGGAGAAGGGCGGCATAAAAATTGAATAAATAAATAAATTAATTTGCGGCCGGCTCTCTGACGACCAACAGGCATGAACCAACCGGGAGCAATTCACCCCTAACTATGGCCTACTAACTACACAAATGATCAATGGGACAAAAAACTTTCATTAAAGATGACTGTATTAGTATAGAGATTGAGAAAGATATCAACTCATCAAGGCACCTTACTCACTGTGTAAGCACTGCCTTTATACGTGAGATATAAATGCATAGGATCTACTGTGTAATAGTGCACCAGAGATAGAAAATGATTTCCCCATATTACTAGGGAAGGAAGTTGGGGGTGGAGGAATAAAAAATCAGGGTAAAGTTCAGAGTACACAAAGCAAACATCCTGAAAAATGACAGGCTCAGAATAAAATTCCGGCTAATGAGTACAGATGCGGTATATTTAAAGAAAATGTGGTTATCTTTTACTTCAGTGTTTCCCAACCTTGGCAACTTGAAGATATTTGGACTTCAACTCCCAGAATTCCCCAGCCAGCGAATGCTGGCTGGGGAATTCTGGGAGTTGAAGTCCAGATATCTTCAAGTTGTCAAGGTTGGGAAACACTGTTTTACTTGGTTGCTAGATAGTAGAGGCCAATAAAGGTAAATCAGAATCAATCAACCAATACTTACACATGTTGCAAATACAGTTTAGAAATGTCAATAAACCACATCATACAATTATATCAGGATTAATCCCTCCCTCCCTTCCACCCTCCTTTCCCCACCTATTGACATGTTTGGAGGATATGTTATAAGCCCGCTACGATGGCTATGTAGTTTTAGTGCATGTTATGACTGTATGTATGTTTTTTATATTGGAGTTCCTTGTTTTTAGATTTTTTAAAATGTACAATTGCTATTTTAGATTTTAAATTATTAGATTTGTCAATACATATTGTTTTTTGTCACTGTTGTGAGCCGCCCCCGAGTCTACGGAGAGGGGCGGCATGGGTGTCAACAAACTCAAACTCAACCCAGACAAGACGGAGTGGCTGTGGGTTTTGCCTCCCAAGGACAATTCTATCTGTCCGTCCATTACCCTGGGGGGGGGGAATTATTGACCCCCTCAGAGAGGGTCCGCAACTTGGGCGTCCTCCTCGATCCACAGCTCTCATTACAGAAACATCTTTCAGCTGTGGCGAGGGGGGCGTTTGCCCAGGTTCGCCTGGTGTGACAGTTGCGGCCCTATTTGGACCGGGAGTCATTGCTCACAGTCACTCATGCCCTCATCACCTCGAGGCTCGACTACTGTAACGCTCTCTACATGGGGCTACCTTTGAAAAGTGTTCGGAAACTTCAGATCGTGCAGAATGCAGCTGCGAGAGCAATTATGGGCGTCTCTAAGTATGCCCATATCACTCCAACACTCCGCAGTCTGCATTGGTTGCCAATCAGTTTCCGGTCACAATTCAAAGTGTTGGTTATGACCTATAAAGCCCTTCATGGCACCGGACCAGAATATCTTTGGGACCGCCTCCTGCCGCACGAATCCCAGCGACCGGTTAGGTCCCACAGAGTCGGCCTTCTCCGGGTCCCGTCGACCAAACAATGCCGTCTGGCGGGACCCAGGGGAAGAGCCTTCTCTGTGGGGGCCCCGACCCTCTGGAACCAGCTCCCCCCTGAGATTAGGATTGCCCCCACCCTCCCTGCCTTTCGTAAACTCCTTAAGACCCACCTCTGCCGTCAGGCATGGGGGAACTAAACATCTCCCCCTTGCCCATGTTGTTTTGCCATTGATTGATTGACTGTGTGTCTGTTTTTATATACATTGGGATTGTTTTATAAATTTATTAATTTTAAACTGTAATTAGATTGGTGGGCATTGGATTTGTTATTATGTACTGTTTTATTGTTGTTGTGAGCCGCCCCGAGTTTGCGGAGAGGGGCGGCATATAAATCCAATAAATCTAATCTAATCTAATCTAATAATAATAATAATAATAATAATAATAATAATAACAACAACAACAACCTAAAAAACATGTGCCAGAGGTGACATGCAGAACCCTCTCTGTGGGCCTGCGCACCACTGCTGTTCTGGGTTCCACACACATCTGACATGCATGAACTCCGGCCAGCTGCTCTCTTCCGGGTTCCAGCATGTCAGCTGGTCTTTGAAGATCAGCTGGCTGGTGCCAGAACTCAGAAGAGCATCTGCTTGCTGAGTGCATGCACATTAGCCAGTTGCTCTCTTCCGGGTTCTGATGGTCCAGAGCGCAGGTGCACCCACCTTCCAGTTTTGGCACCTGGTGCCGAAAAGGTTAACCATCACTGTTATAGACACTGGGACTATCATGGACCACATTTGTCAAGTTTTCACAAAATGGAAGGTATGGGGACGTGGTCGATTACTAAACAAAAAAGAACAAAACCTAGAGAAAGGAAAAGGTCATAGGAAATTAGGGATCCAGACAGTATGTCCATATCCATACTTTTTTGTGTGTGCAATAAATAGAACCAGGCAATATATTATGTTATTCTTAGGAGGGGTTTTATGTATTAATTGTTCTCTGTTAATGAAACTCTCCATTCACATATTGAAAAACTGCAACAGAATTGTTACTTATACTGTATCATCATTTTGTAACAAGACATAGTTCACAGCTTCCTTCAATCTTGGCCTGGACAACCCCCCCACCCAAAAAACCCCCCTCTGTATTCTGCCTTGCTACAAATCCAATAAATAATAATAATAATAATTTTCCCTTGTACTTGCCTGATTCAGATAGGAAATGGAGCACCGAAGTATAACACAATTATATTCCATTTCAGACTGGATAGCAACTAATTTAATTAAACTTAGCTCTCACTTCAGTTAACAGAGTAGGCTAAGAACAATTCAATGCCTAGCCTAGTTTTAAGAAAAAATAGTAATCTGACAGAAAATATGGTAATGAAATCATGAAGGAGTTGTTCTTAAAAGCTAGGGATGCCAACTATTTTCTAAGACTATCTTATTATAGTGACCACAGTGGTTTTTTTAAAATATGAGTCCTACATTTTCAGAAAAAAGAATTTCTAATGTCTATATTAAATATGAGCCAGCAGTGTGCAGCAGCTGCTATAAAAGCCAACACAGTTCTAGGCTGCATTAACAGAGGGATAGAATCAAGATCACGTGAAATGTTAATACCACTTTATAAGGCCTTGGTAAGGCCACCCTGGGAATACTCCATTCAGTTTTGGTCACTACAATGCAAAAAGGATGTTGAGATTCTAGAAATACCGTAGAAAGAAGAGCAACAAAGATGATTAGGAGCCTGGAGGCTAAATCTGGTGAATGTGGCCTTAGAACCAATGATGAGAATTCCTGAAGCTTATGGAAAATGTGAGAAGATTGGGGAAGTCCCAGTGTTGCTCTAAATCTTTGGAAAGATGAGGAGGAGGGAGGAAGGGCGCTGGGGAAAATATCAGCTTGATATCTGTATCTGGGGAAATCCTAGAAATGATAATCAAGCCTACCTCTTATTTGCATACTGTTCTTGTCAAATAAAGCTTATTTTTTTGTGTGTGTGCTTTAACAAAATGTTAGATCCAATCTGGATCAATCACTTGAAGCCACCTTCAGGGAACTTCATGAGCCGAGGTGGTGCAGTGGGTACAGTAGGGTACTGCAGGCCACTAAAAGCTGACTGCTAGATCTGCCGGTCAGAAGTTCAAATCTCATCACCGGCTCAAGGTGGACTCAGCCTTCCATCCTTCCATGGTGGGTAAAATGAGGACCTGGATTGTGGTGCCAATATGCTGGCTCTGTTAAAAAGTGCTATTGCTAACATGTTGTAAGCCGCCCTGAGTCTAAGGAGAAGGGCAGCATTTAAAAAAAGCAAATGAATAAATGAATAAATGAATAAATAACAAAACAAACAAACAAAAATAAACTTCTCTCTAGCTAGAGAGAAATTCCCTGAAGATGGGCTCCAGCATGTGTCCCAAAGTTTGGAAGACAAAACCTTTGGTTCTACTGACTGACCCAGATTGGATCAAATTATAGATATAAAACTACTTTAGAAGCAAGTGATTGCAGAATTCTGGAAACTTTTATTTATAGAAAAATACAGAGCTCATTGGACTTTAAAAGCTTTTTTTTCCTGCACTTGATAGCACGTAATACAGTGTTCCCTCGATTTTCGTGGCTTCGAACTTCGCGAATAGTCTATACCACGGTTTTTCAAAAAATATTAATTAAAAAATACTTCGTGGGTTTTTTCTATACCATGGTCTTTCCTGCCCGATGATGTCATATGTCATCGCCAAAATAATAATTTTTGCAAATAAATAACAAAAAATAATAATTATTGTTAATAAATAATTATGTTTATAAATATCAGAATCACTAAGTGTCTTATTCAAAGGTGAGTACCAGTAATAATGGTGAGTAAATGGTTGTTAAGGGAATGGGAAAGGATAATTTAGGGGTTTAAAGTGTTAAGGGAAGGCTTGTGATACTGTTCATAGCCAAAAATGGTGCATTTACTTCCGCATCTCTACTTCGCGGAAATTCGACTTTCGCGGGTGGTCTCGGAATGCTTCCCCCGCGAAAATTGAGGGAACACTGTAGTTCCAATTCTGCACAAATCAATTTTCCAATTGCAACTTGACCCAGCTTAAAAATGAAGCAAATATACCGGCATATATTGCCATGTACTCTTAGATAGATTCCGGTTTTACTAATTCACAGCAATTTCTAAATCCTAATTTGTAGTTACAGTATATTATAATACTGTCATATTTTTCATTCATATGCTTTTGCAGAGCAAAATTGATATTTTTTATTCTTTCTAATAAAAGAAAATGCTAGACAGAAATTATAGAAGCAACCTCAAGACTACTTGTTTGTCAACAGGATTATTCTCCCAAATCCATACAAAACCGGACCAAATTTTGTACAAAAAGCCTACAAAAAGAAGACTGAGTTTAAATATGGGCCACATGTAGCCAGGAGTTGTGGCAAAACATTTTATAAAAAAAGAAACCTCTATAGGAGAAACAGCTGGGCATCTGCTCTGAAATGTTCTGACTTCTCCATTCTAAACCCTTCTCTGTCTCTCTCCTAATCCTATGACTCATAGCACAGGGTATCCTGCCCACCCTGGGTGTCCCAATGCACAAATACACAAACACACAATGGAAGAGCAGAAACTACTCCACAGTCCTCCCATTAGACCCTCACAGACCACACTGTGACACATCTGCACAAACCCTAATTATCGTATTTTTTCTGAGTATAAGATGCACCTTTTTCCCCCCAAAAGAGGCTGAAAATTTGGGTGCATCTTATATTCTGAATGCAGCTTTTTGGAAGCTTTTTTTCCCCCAAGCCCCAATGAGGTGCTAACAATGTTCCCTGTTCTTCCCTGCTTGCAAGCTTGTTTTCATTTATACTCCCTCTGAAATAATGTGCTGGCTAAGGATGCTAGCCAGATGAATGCCTGGTAGGTAGACTTTTTTCACTATTTTCCTCCCACAAAACTAAGGTGCATCTTATACTCCGGTACATCTTATACTCCAAAAAATACAGCAGCACCCTCCCATAGTATTACTATCTTTCACACACCACACAGGCATCTTGTATCACCCATGTGGGTAAAGAAATTAAAGGGGGGTGGGGAGGAGACCTACCAGTAATTGTATGCATGCCCATGTTCAATGGTTGCTCTGGATACAGAGTCTGTAGGAAATGCAATTCCCCCCCCCCACAGCTTTTTCAAGGAAATCTTGAGCCAATGCAAAATACTACACTGCTCAAAAAATTAAAGGGAACACTTACACAACACAATATAAACTCCAAGTAAATCAGACTTCTGTGAAATCAAACTGTCCACTTAGGAAGCAACACTGATTGACAATCAATTTCACATGCTGTTGTGCACATTCAACTTTGTACAGAACAAAGTATTCAATGAGAATATTTCATTCATTCAGATCTAGAATGAGTTCTTTGAGTGTTTCCTTAATTTTTTTAGCAGTATATTTTCAGGGGATCTGTCATCTGTTTTTCCCTTGCACAGCTCTTAAACTGCACTTTTAATACAAGAAATTACTTTTCTTTTTTTAAAAAGTTAATCATTTTGCCCTGCTGAATCTGTGCTTGCCTTACTCAATTGTTATAAAAGTTCAGCCGGAAACAAGGTAACAACCTGAGTGTGTGTGTTGCATGGAAAAGGAGCAACAGTGTTAATATACTGTAACATAGATAGATAGATAGATAGATAGATAGATAGATAGATAGATAGATAGATAGATAGATAGATAGATAGATAGATGATAGATAGATAGATAGATAGATAGATAGATAGATAGATAGATAGATAGATAGATAGATAGATAGAGCAACTGTAAAGATGCTAAGGTACCACTCTATGCATCCTGCACTGGGCATAATTTACACCCCAATCCCCTCCATTTGTTTCTCACCAAAATTTCTGCGACCGGGACTTGGAGAAAGTTTAAGCTCCGGTTACTCACAGATGCATAGTTACTTATCCGGTTACTCACAGATGCAGCGCAGACGTTTTTTGTAGACGCCCCAGATGAACTCCCCGCACAGATCGCACCAGGTGGGTTGGCTCTGAGTGCAGGATCGGAAGAGGTGCCCTTCGCCGAGCTCCTCCGTTAAGTTCGGATCGGTCTGGCCGCCCAGCAGGCGGATCTGGCGAACGCGGCTTAAAAGCTCGGGTACTTTCCCGGGCGAGATCCTCAAGGCATTGGCGCGCTCTAAGCGGACGGGGCGGTCGGGCGCGCCCCGTGGGCCGCGCGTCAGGTCCAGCTGCTCCTCCAGCCCCAGGTTCTGCAGCTCGATCATCTCTTGGCCGGTGGGACGGTTCATGGCCCCTTCCTGCGCCGAGGGCGGAAAGGAAGGAAGAGCTTGGGGACCCGCATGGAATCCTCATCGGGGTCCGGCGGACGTATCCATCCTCTCCACCTCGGAGCTCGTTGGAAAGGAATCCTCGCCTCCCGCGCGGTGTTTTCGCTCCAGCTCTCTGCTCGCCTCCTTCTCGTATCGAAGCAGCCCGAAGAAAAATCACAGGGGGATCAGGGAGTCAGTCAGCGGAGCTTCGTCCCTTTCTTCTTCTCTCACCCCATTCTTCTTTGCAACAAACGAGGTAGCTTTCCGGGATTTTATTGCGATGCGTAAAAAGTTTGGAGAGGGCTTTTTACGCGCTTGTCCCGCGGGTAAAAAGTCTGAAGAGGAAGGCGGCGGCTGTTTGTGTTTCCCTCGAGCTGCGTCTTTAAAAGGGCTGCTCAGCAACTTTATTTTTTGCTCGCAAGCGATCGGAGGAAAAGCCTCTTTTCTTTCATTCGGGTCTCCCTTCCCAGCAATGGGATGGAGGGGGAGTAGGGGAGTGGAGAGAGAAGCGCGGGCGGTGCCTAGCTTCGGAAGCTTTGGGGCCGACGCTCTCTCCCCCCCTCCTCACTTCCCGCCTTTAAGGCACCTCCGGAACAAGAAGTGACTGCACCCGCAGAAGAACCGGTCCCACGCAGGACCGAGGAGAGCGGGAGTCTCGCAGCAAGGAGGCAACTCCCCCCGCTTGATGAGGCGGGAGGGTGGCGTAGATGCGCGAAGGGGAGAAAGAATCTCATGGAACAGCGCCGCGGTTTATAGGCGGAGGCACGGCTGGCTTTGAAAACAGAGAAAAAGTTTTAGCAAGAGGGAATTGAATAGAGAAAGTGGAAAGCTGTAGTCTCCCTCCTCCAGTCGCGACATAATCCCACCCTTCTTGCACTTTCTCTGATGGTCATTAAGCTGGACTTTGGCTCGTCTGCGAACTTCTGCTGCTGGGTGGAAGTTGGGAACGGGTGGGGCCTGATGTCAGCTATGGGTAGAGGGGGCCAGCGATATGGCCCTGGGAGAAATCGGGATGGCAAAGTGCCCACCTGGTATGACCAAGCAGATACTGTTAAAAACAAACTCTACTATTGGTTTGGAGTTGAGCTGATAAGGAGTCACTTTTTCTCCTAGGGCGGCCACTTTAGACTGCAAGTTGCTGGCTAGATGGCCACCATCCTTGCTTGCTTGATTTATTTATTTAGACTTCTATGCTGCCCAATCCCGAAGGATATAAATGCAAAAAACAAAAAACAAACAAAAAAAGATAAATGGAATATGCAAATAGAAAACCCTGATTAAACCCCCATAATTAAACAATCAAGACAACATGCATACATAACCTTTCAAACAATTTGGCCATGATGGTTGTTAATTCATGCTCCCCAGGCCTGCCGGCAAAGCCTGGTCTTTGTGGCCTTATGGAAGGCCAGTAGGGTGGGAGCAGTATGGACATGGGGGGGAGTTGATTCCATAGAGTCGGGGTAGCAACAGAGAAGGCCCTCCCCAATGGCCCCGCCAACCTGCCTTGCTTAGTCAATGGGACCTAGAGGAAGCCAACTCTGTGTACTCTTATTGGTCTCTGGGAGGTATGCATTCCAGAGACCAACTTGTGTGGAGCACCTGAGCACCTAAACAGATGAAATACCGCTTTTTGTGTGCACATTACTTCTTTCAGGCACAAAGGCGAGTCCTTGGAGAGGGACGGCATACAAATCTAATAAATAAATAAATAAATGAATGAATGAATGAATGAATGAATGAATGAATGAATGAATGAATGAATGAATGTTCTCCAAACCAGTCTTTCCTAAACTGGGGTCTACCTGATGCTTGGAACTACAGCTTTCAGAATTGTGAGTTGGTACAGGAATTGGCTACATATGTATTGTAGTCTTAAAAACCAAACTTCTAACTTTTAAGTGTAAAGTAATGGTTGCTAGTGGATTACTTGCAAGCTGCATTTTAAAACAGATTACCAGAATCACAGTGGTTTAGGGTAGCTGCTTGCTTAAAGAGGTAAGAAACCACATCTACTTCTAGCTATTAATACTTCCCGCCTGCAAACAAAGCTTTGTCTTTGCTTAAAATAATTGCTCAAAAGTATTTTCCTTTCATGCACATGTTGTCCCTCAGTCTCTCTTCAGTCTTATATGAAAGGATCTCTGCTGTATACTGTATATAAATAAGGTCTCCTATTAACTTCCTTCCTATTTTCCACTAAAGGTAAACTCTTCTTTGAATCTCGCTCAAATCTTAATGACTTCATAAAAACATCCGTGTAGTTTTCTTGGTAACAGTGGTGTTTACCATTGCCATTTTTCAAAGATGTTTTCTCAATTTTTCAGTTTAGGCTACAGTCCTGAGATATCATCACAAGCTCTGATTCCACTGGCTCCATTGAGACCAACCCCAGCTAGAAGAATGGAAAACAAGATTAACATTGGCGGATGCTGGGATTCATGCGGCAGAAGGCAGTCTTGGAGGTAATCTGGTCCTATGCCATGTAGGGCTTTATAGGTCATAACCAACACTTTGAATTGTGTCCGGCAACCAATTGGCAACCAATGCAGTCTGCGGAGTGAGGTCCCACAAAGTTGGTCTCCTTAGGGTCCCATCAGCCAATGACGGCTGGCGGGACCTAGAGGAAGAGCCTTCTCTGTGGGGGCCCCGGCCCTCTGGAATCAGCTCCCCCCGGAGATTCGCACTGCCCCCACCCTCCTTGCCTTCTGAAAAAATTCAGAGACTCATCTCTGTCGCCAAGTGTGGGGCCATTAGATCTCTTACCCCTGACCAACGAGTGTTTTTAGTGTGATTAACCAAGTGAATGATAATGAACGTTTTAAAGTGTTTTAGGATTTTAAAGGTATTTTTTAATTACATTAATTGGATCAGATTCATTACTATGTTTTTATATATGTTGTGAGCCGCCCGGAGTCCTCAGAGAGGGGCGGCATACAAATCCAAATAAATAAATAAATGATGTATTGGCAATGCATTTATGTGACTGCAACAATTGAGACAGAAGTTATTTTAAACTCCAATCCCAAATCGGATCAGAGTAATAAGTGCGGGCACACAGCAGCAGCCAGTCCATGGTTATGAAGAATACCCAATATTATATAGCAGTGATGACTAACCTTTTTGTCATCATGTGCCGGAAGCATTTGACAGTGAATGCTCCCCCCTGCACCCATAATGCAATGCATGCATGAATCCCCCTGGTGCACCACACACGTGTGCATGACCCCCCACGCATGCATTCTCCCCACGCATGCATACACTCCCCGCACATGCACATGTGACAACCCACTTCCCCTGCACCTCCTGCATCTGTGCGCAACCCGTGCTTCTGCCCCCATGCATGCACGTGCAACCCCCACATTCCCCTTGCATGTGTTCATGACTCCCCCCACTCTTACGTGCATGACCCCTGCACACGAATGTGTTTCTCCCTCATGCGCCCCGCGCAACAGCAATCTAACAATTGGCTGGCGGGAGGCACACGCACTTGCATGATGGAGCTGAGCTGGGACGATGGCTCGTGTGTCCGCAGACTGGCCACCTGTGGCAGGTGTACCTTAGATTCAGCATCATGGTTATATCATATTTATTTATTTATTTACTTACTTATTTGTTTGTTTATTTATTTATTTAATTATTTAATTTATTCGATTTTTATGCCGCCCTTCTCCTTAGACTCAGGGCAGCTTACAACATGTTAGCAATAGCACTTTTTAATAGAGCCAGCATATTGCCCCCACAATCTGGGTCCTCATTTTACCCACCTCAGAAGGATGGAAGGCTGAGTCAACCTTGAGCCTGTGATGAGATTTGAACCACTGACCTGCAGATCTACAGTCAGCTTCAGTGGCCTGCAGTACAGCACTCTACCTGCTGCGCCACCCCGGCTCTTATATGAGATGCCTTAAGGTCTTCTCCAGACTTTTTGCTTTTCACCAACATAAGTCTGGTATGACTAGAGAAGTGAGTCCTTCCATTTGAACCCCAAACCTGGGGGCGGGGGATTTATCTGCCATTAATCTATATATATATAGTTTAGCCCCATTCACTGGTGTTAATTATAGTATGATTTGGTTTGTGTGGCTTTATAATAGAGGGGATCACTTGTGCTGATCTTACTAAATACAGCTTTTGTAGCAAAAGTCTTACTGAAAATCTTGGCTAAGTCTTTAAGATTGTTGATGGTGGTTGCCATAGATTCATATTACTGAGCTTACTCGTTTTCTAAAATTATCTCCAAATCAAAAGGAGGAAAAAGAATGAAGCTAGAATGAGGGCTGCTGGCTCTTCCGCTTGCTCCAGGCACTGCATTTTGAACTCTTATGGGAAACAGAATCCCTTTGAACAAATCCAAAAATATCATTGGAACAAAACTAGAAATTGTCCTATTTTTGCTGTTTCCCAGCAATATTAAATTTAGAGAGGTCTCAGAAGCAATAAATACTATTGGTATTTATCTTTATCCAGCTTGGAAACTTAAATCTGCAGCTGTTTGTAATCTCAAGATGCAGCAAGGATTTCCATGTCCTCCCTACAATCTTAAATTGTCCCTTATATTTAATATGAAAGCTTCTTAAACAGCTCAGCAGATATACTGATTATGATTATGTGATGTCATAAAAATGGCTTATTTATAATAATTAACTTTAGACTTTAGAAACATAAAGCCATCTTCTTTTTGAACATTCAACCAAAGATAATATTATGGTTTCTCCCCTACTATTGAGTTCCAGCCTCCTTAATCTCTTCAATACCCTTATGAGTATAAATACATTTTCAGAACTTAATTTGTTAAACTGTATTAGCGAAATTATTTCATGAACTGCTGTAAATTTGATTATACCAAAAGATGTGAATCTGACACTGACCTGAAATATGTTTTCATTTACAGATTGAGCAATTACAGTACTTATCTTTTCATTATTTAAAACATTTGGGAGTAGCAATTGTGCTAGCTTTGCTTGAGCTGGTATTTTCAGATTAGCATGATTAAATTTATACCACAGACTGTTATACAGCTGAAAACTTCTGTTCAGTAACTTCCATGCTTCTTCGGCTGACCATTTATCTGATAGGTTTCAGAATTAATTCCTTTAAAGATATGTTTAAATCATTTTTTTCAACCACATAAATGAGATTTAAATTAAAAGTTTTATTCTTGTCTCAGTAACACTGGAAAGAGTTGTTGTTTTTCATTCTGTGTTGTTTTTCATTTTTCATTTTTCAGTGTTGTTTTTCATTCCGGATGGCAAACATTAAAATCCATTCCTCTTATCCATCAAACCAAGTTGTTCTGTTTAATTTAGAACAACCATTACCAGAGTATTACCTGTACTTTGAGGAAAAACACCTCTAAAACTGTAAAGGATCCACCTTATTTACCATTTGAACTGTGATCTCAAATGCTCAGAATTCTGTACGAGATAGAATCAGATAACAACACATATCTAACATTTCATAGTATTATTCTGAAAAGCATATTTCATCAAGATAGGAAACAACAATTTCATATATCAGCAGTATCCATTTTCTTCATGGGAAGCCATGTTTAGTATTCCTTGTTTCTACCGTTAGAGCAGACATAATACATGTTCTAACCAGTCATTTATTTATTTATTTACAGTAGTCTGCGTTTTTATTAATTTTAAACTCCTCCCCCCCATTTGAATTTTAACTAGTTGCCTTCACGTCTCAATTTTGGAGGAAGGCAGGATACAGCATAAATAATGTTAACACCAACTCTGAATGTCTAGGAATGAAAGAATAGTTTGAACTTATGCACAATTGCAATAAGAAAGTTTTATTAACAATGAAAAAACAAACAAACATTACTCTAATTTCTATCAGATATCTATCATTATGTGCCCTGCATTTACCAGGACTATGGAAAGCAAATTAACTTTGAAAAACTTCTGCCACTGCAGTATTTTCTACATGGGAGGAGCTTTTTAGGAATAGGTAGTAAGGCTCTGTTGGTGAAAGTTGCAGCATTGTAAAGTTCACTCTAAAGTGAGCCAAGTTAACAATTTTTCAACATAAATTTAACTGCTGGAATAATTTCCCCTCTTGTAGCCAGCAGCTCATCTACCACTGCCAAATAATTAAAAATCTATTAACAAGACAATGTATATGGGGTTTTTTTGTTTCCAGCTTTCCTGGAAGGAGACATATAATCAGAGTATGTTATGAAAAACTAAAATGGAAATTAATGAAGGGAATATTTGTAACATGAGTTATTGTACATGTGACTTAAGGATATTTCCCGACTGAAAATAATAATTGGTAAAGATTCATTATTGAACAATTGGTATCTCAGCTTTGTAACATAAAAAACATATAGAGACAGCCTGGGATATGTCAAGTTGCTTATTTAAATAATGTACTCACTGTCTTTAATCAGGATAGAAAGAAGGACTAAGGAAGAAATAGTTTTGAGGGAATTCTTGACATCTTTCCTCAAAATCATTGAGATTTCAGAAATTTTTCCCAAAGGCATTTAAACCTTGGACTATATTATGGAGGCAGGGAAGAGAAAAAGCATATTGAAAATACATGGAACAAAGAGGAACCTCACAGCTCCTTTTTGAAGCTGAAGGTATCAGATCTGGTGGCCTAGAGGTTAATTCTCTGCCTTACAAGGCAGAAGCCCTGGGATCAAATCCCAGTAAGGGTATGGCTAGCTGATGAGGCCAGAACAAGGCTGAAATAGCGTTATCTTAGTCTCCCTTAATTTTAAATATTCAGCAAAAATATGTGATACACACACACACACACACACACACAAAGTGATACCTCGTCTTACAAACTTAATTGGTTCTGGGACAAGGTTTGTAAGGTGAAAAGTTTGTAAGACAAAACAATGTTTCCCATAGGAATCAATGGAAAAGCGATTAATGTGTGCAAGCCCAAAACTCATCCCTTTTGCCAGCCAAAGCGCCCGTTTTTACGCTGCTGGGAATGCCAGTAGCGCAAAAAAATGGTGTTTCGCTGGCAACAGAAGTCCGGAGGTGGAGCATCCCAGTGGCGGCGGCTTGGGTTTGTAAGGTGAAAATAGTTTGCAAGAAGAGGCAAAAAAATCTTAAACCCTGGGTTTGTATCTCGAAAAGTTTGTATGACGAGGGGTTTGTAAGATGAGGTGTGTGTGTGTGTGTGTGTGTGTGTGTGTGTGTGTATACCAAATTATTAGTGTTCTTTTATTAACAAAATAAGTTCTAAATAACAGTCAGCCTTCTCACTAGCATGGAAAATGTCATGTGATATACCATCAATTCTGAAACCAAACAACCCAGTAAACTGAAATGCTTAATTTACCACATCCTTTCCTCTTCTCTTCCCTCAAAGCCAGTTCTTCTGACATGGGAAAAAATATAATCAAACACTTGCATAATTCAGAAACTGTGATGTAGTCAACAATGCAACCTCTTGAGCATTCTCATTTCCACAACACAAACATGTAAACCAGTTTTATAGAACAAATAATTTGCAAACATCAAGGCTTGTCCAGAAAACGTTAATTGTACTTTATTATTCTATTGATATAACTGGAACCAGTTAAGATAAACAATTTCCCACAAATAGTTATAACTAATCCTTACAAATACAAATTTAAAATTGTACAGGAGGAAATGCTGCATAAGTGGCTTGGTGATTTGAGAAGGGCAGGAATTAAATATTCCTATCCATTTTCTAGTTCTACTCATCCTTTCCAGCAATATATTTTTTCTTTAAAAATGCTTATTAGGCTACAATATGTCTATTTATAATCATGTACAATCATGCAAGTCCAATTAGTTTCATAAAGACAAAGAGTTTGCTATATTAATTTCCAAAATATTAGGCCATTAATTAAGAAACTGTAATGTAATTGTGAAATTACTGGTCATAAAACCTTAAGTAAATTCCTCAGGCCAGACTTATGTATTAATGTGATTTCATAGAGCTGAAAACAGAACATTGAACTAGTATCTTAAAATTTTTGTCCTAATAATAAAAAAAGATACAATAAAACCAAATTTTGAAAGTCTCCAACAGTGCAGAAATAGTTATTATGTACATTTTAGGAGATGTGTCTTTTAAGTTAGCAATATAATTAAGCCCAAAAGGCCCTTTTAAAATTAAGGCATAGGCTTTTGTTCTCAAATGGCTGCAAGCTACTCTATTTCTGTTTCTAAGAAGGAATAAGTCTTGCAAGTCAATTTCATTACTTACGATGTTATTCACTGCTGCAGAAATACTAGTTAAGTATATATACCATAGGAAAGATACATAGCATTAGGCAAACTACAAAATAGGCCTTAGAAGCTGAAGAAAGTTGAATGACAAACAAAAAATAATCTCCATTTAAAACAAAATTAACTCTTCAAAATTCCCAGGAAATTCAGAACCTGACAGTAATGCCTGAGCATTCCAGCATACACTCATCTAAAATCTAGGATACATACCAGTACATGACAGTGATATTCATAAGGGAGAACAATGACCTTAGAACAGAAGTAGTTATCTACTAAGACTTCTAGAATTCAAGAATCATGTTTTTTTTAAGATACATTTTGCTGACATTTGCTAAATCAAATGATTTAAAAACATCTTTCTCTGTGTTTTATTAACCTGGTGGCATTTTTTTACTCTGTCATTCTGAATGGTGTATATTTGTTAAATGAGATTTTTTTCCGACCAGAATTACTTAATGGATGTTACTTGCATCTGTACATCTTCCTGGATTTTCTTCAGTGAATCAGCAATCAAGTTGCAAGCTTTCTTGTGCTTTTGCCAATGCTGTACTTGACATTCTCTAAAGATGAGTAAAGGATGAAAAAAATAGTAATGATGATTATGATGATAACTATAGTAACAACATTCCAATTTTTTCCTTGTTACTAATATCTGCACGACTGTCAAGCATTTACTTTATTTATTCATAAAAATGATTTCATAAATGGTACAGAGGATACATAAATGGGATTTGGATGTTAAGCCTATATACAGTGGTGGGCTCCTTCCTATTTGCACCAGTTTGGGAGAGCCATATATTAATTTTCTGAGAGTTCTGAGATCTGATTGTTGGAAGAAATCTTTTCCCGCTTTATAGGACTAATCCTGCAAGGAATGCAGGAAGGAAAGATTCTATGTGCCTGTATTTATAGCCTAATCCTTATCTTAATTGCCATCCCTGCTGTTTTAAATGTTTTCAGAAACTGCCTCTAACAGTCTTAATGGTTTTTGGCAGTAACCCAGACTTTCTGGGTATACAGTAGTTGAGCTTCTCATAAGTTTCTCCTGGTGCTTTGTAGTTCACTAAGCACAGGAATCCCTTGTCTATGGGGATTTTTCTGTCATTCAGGTCATGGTTGTCCCAAAGGTACTTTTTTGAAGAGGCAACTGTTGCATCTTGAAAAAGCATCTTTTGGGACAGGAGTCTCTTGCATTGCTTCAGAGTGGCCAAGCTACATATTGCCCACTGGTAATAAGTGGACCCTTCTTCCAATTTGTTACCATTTGCTCTCATGACAATATGGCATAGCAACATGGCACCAATTGTATAAAGTTAGCACCTACCCCTCTCCTAGAAGAATGAAATATTTTGAGAAATATTAAAAAGGACAAATATATTTCCCTGGATGAGAAATGGAGAAACATGTTTTCTTAGAGGGAGAAAGCAGCCCCTAGCACTTAAGAGATAGAGATTCCTAGGCAAAAATTCCCTGCAGCAAGGTCTGAACAAAGGCAGAATGGGATTAGCCCTCACTCAAATTGTTAATTTACCTTGGCATTTTGTAGGTCAAGTATGACCACCCACTTTCTGGAGAGCTTAAATGACCTCTCTGCTAAAGGGTTTCACTTTATGAGAAACAGTAACTTGGCTGCTGATGGTTATCCTTGTATTTTAACTATTTTAATTCCTCAATGTGCTCTGGAAACCTGCCTGATTTGTAACTCTGGATTGCAGGTATTGCTGGGGAAAAGGAAGGTATTTGGACAGAATGGTTTAGGTTTCCATGAAGGCTGTGACTCATTGATCTTTTGTGTATTCCCCCATTTCTAATCTAATGACTGGTATTTAGGGCAGCTTTTTGCAAGCAAAGAAACTTTTTGTATTTTTGTACATGTAATCCTTGACTTAGAACAGTTTATTTAGTAAAATAAATCTCAATCATATTGCCTATAGAGGTAGCATTGAATGGTATAGTTTTCTCTATTGGAAGCTCAATAGCAACATGAGTAAATATTTAAAACTGTCTTATAGCGATCAGAAAGAATAACCCAATTCTGGATAATCTCTACTCTTAGGAAAGTCCAGGTTCTACTGAAGTGAAAATGCTCCAAATATCCTTAATTATCAGTAATAATATTAATTATAAAACATACTATGGAGAAAGTGTAAGTCTGAATTCTACTTTTTTCACAAACAAAGCCAATGTAATTAAATATAGTTTTATTTTAACTGGGGACATAAGAATTAGATGTAATTTATTAAAATGTGAATGCATTAAATATTTCTACACATATGTATGCATAGTTTGTTTATAGAGCTCAAGCTAATGAGATGTTTACAGTGTATGGATCATCAAAGTGAGAATCTGTTAAATGAAAATTATCACTTCAACCTTATACTATTTATATCCTATTTTTAATTTTGGTGTTTTTGTTTCCAGGTATCTATGTTACCATAATATTAGTGGAGGATTTAAGATAACATGAAAACCAGTTGTATTAAACTTACCGTTTGCAATACCATTCGTTCCTACAACGGGAGCAGCGTTTTGTGGCCTCAGAGCCACACATTGCACACCTGGGTTTATCTGGAATTAGAGCTTCCATTACATCCAGGTTATATGTCTTTGCCCATCTGTTTAAGAAAGAAAGCAGCCTTCATAAAACACAATAACTGCAACAATTATCCAGTGATGTCTACAATAGAAACTGAACTCTCATGTTAATTTCATTTTTAATAAAACATTATTAAAAGCAAATTGATACCAATGAAATGGACTTTAGTACTCTTTGAAGACAAAGATTTTTAGAATATAACATTAAGTAAATGATTTCTAAACTTGACTGAATTAGGAAAATGGTTTTTTTTTATTTTTCAAGATATGGACTATTAGGATAATAGTTAATAATTGTAACGATTATGATATTTGATAGAGGAAGAAGCTGAATGAGTCTTACCTATAAGCCTGGCTTTTCAGTTCCTCTTCTGAAGGACTAAACATATTGTTGACTTGGTGCTTGGCAATTGCTTGCCATTTTTCAGAGTTTTTTCTGACAACTTGTTCCCAGATTTCAGGAACCTGTTAGGACAATAAAAGAACAGAAGGCTTATTTCTTTCAAACGCTATATCAAAAATATTTTTCAATTCTTATATTCATCGCAACACATCCCTAAGATAAGGCATCATAAACATTAACTTGAAGAAAAAGTATAATACTATACTGGAGGTTTTATCCTGGGAAAACTTGCCTTAAAGAAAAGTAGGGACAACACTAGATTAAATAGGAATCCCATTTTTATAGACTGGTATTAATATATGGGGGACCTCTTTTCCACTTCACCATGCCATATTACATTCTAGAAAATCATCCCCAAGGTGGGGATCAGTATATACACTAATTAAAGGGCATTTTATCAGAACATTGATATGTTCACAAATGAATTCAATTTATGTATAAAGTTCTATACACTTTCCATATATTAATAATGAGATGCTTTTCGAAGGCTGAGAGGTAGGAATAAAAATCTAAAGAAAGGGAAATATTAAAACTGTTATTTTAATACCCACCTAAAGGCATTTTATAATGCAGTATTTTGTTGAACAATTTCATTTGTAAAAAGAAGAAACTCTAATATAATTTGAAATCCTATCATTCATATAAGGTCTTAAATTAGAATCCTAGCCTGTTTGAGGAATAACTAATATTTGCTTCATTAAACTAATCAATAGGAACTTAATAAGAGAAGGTTTTGTGAGATACTTCCAATAAAGAGAAGATTAAAAACTATACATTTTATATCATGAAAGTATGAAAATCGTGAGCATTAGTAGCTTTCCTTTGGCTTCATAGATTTTATTGTAGTGGCTTCAACATTAGTGAAAATAACATTGGTTATACATTGCGGATGCTGCAAAGTCCCTGAGCGGAACGATGTCTTCAGAGGGACTTAGAGCAACCACAGCCATGGGGGTCACTCAAGAACGCAAATCCTAGAAAGAAAACTTGGACACATTTCTCTCTGGGTGAAATGACACAGTATTGAGCTGTGCACCTCCTTTTATTGGGGGGGATATGCAAATGGGAATGGTTACATGTACATGTCAAGTGATATACAAACATCCAATAACGTAACTCTAAAATGTGACACAACTTCCGAGTCCTTCCCATCTCCATATGGCACGTAACTAGTTTCTACTGAACAAATGTCTCTCATGGCCAATTTCCTGGGACCTTTTGTTATTAATACAGCTATCTCTTGTTTACCACAAAGCAAGATCTTTTATCATAGCCTTCGTCCTGTTTACATTCTTGTTATTCGAGGAGAGTTACTTTGAGCCGCTTTATGGCCAGTCACTTCCTAAGCAGATTTCACCAGAAATGCAGACTCACTATGTGACCTTTATGTACAGTCCTGTTCTGGCTAATGAAGTCAGAGCATGTAAGGCATTTGTTGTTAGAAGTCCAGATACCAAATCCTATTCTAACATGCTATGGCCGCTACAATACATCTTTTGTTGATGAGAGAATGCAATACAAATTTGCAAGTAAAATGGCTACCACTGGTAATGCAATATTTTAGTGTGTCCTATTCAGAATATAGGGACATATAGACGATATTTTCTGAGACTGCGGAACATAAGATAGAGCCGGGGTGGCGCAGTAGGTAGAGTGCTGTACTGCAGGCCACTGAAGCTGACTGTAGATCTGAAGGTCAGCGGTTCAAATCTCATCACTGGGTCAAGGTTGACTCAGCCTTCCATCCTTCCGAGGTGGGTAAAATGAGGACCCGGATTGTGGGGCAATATGCTGGCTCTGTTAAAAAGTGCTATTGCTAACATGTTGTAAGCCGCCCTGAGTCTAAGGAGAAGGGCGGCATAAAAATTGAATAAATAAAATAAATAATGCACATTACCTGCTCCAATATGAGGTCTTTCTTGGGTGGAGCAGGATCTTGTACAGCCAGATGGCTCAGGAACTTCTGCAACTCCAAAAGATTTGGAAACTGGTCAACAAGAACATCGGTCAGGAAGGCACGAAGCTAAACAGAGACAAGACAAAACTAAAATATATTGTAATGCATTTTAAATGGCATATACCTATTTTATATTACAAAGCTGAATTGTAAAAATGTTATGGGAACTTTAAGCAATCTGTCCTGTGCCAGACTCATTTTCTTGCCTCAAATCTCCATCTCATTTTTTCCCTATTTTCAGCAAAAAAGGGTTTTACAGAAAGGGTTTTCAATGATTAATAAATGTATATTTTGTCTTCTCCCTAATAAAAGAGACAATTTTGCCATTATGCCACTTCAATAAATTATATGTGTATATTAATCATACAAAAACTAGACTGACGATATTGATGTCAACATTGGGGCCTCTAAGAAGACATACCCCCACCCCCCAAAATGCATTTTTCCAACATTCAGACAATGTCCAGCCCACTGATTTGGGCATTAGGCCCCCTCTTTTATTTATTACATTTTAAATTTAATTTACTTTTTTGTACAATTTAAAGATAGCTTATTCTACAAAACTTTGGGCAGCTCAAAGCTTTAAAAGCAAGAAAACAATAAAAACATAGATAATATGTGACTGACAGGTATTTGTTAAGGTTTAAAATTAAACTTATTTTTAAAGCAACTAATAAATAGAGAGTAGTCATTTTGTGCTTTAAGAGCAGAAAGGAAATTAAACTATAAATTTTAAAAATCTTATATTCCAGTTCATACTTATTTTCTATTTCTGTAGCATACTAAAATAAAATTATGGTACCTAGGGACTCTTAAGTTAAAAAGCTTTTAACATTCTATTTCAGAGTTAAAATTTGTTTGTCATTATCTAAGAATGAATTACCATTTGACCAATTGATTAAAAATATCATTTTTATTTTATTTATTTGCTTGCAGGTGCAAACATAAACATAAGTAAAGTAAATACACATAAATGAGGACAATAGGACAGTATAACAGGGACAGTAGGCATGATGGTGCACTTATACACCATTATGGAACAGGAACAGGAAGGAAGCACCATTGTGGAACAGGATGGAGATTAAACAATCTCCTTCCTGTTCCCTGTTATATTGTTTAAAAATAGAACACAATATTAGATCTAAATATGCTAAGGATAACGTGAAGTACACATAAAAAGTCTGCCAGTTCTGCAATCCTTTACCTTGAGGAGCTGGCCTTTGTTAAAGTTATTGAATTCGTACTTGCGCTGACATTCTGGGCTAAGGAGTAGGTTATAAAGAGCGAGCCACACTTGCCCATCCAATTTAGTCATCTTCATATAGTCTTCAGGGGCAACTTCATACCATGAACCGTTCTCAAATTTCTTCAATTTTCCTAAGAAAAATATAAGAAAAAATGATTTTGATATTGAATATTGTTTTAAGCATACAGAACATTTGTTTGCAATTGCACTATTTAGCAACTGTTCAAGCTCATGAGGATAATGAACAAGTACTTTTATAACTGAACTTTACAACTGTTGCAGCATGTCCATGATCAAATGATCTGATTCGTATGCAGCACAATTTATGAAGGTCAAAGTATCCCACTTTCACGTTCATATTATGACAATTTGAGCACTTTGCAACTGATGTGCATTTATGACAATCATATAATCTATGATCATGTGACTGTCATTTGCAACATTCATAACGGGTGGCGCAGCAGATACAGTGCTGTACTGCAGGCCACTGAAGCTGACTTGTAGATCTGAAGGTCAGCGGTTCAAATCTCATCACTGGCTCAAAGTTGACTCAGCCTTCCATCCTTCCGAGGTGGGTAAAATGAGGACCCGGATTGTGGGGGCAATAGCCCAGCTCTGTTAAAAAAAAGTGCTATTGCTAACATGTTGTAAGTCGCCCTGAGTCTAAGGAGAAGGGCGGCATAAAAATCAATCAATCAAACAAACAAACAAACAAACAAACAAACAAACAAACAAACAAACAACCAGCTTCCTACAAGCAAAATCAAAGCTGCAAATTGTAGTCACACAATGTCATTCTTAATGCTCACATGTGATTCATTTAAAGACTGCAGCAGAATTGAGGTCATAAATCAGGTAGTCACATGATGTGTTGCTTAAGGAAAGTGCCAATTAGCTACAGAGTTGTTAGTCACAATTGCAGTCATTAAGTGAGGGCTACCTAAAACTATATCATTTCTTAAAAGGTGAAGAAAGTACTATAATATATAGAAGAGCTGGGGTGGCACAGCAGGTAGAGTGTTGTACTGCAGGCCACTGAAGCTGACTGTAGATCTGTAGATCAGCGATTCAAATCTCATCACTGGCTCAAGGTTGACTCAGCCTTCCATCCTTCCGAGGTGGGTAAAATGAGGATCTGGATTGTGGGGGCAATAGGCTGGTTCTGTTGAAAAGTGCTATTTCTATCATGTTGTAAGCCACCCTGAGTCTAAGGAGAAGGGCGGCATAAAAATCGAATGAATGAATGAATGAATGAATGAATGAATGAATTAATTAATGGAATGAATGAATGAATATGCCCTCATAGTTTTAAGCAAGTCCATATGTGTCATCTTTACACATGTGCAAAGATTTTTTTGCCAGAGCTACACTCTGCTTCTACATGCAAGTTACTGTATTTTTCGGAGTATAAGATGCAACGGGTTATAAGACGCATCTTAGTTTTTGGGGAGGAAAATAGGGGAAAAAATCTGCCTACCAGATAGTCATCTGGCTTAGTCCTTAGTCTGGTCAACTTCAGCACGTTATTTTATCCCCTGGTTAGGGCTTAAAAAAACCTTATTTGGAGAGAGCAACAATGAAAAGGTTTGTAAGCCAGTAAGAGCTGGGAACATCATAAGTACCTAATTAGGGCTGGAAAGAAACTTATTTGGAGAAAATAGATCAATGAAAAAAAAAACCTGCAAAGATTTAGGACTGGAAAAACATTATTTGCAGAGAATAACAATGAAAGAACTTGCAAGCCAGTAAGAGCTGGGAACATTGTTAGCACCTAGTTAGGGCTGAAAAAAACAGCTTTGAAAAAGCTACATTTGTAGTATAAGACGCACCCAAAATTTCCGCCTCTTTCAGGGAGGAAAAAAGTGCGTCTTAAAGTCTGAATAATATTCTAAGGTGCTGATTATCACCTTTAAAGCTCTACATGGCTAGGGGCCAGATTATTCGATAGACCACCTCTCCTCAATAACATCTACCAGAGGAGGAAGGCAGGGCAAGTTACAAGCCCCAACAATCAAGGAAAAACATCTGATGGGAGCTAGGAAAAGGGTCTTCTCTTTGATGGTTCCCTTCCTTTAGAACAGTGTTTTTCAACCAGTGTGCCGTGGCACACTAATGTGCCGCGAGACATGGTCAGGTGTGCCGCGAAGCTCAGAGAGAGAAATTTATTTATTTATTCATTCATTCATTCATTCATTTATTAGATTTGTATGCCACCCCTCTCTGTAGACTTGGGGCGGCTAACAACAATAATGAAACAACATATAACAAATCTAATGTTTAAAATAATTAAAAGACCCTTATTTAAAAAACCGAACATACACACAAACATACCATGCATAAATGGTAGAGGCCTAGGGGGAAGGGAATATCTCAATTCCTCCATGCCTGACGACAGAGGTGGGTTTTAAGAAGCTTACGAAAGGCAAGGAGGGTGGGGGCAATTCTGATCTCTGGGGGGAGTTGGTTCCAGAAAGAAAGCAAGAGAGAGAGAGAAAGAAAGTAAGAGAGAGAAAGAGAGAGAGCGAGAGAAAGAGAACAAGAGGGAGAGAAAGAGAACAAGAGAAAGAAAGCAAGAGAGAGAGAGCAAGAGAGAGCAAGACATAGAGGGAGGTAGGGAGCGAGAAAGAGAGCAAAAAAGAGAGGAAGGAAGGAAGAGAAAGAAAGAGGGATGGAGAGAGAGAGAAAGAAAGAGGAAGGAAGGGAGAGAAAGAGGGAGAGAGAAATAGAGTGAAAGGGAGGAAGAGAGAGAGAGAGAATTTTTTGGTCCAAACTTTTTTTAACACTCCCCCCCCACACACACACACACCGCTCAATGTGCCCCACGGTTTCGTAAATGTAAAAAATATGCCACGGCTCAAAAAAGGTTGAAAATCACTGCTTTAGAACATCATTCCTAGAAATAAGATATTCCGCAAAGCCTTGGAGACATGTGTTTGTCAGTAGGCTTGGGGATCCCATTTGGAGCGGGAAATTTATTTCAGTTGCATAATATAGTAAAAACTGCATTGGTCTGAATATGTTGAAAATGTATTTTCAGCACAAGGCACATGATGAAGAGTTAAAGTCCATAATAATGGGATTTTCCTAGTAATCTTTTTTTAGCCTAGTGTCCTCCAGATGTGCTTGACCTACAATTCCTAAAATTCCCAATTGGTGATTCAAAATATATCTAGAGGATATAAATTGGAAAAAGGCTTCTCCATATAAAGTGAAATAGTTTTCAAATATAACAATACACTGATTTTTTAATGAAACGTTAGAAATTAAAATTTTCCATTAAGCTATTAACTAAACGTATTAGACTTACAATCCTAGGTTTAGAAAGCTTAGAATTACGTCGCCTTAACACGACCTAAGCATAGCCCATAAAATCATATAATGGAACTGGAAAAGGTGCAAAAAAGGGCAACAAGTATGATCAAGGAAATGGAGCACCTCCCTTATGAAACCAGGTTGCAATGCCTTGGTCTCTTCAGCCTTGAAAGACGGCGTTTAAGGGGTTACTTGATTGAAGTGTATAAAATCATGCATGGAATAGAAAAGGTGGATAGAGAAAAATTATTTTCTCTATCACCCAATACTAGTTCAAGGGGGCACTCCCTAAAGCTCATAGGTAAGAAAGTGAGGACAAATAAAGGGAAATATTTCTTCACCCAGAGGGTTGTTGGTTTATGGAATTCACTTCCAGAAGAGGTAGTGACAGCTGTCAGCCTGGATAGCTTCAAGGCAGGATTAGACAGATTCATGAATGCCAAGTGTATTGGTGGTTATTGAAATGGATGTCCACGTGCTGCCTCTATGTTGGTTGAGGCAGGCAGGATTCCCTTGAGTACCATTTGTTCGGGGTCAGGGGAAAGGGAGGGTCTTGCCTTCTCTTTCTGCTCAAGATCTCCATGCACAGTGGGCCACTGTGTGACACAGAATGTTGGACTCGATGGGCTTTGGCCTGATTCATCATGACTCTTCTTATGTTCTTATATTCTTAATCATCTGCTACAATGTCCTTCCTGTCAATGACTACTTCAGCTTCAACCACAACAACACTCGAGCACACAACAGATACAAACTTAAAGTAAATCGCTCTAAACTCGACTGCAGGAAATACAACTCTGTAGTATTATCACCTAATCCCCAAAACTTTATCCTTAGACTATCCAATGTTGACCTTTCCGGAGTCCTAAGAAGTCAGTAAGGGGCATGCATAAGTGCACCTGAGTGCCTTCCATCCCCTGTCCTAATGTTTCTCTTTTACTAGTATCATTTATATAAATATTATTATATCTCTGTATATCATCAATATGTACTTGACAAATAAATTATTGGCAATTGTACCTACATAGTTTACAGTTGGTTTTTTTGGGAGGATGGTTTTTTACCCAAGTCTAGCTAACAACCTTGAAATTCAGGTAGTCCTCCATCTGCATACAATACTAGGCAGGGTTGACCCTGTTTAATGTCTCAGGTCAGCCACATTTGGCTAGGTGCTGTTTTCATCTGCTGAGTTTTCAAACCTAAGAGTTCAATTAAAATCAATGCCTTTCACAAATTTTATTTTATTTTGAGATGTCCTTAATATCTCTCTTGGATATATATCTTTCTCAAACAAAAGGAGTTCTTCTTTTGTAACATCAGACTAATGTATCAACTTATAGCAAATCCTTAATTTAAAACTGTTTCTTTAAGAACAATTAAAATGATGGCCTTGGAAAAAGTGATTTATGACCTGTCCTCAAAGGTATGACCATTGTACCACCTCTGCAGTCAAATGAGTATAATTTAGGTGCTTGGCTGCCAGCTCTAATTTATGACAGTTGCAGTGTCTTGTAATCATGGTTTGTGACCTTCCCAGATGGTTTCCAACAAGCAGATAATTGGCAAATCTGGATTTGCATAAAGACTGCAATGATTTGCTTAATGGCCATATAATAATGATTTTAAAACTGGTTCTATTCAAATGACAACTGCACTGCTTAGCAATCAAAATTGTGGTCGTAAATTGAAAATAATCTGTGTATGGAAGGGAAACCCATCAGTAGGCATCACAACTTGTTTAAATGAATTGTTATGTTTGTTCCTTATTCTTTACTTTATCTTTCCAGGCATTCCTGAGGCAAACCCCTCATTAAAGGTATGTAAAAATAGAGAAAAAGACAGCTAAAGATAAATGCAAATAAATAAGACAAATATTAGTGACACTGAGATATCTGAAAAAATAAATAAATATGCCACATGCATGCATGAAGACCTATATACAAGCAGAATACCAGTTAGGTTTACTGAAATGATTATGAGATGAAATGATGCACAAATTGCATCAACTAAAGTTCAAAAAGTAATTAAAATAGTAGATGCTGGGCAAAGTCTTCCAAAAATGATGGGAAATGATAAGGCAGCATATTTTTTTGAATAAAGTCTTTCGAGACGTGAGTTACATCAGAAGCCAGTCTTTTGGAATAATTAAAGTAGCATAAATTAAATGTCTTTTTTCAGACTCATGCCACTGTAATCTGTTTATATTTATGTGTTATGCAAACTATACGAACACCTGTGTACAGTGATAGCTGGGAACAGTTTCCAAAGAAGACAACTCACGCGTAAAAAGATATGGCTGTTTTAAAGATTTGAAAGATGCTTTGTATGTATTCCTGCATGTTCCAAAACTTTTGTTTTGAATGAGAGGCAGAGTGTTAAAAAATAACCCACAAAGGCATTTGTTATACATACTAGAGCAGAATAGAATAACAGAGTTGGAAAGGACCTTGAAGGTCTTCTAGTCCAGTGTTTCCCAACCGGTGTGCCACGGCACACTGGTGTGCCGCGAGACATGGTCAGGTGTGCTGCGAAGAAAGCAGCTCAGCTTCTGGTCTCGAAACTTTTTGCGAAGAGCAAAAAGTTGTGAGAACGGAAGCTGAGCTTCCTTCTTAGCGCCTTCCAAGTTTTCCGGCAACTGCAGCACCCCGCCCGGCTGGAGCCTCCCTGGCGGCGGCAGCAGGTGAGCTTTGGGGCCTGGTGGGAGGGTAGTGCAGCGGAAGGGCAGCGTGCAGTGGGAGGGTGATGGCGGCGGCAGCCGCAGCAGGTAGTAGCCGTGGGGCAGCGGCAGAGTGGTCAGCTGTGAGGCGGAGCTCCGGAACAAAGGCACGGACGGCGGCGGCTGGACATGCTAGAATTGCGTGGCTGGCACTTGCCTGCTGTCTGGGCCGGGACGGAGGCTCCAGCCCCACGTCCATGTATGGCGTCTAGCAACACGTCTAGCCGCCGCCGTCTGTGCCTCAGTTCCGGAGCTCCGCCTCACAGCTGACGACCTTGCCGCCGCCCCACGGCTACTGCCCAATGCGGCTACTGAGAGAAAGAGAGAGGGAGAGAGGGGGGAGAGAAAGAGATAGCAAGAGAGCGAGAGAGAGAAAGAGAGAGAGGGGGGAGAGAAAGAAAGAGAGGGAGAGGGAGAAAGAGAGAGGGAGAGAGGGGGGAGAGAAAGAGATAGCAAGAGAGGGAGAGGGAGAAAGAGAGAGGGAAAGAGGGGGCAGAGAAAGAGATAGCAAGAGAGGGAGGGAGAGAGGGGGGGAGAGAGAGAAAGAGATAGCAAGAGAGGGAGAGAGAGAAAGAGAGGGAGAGAGGGGGGAAGAGAAAGAGAGAGAAAGAGATAGCAAGAGAGGGAGAGAGAGAAAGAGAGAGGGAGAGAGGGGAGAGAAAGAGATAGCAAGAGATAGCAAGAGGATAGCAAGAGATAGCAAGAGGAAGGGAGGGGGGAGAGAAAGTGATAGCAAGAGAGGGAAAGAGGGAGAGAGGGGGGAGAGAAAGCGAGAGAAAGATAGCAAGAGAGGGAGAGAGAAAGAGAGAGGGAGAAAGAGGGGGAAGGAGGGTGAGGGAAAGACATAGAGGGAGGGAAGGAGGGAGAGAGAAGGAGGGCAAAAAAGAGAGGAAGGAAGGGAGAAACAAAGAGATGGAGAGAGGGGGAAAGAAAGAGGAAGGGAGAGAGAGAAAGAGGGAGAGAGAGAGAGAAATAGAGCGAAAGGGAGGGAGAGATTTTTTTGTCCAAACTTTTTTTTAGCCCCACCCCCCTCAATGTTCCCCAGGATTTTCTAAATGTGAATAATGTGCCGCGGCTCAAAAAAGGTTGGGAAACACTGCTCTAGACCACTTTAGACAAATCGTTATCCACTATCTCCTTAAAAACTTTCATTGTTGGAATATTCACAACTTCTGGAGGCAAGTTGTTTTACTAATTACAGTGATCCCCCGATTATCGCGAGGGTTCCGTTCCAAGACCCCTCACGATAATCGTAAACTCGCGATGTAGCGGCACGGAAGTAAAAATACCATCTGCGCATGCGCGTCCTGTTTTCCATGGCCGCACATGCGCAGATGGTGGAGTTTGCGTGTGGGCGGCGGGGAAGACCCCTTCGGCCGCCCAACAGCTGATCTGCTCCGCAGCGCGGCAGCAGCGAGGAGCCGAAGATGGGGTTTCCCCGTTGCCCAGGCAAAGGGGAAACCCCAAGATCGCTTGCCGCTTGCCCGTTCGCCCGCCCGCCCGGCTCCTCGCTGCTGCGGCGCTGCAAGCGAGCAGCCGGGCGGGCGGGGCGAACGGGCAAGCGGCAAGCGATCTTGGGGTTTCCCCTTTGCCTGGGCAACGGGGAAACCCCAAGATCGCTTGCCGCTTGCCCGCCCGCCCGGCTCCTCGCTGCTGCTGCGCTGCAAGCGAGCAGCCGGGTGGGCGGGCGAACGGGCAAGCAGCAAGTGATCTTGGCAATGGGGAAACCCCAAGATCGCTTGCCGCTTGCCTGTTCGCCCGCCCGCCCGGCTCCTCGCTGCTGCGGCGCTGCAAGCAAGCAGCCGGGCGGGCGGGCGAACGGGCAAGCGGCAAGCGATCTTGGGGTTTCCCCGTTGCCCAGGCAAAGGGGAAACCCCAAGATCGCTTGCCGCTTGCCCGTTCGCCCGCCCCCCCCGGCTCCTCGCTGCTGCGGCGCTGCAAGCGAGCAGCCGGGCAGGCGGGCAAACGGGCAAGCGGCAAGCGATCTTGGGGTTTCCCCGTTGCCCAGGCAAAGGGGAAACCCCAAGATCGCTTGCCGCTTGCCTGTTCGCCCGCCCGCCCGGCTGCTCGCTTGCAACGCCGCAGCAGCGAGGAGCCGAAGATGGGGTTTCCCCATCGCTGGAGAGCAAGAGGGAGAGAGATAGAGAAAGAGAGAGAAGGAAAGAAAGAGATGAGAGAGGGAGGAAGAGAGTGTGAGAGAGGAAGAAGCAAGATAGAGAAAGAGAGAGAGAAAGAAAGATGAGAAAGGAAGGGAGTGACGTCATCGGGTGGAAAAATCGCGATATAGCGATTCGCAATGATCGGGATCGCGAAACTCGGGGGATCACTGTAATTGTTCTGTCAGGAAATTTCTCCTTAGTTCTAAGTTGCTTCTCTCCTTGATTAGTTTCTACCCACTGTTGCTTGTTCTACCCTCAGGTGTTTTGGAGAATAGCTTGACTCCCTCTTTGTGGAGCTGGGTAAAATAACTGATTCAGTGACATTCTCAGAGGTGTTACCGGTTTGTGGCCAGGAGGGTAAAACAAGTTGTATCAGAGAGTTTAATGTGTGGTTAAGGCAGTGGTGTAAAGCTGAAGGTTTTGGTTATGTAAGTCATGATGTCAATAGGTGGTCTAATAGGGAGTTGTTTAAGAGGGATGGTTTGCATCCATCATACAGAGGTGCCCAGGTGCTCGGTGAGGAATTCAGAACTTTTTTGGACAGGCATTTAAACTAGGTAAAGGGGACAGAGATGTACCAGATGTGGAGGATTTCTGTCCCCGACCAATGAGGATAAATCAGTTTCTGGAAGCTTATGAAAAGGGAGCTGTAAATAAAATAGATGTAGTTGCTGATGATAAGGGGCAAACTAATAATGAAAATAATGTCCTTCGGGTAATGTACACAAATGCTCGAAGCTTGAGCAACAAGCTCTGTGAGTTAATGGCCATAATATCTAGAGATAATTTGGATCTGGTTGCCATAACTGAGACATGGTTTAGGGATTCTAATGAATGGGAAATATCCATACCAGGATATACACTGTATAGGAAGGATAGAATAGAGAGAAGGGGAGGTGGAGTAGCCATTTATGTTAAAGAAAGTCTAAAAACAATACTAATTCAAAATACATGTAAAGATCTGGAGACCCTCTGGATTTGCATGCAAAATAAAGACGGTTCTGTCATTAGAATTGGGGTGATCTATAGGCCTCCAGGGCAATCTGAGGAACATGACAACAAGATGGTGGATGAGATTACCCTAATGGCAGTAAAGGGAGATATTGTGGTTATGGGTGATTTCAACATGCCTGATGTTGACTGGAATATCCCCAGTGCCCTTACATGCAAAAGTAAGAATATAGTAGAGGCCTTTACAGGAGCAGCTATGGCACAGCTAGTTAAGACACCAACTAGAGGGGAGAATATTCTAGATTTAGTTTTTACCAATGGGAATCGGGTTTCAGAGGTCAAGGTGGGAGAAAATTTAGGTTGCAGTGACCATCTATGTTTGTGGTTTGATGTAAAAACTGATGGTGAGCAATCCTATACTGCAACCAAAGTATTGGATTTCAGAAAAACAAATTTTAATGCAATGGGGGAATATTTAAATAATGAATTAAAGGGGAGGGATAAAATGGCAGGAGCAAGCACCCAGTGGACTGTATTAAAAAAGGCCATCTTAAAAGCCACAAGACTTTATGTAAAGCAAGTAACTAAAGGTAAAAGGAAGAAGAAACCGCTATGGTTTAGCAATGATGTAAGGGCTATAGTCAATGAAAAAAAGGCTGCCTATAGGAGGTATAAAGAGTCTGGAAGTATAGCTGATAGAGAGGTGTATAAAATGAGACAGAAGGAGGCGAAACAGATAATATATGCTGCTAAAGCCTCAAAAGAGGAAGAAATAGCAAAATCTGTAAAGAAGGGGGATAAAACCTTCTTCAGATATATTAGTGATAGGAAGAAGAAAAACTGCAGCATCACAAAGCTTAGTACCGGGAATAATACATACATTGATGGGAATAAGGAGATCGCTGACCATTTCAATAGCTACTTCTGTTCAGTTTTCTCAAAAGACACCTTACAAAATAATAATAATACTATAGAGGGATATAGCATTGCTTCCAGCTGTACGGATTCAGCTCCAGTGATCTTAGAAGCCGATGTCTTAGAAGAACTTGAAAGATTAAAGATAAATAAGGCAATGGGTCCAGATGGCATCCACCCCAGAGTTCTTAAAGAACTCAGATCTGTCATTGCTACCCCCCTGACTGATTTGTTTAACAAATCCCTGTTAACAGGAGATGTTCCTGAGGATTGGAGAATGGCCAGTGTTGTGCCTATCCACAAGAAGGGCAGTAGAGATGAAGCTGGTAACTACAGGCCAGTTAGCTTGACATCAGTTGTAGTTAAAATGATGGAGACTCTACTCAAAAAGAGGATAAATCAGCATCTAAAAAACAATAACTTATTGGACCCAAATCAGCATGGCTTTACTGAAGGCAAATCGTGTCAGACTAATCTCATTGAGTTCTTTGACTATGTCACAAAGGTGTTGGATCAAGGTGGTGCCGTGGATATTGCCTATCTGGACTTCAGCAAAGCCTTTGATACGGTTCCACATAAAGAGCTGATAGATAAATTAGTGAAGATTGGACTTAATCCCTGGATAGTTCAGTGGATTTCAAGCTGGCTGAAGCATAGACATCAGAGAGTTATTGTTAATGGCGAGTATTCTGAGCAGAGTCAGGTTACAAGCGGTGTGCCACAAGGGTCTGTTCTGGGTCCTATTCTTTTTAATATGTTTGTGAGTGACATAGGGGAAGGTTTGGTAGGGAAGGTTTGCCTATTTGCCGATGACTCTAAAGTGTGCAATAGGGTTGATATTCCTGGAGGGGTCTGTAATATGGTAAATGATTTAGCGTTACTAGATAAATGGTCAAAGCAATGGAAACTGCAGTTTAATGTTTCCAAATGTAAAATAATGCACTTGGGGAAAAGGAATCCTAAATCTGAGTATTTCATTGGCAGTTCTGTGTTAGCAAAAACTTCAGAAGAGAAGGATTTAGGGGTAGTGATTTCTGACAGTCTCAAAATGGGTGAACAGTGTGGGCGGGCGGTAGGAAAGGCAAGTAGGATGCTTGGCTGCATAGCTAGGGGTATAACAAGCAGGAAGAGGGAGATTGTGATCCCCTTATATAGAGCGCTGGTGAGACCACATTTGGAGTACTGTGTTCAGTTCTGGAGACCTCACCTACAAAAAGATATTGACAAAATTGAACGGGTCCAAAGACGGGCTACAAGAATGGTGGAAGGTCTTAAGTATAAAACGTATCAGGAAAGACTGAATGAACTCAATCTGTATAGTCTGGAAGACAGAAGGAAAAGGGGGGACATGATCGAAACATTTAAATATGTTAAAGGGTTAAATAGGGTTCAGGAGGGAAGTGTTTTTAACAGGAAAGTGAACACAAGAACAAGGGGACACAATCTGAAGTTAGTTGGGGGAAAGATCAAAGGCAACATGAGAAAATATTATTTTACTGAAAGAGTAGTAGATCCTTGGAACAAACTTCCAGCAGACGTGGTTGGGAAATCCACAGTAACTGAATTTAAACATGCCTGGGATAAACATATATCCATCCTAAGATAAAATACAGGAAATAGTAAAAGGGCAGACTAGATGGACCAAGAGGTCTTTTTCTGCCGTCAGTCTTCTATGTTTCTATGTTTTGTGGCAACCCCTGAGATATTGGAACACTGTTATCATGTCACCCCTGGTCCTTCTTTTCATTAAACTAGATATACCCAGTTCCTGCAACCATTCTTAATATGTTTTAGCCTCCAGTCCCTTAATCATCTTTGTTACTCTTCTTTGCATTCTTTTTAGAGTCTCCACATCTTTTTTACATCGTGGCGACCAAATCTAGATGCAGTATCCCAAGTGTAGCCTTACCAAGGCATTATAAAATAGTATTAACACTACATGTTGATCTTGATTCTATACCACTGTATATGCAGCCTAGAACTGTGTTGGCTTTTGTGACAGCTGCTGCACGCTGCTGGCTCATATTTAAATGGTTGTCCACTGGACTCAAAGATCCCTCTCACAATTACTACTATTGAGAGAGGTACCACATATACTGTACCTATGCATTTTGTTTTCTTTGCCTAAATTTAGAATCTTACTTTTTTGAATTTCATTTTGTTAGATAACACCCAATGTTAGATAACACCCAAAGTTCAAGTCTGTCAAGATCCTTCTGTATCTTAAGCCTATCTTCCAGAGTGTTGGTTATTCCTGCAAGCTTAATGTCATCTGCAAATTTGATGAGTTCCCCATCTATCCCCTGATCCAAATCATTGATGAAGATGTTGAAGAGTACTTGGTCTAAAACAGAGCCTTGGGGTACCCCATTGCATATTTCATTTCATGTAGATGCGGTTCCATCAAAGAGGCTTCTATGTTGAGCCATTTTCTGTAACACTGAGTGTGATTCGTCAGCCAGTTATGAATCCATCTGGTGGTGATGCTGTCTAACCCACATTTTTTAATTTTATCTAGTAGTAAAATACGGTCTACTTTATCAAATACCTTACTGAAGTCCAAGTAAATTATATGGACAGTATTCCTCTGGTCCACTAATTTTGACACTTACTGAAAAATCATATGTGCTGATTAAAAAACGGAGGACAAATTGTACTAAAAATCTTGAAGTTTGGAAGAATTTCCTAATTTATCTCAAAATCCTAAACTACATTCAGTAACAAACAAGAATTTAATCAATAGGTGCCATGATAATCTTTTAGCCAATGGAAAAAGAAGTATCAACCAGAAAAAGTCAGATTTTTAAATAATCCTTACTTTTCTAATAAAAAAAGAATATAGAAAGAAATGTTTACTTTATTACTTTGGTACATACATAGAGAATCACTAAGACATGATACAGACCTCCTTCACGATTAGTCCATGGACATTGCTCTAACAGCTGCACCAGAAGGCATGGAAAATTGTGGGTATTCAACATTCTTGTCACAGCACTTACTGGCAAACTGACAAAGTATATGAGAGATAAAGGATATAGTGAACATGTCTACTTTATACAATGAAGCCGTTTACATTCTTCCTTAGATTTGACAATGCCTTTATTAATGTTCAATAATGTAACAAAATTATAATCGCAATTACACTCATGTTAGGATACCTTCATACTGTTTCAACAATTAAAAAATTTCACATGACAAAATAAAAAGCTACATTTTTATACTGAATAACCACTATATATATATATATGTAGATTGTTCTGAGTTCGGGTTTTGCCCTGTGTAATATTTTGCATGTCTATGCGACGTTTCGGTGAAATCACATTCACCATCATCAGGCTGAAGTTCCAAGCTTCGTGTTGTTGTAAAATTTTACAACAACACGAAGCTTGGAACTTCAGCCTGATGATGGTGAATGTGATTTCACCGAAACGTCGCATAGACATGCAAAATATTACACAGGGCAAAACCCGAACTCAGAACAATCTACATACATATACCCGTGAAAATTTACGAAAACAAATATATATATATATATATATATATATATATATATATATATATATATATGTAGATTGTTCTGAGTTCGGGTTTTGCCCTGTGTAATATTTTGCATGTTTATGCGACGTTTCGGCGAAATCACATTCACCATCATCAGGCTAAAGTTCCAATCTTTGTGTTGTTGTAAAATGGAATGTTAGCAACTGTCATTTCTTCCTAGTATATAGTGTGGGGGTGGAGATTTGTTTTGAATGTAGCAAATAGATTGGGTGATTATGTTTCAGTGATCTGATTGGTTGGTGTAATCATAATTATTAGAAGGAATGACATGGAGATTTTTATGAAGTGTTTTGTTTAAGGCTGATTTCCAAATATCAAATTTCTAAAATCATAATTATTAGAAGGATTGACATGCTGATTATTATGAAGTGTTTTTTTTGTTTAAGGCTGGTTTCCAAATTTCTGGTAGTCGGGACGTGTCATCTCTTTTATTTATGCAAAGGGGTCTCCTCTCAATCTCTATAGCTTCTAGAGCAATTCTTCTGTATAAATTCTCTGTTTTGTGGAGTAATTTAGTTTTTTCAAAGTCAATTTCGTGCCCTGTTTTTTTAATGTGCTGGACAAGGGAGGAGGTCTTTTCTTCTTTTTTGACTGCATTCACATGTTCTGCTATGCGTTGGCTCACTCTTCGGTTAGTTTGTCCAATGTATGTGGCTGCACATGTTTTGCAAGGGATTTCATAGATTCCTTGGTATTCCAATTGGATTTTATCTTTGGGGCTCCTTAGGATATTAGATATTTTTTGGTTGGTGCAAAATGAAGTTTTGATGTTATGTTTGTGCAGAATTTTACTAATTTTATCCGTGGTGCCTTTGATGTAAGGAAGGATGGTGGTGCCATTGTCCTGTTCTTGATCTTGTTTTTTTGGGGGTGTCTCTTTTTTGATTAGGTTTGTTATTGTTTTCTCTTTGAATCCATTAGAAATTAATACATCTTTGAGTTTGTTCAATTCAGTTTTTAAGTGCTCATGGTCAGCTAAGCGTTTGGTTCTGGTGATGAGAGTTTTGGCCACTGAGGTGATTTGTGCGGGGTGGTGGTGTGAGTGTGCATTTAGATAACGGTTGGTATGGGTTTTCTTTTGGTAGATAGTATGTCCTAGGCTGCCATTGGGTTTTTTATAGACCAGTACATCTAGAAAGGGAAGTTGATCATTGATTTCTGTTTCCATAGTAAACTGTATTTTGGGGTGTAGGCTGTTGAGATGTGTGAGGAAATTGTCTAGTTTTTCTTTACCATGTGGCCAAATTACAAAGGTATCATCAACATATCTCAGCCAAAGTTTAGGTTTGTATTTGGATTGCTCTAATGCATTATTTTCGAAATATTCCATATAGAGGTTGGCGATGACAGGTGAGAGAGGTGATCCCATGGGGGCTCCCTCTATCTGTTTATATCTTTGTTCATTATAGATGAAGTATGTATTGGTCAGGCAGTGGTTGGTAAGGTCTAGGATATATTTGGGGGGGTTTGTGTTTGTCCTGGATAGCTGTCAAGGCTTCTTTAATAGGTATTTGTGTGAACAGGGACACGACATCAAAACTTACAAGTAGGTCATCGGGTTGTAGGTTTTGTTTTTTAATTATTTGTATAAAGTGGAATGAATTTTGAACATATGAGGTAATAGTTTCTGTATATGGTTGAAGGTATTTGGCTAAAAATTTGGCAAGGTTTTGTAGAGGGGAGCCTATAGAACTGACTATTGGCCTGAGAGGTATTCCTTCCTTGTGTATTTTTGGAAGGCCATAGAGTTTTGGACATATGGAAGATTTTTCTCTGGGGATGATTTTTTGCTGGATTTCTTCGCTGATGGGAGAGGCTTTGATTTTGGATTTGGTGGTTTTTTCTAGGTAGGTGGTAGGATCTGTGCTTAGGAGTTTGTAGGCCAGGTTTTGTAGTAGAGTTGTCATTTTTTCTTTGTAGTCTGCTGTGTTCATCACTATTGTGGAGTTTCCTTTATCGGCTGGGAGGATTATTATTTCCTGGTTTTTCTTCAGATTGATAAGTGCATCTCTTTCTTCCTGTTGTATGTTGCTTTTAGGAGGTTTACTAGAGCAGAGAATATTAGTGACTTTAAGTCTGATTTTGTTAGCAGTATCTGGGTTGATTTTATTTAAAGTTGTTTCAATTCCACATATGATGTTTTCAGTTGGTATGCGTTTTGGAGTTATTGCAAAATTAAATCCTTTTGAAAGAATATTGGTTTCTGTAGTGGTGAGTATCCTGTCTGATATGTTATGTACTGTTTTGGTCATAAGTTGTTGTGGAGGGCTGGGTTTCTGCTGTACCTCTAGTATTTGGAGTTTCTTATTATGTGTGTCTGTCTTGTATTGGGTTTCTGTTTCTGCTCTCCAGATTGATATTTGTTTGAATTTATCCCAGAGTATAGGGTGTATTTGGTTGCTGATTTTAAGGTGAAGAGAGAGTAGACTTTTGTTAATTTCATCAAGTATGAATCTTTTTTTGTGGAGTTCATTTCTGATTAGGGCTAATTCAGTTCTTTTTAGGATCCTCTCAATGGTTGGGGTTTTTGGGTGGAATTTTAGTTGGAAGTATTTGGGAATTATTTTTTTGTCCCTGCAGTTGCGTAGGAATGTGAGATCACATAAGATGGAGGCTTTTCTGACTTCAAGTTTTTCATAGGTCCTAGTCAGTAGGCAAGTGTCCTCCCCGTAGAGGTAAGATATTTGTTTTCGTAAATTTTCACGGGTATATGTATGTAGATTGATTTCGCCGAAACGTCGCATAAACATGCAAAATATTACACAGGGCAAAACCCGAACTCAGAACAATCTACATACATATACCCGTGAAAATTTACGAAAACAAATATATATATATATATATATATATATATATATACACATATACATATACATATATACATATATACATATATACATATATACATATATACATATATACATATATACATATATACATATATACATATATATATATATCTATATAATCTACGAAAACAAATATATATTCCATATTTACAACAGCACGAAGCTTGAAACTTCAGCCTGATGATGGTGAATGTGATTTCACCGAAACGTCGCATAGACACTCAAAATATTACACGGGGCAAAACCCGAACTCAGAACAATCTACATATTTTGAGCCCCCATGGGATCACCCCTCTCACCTGTCATCGCCAACCTCTATATGGAATATTTTGAAAATAATGCATTAGAGCAATCTAAACACAAACCTAAACTTTGGCTGAGATATGTTGATGATACTTTTGTAATTTGGTCACATGGAAGGAAAAAACTAGACAATTTCCTCACACATCTCAACAGCCTACACCCCAAAATACAATTTACTATGGAAACAGAAGTCAATGATCAACTTCCCTTTCTAGATGTACTAATCTATAAAAAAACCAATGGCACCCTAGGACACACCATCTACCAAAAGAAAACCCATACCAACCGTTATCTAAATGCACACTCCCGCCACCACCCCGCACAAATCACCTCAGTAGCCAAAACTCTCATCACCAGAACCAAACGCCTAGCTGACCAGGAGCACTTAAAAACTGAATTGAACAAACTCAAAGATGTATTAATTTCTAATGGATTCGAAAGGAATACAATCACAAACCTAATAAAAAAAGAGACACCCCCCAAAAATCAAGATCAAGAACAGGACAATGGTACCACCCTTCTCCCTTACATCAAAGGCACCGCAGACAAAATTAGTAAAATCCTGCACAAACATAATATTAAAACTTCATTTGTCACTAACCAAAAAATATCAAACATACTAAGGAACCTAAAAGATAAAATCCGACTAGAACACCAAGGAATCTATGAAATCCCTTGCAAAACATGTGCAGCCACATACATTGGACAAACCAATCGAAGAGTGAGCCAACGCATTGCAGAACATGAGAATGCAGTTAAAAAAGAAGAAAAGACTTCCTCCCTTGTCCAGCACATTAAAAAAACAGGGCACGAAATTGACTTTGAAAAAACTAAATTACTTTCCAAAACAGAAAATTTATACAGAAGAATTACCAGAGAAGCTATAGAGATTGAGAAACGCCCCCTATGCATAAATAAAAGGGATGATACGTCCCGCCTACCAGAGATTTGGAAACCAGCCTTAAACAAAAAAACATATCAGAATAATCACCATATCAATCTTCCAAGTAAGTGTGATTCCACCAACCAATCAAATCACTAAAACACAGTCACCCAATCTATTTGTTTCTACTAAAACATTTAAAATATATATATATAATACTTACTAATACCACTTTACTTTTAATAAGAATACCATTAAACCTTTCAATTTTGCTTTTATACCAATGTCAAGGTATGCATATTCAGACCTTTGTCACATTAAACAACAATAAACAAGGCAGAAATTATGTCCCAATTTTGGATATGTTAAATGTTACATATTTATTTTTAGGAGACATTTCAAAACTGTAGAATAATTTGGTTGATCATAGCATATACTTTGTTCTACAAGTGAAGTATATACAGTAGTTACATCCTAATTCTGTAACATTTTGGTCAATATGAGAACCACTGCCAAAATCAAATTACTGTATTATCAAATCATGACCACCAGACCAGACATTGAGAGCAGTTCCCTTTAATGCAAGTTTTAATGAAAAAAAGAAAAGAAAACACAATTACACCATGCTATGGAAATCAAATTATTTTTGCTTTAGTAACAACGCCACCATCCATAAAAGGAGCTGTGTGAGAAGGGAACATTTATTTATTTATTGTTTTATTTAGAGAACATGATTCAGATGAACACAATTGTACTGCAGAAAACTGGGAAGGAGACTGAGAAAGGAAGGAGATTGCCTATGTAGCATCTTCCAACAATAAAACTTTAGTAAAAAAAGTGCCTGACTTCTCAAACCACTACAGCTCAACCAACACAAGGACATCAACATCAACAGATTATCACAACCCCATAGCATCTCTGTAGTATGTAAATCAACTAAAGCCCTGATTATGTTACCTAGCTTGGGTAATGAAACATCTTCAAGAAAATAAGCAAGTTCAGAGACCACCAAGGACTCCTCATTTCAACCCTGAGATACAAATATTCTCCTTTATTGGCAACTAAAGCCCTTCAAAACAGCTTAAACCAAAAGACCCAAAATTTCAAGCACAAAAACTACCTTTTTGGCTCCATGGCCCAGCAGTGGTGATAGTGGCAGCAACTGCGGGGGAAGGGGATGGTTTTGTGCATGCGACCTAATCCTGTGCATGCATAAATAAAGCTTCATGCACCACCCCAATGGACCATAAAGCAGTACTGGTCTGTGGCCAGGAGTTGTGGATAGTTTAAGGATTATAACAGCCAATATGTATGATGGTCAGGCAGAAGTCTAGCAGAGCATGTCCATGAATGTTAACTAGCAGTCAGAAGGCATTAGGAAAACTTCTTAATCTCAGGTGGACAAACTCAACAACAATTCTAGCTGAGAAAGTATGAGCATCCTGGATCAAGCCAATTCCCTAACACTAGGGAACTTCTAGAAGCTTGGCATTCAGACAAATTAGCTGGCAACAGGTACATACAAATAAACCATATTTAAATAACATTCAAAAGACATAAGAAAAAGTTAAAATGGAAAAAAGACCAGAACACATCCCTTCCAGCAGCTGACACTCTGATAAGCATGGATTAATTCCAGACAAACAATTAACTTATCAAGGAGAAAATTACACCTCTACCAACATTGGCAGAACAAACTATTGTATGTAAGTAGGGAATAAACCCCACACTCACTAACAGTGATGATGTTAATTTGTAATGTTAAAAAACTTCCACAAGCAAACTATAAAGCTGAGAGAGTTCCAATGGCTCAATAGTTCAGCCCCGAGCTACAGTACATATAGTTTCTTCTTGAAAAGATTCTCTTTCCCAAGTGCCTTATTTCTTTTATGGAAAGTTAACATACCTCTCTATCACATCAGTAATAAAACGGAACACTGAAAGAGCTCTCAGTGAGATCTCAAAATCCATCATTTCAGCTTGCTTCTTCAGTTCCTGAAAACAGTAAAAGATACATCCTACTAAATGGAGAAATCTGAAGTTCCTAATTTTTTTTAAATGGCTGGAAATTTGGAGGGCAGCCATAGCAATGGCCTCTGAATTCCTAAAAGGTTTTCCTAGAAAAACTCTTTTAATGCCAATGCCATTTTTCCATATCAGTTTGCTCCCAAAATCTAAATACCCAGGAGGTTGCATGGTAATAGGGTGACTATACTTTTCATTAAAGAAATACGTGGTCTGAATTGAATTTAGATGACTCCAAGCATGGCCTGAGTTATGAAAAAATATGTGTTGCTAAGAGTTTAAGAACCATGCAGTCTGGAGTGTGATGACCTTCCACTGTGTTGTTAAAAGTAAAGAAGCGTGTGGTGCTAAATACTTTTAAGTCCAAGATAATTTCATAAGAAAAATGTAAAGTGCTGGATAAATTGTATGAGGGAACAAATATTATTGCTGTTGATTGGCAATTTCTGGTAAACAAATATACAATACTTACAATTAAGAAAAAATGAGGAAGAAAATATAATAAATGGAATAGTGACATTGTGTAATGTCATCCAAGCATAAGAGATCACTATCTTGGGAGGGAAGATCAGAGCCAGAAAAATGCCAAGCAGAAAGAATATAATTGTGAGAAAAGCTAACTAACCATATAAACAATTGGATGTAAACACATGGATATGTTAGGAAATTAGATCCTGGGAAGCTTGAGGCCAGCCAATTTCAATTGGTGGAAGATAAGACACAAGCAGATAATTATACTGTTAAATTGACGGAAGAGAGAGTGCTGTGTTACTATCTCTTAAGAAAGCTAACTGATTGCGACATTGTCACTGGTTTCCACAGAATGAAGAAACTTGATTTAAACTTTATTTCATGCCAACTCAACATTTTGTAATGGTGTTCAGTTATGGTACATTATATTTTCCTTGTACCTAGAGTGGTTACCTATGAATAAGAGATAATATCCTTTACTCACTTGCATTGATGAAAGATTAGCAAGATCCCCGGGTTGAAACTTTTGTTCAAATGGTATCTTCCCATTGGCACTCTGAGCTGCTAACACGGTCAATTTTCTATGGGTATAATCTATTAAATCCAAAATGGTATCCTCTGCTGATTCACAGATCTCCTATACAAAGAAGACAAGCTATATTTTATGGAAATATCTTCCAAAATGAAAGCAAATGTCAATATCACTTAAATTGTTTTAATTTCATATCAACTGGTAGATTACTCATTGGTTATCTGGAAAATGTTTCTCACTTAAACAATCTTTGTCAATTATAATTTTGTATCTTATGACTTAGTACAAGGCATGTAAAATTTTGTATTCCCAATGTACAGCAAAATACCTTACTGATTTTGTATTGCAAAGGAATGAATTGTGGATTCACTCAAAGTAAAGAAAAATTGAATTATATTGATACCAAAAGTTTAAGAGCAATTATTTGAGAAAGATTTGCAGGGGTGATTACACCGGTACAGAAAACAGCAAGAAATCTGGCCAGAGATGCATCTAGTTTGAGGATGAATCTTGTTCTTTCTGTAGATTATCATAGGATTTAGATAGTTCAACAAAAAGGAGACAAGTTAATTACTTGGAAGTATTAACATTATCTAAAAGTTTCAAGCTAGTTAAAAACAGAAATTTTCCTTCATCTTTTGCTTATTCTCTTTATAAGATACAAAAATGATTAAAATTCATTTGATTTGTCAATTATATGATTTGAAATGCTAATGTAATTATGAAAGGAAGAGTTGAGTTAGTTCTTAAATGGAGTGCCTGACTTTTTATGGAAGTGGTAATCTTCTTTTGCATATTCTTAGAGGACTTTTTCTCAGATGAACTGAACTTTTCCCATCCATTCTTGAGTCAATGTCAAGTGAACACTGCTGTCCCCATTACCAATCCCGGCCTCTTTTCTAAGGGTCTGTTTCTGAGTACCTGGAGGCATCTAATTTCCCTTGAAAGTAACAGATATATTTTATACATGTTGGGGTTGCCTTTGCTATATCAGAATAATGGAAGAAATATTATTTTAATATTTATAGTTAAAGTACCATTATGCCTGTCTCACTCTTGTGCTACAGATGGGATGAAGGCAATGGCAGAAAAAATAATGTCAAGGGTATGTTTATGTTTAGGTGCAAATGAACAAAGCTGTTGAGTCTGGAATATGGTTTCCAAACAAATAAATGCCAGGCAAGTAAACACCTGAGAGGAATTGGCTTGCACATTAAGTCCTTTCATATCAGTTGATTCCAAAGGAGGGAAGTATATACTTATTGTTTCCCTTATTGTTTGGGGAGCACCAGATTAAAAATATTAAAGGTATAATTGGTTATCCTATTTATTAGGATTATTTATATTCAATTTGTGTCTCCAGAATGAAATGATATGAAATATTGTATGAATTTGTCCAGCCTAAAATCTCAAGATACAAAAAGACATTTCAAAGTCATTCTATTTGAAAAGAAACTACTAGTAGATGGAGCTATTACTAAAATAAGATGGAATGCAAAGTATATACATAACCAAGGCAATAGAAAATATGTTTATACCAGCAGCTGTCTTCTAGATTGAAGTTCTACTTGCTGCACTAAGAATTTAGTCCAATAATTGTGTTTCTTCTGGAATGGTCTAAATTAAGAACTGAAGTTTTTATTTCAAACTTTTATTTACATTGTAGCACTATTGCCTACCTTGTGAAAAAATACTGTCTCCAAGAAATTAATAATTGAAGCCTCATGTCGCAGCTGAATAAGAGGGACAGCAGAGAGAAATCAGAAATTAATACAAATATTACCATTCTCAGAAAACAAAGTAATAGGGAATCAGAAATTTAAAATATTGCATTTGTGTGGCTTCTTGAGATAAATGTTAGACAGCCTAACAAGCTATAGTTGACCACAATGTGAATAGTTATTTCTCCTCCTTCTTCTTTATCAAATTGTGAGGAAGAATTCAGAACTGTTCCCTTGTTGTGCTATCCAAACAGACTGCACTGAATGTTTTCTACTCTATATAAAAAAGCCAACCTGTACTATATACTGAAATCCAAAGGGTAAACTGATTTTCTATTATCTGAAGAAGTGCTCTCCTTCAATTTCTCACAGGTTCTCTTTTGACATTGTCTTTTATATACATTTACTAAAAATAATATGCAACATAATGCAGAATGGTTTATTTGTAAGGCTTACATTCTTTTTTTTTTGAGAAACTCAACAGGAGTTATATTGCACTCCTTTGTCTAATTTTTCACAGTAAAAAGTTTATGATAGGTTGAGGGGGAAAAAGACAGGCAGAAAGTCACATGAACTTCCACAACCAAGACTGCCCTATACCTTGACCCTCACTAGCTCTTACAGAAAATAAGATATACATTATTACTCTAACAAATAAATATTAGAAGCATCATTTGGCAAGTGGATCTTATAGGAAGCTTTGAAATGTTCTAATAGCAAGTATTATACAAAGGCTAATTCAAAGCATTTTTCATACATACCACTAAATACAAGGGAAAGGTGCTTTTTGGTTTGAAATCCTCCAGTTTACATAGTATAGGGAAGATTTTTTGCTTCCAAATGGCCACAGTGATTAATTCTTCAATGAGAGTTGGGATCTACACAGAATGGATAAATTAAGTATATTATTTGCAAGGTTGAGATCATAAATAAGAGGAAACATATCAGACTTGGGAAAGTTCTGTCTGATGCCTGAATTCATAAAGACAAATTAAATCCAAGCAGAAGGCATTCTTATTTTACTTCTGTTTCTGTACCCAGGAAGACAAGAAATGTTATTTGTAACAATTAAGGGAACATATTTTGCTTTGTAAGGAATACATAACTGTATCTCGCTTATGCTCCCATTCTGTGCATCCTGGGCCTTGAAAGCTTAGAACTACGACGCCTTAAACATGATCTAAGTATTGCCCAGAAGATCATATGCTGCAATGTCCTGCCTGTCAAAGACTACTTCAGCTTCAACTACAACAATACAAGAGCACACAACAGATTTAAGCTTAATATTAACCGCTCCAAACTTGACTGTAAAAAATACGACTTTAGTAATCGGGTTGTCGAAGCGTGGAACTCATTACCGGACTCTGTAGTATCATCCCCTAACCCCCAACATTTTACCCTTAGACTATCCAAGGTTGACCTCTCCAGATTCATAAGAGGTCAGTAAGGGGCGTACATAAGCACATAAGAGTGCCTTCCGTCTCCTGTCCTATAGTCATAGAAACATAGAAACATAGAAGTCTGACGGCAGAAAAAGACCTCATGGTCCATCTAGTCTGCCCTTATACTATTTTCTGTATTTTATCTTAGGATGGATATATGTTTATCCCAGGCATGTTTAAATTCAGTTACTGTGGATTTATCTACCACGTCTGCTGGAAGTTTGTTCCAAGGATTTACTACTCTTTCAGTAAAATAATATTTTCTCATGTTGCTTTTGATCTTACCCCCAACTAACTTCAGATTGTGTCCCCTTGTTCTTGTGTTCACTTTCCTATTAAAAACACTTCCCTCCTGAACCTTATTTAACCCTTTAATATATTTAAATGTTTCGATCATGTCCCCCCTTTTCCTTCTGTCTCTCCTATATCTCCTATATCTTCTCTACTATATCCTCTATAACCTTCATTGTGTATTATTGTGTATTGGACAAAATAAATAAATAAATAAAATATTAATAAATGTTTTCTCCAATAGGATTATAGTTTATATATGCAGTTAAAACCAATCATTCCAGATGAGTTAGTTCTTTATAATTTAACTGAAGACAACTGGACTTCGTTTTTTCTTGAAGATGTCTTGCTTATAATCGGTTCAGAACTAAGGAAGCTTCTTGGATGAAAAGCAGAGCATCTTCAAAGAAAAACAAAGTCCCAGTTGCCTTTTGAAAAAGCACCTTTGGTACAACCATGACCTGGATGATTGAGAATCTTCATAGACCAACAAAGCATATTGTTTCTATTCTACCAATTAATCATTAAGTGTTGTACCTCATGATTCTTGACAAATGTATATTTTATTTTATGTACATGAGAGCATATGCACCAAAGACAAATTCCTTGTGTGTCCAATCACACTTGGCCAATAAAGAATTCCATTCTATTCTATTCTATTTGTAAAACCAGAGCAAAGGTATCCTTCAGATGTCAGCAAAATGAGGACCCAGCTTTCTGGGAGCAATATGCTGACACTATAAACAGAGGGAGCGGTAAAACACTGTGAAGCGGTATATAAGTCTATGTGCTATTGCTGTATATATTTATATGATTACAGTAAGATTATGTTGATCCAGAAATTAATTCTATAAAGCTATGCATTTCTAAATATAAATATAACAAATGCATAAATAATAAAAGAATTTTTGATCCAAATCAAGTTCATATTTATTCAGGTTAATGTAGCCTTTCTCATAATATAATTATTTTCTTGTGACTAAGTGGCTAAATTCATTATACCTTGGCATTATTCACCAGAAGCTCAATAAGGATCTGTTCATGGCCAGCAGAAGCATTCAGTATGGCTTCAATGTTCAACTTTTCAATTATTTCCTGTTGCCGTACCCACCTAGGAATTACAGTAAAAGCAGTTAGCATTCAGTTCATGTCTATGGCTGGTATTCCAATACTTCCCTACAACCACTAGTGCAACCACTGTATTACATAATTCATCCTAAAATCTGGAAGGGGTTTTCCCTGCCAATGTTTTTTTTAATCATCTATATTTTAATGTAATCCAATTTTGAAAAAAAATCTCAAAGATAACTCCTTGGCTTGCTAAAGTCAGAGATTACAGAAAATACAACTTCAGCAATCAAGTACGGTAGTTAATACCTGGAACTCACTACCTGACTCTGTAGATTCATCACCAAACCATCTGACTATCCTTAGACTATCCACTGTTACATCACCCAATTCCTAAGAGGTCAGTTAAGGCAGTGTTTCCCAACCTTTTTTGAGCCGCGGCACATTATTCATATTTTCAAAATTCTGGGGAACACTGAGGGGGGGCGGGGCGGGGGCTAAAGAAAAGTTTGGAGAAAAAAAATCTCTTCCTCCATTTCACTCTATTTCTCCCTCCCTCTTTCTCTCCCTTCCTTCCCTTCTTTCTCTCTCTCCATCCCTCTTTCTTTCTTCCTCTCTTTTTTGCTCTCTTTCTCTCTCCCTCCTTCCCTCCCTCTATGTCTTTCCCTCTCCCTCCTTCCCCCCTTTCTTTCTCTCTCTTGCTTTCTTTCTCTCTCATTCTCTCTCCCCTCCTTTTTCTCTCTCTCTCTTTCTCTCTCGTTCACCACGCCGGCAACAGAGAGAAAAAGAAAGTGAGAGAGCCGGAGAGAGTGGAGGGAGAGAGCCGGCGGCTGTTGTCTTTGCCTCCGCCCGCTGGCTCTGCAGCTAAGAGGCAGCAGCGATCAGCCCCCTCGCCCTCCCAGACGTCCCCAGAGCCCAGCCATGCGCCGCCTCCCGTTAGCCCGGCTGACTTTTCCCTGCTGCCGTTTTCTCTTCATGGCGCAAAGCCACAGTCCCGGACTCCCGGATCGCTCGCTTCTCCAGCCAGCAAGCCAGCTGCTGGAAAGGCATCGCACTTTTTCAATGCTCGGCGCTTTCCTGGGCAGATGGCTTTGCTGACCGGAGAAGCGAGCGATCCGGGAGTCCGGGACTGTGTGGCTTTGAGCCATGAAGAGAAAACGGCTCGGGCAGCAGGGAAAAGTCGGCCGTTTTCTCTTCATGGCGCAAAGCCACACAGTCCCGGACTCCCGGATTGCTCGCCCCAAGGCAGGAAGCGGCGGCGGTGGAGAGGGGGCAGATCGTGCCCCAAGACAGGAGGCGACGGCGGCGGAGGAGAGGGGGCAGCTTACGGGGAACGGTGCTCGCAGCTGTCCCCCGGCTACTGCCAGATGCCGCTGTTTCCAGCGCTTTCCTGCTGGGCCCCAAAGAAGGAAGGTGGGAAAAAGGAGGCGCGAATAATGAAGCTCTCCTTTTTCCCGCCTTCCTTCTTTGGGGCCCAGCAGGAGAGCGCCGGAAACAGCTGCATCGGGCAGTAGCCGGGGGACAGCTGCGAGTGGGAGCTCCAGGTCCGAGGCACCGGCGGTCCGGCACCGGCAGCGCCCCGCCCAGCTGGAGCTTCCCTAGGCTTCGCAGCACACCTGGCCGTGTCTCGTGGCACACCGGTTGGGAAACGCTGAGTTAAGGGCATGCATAAGTGCACTAGTGTCCCTACCATCCCTGTCCTATTTTTTCCCTCTTATTAATACTCATCTCATGTATATAAACAGCGTTATATGTATGTATAATACCAATACTTATTTGACAAATAAATGAAATAAAATAAAATAAACTAGTGGAAAAAACAACAGAATTTGCTTTTCATTCACTTTGGAGGATATTTTTCCACTAATAAACACAAAACCCTTGTTTCAGAGTCATTCAATGATATCTCTCTGCCAATGGAATGGACACTGGTAATTGTATTAGTCTATTGCCTTCTCTACTGTAAATCCTTTTGCTATAAACCTCTTTCTAAAGCTGATTTGGGAAATAATTATTGTAAGAGAAGACGAGGAAAGAAAGATCTCAGATCAAATACATAATCTGCTCATGTGATATGGAAATGAAACACACTTTTTAGATAAATGCAAACAAAATTAAGAATAAGTGACAGTGATTATAATAATGGGAAAGTAGAAATTTTAGAGATGTTTCAATGAATCATTTTGTTAATTGTGATACATTATTGTTTATAATCTTCTGGTGTAATCTATATGATCTGTTGCTTTCTTACGCTTCTTTGCCCGATCTGCTATTTGAATAGTTTTTCCCAAGTCTGATCTTGACTACATTAATTCAAATAAATTGCTTTTGCTTATCCAAAATCAAATCTTCATTTTTAAAAGAAATGTTCCTATTATAAGCCATTGCTAGGTTTTATCTTTATCCACTTCTCTCTGTATCTTTTGTAGAAATTGACTATGCAATGCTTTTTGTTGCCAGCATACTGTTCTAGTTTTATGACAATATTTTGATATTCACTTTTTCTTTCTTGTACTTTTAATGAATTCCAATTTTTTAACCTGCATCAATGCTTGCTGTCCGCTGTCTTTTTCATAATCAGCCCATTTGGATGCTTTTCTTCTTTGGCAATTGCTTTACTTGAAATAAACCTCTGCCTACATTTCTGTGAGGCAAGTATAATTGTCAATATTGCTAAGGGAATTAGCAATATATGCTGTAAGCCACCCCGAGTCTTTGGAGAGGAGTGGCATACAAATCAAATCAATCAATCAATGAATCTATCAATCAATCAATAATAAAATTCAATAACTATTTCAGAATGTATGGTTTTTAACAGTTAGATTTAAATTGTTTTTAAATTGTTCTTTAGAGGTTTCAATATTATCTGTATGTTTTAATTTTTGGTTGTGAGCAGCCTGGAGTCCCTAGGGCAGTGATGGCGAACCTTTTCCCCCTCGGGTACCAAAAGAGCATGCGTGCACACTATTGCACATGCGTGAGTGCCCACACCTATAATTCAATGCCTGTGGAGGGTGAAAACAGCTTCCCCCACCCGCCAGAGGCCCTATGGAGGCTGGAAACGACCATTTCCCAACTTCTGGTGGGCCCAGTAGGCTCGTATTTCGCCCTCCCCAGGCTCCAAAGGCTTCCCTGGAGCCAGGGGGTGGTAAAAACATCCTCCCCCATCTCCCCACCCCCAGGCTCTCTGGAAGCCAAAAACACCCCCTCAAAGTCTCTAGCGAGCCAAAGATCAGCTGGCCAGCACACATGCATGTTGGAGCTGAGCTTGGGCAATGGCTTATGTATCAGCAGATATGGCTCCGCATGCCACCTGTGGCACCCGTGCCATAGGTTCGCCATCTTTGCCCTAGGGAGATGGACGGCATACAAAGTGAATGAATGAATAAGCAAGCGAGCAAGCAACCTACAGAGATGAGCCAGGTATTGATGGCTTTGGTGATATTTCTTACTATTTTCTTTTCCATTAGAATATAAACATTGACACCTCTTTCATTGCCCACTCTTATTTCCAACTGCAGCAATGGAACTGATATAAAAGTGGGTTTGTCCCAACGTTTTGATCTTCCCTTTAGATGGATGGGGCAGTTCATTTTATTAATTAATTAATTATTTGGACTTATATGCCGCCCTTATATGCCGAAGACTCGAGCAGAATGTCTTGGCAGCCTCCCTCCCATCTCCACCCTTTCAAGGCTCTTAATGTTTGTTCTTTCCTTTATCCCACACGCTCAAATACATGAGAAAACGCGACTTGAAGTCTTTTGAAAATAACAAGTGCCGGCCATCAGGCAGAAACCTAACAAGTTGTTATTATTATTTTGCAAGGATATTTCTTCCATTTTTGTAAAAGAATAAGCGGGGGGATGCTCGAGGAAGGAAAGCCAGTAGTCCCGGCTGACATTCAACCCCCGAGGCAAAGCCGAAACCTGCCATCGCGAATTTCTCCCTACGGGGCCGCTCCGTATCCCCTTCGCACTACCCGCTCCCCTCCTCCTCCCCCATACTCATGGCTTCCGATATCCCGCAGCTGAAAACTCCTGAGCGACTCCACCAAGATTTCGGCTTCGCCCGGCAGTAAAACTTGCGGCGACGGATCCTCCATGGCGCCGGCCAAAACAAGCTGAAGGCCGGACGCCGTTGTCGTGGTGACGAGCGCGCGCTCCCCGCAAGGGGCTTCTTCTCCCTCTAGCGGCGCTCCCTCAACATGGCAGCTTCTTCCTGGCGGTTGGGCGTTGGGAAGTTAAAAGTGCGACCACCAGGGATTTCATTGGCTGGTTCTCTCAACGTGCTACTAGCCCATAAATAAATACCGGTATGTTAAATATGCGCATATCAATGGCTACGAATAAATCATTTCACAGACATTTTGGCAACATGAGAAAATATTATTTTACTGAAAGAGTAGTAGATCCTTGGAACAAACTTCCAGCAGATGTGGTAGATAAATCCACAGTAACTGAATTTAAACATGCCTGGGATAAACATATATCCATCCTAAGATAAAATACAGAAAATAGTATAAGGGCAGACTAGATGGACCATGAGGTCTTTTTCTGCCGTCAGACTTCTATGTTTCTATGTTTCTAATCAATTGGACCAATTGTTACAATACTCCGGTTTGCAGAACACAAAGCCCTTCTTAAATTAGCAATAGTAAGACTTATATACCGCTTCACAGTGCTTTACAAGCCCCCTCTAAGTGGTTTACAGAGTCAGCATATTGTCCCCAATAATCTGCGTCCTCATTTTACTCACCTCGAAAGGATGGAAGGCTGAGTCAGCCTTGAACTTGGTGAGATTTGAACTGGTGAACTACAGTCAGCAGAAGCGGCGTGCACTCTAACCACTGCGCCACCAAGGCTCAACCATTCATTCATTCATTCATTCATTCATTCCAACACACAATGAAGGTTATAGAAGATATACTGGTAGTAAAATATATCAGATAAAGAAGAGATAATAGAGTATAGGAATAAAGATATAGGAATAAAATATATCAATGAAAGAATGGAGAAAGGATATAGGAATAGAAGAAAAGATATAGGAGATATAGGAGAGACAATATGACAGGGGACGGAAGGCACTCTAGTGCACTTACTGACCTCAGGAATCTGGTGAAGTCAACCGTGGATAGTCTAAGGATAAAATGTTGGGGGTTAGGGGATGACACTACGGAGTCCAGTAATGAGTTCCACACTTCAACAACTATTTCATGGATGCATCTGTTTCTGTCTTTGGATTTATTTATTTATTTATCAAAACATATGCAAGATAGCAGATATTGGAATGAACATAAACAAATGCAAAAAGTAGGTAAAGGTAAATTAGGACAACAAGACACTAAGACGGACGATAGGCACAATGTTGTGCTTACGCACGCCCCTTACAAACCTCTTAGGAATAGGGTGAGGTCAATTGTAGAAATTCTTAAGATTAACGATTTTGGGGTTTGGGGGGGGAAACAGAGTCAGGTAGGGCATGTCAGGCATTGATTTACTCTGTTGCTCAAGTTGTATTTTCTGCAGTTGAGTTTCAAGCGGTTTACATTAAGTTTGAATTGATTGTGTGCTTGTGTATTGTTACGGTTGAAGCTGAAGTATTCATTGAGAGGTAGGACATTGCGGTAGATGATTTTATGAACTACATTTAATAAATATCGAAAGTGACGTAGTTCTAAGCTATCTAAGCCCAAAATTTCAAGTCTGGTAGGAGAAGGTACTCTGCTGCGATCTGAGGAGTGGAGGACTCTTCTTGTGAAATATTTCTGGACTCTCAATTGTTTTGATGGCCATCTTCCCTATTTAGTCTTGGTGCTGTTTCTCTAACTTGGCAATAAGATGTGTGGACTTCAACTCTCAGAATTCCACAGCCTGCATGAAAGAGCCCTTGTAGTCCCCATCCATGCCCAGATTTATTTAAGGTTGGCTTTTGGTTAAGTAAAGTAGATTTCCAACACCTAACAAATCTTGCACAAGACCAGTAAACTGCAGATTACACATTCTAGCCTGTTACATGATATCAATATGACCAGAGTGCTGGTCATAAACGAGGAAGAGCACTAATCTTGATCAGGGACTTCAGCAAGCAGAAATATTGGCTGGATTTAAGGGGGGCAAATGCAAATCCCTCCATGAAACAACTTTGATCTTTTGGAATTGTTTACTTGGTATCTGTTCTGTCGAGCTCTCTGGTAGAATCCTCCCAAAAATGCACAGATACAATTTCAGACGCACACACGTTTGAAAATACAAAACAATGTTCTTTATACTGAAAATGCAAATAAACGAAGCACTCTTTTTGTATAGAAAAGAGCACTCGTCTCCAAACAAACTGGTAATTTGTACAAGTCCCTTATCAGTTCTGAGATTCTTAGCTTGCAGCTGTGAGGCAATTCACAGTCCTTCTTCTTTCACAAAGTGAAACACACTTTGCTCTGGTTTAGTTTCAAAGCGGGGAAAAATCAGCACACAAAGATCGAAGTCAGCAAAGCAGGCATGAAACACAACGATCAGATAATCCTCCACAATGGCCAAACCCACAGGCTGCTCCTTATAGCAGCCTCACTAATTACCATAGCCCCACCCAACCACAGGTGACCTCATTTTCTTTTATAATAATCTCTCAGTTGTTGCCTATGCATCGCTCTCCACATGTGTGGCTGTATCATTAACTCTTGTTCCGAATCCGAGGAGAGAGATAATTGATCTCCTTCTGAGCTGTCTGCCACACTCTCCTCCTCCCTGTCACTCATGTCTTCTTGATCAGAGGAGCCTTTATCATCAGATTCCACCGGGAGCAAAACAGGCCTGCAGCATGTGGATGACTCCCCCACATCCACAGTCCTTGGGGCAGGAGCTGGGCCAGAGCTAACCACAACAGTATCTAACTTGCCTTATAGAATTATTTTGAACAACAAAATGCAGCAAGAGGGAGACCCTTAAATAAAGTATAAATATGAATATAGCTGCAGTCAGGGCAAAATAGAAATACCGTATGTCAGGTTTCATCTTACATCTTTAATCCCTAATTACAATAGGTTGTAATTACAAGAATGGTAACATATCCTTTTTATTCTCAAATGCAGTTTTTAAAAATCAGAGCACTCCCTTGGGTAGCCTAAGGTTTTTCTCTTCTTGAAATGATAATATATTCAAAAATCTTCTTTTATGTGCTCAACAGCTATTTACCGTCAAAACATAAATAATCAAAGAGTTTTATCAAGCTGGCAGAGAAAAAAAAAGCACAAAAAGGTCAACTATTTAGACTCAAATCTCTTTTCCCTCTCAAGAATTAGGAAGCACCTCTCTAAAATAAAAATGACAGATTCAGAAAATATATTTTTAAAACAATAATTTCCATCAGTTTAAGTTACACTCAGGCAGCAAATCTGTGTGGCCACTAAGAGTTGAAATTAATGACACATAATCAATCAGTCAAGGTCAATTTAATAGAATGCAGCAGTAATAGAATACAAAAAGTTCATAAAACTGTTACAGGACTTTAAGATGTACATATTTGGCAACTATATTGTATATTGCTACTGTATTCATAAATAGCATAGCACACGTGGACATTAACATACTTTATTTTTGAAGTAATGAGAAATTAGCATACTGCAAAGAACATTTGCTCAAACAACACTTTTATTTCCAGCAATGCCTCTCTATCCTCTATGTATGTTCATGTGTGTGTATGTATGTATACAGAGCATTCTTAGAAAATGAAAATTACAGGGGAGATACAGTCCAGTGCTATATTTGGAAATGACCCACCTGTTGAATATTTATTACCATGATGTAAATAGTTGAGTCATAAAGTGTTGAATGGTGATTGGTTTAAAATGCCCGGGAAATTCAAATAAGTGTCAGTTACTTTGAGCGGGAAGAAACAATGTATAAAAGCAGAAGAGCCGATACTGTGTCATTCGCGCCTGGGTTAGAGCCCGCATAGTAACGTTGTTTCTACTATGCTGAGAATAAAAGCTATTTGAAACTGACTACAGCCTCAGTATTTTTCATGGGCGATGAAGGAGGTCTTACCTACGTACTTCCAGAATGGATAACCTGCCTGTGGGAAAAGCACCCGACCATTTCAACCCCAAGAAGTCTTCCTGAGACGAATACATGGGGAAATTCGAGGTCTTCCTTGAAGCGGCAGGTATGAAAAACGCCGACAGCGGTCAGAAGAGAGCCATCTTCTTAAACTACTGCGGCTCAGAAATCTATGATTTAGCTCAGACCTTAACCGACCCGCTATTGGCAAACTCAAATTGGCGTCTCACTTTAAACCTACCAAGCCGGCCATCGTGTATAGGCACCAATTCTCCCGGATGACTCAAATCGAGGGAGAATCGATAAATCAATACGCTACACGCCTTCGCGCTGTAATGTCAAAATGCAAATTCGACAACCCCGAGTCAAGATTGATAGACGTTTTGATTTTCGGAATGAGAAACGTGTCTGTCCAGAACAAACTCCTCACTGAAGATGAGCCATCTTTACAACAGGTCATTAAGACCGCACAAACTGCGGAAGTCTCTGAAGCTGCAGCCGCAGAATCACCCACATAAAAAAGACAGCTAAGGAAATGTGATAAGTGTTTCTGGGAAGTCTTGTGAGAGAAATGTGCTCACTATGTTTTCAAATTAATACAAGTACAGTAGTCCCAGTTTACCACTCATTCACTAGCCATTTGAAGTTACAATGGCACTGAAAAAGGAGATTGCAACTAATCCCCAAAGTTGTGGCCACTGCATCATCCCCCCTCCCACTCTTGACATGATTTAAGGTTTGGGGCTTGGCAACCAGTGCACACTTACAACTACCGGTATTGCAGAGTCCTGCAGCCATGTGACTGCTATTTACGATTTTCACAGCCAGTTCCTGACAAGCAAAGTCAATAGGGAAGCCAGCAGGAAGTCACACTTGATCATGTGACCTCATGCTCCACGGCTGCAGCTGGAATTGCTGTGATTAATCATGTGATGTTTCACTCTGCAATCACATTGCTTCATAACAGAGTTGTGGATCCTAACTGTGGTCTATATTTGGCATTGTGAATCTTTACTAAAGTAGTCAGCTTGTGGGTAGCACTCACATTTTATCAAAATCCCATACATATACAGTATATCAAGTTTTCGTCAGAGAGAAAAGCTTTAATTGATTTATAAGAGAAAAGTATCAAATAATGAATTAGAGATTGTAAACTTCTTTGCTATGTTTAGTTTCCCTTTCAATTGTTGCAATTGCATTAAATTTCCACATAAAAATATTTCTAGTTTCCATGAGCTTTCTAAAGTAGAAGAGGCCCATCATTCTTTCTCACAACCAGTTGTTTTTAAAAGTATACAAGGTAAATAGGTTGACCCTGATTATATTAAATATAATTATGCTGCATCTTTATTTCCAGTATTTTACTTCCCCAAAGGAGTGTGCTTGCTTTTCATTAGCATGATTATCCATTATTTATAATCTGCAGATTTTTTTTTTCAAAACTCGTAAAGGATTTCAAGTGAGATATCCAGATCCCTTTTGTTAAAAAAGAAGGCATATTATGATAGAGAAGCATATAGTTATTAGTAAGGAGGGAAATCCAGAATGAGATGGTAATAAACAGAATAGATTTTTTTTCTGCTGCTGAGAAGCAGCAGAGTAAACAGGAGAATTGATGTCGCAGCATTCCCCGCTAGGCATTTTTCCACTTCAGTTCATTCCAAACTATTTTCACTATTTTATCCCTTGCTCCATACCATAGCCTTCTGAAGTTTCTTTATACTCCTGTGTGTCTTATAACACAACTTCCACAAAAGAATGAAGCCTGCTTCTGCATCTCTGCTGATCAAAGAGAGTCAAATCCATTTATCACATTTTTTTCAGGAACTACCAGAATTTAAGCCATGCTGTTTTTCATGAGCCAGAGGAGTCCTGGGGCAACGTCTCATGTGACCCAATTAAAAGTTAACAGGGCATAATAATTATCCTATGTCTCGAAGAGTCTCATTTCCAACAAACAATTATATTGGGATCATTCTCTAATCTTTCATCCAATTCCTGATAGCTCATTCCTAAAGAGAAATAAATAATAATAATGAAAAAAAAGCATTAGCATAATTTTATTGCTTAGACAAAATAAGTAAACTGATTTATATTTTCCAGGTTATCTAAAGCAAATGCTGGCTGGGGAATTCTGGGAGTTGAAGTCCAAATAGCTTCAAGTTGCCAATGTTGGGAAACACTGATCTAAAGATTGTCCTGGCTTTAGAATTGTTTGGTATAATGTTACCCCTATTTACTTTTTAAATGTTTTGTTTCTGCTTTGTTATCTATTAATTTGTTCTGAGTAGATGAATACCTGGAATATGGATTCCTTACCTGTTTTACAACAAATCTCATCATAACTATGACAGCCAGTGTATAATCGAGCTGGATGACTTCTTTCATCCCGAACTATTTTTACAGGATATTTCTGGAGCCGCCGAATAAGACCCTTCATCAAACCAAATTGGATGAGTTTTCTAAACAAGAGAAAAATGTGCTCAGAGAAAGATGCAGAAATATTTAATAACGATAGCAATAGTACTTAGACTTAAATATCACTTCACAGTGCTTTTACAGCCCTCTCTAAATGGTTTACAGAATCAGCATATTGCCCCCAACAATCTAGATCCTCATACCCCTGAGCTGCTCAGAATTGAACTCCTGAAGTGAGCAGTGAGTTAGCCTGCAATACTGCTTTCTAACTACTGAGCCACCAAGGTTCTTAAAACACTGTGCTGTGCTTTTTTTGCTATCCATCTCGATAGCTGCTAAAAACAATTTTGAGATCAGCAGGAATCATACTATAGGTATTGCTGGTACAAAAATGTGTTCTTTTGGACTGTTTTTCCCCCCTGTTCTGCTATTGTCCACACATGCATGGAAAATTTTAATATAAATATTAAAAGCTGTAAGAATAGAAGAACCTTTTTCAAACATGCACTATGTTTAATGAGTAGAAATAATGATTTGGATAGGGAATTGCTCAAAGGACAATTTAAAACCAAACAACAGGCACACTCTTATCAAATTTCTGCCTGCCAGAATTGGCAAACAGTATATGATGTATAATGTTACATATTTGATGGACACAAATAGATCAGGACAATTATTTCTGTTTCCAGACATCCCTAAGTTTCTAAGTTTTCTAGAACAAATGCTTTGCCCAGTTGATGCTAAAAGGCAAGTCTGAACACTTACGCAGCAAGAATGTCATTTTATGCAACTAAGTAATGCTACTGCTACTAAGCAAATAACCAGACTCTTCTTACATACAGGTTTACTGAAAAGAATAGGATTGCAAACAAATTAAAATAAGGAACTTCATATTTTGATTTAGCCCGTTATTATGTGATCTGACAGATACAAGAAAGAAAAGGAAGTACAGTGATCCCCCGTTTATTGCGTCCCCAACCATTGCGAACAGGGTACTTCGCTATTTTTCAACCCGGAAGTCAAAATACCATCTACGCATGCGTGCCCGTTTTTTCTATGGGCACGCATGCGTAGATGGCAACCGGCTTCCCTGGGTCTTCCCCCTCTTGCTGGCGTCAGCGAGGAGTTTCCCCACCGCCCACGCAAACTCCTCGCTGCCGCCCGCCCTTTGCCCGCCCACGTGGTTCATTCTCGCCGCTTTCGAGCTGAGTCCGGAAGAGAATTCGCTCCCGGACTCAGCTCGAAAGCGCCGATAGCCAGCGTGGACAAGCCATTCGCTAGCGCTGGCTATCGGCGCTTTTGAGCTGAGTCCGGAAGAGAATTCGCTCCCGGACTCAGCTCGAAAGCGCCGATAGCCAGCGTGGACAAGCTGTTCGCTAGCGCTGGCTATCGGCGCTTTTGAGCTGAGTCCTGGAGCGAATTCGCTCCCGGACTCAGCTCGAAAGCGCCGAGAGCCAGCGCGGAGGAGCCGTTCGCTAGCGCTGGCTATCGGCGCTTTTGAGCTGAGTCCTGGAGCGAATTCGCTCCCGGACTCAGCTCGAAAGCGCCGAGAGCCAGCGCGGAGGAGCCGAAGATTGGGGGCGGCGCGGCTATTTTAAAATGTCGCCGCCGGCATGGGGGGCTTGCCAGCACCCCCCGGACCCCCAACCCGGGTTTGGGGGGCTGCTAGGAAGCCCCCCATGCCGGCGGCAAACAGCCGCGCCGCCCCCAATCTTCGGTTCCTCGCTAGCGCTGTGGGAGTAAAAACACCATCTGCACATGCGCAGATGGTGTTTTTACTTCCGCAGCGCTACTTCGCGAAAACCCGCTCGTTGCGGGGGGTCCTGGAACGGAACCCTCGCAACGAGCGGGGGATCACTGTATTTGTTCTGAAAATATATATCTATTTTAAGTGAGCTGAACTGTGCTGTTTTCTACTTGTCTAGATAGAGCCCTAGGAATTGTAGTTTGATGAATATATCTCATCCAGCTTTCAAGCAAAGTTCTCAGCCTTGTAGATAAGACAACAGTGATTAAATTTAAACCAGACACATTTAGCCTTTAATTGCTCTATGTGGCATATATTGTTACTGAATTATTGGTTTTCTGATGAGAGGGGAAGTTTTTCTACCTTTCATCCACTCTCTGGAGTTGGAGGGTATAACGGCAAATAAGGTCTCGAACAGTTGTCCCAGGGCTCAGTCCACAGTAGAGTTGGAAAACATCTCTCAAACTGGCTCGCTTGTGTCCTATAGAAAATAGTAAAAGTTCAACTCAACTCCCAAGGATGTAGTTTGATACAAACAGGACTGCACTTTCAGCCATATTTCTTTACCTGGCTTTGTGACATATAGGAGACATTCATCCTGCAAGCATTTATCATCCACCAGGTCCTGAACTTTAGGAGTTGTGCAGTAAACATTTGAGTACTGTGGAAGGGAAAAAAAAAGAGATTTCAGTCAATAGTGGCAGAGTGGCAGCATTTTAGCTATTGCTGGGATTCCTATTAATTACTCATTAAAAGCATTCAACAGAGTTCATAGTGGCATATAATAATATTAGCATTACATGAAATAATCAAGTAGTATGAAGTAGGATTATAGTGTAGTATGTTAATTTGCCTTCTGGGTTATAGAACTTTCTCACTGAGATTACATAACTTCTGACATACCTGCATTCTAAAATGTGGAGCTCTAGAATACACAGTTTTTGTGTGTGTGATAATGATACAGATCAATCTTTTTTTTATTATATAAAGGTATTTTTATTTTTTAACACACACGGAAAACATACAACTTTCTGAATAGAGTTTTGCTCAAGTCAAATTTTTTGTACAGCTTACAATATCCCTGTACACAATTTTTATATATTTCACATTCTTTCTCTGTTTTAAAATTCTATTTATCTCCTTCCTCTTTTCTAACATTTAAACAATATTGCCATTTGCCCTTACCCCAAAACTTTCTTATTCCCTTATCTAGTTAACACCCTCTTGGCCTTCCGAGATGCCTCTCCTTCTTCTCTGTCCCTACAGGACAGATCCGGTCTGAAAACGCACTTCAGATCACAGAGAAGGAGAAGAAGGTAGTGCTGTTTACTTTTTGCATTTGCATTTTTTGAATTCAAGGAGAAGGGGCATTTATAACTGGCTGTTACAGACAATTTTATTAGCAGTTTGTTTTCAAACACAGACCAATCAGATTAGGCTGGGGCAGGATTAGACTGGGAAGTATAAAAGGCAGGAAAAAGCCATTTTAATTTGCACTTCAGATCACAGAGAAGGAGAAGAAGGTAGTGCTGTTTACTTTTTGCATTTGCATTTTTTGAATTCAAGGAGAAGGGGCATTTATAACTGGCTGTTACAGACAATTTTATTAGCAGTTTGTTTTCAAACACAGACCAATCAGATTAGGCTGGGGCAGGATTAGACTGGGAAGTATAAAAGGCAGGAAAAAGCCATTTTAATTTGCACTTCAGATCACAGAGAAGGAGAAGAAGGTAGTGCTGTTTACTTTTTGCATTTGCATTTTTTGAATTCAAGGAGAAGGGGCATTTATAACTGGCTGTTACAGACAATTTTATTAGCAGTTTGTTTTCAAACACAGACCAATCAGATTAGGCTGGGGCAGGATTAGACTGGGAAGTATAAAAGGCAGGAAAAAGCCATTTTAATTTGCACTTCAGATCACAGAGAAGGAGAAGAAGGTAGTGCTGTTTACTTTTTGCATTTGCATTTTTTGAATTCAAGGAGAAGGGGCATTTATAACTGGCTGTTACAGACAATTTTATTAGCAGTTTGTTTTCAAACACAGACCAATCAGATTAGGCTGGGGCAGGATTAGACTGGGAAGTATAAAAGGCAGGAAAAAGCCATTTTAATTTGCACTTCAGATCACAGAGAAGGAGAAGAAGGTAGTGCTGTTTACTTTTTGCATTTGCATTTTTTGAATTCAAGGAGAAGGGGCATTTATAACTGGCTGTTACAGACAATTTTATTAGCAGTTTGTTTTCAAACACAGACCAATCAGATTAGGCTGGGGCAGGATTAGACTGGGAAGTATAAAAGGCAGGAAAAAGCCATTTTAATTTGCACTTCAGATCACAGAGAAGGAGAAGAAGGTAGTGCTGTTTACTTTTTGCATTTGCATTTTTTGAATTCAAGGAGAAGGGGCATTTATAACTGGCTGTTACAGACAATTTTATTAGCAGTTTGTTTTCAAACACAGACCAATCAGATTAGGCTGGGGCAGGATTAGACTGGGAAGTATAAAAGGCAGGAAAAAGCCATTTTAATTTGCACTTCAGATCACAGAGAAGGAGAAGAAGGTAGTGCTGTTTACTTTTTGCATTTGCATTTTTTGAATTCAAGGAGAAGGGGCATTTATAACTGGCTGTTACAGACAATTTTATTAGCAGTTTGTTTTCAAACACAGACCAATCAGATTAGGCTGGGGCAGGATTAGACTGGGAAGTATAAAAGGCAGGAAAAAGCCATTTTAATTTGCACTTCAGATCACAGAGAAGGAGAAGAAGGTAGTGCTGTTTACTTTTTGCATTTGCATTTTTTGAATTCAAGGAGAAGGGGCATTTATAACTGGCTGTTACAGACAATTTTATTAGCAGTTTGTTTTCAAACACAGACCAATCAGATTAGGCTGGGGCAGGATTAGACTGGGAAGTATAAAAGGCAGGAAAAAGCCATTTTAATTTGCACTTCAGATCACAGAGAAGGAGAAGAAGGTAGTGGCCCGCGCGCCTAACGGAGCGCGAATCATATAACTATAAACCAAAATCAGCAAAGTTTGGTAGCAATAGGGATTGTTGATTTTCCTGCTAAGTACTTGTATTTCAATACATTGTTAAGATGACTGGCTTGGTGCAGTGTAACATTTGTTTGGCTGTTGTCTTCCGTAGTACCTTGTGGAACTTGGGGTACTGCCCTCTTTGCATAAGGACATCTAGGTTAGATGGCGAGATCTCTAGATTGCAGTCCTTAGTTTGTAGCTTGCAGTCAGAAGTGGAAAGATTGTCCCAGCCATGTGCTGTAATGCAGCCATGTGTCCAGCCTCCACTTCCACAGCGCCCCCCGAGGAGGAGGGCTGTGTGGACAACTGTCGGTTCAGGAAGATTGCGTGCAGTTGAGCAAAAACATAGCAATTTTGGTCTCTCTGTATCGAATTCCTATAGTGTTCTTGCGGATTTAAATAGTAAGGATGTTGGAGATATTAGCAAGGTCCCTCAGGCAGAGAATGAGGGGATGTTCAAAGGGGAAGTTGTCGTAAATGTCACCAAACCATCAAGTACAGTTAGTAGAAATAAAAAGAGGACACATTTTCTTGTGGGTGATTCGACCGTTAGAGGTGTTGATTTGGGACAGAGCAAGGATGTGGTTAAGGTGCTGAGGTGTCTCCCAGGGGCCACTGCCAGCAGGGACAGGAGGCGGATTACAAACATTGTTAAGACTGTGAGTAAAGGTAATAACGTTGATGTGGTGGTGCATCTTGGCACAAATGATTTGTCCCAGAGAAATGTTAATGTAGTAAAAAGAGATTTTCAATGTCTAAGTGTGGAGCTGGGTAAAATAACTGATTCAGTGACTTTCTCAGAGGTGTTACCGGTTTGTGGCCAAGAGGATAAAACAACGTGTATCAGAGAGTTTAATGTGTGGTTAAGGCAGTGGTGTAAAGCTGAAGGTTTTGGCTATGTAAGTCATGATGTCAGTAGGTGGTCTAATAGGGAGTTGTTTAAGAGGGATGGTTTGCATCCATCATACAGAGGTACCCAGGTGCTCGGTGAGGAATTCAGAACTTTTTTGGACAGGCATTTAAACTAGGTAAAGGGGACAGAGATGTAACTGATGTGGGTGATTTCTGTCCCCGACCAATGAGGATAAAGCAGTTTTTGGAAGCTTATGAAAAGGGAGCTGCAAATAATATAGATGTAGTTGTTGATGATAAGGGGCAAACTAATAACGAAAATAATGTTCTTCGGGTAATGTGCACAAATGCTCGAAGCTTGAGCAACAAGCTCTGTGAATTAATGGCCATAATATCTAGAGATAATTTGGACCTGGTTGCCATAACTGAGACATGGTTTAAGGATTCTAATGAATGGGAAATATCCATACCAGGATATACACTGTATAGGAAGGATAGAATAGAGAGAAGGGGAGGTGGAGTAGCCATTTATATTAAAGAAAGTCTAAAAACAACACTAATTCAAAATACGTGTCAAGATCTAGAGACTCTCTGGATTTGCATGCAAAATAAAGAAGGTTCTGTCATTAGAATTGGGGTGATCTATAGGCCTCCAGGGCAATCCGAGGAATATGACAACAAGATGGTGGATGAAATTACCCAAATGGCAGTAAAGGGAGATATTGTGGTTATGGGTGATTTCAACATGCCTGATGTTGACTGGAATATCCCCAGTGCCCTTACATGCAAAAGTAAGAATATAGTAGAGGCCTTTACAGGAGCAGCTCTGGCACAGCTGGTTAAGACACCAACTAGAGGGGAGAATATTCTAGATTTAGTTTTTACGAATGGGAATTGGGTTTCAGATGTCAAGGTGGGAGAAAATTTAGGTTGCAGTGACCATCTATGTTTGTGGTTTGATGTAAAAACTCATTGTGAGCAATCCTATAATGCAACCAAATTATTGGATTTCAGAAAAACAAATTTTAATGCAATGGGAGAATATTTAGATAATGAATTAAAGGGGAGGGATAAAATGGCAGGAGCGAGCATCCAGTGGACTGTATTAAAAAAGGCCATCTTAAAAGCCACTGGACTGTATGTAAGACAAATAACTAAAGGTAAAAGGAAGAAGAAACCGCTATGGTTTAGCAATGATGTAAGGGCTATAGTCAATGAAAAAAAGGCTGCCTATAGGAGGTATAAAGAGTCTGGAAGTATAGCTGATAGGGAGGTATATAAAATGAGACAGAAGGAGGCGAAACAGATAATATATGCTGCTAAAGCCTCAAAAGAGGAAGAAATTGCCAAATCTGTAAAGAAGGGGGATAAAACCTTCTTCAGATATATTAATGATAAGAAGAAGAAAAACTGCGGCATCACGAAGCTTAGTACCGGGAATAATACATGCATTAATGGGAATAAGGAGATCGCTGACCATTTTAATAGCTACTTCTGTTCAGTTTTCTCAAAAGACACCTTACAAAATAATACTATAGAGGGATATAGCATTGCTTCCAGCTGTACGGATTCAGCTCCAGTGATCTTAGAAGCCGATGTCTTAGAAGAACTTGAACGATTAAAGATAAATAAGGCAATGGGTCCAGATGGCATCCACCCCAGAGTTCTTAAAGAACTCAGATCTGTCATTGCTACCCCCCTGACTGATTTGTTTAACCAATCCTTGTTAACAGGAGAAGTTCCTGAGGATTGGAGAATGGCCAGTGTTGTGCCTATTCACAAGAAGGGCAGTAGAGAAGTAGCTGGTAACTACAGGCCAGTTAGCTTGACATCAGTTGTAGTTAAAATGATGGAGACTCTACTCAAAAAGAGGATAAATCAGCACCTAAAAAACAATAACTTATTAGACCCAAATCAGCATGGCTTTACTGAAGGCAAATCATGTCAGACTAATCTCATTGATTTCTTTGACTATGTCACAAAGGTGTTGGATGAAGGTGGTGCCGTGGATATTGCCTACCTGGACTTCAGCAAAGCCTTTGATACGGTTCCACATAAAGAGCTGATAGATAAATTAGTGAAGATTGGACTTAATCCCTGGATAGTTCAATGGATTTGCAGCTGGCTGAAGCGTAGACATCAGAGAGTTATTGTTAATGGCGAGTATTCTGAGCAGAGTCAGGTTACAAGCGGTGTGCCACAAGGATCTGTTCTGGGTCCTATTCTTTTTAATATATTTGTGAGTGACATAGGGGAAGGTTTGGTAGGGAAGGTTTGCCTATTTGCCGATGACTCTAAAGTGTGCAATAGGGTTGATATTCCTGGAGGCGTCTGTAATATGGTAAATGATTTAGCTTTACTAGATAAATGGTCTAAGCAATGGAAACTGCAGTTTAATGTTTCCAAATGTAAAATAATGCACTTGGGGAAAAGGAATCCTCAATCTGAGTATTGTATTGGCAGTTCAGTGTTGGCAAATACTTCAAAAGAAAAGGATTTAGGGGTAGTGATTTCTGACAGTCTCAAAATGGGTGAACAGTGCAGTCAGGCGGTAGGAAAAGCAAGTAGGATGCTTGGCTGCATAGCTAGAGGTATAACAAGCAGGAACAGGGAGATTATGATCCCACTATATAGAATGCTGGTGAGACCACATTTGGAATACTGTGTTCAGTTCTGGAGACCTCACCTACAAAAAGATATTGACAAAATTGAACGGGTCCAAAGACGGGCTACAAGAATGGTGGAAGGTCTTAAGCATAAAACGTATCAGGAAAGACTTAATGAACTCAATCTGTATAGTCTGGAGGACAGAAGGAAAAGGGGGGACATGATCGAAACATTTAAATATATTAAAGGGTTAAATAAGGTCCAGGAGGGAAGTGTTTTTAATAGGAAAGTGAACACAAGAACAAGGGGACACAATCTGAAGTTAGTTGGGGGAAAGATCAAAAGCAACATGAGAAAATATTATTTTACTGAAAGAGTAGTAGATCCTTGGAACAAACTTCCAGCAGATGTGGTAGATAAATCCACAGTAACTGAATTTAAACATGCCTGGGATAAACATATATCCATCCTAAGATAAAATACAGAAAATAGTATAAGGGCAGACTAGATGGACCATGAGGTCTTTTTCTGCCGTCAGACTTCTATGTTTCTATGTTTCTATGTTTCTATGAAAACCCCCTGACAGTAGCTTGTCAGCCTAGAATTTTGCTGGGCTCAATAGAGCCTGCTATTTCCAGACTGTATTGTTGCGATGCTTCCGGTTTCTCCAAGGGACAGATCAATCTGAGCTATTATCAATCTGACGAGTTCTCTGCTACCATCAACTCCAGCAGACCTTCAGTCTTGCTCTTGTCAGCAAAACAAAAGCCAGGGTGGTATGTTCTTTCCTATCCCTACTCTTGTTAAAAAGCAATTGGCTCCCCTTCATCTGAAAGTAATGAATTGATACAGAATGAGAGCTGGGAAAGTCTAGCACACAGAAGAAATAAGGTGCTCCTTTGCCCTTTCGTGATACTCAAAAGGCCTTGATATGGATGGAGGATGAGTGCCAAAGTCAATTTTCTTCTTCTAACATCAGCAGTATCTCTGTTCCCTGAGCGAGGTGGGTTAGAATAGTGAATTCCTACAGTTTCTAAGACACCTTCCTTTACACTGCAAGATAGTAGCTGAACTCTTGACATTTTTGGCAATTAGTATACATCTTTCCATGATAACCATCATGCCCCCCATGTACTTTAAATATATTGTTATCAAATATCAGGGACTGCACATTTCATTAATAACTGAGATTTTTAAACCTCAAAATATCCTGTATGGCAATTATGGTTCCTTTTTTTATTTAAAATGGGACTAGATAATCTCAAATTTTCTTTTTTTGAGGTTCCACTAAAGCCTAATGGGAAAAGATACAGGAGCTGGAGAAGACAGATCAACACTCTCTCTTGTGATACTGTAACAGATTATAAGTGTATGGGTCTATGCATATCCTTTTATGTCTCATCAGATTATTATGAGCTGAAGCAGGGATTATTGGAAAAATAATTGCTCTATTAGGGTATGAGTTCTATTCCTTAACAACTATGTTCTTTGACAGATAACAAACATTAACAAAGCACTATTTGATCATGCATAATCATGCCAGTCTATCAACTTGATATTTTATCATCTCAGTTCATCATACTATATGTAGATTTTACTCACCTGAAGTATTGAAACAAGAGTGACTACACTGTAGTATCTAACAATAAAAAACAACAACATTAGAAAGTAACAAACATAGAAAACTATATGTATATTATAAGAAAAAGAAAAATCCAGAAAAGTAATGAATTATAGAGAAGCAAGTGTTTGGATATGTGATATTAATTCAAGATAATCTGTGAATTAATATAATCTTCCCCACCACTTCCAAATGATTGACACAAAATAAAACATATACAACTATTGTTGACTTAGAATTGTCAAAACCACTGAAATGTATTGTGGTGGGATAGTAATTGGATCACTAGACCAGATTCTTCCATGATCCCATAAATAAATGTGTTATGTTTATGAGCATATAGGCATATTTTTTTATACTTTCTAGAAGTTAATCTTCAAAAAAAAGGCACGGGGGGGGGGCTTGTTTGGGAGAGGCCAGGAAGACAAACTATGTGCTTTTGAATCCATGTTTACTCCTGGTGACGGTCTGGAAAATTCCTGCACTATTCATGGCAAGATTTCAGAAGTGGGTTGCCATTATTTTCTTTGAGGGCTGGGAAAGAATGAGTGGCCCAAGATTACTTAGCTGTCTTTGTTCCATAGCTGAGACTAGAACTCACAGTCTCCTGGTTTCTAATCTGGCGCCTTAACTTCCACCAAATTGGTTCAATATTAATCAAAGCTAGAACCTCTAGCAGAATATTACTTATAAGACAATTGTTTTATACAAACAATTCTCATTTATACATAAGAATGCACGAATCCAAGCGGCCGATAAGGTCCCACAGAGTTGGCCTTCTCCGGGTCCCGTCGACCAAACAATGTCGTTTGGCGGGCCCCAGGGGAAGAGCCTTCCCTGTGGCGGTCCCGGCCCTCTGGAATCAACTCCCCCGAGATTAGAACGGCCCCCACCCTCCTTGTCTTTTGCAAATTACTCAAGACCCACCTTTGTGGCCAGGCATGGGGGAGTTAGGATATTCCTTCCCCCAGGCCATTACCAGTTATGTATGGTATGTTTGTGCGTATGTTTGGTTTTTATAATAAGGGTTTTTAGTTGTTTTATTAAATTGGATTGTTACATGTTGTTTTTTATCATTGTTGTTAGCCGCCCCGAGTCTTCGGAGAGGGGCGGCATACAAATCCAATAAATAATAATAATAATAATAAAATATTTTCCATGCAGAAATATAAAATATACTCCAATACCTGTGTGTGCAAACATACTTCCTTACCTCATTTCAACAGAAAAAAAGACCAAAAAATGAATTAAAATGTTGAAAAAGTGACATAAAGGGCCAAAAAACAAGGTGAAAAATTAGACTGCACAAGAAAAAAAAAACCAAAAGAAAAATTTGTTTCGACTTTACAAAAGTTAAATTCATGATTTCAGGCCATTTCAGCTTCTTGCTTAACTAATAAATGTCAGATGACACTTCCACTTCTCCAATTTAGTTATGTGGAGAAAAGCTGTCAGTTAAATCCTATGGAAATATTAGGAAGATGATTATGAGCTGGGTGGCGTAGTGGTTAGAGTGCAGCACTGCAGGCTACTTCAGCTAACTGCTAGCTGTAGTTCAGCAGTTTGAATCTCATCACCGGCTCAAGGCTGACTCAGCCTTCCATCCTCCCAAGGTGGGTAAAATGAGGACCCAGATTGTGAGGGTCATATGCTGATTCTATAAACTGCTTAGAGAGGGCTGTAAAAGCACTATGGAGCAGTATATAAGTCTAAATGCTATTGCCATGCTATTGCCATTAAAGTAGCAGTATAAGGATAAAAAAGAACCTTAGCGAACTATGGATGAATACACAAGAAAAATTCTGCAACCATCAAAAAAGAATCAGAATCCAATGTAAAGTGGATGTAAGCATGGTTGCTGGAATATTATACGGTACATTATGTTACATCATGTCACAATAATGTAATGAAAAGCATTCTCTTTCCTTTCCTGAAATCAATCCCAGTAGCCTTTTCTTTTGCACACCTAACACTTACAAAAGGTTTTGGACAGCAATTCGAACCAAATTGAGTTCCACATCTGCTTCAGCTGATATTTTCTGAACATGCCGAAATCCATCAATATATGGCAGGATCTAATGTGAGACAGGATGCATGCAATGAATATAAGGTTAAAAATGCATAAATACCAGTATAAGCAATTTCTTCCTCATAAGCTAAATCAGAAAGACAAAATGAGAGAAAATATCCATATAAAATAACAATTTGATTTCAGTAGAAGCGTGTCTTAACTTAAGCCCCTTCACTTTGTTTGCTTATGAAATGTATGTAGCTTCCCATTTCAGGAAATGTGACTGTTGCATATGAATTACAGTTAAGTGGATGGCCAAGGCAACTTAAGGTCAACTGCAAACTTTTTACTAATTGCTTAATTGGACAGAATTGGCAGGTGTGAACATTAGCTTTGGAATTTTTCAAAATTATTTATTCATTTAGTTTCTATAGCCAGCAGTATCAATCAATGATTCTGGGAGGCTTACAATTAAATATACTACAGTGGCACCTCTACCTAAGAACACTTATAGTTACGTACTTTCTCCTTTCAAGAACCATCTTCCACTTACAAACCCGAGCCTCCGAAACTGTAACCAGAAAAGGCAAGGAGAAGCCTCTGTGGCGCCTCTCTAGGAATTTCCTGGGAGGAAACAGGGCCGGAAAATGCAGGGAGAAGCCTCTGTGGGGCCTCTCTAGGAATCTCCTGAGAGGAAACCTGGCCTCCAGGTTTCGCCAATTGCACGCATTATTTGCTTTTATATTGATTCCTATGAGAAAAATTGCTTCTTCTTGCAAACTTTTCTACTTAAGACCCTGGTCACAGAATGAATTAAGTTCGTAAGTAGAGGTACCACTGTACAATCAAAACATTTTAAAACTCCACAAAAATCCTCTAAAAACATCCAAAATAAATTCAGCTGCTGAGATACATGGGCAGTTGACAATAATGGCCCTTAGCACATTTAGCACTGCAGGTTCAGAAACACAGCCTATTTAGCTTTATGAAAGGCTAACAAGGTTGGAGCCATTCTAATCTCTGAAAGGATATTCCACAGAGCAGGAGCTACTCCTGAAAAGGTCAAATAGTCCCCACCAGCCAACACTGGCTGATCAGCAACATGTCCAATCCCAAAGTCTGAATGGGTAGACTCTTGGAAAAAGGTGGTCCCTCAGATATCACAGACACCAGCCATTGCAGGGCTTTAAAGGTGAAAATTAGCACCTTGAATTGCACCCAGAAATATACTGGTAGCCAATGTAGATCATGCAGTAAGTGGTGTTACATATATCAATGTCTGGCACCATTTGTTACCTGTACAGCCATTTCCTTTGGTGCAGCAGGATTTGCAGACTCTTAACAGCTTTATCAAAATGACAAAGCAGCATTTTAGCATTGTGCCACAAGCCTTAGCCCCCTTGAATGTGTAATGTTATGAGCATACAGAAAATGGGCAAAGATTCCACCGCTTGCCTCACTTTTAACATTTCTCCCACTTTGACCATATGTAAACATTGCTGCTTTTGTGCTGAACAAAGATCTTAGCAAATACCTAGTTTTAGGGAAGGAATGTGTTCATATTGATTTCTATAGCCACATGCTTCACTCGAGTTTAACTCTCTTCATGTGCACACAAATAACTGCACAGGTAAATTTCATTTTCAATTAATCTGCCATTGATAACTAAAATGCAGGTAATCTTTGCTTAACATATGGTCACTTAATGACCTATTATGATGGATCTCAAAAAAATATGCCTACAACCCATCCTTGAAGTTACCTTCCTGCATCCCAATGCTGTCACATTATCCCATTTCAGCTGCTTGGGAATTGGTTTGCTTTTAAGACCAGCTGTAGCATCCTGCAGATATGTTACCATGATTTGCAACTTTTTGTTTGCTATTTATAATGTTCATGGAATCCTGCTACCCTTATTTAAAAAACTCCATTCCAATGAATGATATTCTCACTGAATATGCAATTTAATAAATACAGAGTTATTAAGAACACAAAATTGCAGCCTGAATCTCAAAACAAGGAAACATTTAGTGTGGACAGGCTGAATAAGTTCATACATATTCAACCTGTTTGGAAAAAAAAAAATTTTGAAGTCAGTTTTTAATCCCTCAACTAAGCAATGTCGCCTGGCGGGGCCCAGGGGAAGAGCCTTCTCTGTGGCGGCCCCGGCCCTCTGGAACCAACTCCCCCCAGAGATTAGAACTGCCCCCACCCTCCCTGCCTTTCGTAAACAACTTAAAACCCACCTCTGCCGCCAGGCATGGGGGAATTGAGATCCTCTTTCCCCCTAGGCCTTTACAATTCTATGCATGGTATGTACCGTATTTTCCGGCGTATAAGACGACTTTTTAACCCCTGAAAATCTTTTCCAAAGTGGGGGGTCGTCTTATAGGCCGGATACTGCGCCCATTCCACAGCCGCGGGCGGGAGGAGGCCGGGAGCGGGATTGAGGGGGGGGGGAGCGGACCCGCGCTCACTTTCGGCTCCGGGGAAAGGAAAAAGCGCTGCTGTTGCTGCTGTCGCTGCCGCCTGAGGCGGCGGCACTCGAATCTGGCGTGGTGGAAAATCTGGAGGCAGGCAAAGATTTTCCACCACGCCAGATTCGAGTGCCGCCGCCTCAGGCGGCAGCGACAGCAGCAACAGCAGCGCGTTGATGAAGCCGGCGAGGGAGCTCCGGAATCGGTTGGCGCTCGCCCGACGCCTTGTTTTTTTATTTCCCCCTTTGGTTTCTCTTCACAGGCGGGAGTTCGGGAGGCAAGGGAGCGCTCGAGGAGACAGCGTCTTGCGGCATCGCTCAGCAACTTCTTTTTCCTTTCGGCGCCATAGCCATCCGCAGTCCCCGGAGCCGAAAGTGAGCGCGGGTCCGCTCCGCCCGCCCGGTTTGCAAGCGGCGGAGATCCCGGGCTGCTTGGCCGAGCGGGGCTTCCATTCAGGACGGGGGCAGGAGGGAGGGAGGGAAGGGAAACGCAGCCCTTTGCCTCAACCCGCGGGCTCCGGGGACTGCGGGTGGCTATGGCGCCGAAAGGAAAAAGAAGTTGCTGAGCGTCCCTTCGTCATAAACCCAACGGGAGGCGATGCCGCAAGACGCTGTCTCCTCGAGCGCTCCCTTGCCTCCCGAACTCCCGCCTCTGAAGAGAAACCAAAGGGGGAAATAAAAAAACAAGGCGTCGGGCGAGCGCCAACCGATTCCGGAGCTCCCTCGCCGGCTTCATCGAAGCGCTGCTATTGCTGGACGACGCCACTCCCGCCGCCGGCTTTGCTGGGGTGGAGCGCCACTCCCGGCGGCAGGAACTGCGGGGGGTAGCCGGCGTAACGAGCCCTTGCCACAGCTATCCGCCGCTTCTTTGTTCTCCGCCTTGCCTCCGCTACTCCCGCCGCCGCCTTTGCCTCTTGCCCGGCGGGGAGAGCAAAGGCGGCGGCGGGAATAGCGGAGGCGAGGCGGAGAAGAAAGAAGCGGCGGATAGCTGCAGCAAGAGCTTGTTAGCCGGAGCGTACGCCGGCTACCCCCCGCAGTTCCTGCCGCCGGGAAGCAGCCCCTTTACATTAGCGGTGGCTGCAACGGCACTGGCGATGCGGCCGCTAGCCGCTCCGAGCGGTGTGGGAACGCCCACCCCTCTCACAGTCCGGTCCCGGGCTGACAGTAAAGGGGCTGCTTCCCATCCTCCTGCCAGCTTGCTCAGAAGGAAACCTTCTGAGAAGGAGGATGGGAAGCAGCCCCTTTACTGTCATCCCGGGACCGGACTGTGAGAGGGGTGGGCGTTCCCACAGCGCTCGGAGCGGCTAGCGGCCGGATCACCAGCGCCGCTGTAGCCACCGTTGTGGGAGGAGCCTCAGAAAGAAAATAAGAGAGAACAAGAGAGAGAGAGAACAAGAGAGAGGGAGAGAGGTGATTCTTGAAGCATATGGTAAAAAGCACCCAAATAATAAGAAACACCCCCCCCCAGCCCACACCTGTGTTTGAAAAGAATAAAAGAGAAAAAAAAACCCAGCCCTCAACTGGTTTTGGAAATGGTTCGAGTGTGTATACACACACACACACACACACACACACACGTAAGGGGGGGGAGAGAGACAGGGATGGAAAAAGAGGAGAAGTGAGAGGGAGAAGGAATGAGGGAAAAAGGGAGGAAGAGAGAGAAATGAGAAACATGAGAGAGAAAAGGGGGAAAGACAGGAGAATAACCCAGAAATGAGACAGTGGTATAAATTTGAGGAGGGATGATTGATGATTGACTGTATTTATAAGGGGATGTTACATGGGATTGTATATATGAGGGGGTTATTTATGTGTGTGTGTGTGTGTGTGTGTGTATGTATGTATTTATTTATTAGATTTGTGTAATTTTGGTTGGTGGTGTGCCCCAGGATTTTGTAAATGTAAAAAATGTGCTGCGGCTCAAAAAAGGTTGAAAATCACTGCTCTAGCAGGTGGTAAATCAGCACTCCTTTTAACTGACAAGGGAGCCATTTCCCAGACTTTGATCATTTCCCCAGGTATTTTTGTACCTACTTGACCAACATTATTAGTGGTTGCAAAATTGAATGTTAAACTGGATGCATTTATTTCTGCCTGTTTGTATTTGTTCTTATGTTTAACCATTGAAAATGTACTTTTCCTCCAAAAAGAATCATCTTTCCATATTTCTTAGGCAACATTTTAAAATAACTTTAAAAGCTGAGGTCATATTATTCACCCTGCTCTGTATCATAGCACACTGCACAGTACTGAAAATTGGCAGGGTCACTAATTAAACCCGACAAGTTAAAATCTGTTTAAGTGACATTGCAAGAGGATAAAGACAGAAAGTGCGGAAAGAGGAAAAAATGGATGGGCTGTTTGGATTGCCATATCATGATATCACATACAGATTCTCATTCCATAATAGATTCTCACATAGGTGTCAGCATGCTGCATGTTAGACTGAAAGATACCTGCAGAATAGATGGTAGGAGAAAGAAAAATAGCCAGGTTCACCTTTTTGTGTTGACAAATTATGATGAGTTATAATAATAAACTTAATTGTGGTGAGGAGAAATATGAGAGGCAGACAAGACAGATAGACAGAGACATATGGAGAGATAGACAGAAGAGTGCTCCCACTTGGCTCTCTCTCTCTAAATAATTCATTCATAATTTTAACAATAAGATCTTCATCATTAGTAATTAAAATATTGTGTTATCATGTTCAGAAATGATTTTTTTCTCAATGCAAGTACATCATAGACCTAGACTCAGTCAGGTCTATGATGTACAGAAGAGGGGTAGTCTTATACGGCGAGTATATCTCAAATTCTATATTTTAACTGGAAAAGTTAGGGGGTCGTCTTATACGCCCAGTCGTCTTATACGCCGGAAAATACGGTATGTATGTATATTTGGTTTTTATATTAATGGATTTTTAATCATTTCTAATACCAAATTACTATTGTACACTGTTTTATTGTCGCTGTTAGCCGCCCCGAGTCTCCGGAGAGGGACGGCATACAAATCCAATCAATCAATCAATCAATCATAAATAAATAAATAAATATAGATTAGTGGTGGACATGGTGGTGGTGGTGGTGGGAACTGCAGGCAAGTTCTTCATCCAATGTTGATATTATTGTGAAATCCATGGATGGGACTATTTCAGGCTAAATTTTTGCACTAACCTGTTGAGTCGTGAGGTCCCATTGGGAATTTAAAAAGTCATCTTTATCCTGGGTGAAGACAGGGACATCATATTCTTGTACAATGGGGGGATCTGGACGTTGCTCAATCACTTTCAGGTGAATAGTGTTTGATTCATCTGTGAAAAGGGGCAATGCTTATCTCAATGCAAGATTATACTATCGCAACAGGCCTCCTGGAATTGAAATACATCGTACAACAATAACAGACCCTACTTCATAGGGCATAATTGGACTGTGTGTGCAACAGGAGTGCTCACATTACAATCATGATTAAGTTTTAATGTTGTATGTACAACAATTTTCAAACCAGCGGGTAATTCAATAACCCAAGTGAAAGACACACCAAACCAATAGGATAGTGTTACTGTATAGCCTATTCACAGTGTCTTAAAGCATGTTGCCCTTACTACTAGAGAGAATATTCAAATTATGCAAAACCCCAAGGACAATTAGTATCTTTTCTTTAATCATGCCTATTTATAAGAGCCAGAGTATATTTGGAAACATCAGAAAGAACTTCCTTTAAAGAACCAACATTCAACACTTTTTGGCACTTAGTGGACCTTTGACATAAACTGGCTGAGAACTGTGGAGGTACTAGACTAGAGAATACTGCTCAAGAACATTGGTACATAATTCTTCCTGCTGTTGAGCAAAATCATATTCTTATCTACTTTACCTGCTCATATTGAAGCATGTGGAGAAGGCAGCACTAAATAATAAATGTCCTTTCTAAATGTGCCCCACAGACTTACACAAAAATCACAAGCCTGAATTTTAATATGCTTCATTCCAAAATATATTTTGTAACAATATGCTTGGTGAAAATACCAATAGGCAGAGTGCATTTGCCAGTAGCATTCAGTTCTTCAAGTAGAATGGTCATGATGGGTATCAATTTTTGCTTGCTGTCATCATTGGAAATGAAGCCACTTTCAAGCTAGGAAAGAGCAGAATTGATGATCAATTACAATCAAACTATTACTAGCAGCAGTAGCATGGATCGACTGTGTGCCCCACTAAAAGAAAATGCAACTTCATTCAAATAAACCTGAGCATATTTTTCATAGCAATAATAAAATGGAAATTCAAAAGTAAATTAAGCTTTTCTATACACATTTATTATTTATTTACTTATTAATTGGATTTATATGCAGCCCCTCTACGAGGACTCGGGCGGCTTACAACATATAAAAGGAACAGTAAAATATAGTGTCTAAATCCAATTAATTTAAACTAGGTAAACTAATCTAAAATTTCCGATAACGTTAAAAATCTATCATACCCATTCAGACAGCAATCATACAAAACATTCGTTGGCCGGGGACCAAGATCTAATCGCTCCAAGCCTGGAGCATAAATGAGTCTTAACTCTTGCAGAAGGTGAGAAGGGGAGAGGCAATGCGAATCTCTAGGGGGAGCTGATTCCAGAAGTTTGGGGCCTCCATAGAGAAGGCTCTTCCCCTAGGCCCGGCCAAGAGACATTGTCTAGTTGACGGGACCTGGAGAAGGCAGACTCTGTGGGACCTAACCGGTTGCTGGGACTCGTATATGGGAGCAAGAATGAAGAATATCATATTTAGGCTATTTCTAACCTCCAGAGTAGTAAGATAACCTGCCAATTTCTTCACAATCGGTTCCAGTGCACAGGTCTTAGCTCTAGCATCACAAACGAAGCCAAGATTGAAGTGCAAGGCATTCCGGGTGTATTTCTTATTTTCAATGCAAACTGGGCATCCAATTAGCTTTTTTTCCATAGCTGTACTGGATTTTTGTGGAGCAGGGGATAGAAGAGAAAGAAAACAATTAATTTTCCAGCACCCAAAATACTGAGCAATTGTATTTCTTCATCAAGCAATTGTATTTCTTCATACAATACTTCTTACAGTGCTCATACATAATACTCACACTGTAATAAGTTTATTTTGGAGTTCAGGTTTGGTGATGATATACACTTGCACTGTATCAAACAACTCTCGGGAAATAAAATCCTCTGGTACCTGCAGGAACAAGACAGAGCTGCAAATAATTAATAGACAAACAAATCAATAAATAATGACCTTAACTTTTAGGGCAAAACTATTTTAAGCTATGGCAATATGGTCTTCAAACAAAGATGAAAAAACATTTTATACAGCACTGCAAAAACAAAATAGCGCAATCAGAGATAAAAAGACAAGCAGATGCAAAATTAAAAGCTTTGATACACTTGATGAAAGACATCCTGACAAAAGAGGGTCCCCATGAATAACGAACACTATGTTTTCCTAGATCTCAGCTTCAACTCCAATCAAGAATAGTAAAGAGCAAATCAGTATGGGATTCAATTTTCTTTATTACTAGTTCTGTGGGCATGGTTTGGTGGGCATGGCGGGGGAAGGATACTATAAAATCTTCCTTCCCACCCCACTCCAGGGGAAGGTTACTGCAAAATCCCCAATTCTCCCAATCAGCTGGGACTAGGGAGGCAGAGAAAAGATAGGGACAGTGTTAGCCAGAGATGGTATTTGCCAGTTCTCTGAACTACTAAAAATTTCCACTACTAGTTCTCCAGAACTGATCAGAACCTGCTGAAACCTACCTCTGTAGCAAATTTAAAATATCGGACAACTGATGCCAATCAGAACATAAAATAACAAATGAGACAGGTAGCTTTTGCACAACTGACCTGATACGTTATTTTAGGCCCCAGTGTTGGGTGGAATTCACTGAAAAATATGCACTCGATTCTGCTGCTGATTTCCATGGTTGTAACTGAAAAAAAAGATGAAATACACAGAAATGATTGAAGAGCTACATTTGGAAAAAATAACTCTTATTTTCTTTTAACACAATTTCCAGGCCTGACCCCGGTGACTCTGCATGGCTTACAAATAAAAAAGTAAAGAAGAAATCATGGACAACTGGAGGACAAAGGACAAAACACTGAAACATTACATAACTAAAGAGGACTCCCAAACTACTCTATCCAAGACCTGAAAGAATAAACCGGTTTTAAATAATTTGCTAAACATCTTAAATGTGAGAGTTGCATGAATTTCTGGGGAGATTTTGTTCCAAAAGGTGCAGGCACTGCAACAGAGTTTGCTTAACTTCTGAATCCTTAAGGTGACATAGTTTAATCACACAGGTCCAATAGTCATCTGGGGCAGGCCGATCTAAGAGGCTCTACAGGTAGTTTGGCACCAGTGAGCCAAAACAACATTCAGAAAGTGATCAACTGTCAAGATCTGAGTCACCCATAGTCAAAAAGAGCCAGAAGGAATAATCAGTGCATTTTGTGAAATGCAATTCGAAACTGTTATTTTGAGCAACATAAAAGGCAGTCCCTAATTGTTGGCAGCTGTGAATGACAGAATTTTCAGCATTCTTTCCTTTACCGTTAATCTTTCTAGGAGAATGATCAATATCTTTTCAAATAAAATTCATACATTTGAAAAAAAAAAGGCAGTCCGTAGCATTCACTCTTTGGTTCCTATTGACAGCATAGAAACACTATAAATACTATACTATAAAGAGGATCTACAAACAGCCCTGCTGTTTCCAAAGGCCCACATTTTTCAAAGGAATGCAGGACAATAGGTATGTCTCCCCACTCTATCCATCTCCTTGAGAATGGCTTTATACTATACTTAGCAATCTTCTACGTTGGCTGAAAACAGGTGCCCTATTTTTCATTAGAATGTTTCTGTTAATCCTCCCATTTATGCACACACAAATTTGCAAACTACAGCATTTGGAGATTAATCTACCTACCATAGTCCATCAATTTATTGAATGTTTTTCACACTTGGCAACTTTAAAATGTGTGGTTTTCAACTCTCCCAAATTTTTGGAGCCGAAGCCCATGACTCTTAAATTGCCAAATTTGAAAAGCACTGCTCTAGTTCATAAATTGCAACAAGCCAGTCCCCATTTCTTTAAATATAACTGATTCCCACAATTCTGGCATTGACCGTCTTTTTTTCTTTTTAGAAGAGCTGATGGAAATGATTTGGTGGAAGAAACTTATAGAATATCAAATATAGAATATCAAACGATATTTTTGCCTTTAATCAATAACCAAATTTCCTTTTAAATTACAGGGCATTATTGCTCAAGAAAGGCCTAATGGGTCCCAATGGTGTACAGTGTTCCCTCAATTTTTGCGTTCGAATTTCCGCGAAGTAGAGATGCGGAAGTAAATACACTATTTTTGGATATGAACAGTATCATAAGCCTTCCCTTGACACTTTAAACCCCTAAATTGCAATTTCCCATTCCCTTAGCAACCATTTAGAATATTACTCACTATGTTTATTTATTAAAGTTTATTAAAAATATTTATTAAAGGCAGACGAAAGTTTGGCGATGACATATGACATCATCGGGTGGGAAAAACCATAGTATAGGGAAAAAACCGCGAAGTATTTTTTAATTAATATTTTTGAAAAACCGTATAGACTTTTCGTGAAGTTTGAACCCGCAAAAATCGAGGGAACACTGTATTAACCATTACTCAGACTAAGCACATGCTTAGGACACCAGCCCCAAAGGACACACCACAAAATTAATAAAAGGGGGGGGGGGAAGCCCAATGAAGATTTGTAAAAAAAAATTATAGATACAGATTACTAGAGTTGGAAGGGATCTTGTAGGTCATCTAGTCCACCCCCCCACCCCTCAAGCAGGAGTCCCATATCACTTCAGACAGATTTCCTCTTGTAGGTCTTAAGTGTTGGAGCTCTCACAACCTCCACAGGCAAGCTGTTCCACTGCAGGCTACTTCAGCTAACTGCTAGCTGTAGTTCAGCAGTTCAAATCTCACCACCGGCTCAAGGTTGACTCAGCCTTCCATCCTTCCGAGGTGGGTAAAATGAGGACCCAGATTGTTGGGGGGAATATGCTGTTTCTGCAAACTGCTTAGAGTTGGCTGTAAAAGCACTATGGAGTGGTATATAAATCTAAATGCTATTGCTATTGTTCCGTCAGAAAGTTCCTCCTTATTTCCAGGTTGAATCTCTCCTTAGTCGGTTTCCATCCATTATTCCTTGTCTGGCCTTCTGGTGTTTTGGAAAATAGTCTGACCCCCTCCTCTGTGTGGCATCCCCTCAAGCATTGGAACACTGCTACCATGTCTCCCCTGGTCCATCTCTTTGCCAGACTGCCCATGCCCAGTTCCTACAACCGCTCTTTGTATATTATAGTTATAACTACTGTATACTGCTCAAAAAAATAAAAAGAACATTCAAATAACACATCCCAGATCTGAATGAATGAAATATTCTCATAGAAACATAGAAGTCTGACGGCAGAAAAAGACCTCATGGTCCATCTAGTCTGCCCTTATACTTGAATACTTTGTTCTGTACAAAATTGAATGCGCACAACAGCATGTGAAATTGATTGTCAATCAGTGTTGCTTCCTATGTGGACAGTTTGATTTCACAGAAGTTTGATTTACTTGGAGTTATATTGGATTCTTTAACTTTTCCCTTTATTTTTTTTTTGAGCAGTGTACGTAGTTATATAGTTTTACAAAATTGATAAAACTAGGAGGGGGGGGGATCAAAATATATCAGAGTTTAGGGCACCTGTGAGCCTTAAGTCGCCACTGCCCGGTCCCCTGAACTAACAGAAAGCTGCCTAAACTTGGGGTTCACGTCAAACCCCTAAAATCTCCGCCAGATAGTGTGCCTGCGAAAGGAAGCATCGGGCGCCTTCACACGCTCACACGCTCTCTCGCTCTCTCTCTCACACACACAGGTAGCCAAAGACCAGCCAACAGGCTCTGCACCTACCGGAAGAATACCGCCAAAGCACGCATGCGCAAGGAAACTCCAACCGGGCGAGGGAAAAAGCGGGGGGGGGGAGGAGGGAGCGATCTCACAGCGCCTGCGTCTCAGTGGCCCTGGAGGAAGACCACCTCCCTGCAGATCTCCGCTCGCAAACGCGGCGCCGACCTTGGCCGCCGGTAACCATCCGGCACTTAAAGCTAAGCCCAGAATGGTCGTTCCGAACGTGCGAAGCTTGTCACGTGTCGCGCAGTTAGCTGTCTCGGAGAGGGTTTCCCCCACCCCACCCCCCACCCCGATGATGGGCAGCGCTGCTCAGCCTCTTAGAGACAGAGCCTGGGCGCCGGTGTGGGTGGGACATATGACAATGCTGGGCGGACTTGCCCAATCAAAAGGCGTCAGATACTTCCTCGGCTTCCACGGGAGTTGATGGTCCTTTGCGATGCTGCTGTGGTCGGCGGAGGTGAGTTCTTTAGAATCTCCCCAATTGGATTGGAGCTGGGGAGAGGGATGCTTTTTCTCAAAGCCTCCTGGGCTGATTAGGGCAGGGGATGACGGGCTCCGACTGGGGTTTCCAGGGCTTGAAGTGCTTTTTTTTGGTGGAACAGCAGCCCAGGAAACTCAACGCTTATCATTCTGTATCTCCTATACCATTCTTCTTTTCCTATATTTTTTTATTTTCTTTCATTGATATCCCTATATCTTCTCTTCTCTTCTTTCTTAGATATATTTTACTATGAGTGTATCCTCTATAATCTTCATTATGTATTTTACTACGTGTATACCCACTATAACCCCCATTGTGTAATGGACAAAATCAATAAATAATAAATAATTCTGGCAAAAAAAAGGATAGTCCTTGGTTGGTGGAGGCATCTCTCCACATCTCTTGTACTACACACCTTAGACATAGATAGAACGCTGTTTATATACATGAGATGGGTACTAATAAGAGGGAGACATTATGAAGTAGGCTGCTTTATCCGAGGAGAATGTGTGTGTCCTGGTGCTGTCAGATCAGGTGTGGCGGAAGATGGGCACCTCCTCTTTCTCTTCTCGAAAGGATTCCTTCGAAAGAAAGGATTCTCGAACCTGTGTATTGTCGTTTAGGACGGAGTTCTGAGAGCTGTTTGTCTGTTTAGACAATGTAGCTTCTCATGTTTCATTTCCTTCCTTCTTGCAGGCACCTCCACTTTCGATTGTGCTGCTAAGATAACGCAGTGCAGGATCAAAATGCAGGCTGCCCTCGTCTTCTTTTTCAAAATGCACAAGAGTGAGCCTTGCCTTGCCCTCAAAGAAAGGAAAGCTCTGATGTCTGTCTCTTTGCCTTAATACTGTATTAGAGAGAACAGCCCTAGGCTAAAAGAGGGTTGTGTTATTTCGTGGTTCAGCGTCTTGTAGGAACCTGGCCAATAAGCTAGCACGTAAAATGTTTTATTTGTTTAGGTATACCTGAACAAGGTATGATATGAAAGCCTATTGGTAAGGTCAACCTGCCTTAAGGTCAGTCAAATTTCTTGGTTCTAGTCTCATTTACTTTTAATCCCATGGCTTCATTTAATTAAGGTTGTATCTCTATCAATTCACCTTCTTACAAAGCTTGGCATTTAATTCTCCACTCAGGTTGTTTTGATTTATTACGGCATTCCCATAGGTACAGCAAATTTGTGGCAAATTGAATTTGCATATTATAAATGTATGATTCCAAAATAGCTGTTACAAGATGTATAGAACAGTAATTCCGTTAGCAATGAGTTTCCACTATGAAAATTTGTAAGAAACTCACGCGTGCATGATTATATATTTAAATTGCTTGCCCATATCTTCAGGTGCAAATAATTTAATGGATGGATTTTGAAATGTCAGAAGAAGTCTCAGGGTGATGCTCACTTGGTAGCCTTGGGCAAATTACAATCACTTAACAACAGTAAATATGAACAGAGGAAAAATTATTTTCATGTTTATATAATCATTAGCAATAAAGATGGGTAAACAGATTGGTAATACAGTTTGCAAGCTGTATAGTGCATAAAAACTAAACATAATCCACTGGTGTTTTCTATTTAGTGCTTGTGACTGAACAATTTTTCAAGAGTTTTATCTTGAAAAGTTATTTTTCAGAGTTTCAAATGTTTGCCATCTACTTCTATGCTGCTATGGGCTGGAGATGGGCAGCATGATAGATGAACATGAACCCTGCTGTGTTCTTTAACTTAATACATATTCAAACATCCTCATAGCTTATGACTGAGATGCATTTCCACAGATGTAGTAAAGGCGGCATGTAATTCTGCAGGCTGTTCTTCAAGAAATTGTAATTTCCTAGTGAAACAAAAAGTGATGTTTACATTTTTAAAGGCTTCTATAGGGAAAGCTCTGATGTTGTACTGGCAGTGAAATGTAGCATAAGATGAAATGTTCTGGCTAATGATTCATAGAAAAGGATGCTGCACAATATTTGTTTTGAAAAGGCCCCAGAAAGGAACATCTGCATGACTTTTGAAGAGGTGAATGTTTTGCTTCTTCAAGAGATTAATGGTCATGTTTACATGATTTCTGCTGAACCATAAAGTAGCCATCCATATTTTAGCTGTGATTTGTTGACATTTGGTTTTTCAAATTAAACCAACATTAAACTATAATTAATTATCTTGTGATTAATTAAATTAATCATAAGGTAGACTACTGGGGTTCATGTACCAACCATGGCTGGGTGGTTCCCATCTTCTGTTTGTTTGCATTGGTTTGTGGTTTATTACCAATCCCTGTCAGGGGAGCTTCCCAAAACTTCTGAATGTCAGTTGAAGTTGACAGCAGCAGTTTACTATACTGTACTTGCATATTGCAATACTGATACCATCTCGTTCTACATGTAAACAATGGAGCTAAACCAGCATTTAGTGATATAGTTAGGCTTCCTTCAGGCATATAGGTTTAGTTTGAGTGCTTTGGTTCCAGGAGGGAACTAAAGCCTCTCTTAATCTGAAGCCCTCCCTATATTAAAGATTTAGAAAACTTTTTCCCCACCCACAACAAAAAATTCCATCCAACCCTCAAAAGTCAGCATATTCTTAATGCACATAAAATGAGACCAGGAAAAAGAAGAGGGAGAAATTACATTAAGAGCCTAAAAATATCTAAAACCTAGTTTCCTTTCTGGCAAAATCTCAGATTTTGATGGCAAACCTTCATTGAAATGAAGACTCTGTTTTGATATTATTTCACTGAAAGAGTAGTAGATCCTTGGAACAATCCAAGGTTGGTAAATCCACAGTAACTGAATTTAAACATGCCTGGGATAAACATATATCCATTGTAAGATAAAATACAGGAAATAGTATAAGGGCAGACTAGATGGACCATGAGGTCTTTTTCTGCCGTCAGTCTTCTATGTTTCTATAGTCTAGCATTTTGTTTGATTATACTTGAAGACTAAAGACGATTCTTGGGTTTTCTAGATTCTTTTATTTTGCTCCTTTTCTTAATATTGTCTCTTTACATTTATCTACACAGGATAATTGACAGAAGCATGAGAAACCTGAAGCAGATTTTTTTTGTTTAAAGACAGTAGTGCTCGAATTTTCCCTCACTTTGATGTTCTGGAACACCTGATAGGGTTTGCACATAAATACAGAAGATCAATAAATAGTGGACAGTGGAAGGCCAACATTTTGTTCATATTCCAGAAGACATGGCTCTGACAGTTGAAACGGAATCTCAGATTTACCACTCTCTCAGGACTGTCTTTGGTGCAGTTACACACCTGGTTTCTCTTGGATTCACCATTGTCATGGTGATAGTCACCAGACCTGGATCAAGTAAGTAAAGGGCAAAGGGAGGACCATGCAGTGTTATTTCCCTAATAGTACTTGGAATATGGACAGGACTGCTTAACATACAATATAATCTCTGGTCATAATCATAATTCATTCCACAACTTTGGTCACAAACTGATTTGATCGTGACCTGAAGCTAATTTTGGAAATTTGGCGCTTACAAAAAAAATGGTGTGGAAATCAGCCACAAAAATAATAATTGTGAATTGTTATGGTCAGAAGCATTTGTGACCAGTGGTTCTACTGTATATTGTACACTATTACACATCGTCCTGTTGGATGATGACTTTAGCTAGTAGATCAAGGTTGGGCATAGGGGGTTGGGGAAGAGGAAAACAGGCTAAAAGTCAGTAACCTCCCTGGTTGAGTTAGACTTGTATCTTGGCAATTCTAGTCACCTCTTTTGACCAACAATCCACTCTGGATTTTTTAATCTCAAATGTACTGCTATAGATACTTAAAACAATTAGGGGAGTAGAGAGGTAAGGTTTTGTTTTTGAGCTATTTAGGTTCAAATCCAATTCAGTTTTGACATTTTCATCATACCCCCAGTCCCATTTATAGGATCATTGCTGTGATACATTGTTGGGAAATAAATTCATAAATGCTACCTTTAGTTCTCAGAGAAAAAAATTATATTTGTGTGCATGCCTTTGAGTCATTGTTTAATCCTGATGACTGTTTGGACAAGTCTTCAGTTTATTTGGTGAGGTATGCAGAAGAGGCTTGCATTTGTTTTCCTAGGGGGAAAAAAGAGTAAATGAGTGACTGGTCCAAGGTCACCCAGCTGGCTCCATATTTAAAGTGAAACTAGTAGTAATGGTCCCCCAATTTCTAGCCATAAGGATGCTTAATGTATAATCATCTGTATTGATGACCGATTGCATCCATACTGCATTGCCTGTGCTGAATTTGGTTGGTGTATGTAGCCTTTGCTTTTGTTTTATTGACTATAAACTGAGCTTCATCCCACCAAGTCCATCCATTCATAGCAGTGTCTTCTCCAATCTAGTTATAGTTCTGTATGTTCTGTGAAAAAAGGTAATCAATTTCTTTTAGTGAAAGGAAGATGACAGTGAAATAAGAGCCTTCAATGCAAAGGCTTAACATGGATTAAGCTCCATTTTCCATGGTGAGTAAAGAATTTTGAGAACATACATCATTTTGCAGGAACACAGGAAACAAGACTATGAATCAATATAATGTTTATTTTATTTATACCCTGTCTTTATTATTTATTATAAGTAACTTAATGTGGAGAACATATCCAACACACTTTCCTTCTCCTATTTTCCCTGCAAGAGGACTGTGAGAATGATTCGGCCAGGGTCCCCCAGCTGGCTCTGATAGATAAGGCAGGCCTATGGAACTCATGATCTACTGCAGTGTTTTTCAACTAGTGTGCCGGGGCACACTAGTGTGCCGCGAGACATGGTCAGGTGTGCCGCGAAGCTCAGAGAGAAAAAAAGCAAGAGAGAGAAAAAAAGAGAGAAAGAAAGCAAGAGAGAGAGAGAAAGAAAGCAAGAGAGAAAGAGCGCGAGAGAGCTAAAAAGAGAACAAGAGAGAGAGAAAACAAGAGAAAGAAAGAGAGAGAGAGAGAGAGGGAGGAAAGGAGAGAGAGAGAAAGACATAGAGGGAGGGAGGGAGGGAGGGAGAAAGAGCAAAAAAGAGAGGAAGGAAGGAAGAGAAAGAAAGGGATGGAGAGAGAGAGAAAGAAAGAGGAAGGAAGGGAGAGAAAGAGGGAGGGAGAAAGAAATAGAGTGAAGGGGAGGAAGAGAGAGAGAGAGGATTTTTTTGTCCAAACTTTTTTTAGCTGCCCCCCCCCCCTTGCTCAATGTGCCCCAGGGTTTCGTAAATGTAAAAAATGTGCCGCGGCTCAAAAAAGGTTGAAAATCACTGATCTACTGGTTTCTAGCCTTGTATCTTAACCACTAGACCAAATTGACTAACATTTAATTCTGAAAATGTATGTTCTGTTACCTTATTATAATTATATTATGTAGTACAGAGTTTCATGAATTAGCACTTAAAAATTTACTTCATAATAAACTGCATAGGCACAACTATGATAGAAATGTTGGGTTGGATTATCTCACACCAGGGTATTTTAAGACTTCAACTTTAAGAATTGAATGTAAGGAGCATACTTTTATCTTTTCAGCCATGATTAGGTAGCAAAGATTGATTTTTGCTCTCATTCCTTTCCAGGTTTGTTCTCCTGGCATCCTTTCTTAATGTCTCTTGCGGTAAGCCAAACCAATGAGGTTATGTTTTCTATATTTTTTATCTCACATTTATTATTTTATAAATAACTCAAAGCAATAGATACATAATACTTCTTTTTTCAACTATTGGTTATCATTTCTCAAATAACTAACTATGCAGTTAATAAATAACTATGCAGGAAATCCTTGACCAATGACCACAGTATAACCTGCCCTACAGTTGAGAAAGCATCTTGCTTAATGACCTCCAGCCCCTGCAGTTATTAAAATGACTATGTAGGTCATTAAGCAGAACACAGAGTGTCAATGGGAGGAAAGTCCTGGAGGTCCTGGTGTGAAGTTTCCGAAAAATGCCCTGATTAATTTATGAGCCGCAAGCCAAGTGTCAAAAGAAATACAGTCATTTAGTAGCAGCGACATTCCGGCAATGCTCCGATGCAGTCAGAACTGACCTCAGGTAGATTAAGGGACCCCATGACCCTGTCTCCTCCTTCCTCCCTGGGCATGTCATAAATCACATTCTCCAATGAACCACGTTGGCAGGCTGTGAAACCCACACCCTCTTCTGCTGACTCTGATAACCTAGGACACAATCAGCAAGAAAGGCATTTGTGGAATGTAGTTTCAGTTAGGACTACCCAACAACTCCATCAGTTCTCCCCCCCTCCTACTTATGGCAACTTGAAAGCTTTGCAAGTTGACATGTGGTTCATGCCCACTTACCCTGGGCTTCCCAAGGCCTCCTTCACCTCATAAAACATTCCATGCTTTGCTTCCCACCCCTTGGGATCCCCATAACCCTTGAGCTTGTTTCTCCTTCTCCATATTGGTTTCCCACAGGCCTTTGGCCTCCTGCCTGTTCCCTGTCACTCATTTAGCTTTTGGAGCTCTCCAGAGTTCTGTACCTCACATGGGGAAGGAGGGCATGCCACACCATCCCTCAGCATTCCTGGACTATGGATTGCTTTGCTGCTGGGTTGTGTTGCCTAGCAACACAGTTCCTTATGGCCTCTCTGAAACGGCAACTATGGCCCACTAACAGAACGATCCATTCTGGTTTCCTAATATGAATTGCGCAATACTGTGGAAAGCTCCGGCATTCTCCATAGCACTGCACAGACCATGTTAGGAAACAGAACAAACAGAATAGCACAACCCCAAAAGAGGTTGCTATTTTATGAACAACCCTATGTGGGATAATCCTGGAAGTGTCTGCCATTTTATAAATGGCAATTCAATATGGCCACTTGGAAGATATGATCCCATCAAAAAAACCTCTTGCCAAGCTTCCCTAACTCAAGCTCTGGAGTTCTTGGAAAGTTAAGTAAGAAGGAGGATGGGAAGCAGATCCAAAGCCTGTGGGGACCCAGTGTGTGTGGGGGGAAATAGGGAAACAGGCAGGAGGGCACTGCAGTATCACTGTTGTTCATAAGGATGAATGACTGCAGAATGACTGCAGCAACTGTTGTTTCAGGACTAGGTCATAAGTAGCCTTTGGGGAGTCCGTCGTAACTTTGGACAGCTCCTAGGTGGCCGATTGTAAGTTGAGGGATACCTGTACAACCTTTTCTTTTATAACAAGTTGTTCAATTTCTTTTTCTTTTCGTTTCTTTTATTTGGATTTCTAGGCTGCCCTTCTCCGTAAACTCAGGGCAGCTTACAAAACAGGAATAAATACAGAAAGAACATGTAAGAAACCCAAACCTTAAAACTAATTTAAATCTAATCTAAACCCCCCATTTAAAAAAAAAAAAACAACCATCCCCATTCATTCTATTACAATCATACATGTGGTTGCCTTTCATGCAAAAAGGCAGAATTCTTTGTTGCACATAATAAGGGGCAACAGCATAGTAAATATTCTTCACTATGGAGGTTGGGAAAAATAGCATAGCACTTCTGCTGCCCTGTTTCAAGAATGAGTCTCTCTACGTACAGGTGAAACTTGAAAAATTAGAATATTGTGCAAATGTTCATTTATTTCAGTAATTCAACTTAAAAGGTGAAATACTGTATAATATATGAGAGAGACTCATTATATGCAAGACAAGATATTTCAAGCCGTAATTTGTCATAATTGTGACGATTATGGAGTACAGCTCATGAAAACCCCAAATCCACCATCTCAGAAAATTAAAATATTACAAGCGATCAATAAAACAAGGATTGTACATAGAACAATATCGAACCTCTGAAAAGTATAAGCATGCATATGTACTTAGTACATGGTTTGAGTCCCTTTTGCCCTATTCATTCATTCATTCATTCATTCGATTTTTATGCCGCCCTTCTCCTTAGACTCAGGGTGGCTTACAACATGTTAGCAATAGCACTTTTTAACAGAGCCAGCATATTGCCCCCACAATCAGGGTCCTCATTTTACCCACCTCGGAAGGATGGAAGGCTGAGTCAATCTTGAGGTCAATTACTGCCTCAGTGCGGCGTGGCATGGAAGTTATCAGCCTCTGGCACTGCTGAGGTTATGAAAGACCAGGATGCCTCAGTAGTGGCTTTCAGCTCTTCTGCATTGTTTGGTCTCATTTCTCTCATCTTTCCAAGCTGTAGCCCATATTCATCACAATCATGACAAATCACAGCTTGAACTATCTTGCCTTGCATGTAAGGAGTCTCTCTCTCATATATTACATTTCACCTTTTAAGTTGCATTACTGAAATAAATGAACTTTTGCGCGATATTCTAATTTTTCAAGTTTCGCCTGTACTGTCTCTCTAAATCTGTAGTTTCACTTTTTGCAGAATTTCATTTAAAAGTTATGTAGAGTAGTTCTTCTTCAATAGAGCCTCCTCCATTGACAAATGAGTGTCTCATTAAATATCTGACGGTTTCCCAAATTTTCACATGAAGTACAGTACAGTAGTACCTCTAGATACGAGCTGCTCTACATGCGAGTATTTCAAGATACGAGCCACAAGGGGAGAGACATTTCTGTTCTAGTTCCGAGCTCAAATTTGGGATATGAGCCGAGTGTCCACTAGGTGGCGGAAGAATCCTTGCTTTTGGTTATCTAGGAGGGGAAAAAAGTTATTTGTTCCAGAATACGAGTTGCCTGGAGATACAAGCTCCCTTATGGAATGAAGTATGCTCGTATCTAGGGGTACTACTGTATTGATAAATATTCTTTGCAACTAATCTTTAGGTGGGAAACCCTTATGTCTTTTTTTTGTCTACTCTTCTCCCAGTTTTCCTTCCTGATGACAGAGGCCCTGCTGACTTTCTCTCCAGAGAGCTCCCTCCTCCGATCCTTCTCCCGCAAGGCCAAGGTCCGCTTCCACTGGGCTTTGCAGCTGCTTGCTCTTAGCTGTGCATTGCTGGGATTGGCTATTATCATCTATAACAAGTACCTCAATGGGAAAGAGCACTTTGTCACCTGGCACGGACAGACTGGTTTGCTGACAGTGGTATATGCTAGCCTGCAGTGCATGGGTGGGCTGGTCCTGCTCTATCCCAAGCTGATGAAGAACTGGACCCTGAGCAAACTGAAACTGTACCATGCCACCTCAGGGCTGATTGGGTATCTTCTTGGTTGTGCCAGCTTGATGCTGGGCATGTGTTCCCTGTGGTTTTCCACAACTGTGACTGGAATCTCCTGGTATCTAATTGTGTTGTGCCCTATTCTCACCAGTTTGGTTATCATGAACCAAGTGACCAATGCCTATCTCTACCGTAAAAGGATCCAGCCTTAAAACAAGACATCTGTGTGGGATCCCAGAACTATTTCTGCATTATCTGGAAGGAATCCATAGCTATATGCAGCAGTACTGGAACTCAAGAATCTCTTTCTACCTGCCTCTAACTTTGTATGGGTTTTTAAAAATAGCTTCAGTTTCTCCATAGCACAGATGCCTATACTGTTGAACCAGGTTTCTTGCAATCCCATTGCTGGAACTATAACAATTATTATAGTATTGTATAAGAGTCCAGTTTTGCTGTACTGGTATTCCTTCACCTCTGAATGAAATATTCTGGTTTAAATTATTCTGGATTGGCCATGATTGGCCATATACATCTACAACTGTAAATCTAACTTGCTGTAACTTCTTTTTCATATTCGTGCTCAGTTCTAAGGCGTGGGCATTTTTAAACTTCCTCTTCGAAAGGATGGCTTTTATTCAATGTATTCAATTTTTGTTTGCATTGATGGTCAATTCTTCATTTGTTTTTAAAAGCCACATGCTATGTGAAGGTACAGTGTATCCAGCTATATTAGCTAAATCATATGTGCTGATAAAGGGCTAATAATATATTTTACATTTTTTAAAAGTGGAATTGCTTTGCGCAGGTGGAAAATGTGAAGAAAAAGACTTCAGAATATTGCTTTATCTGTTGTTTTTCTTACTCAAGCTTATCTGTTCTTCTCTCAAATATTGTCATCCCCGGAAGGATTTCAAATGCATGTTAGCCTGTAAGATATAGACAGCTCTTCAGCATAAAAGGTATCATTTAAAACCAATGTCCCTCCATTCTTTAGATCGGGATATCAAACTTGGGGTGTCATGTTGTCACATGATTTATTGTGACTTTCCCCCTTCCCTAAAATGAGGGTAGGTGTGGCCAGTGTATGATACATCCAGCCTGCGGGCCACCAGTTTTAATCCCCTGCTCTAGGTACATCGGGATTATTGCAACTCTATTTCCAACCAATATTCTGACTTTCTGCTCTGCAGTTAAAAGATGCAGAGCTATAAAAAGGCACTTTAATTTAAAGGAGAAAACAGGAACATACATTCCTTGATTCTTGCTAGGATTTAAATTATAGTCAACCATTTCTGCAGGTTGTATATTATTAGCCCTGGTTTAAGGCCTAGTAGGAAAATTAGCAGAGCATAACAGTAAGTTGTTTACTTTGCTAACCATTTAATAAGTTTTCAAAAGACATGTCCCCCGAAAGCATGTGGTATCTTTATCCAGGAGCAAGTAACCCATGAGAATCTAGATTATTCTTGATATGGCCAGGTACATCTATAATTCTAAATTGTAGTGTCACTACAATTTTATAGACAAAAGATGGAATAGGGAAGGAATGATCTAAGACAATGTTTCCCAACTTTAATATTTTAAGATATATGGACTTCAGCTTCCAGAATACATCAGCTGGGAATGCTGGCTAGAGCATTCTGGGACTCAAATCTCCACATCTTAAAATGACTAGAGATGAAAACACCAGTCTAGGGGGGCAAGGAAGTAAGCACAAACCAGTTTTAGAAAGATGAGAAAATGCAGGGTGAAGAATACTATTGTATCCCTATTACTTTAAAAAAAATGTCAAGGCCACCCAGAATTTTTGAATGACTTTCAAAATTCACATTTGATTATCTCATTTTCCCTACTAATAGTTAATAGGGAGCTTCTTCTTGGCAGCTCTTGTCTTGTAATCTCTCATATTTCTTCTCTAACCTTCTTTCAACTTATCTTGTTCTTCCTTGCTATGTACTATTATAAAGACTGAATGCCGATTCTTAAAAGTACATATTTTTTACTCAGATGAAAATTCACTTGGTTTATATATCCGAGTCTGCTGAGAGGGGCGGCATACAAGTCCAATAAATAATAATAATAATAATAATAATAATAATAATAATAATAATAATAATAATAATAATATGCAAGTGAAGATCTAATAAGGCTTATCCCACATGCAAAGAAGATACATGGCAAAAATTCAAGGGGTCATGAATCCAAAGAGATGTGCAAAAGATTGGGAAATGCTGTAATCAGAACTGTTTTAATTCTCAACTCAGAACTCTCAACACTGTAGTGCAGCTTTAGGGATGGGCTTGTGTAAGATGAGTTGAATCTGTTCCTTGGCAGTATGCATTGAATTTAGAGGTCATTAGCTGACAGCTTTGGTACCCATGAAATTTCAAAGCCTGCTGGCTAAGTTAAAACTAAATTACAATGTGATTGGTTTTTGTTTTGACATTTATGTTAATTATACTATTATGGCAGTTTTATGAACCAGGCCACCATAGTTTATTTTACAAGTCAGGGTTAAAAGAAACCAAAGTTAAGCAGAATGGATGAACCCTTCCCCATAGCACTAACATAATGGCTAGCAAAGTGTGCTGCTTCAGGTTTCTTTTAAATTTCTTTTTAGAGGCAAGAACAAGTAACTCCACCAGAGTTTCCACAAAACTTAACTCCTGAACTTCCTTCTCATATTGTATTATATAGTTTCCTGTTCTCTAAAGTGAGATCTTACTGAAAACGGATGATAACTTGGAGCGATGGGAACTGTAGTCCCAAAACTCAACAGGAAACTAGTTGGGGAATCTGTCACAAGTGACTGCTAACCTCATCTTTTAGACTTGTAAAGTGGGGGGAAGGCTTCTTATTCTCTGCTCAGTAAATCAGGCAAATTATACTTCATTTTGACTCAAACTTTTCAATATCTGAGTAGTAAGGAATAATAGTACTAGATAGTTTATCCTGCAATTACAGACAGAAATGCATTGGCCTGGTTGACAAGGAAATCCTCTCATTTCTCAAAACTTGGAATTGTTTCATATGCACAGTTTTTTGACAAAGATAAGCAATATCATGCAAACAGCTTGAGAAAAGTTCATATGTGATTAAATACATGTGCATAATCAGCATTTTCATTCATCTTTAATTCTTACATCAGAGCACTTCTCAAGCATGCTGAGGTTCTTAAAGAACTTAGAAAAAGATTATACTTTTTCCTTTGCTTTTCCAAAAGGGGAAACAACTATAATTGCTTTTTTTTAAAATCAGCAACAGTTGACCTCCCATAATGAGTTTGTTTGTTAACGAACATTTTGTTAATGTTTGTTAAAACAATTTTGGTAACCATAATTCCTGCTTATATTATTTCCAGGAGCTCCTTAAATAAATATATCTTTGTATCCTACTACTGAGAAAGGATAAGACCTGCTTTCCAAAGAGGGAGAAAAATAATCACTTCTTTAATGGGGAAATAATATTGTGTCACAGAGGAACTATTAGTACTGATGTATTCATTGCAGTCAATGAAACAGACTAACTTAAATCCTATAGTTTTCAGATGGCCACAGGTAACTTCAATTTTAATTCCATTCTCTATTGCAAATGCAAGATCAAAGATTGATAATGTTTGATAGTGTAATGGATATGAGATATGCTCTTTTCAAGCAGCACTTAAATGCCTTTATTTAGTGGTACATAGTTTAGATATCTGTATCTGCTATTTGTGTTCCAACATATATTTTGCCATGCAGTATTATAGTTTAAAAAAAACATACACTAGCAAAAGTTTGTATTTGCACTGAAAGCATAGGGAAGATTAATCATCTCATAAATAGCATCAATGAACAGTTTATAACTGGTTTTAATGCTACTTTTTTACCCAGTGTTTACTCATTAAACTGGTCAAGTAGTGATTGCTGCCTTGGTAAGAAGGAACAGAAATAATATTTGTTATCTGAAAACATTGAAAACAAAATATATGTCACCAAACTGTAGTAAATGAACCTACCACTTGAAGCCTGGAGTGGGGAAAGGAAGCTTGTACTTTATGATTGCTGAAATAAAGATTTTTTTTTAAAAATGTAGCCACTATTGCCATTATGCTTGTTTTTCCTTCCTTCAAATAGATTTTGCATTGTTTGGTCATACAGAAATTATTGGAATGATGGATTTAGATTTTGTGAAAGCATTTCTTATTCCCTTTCATTAAAATTTCTGCCTGTGTTTCAGGGCAACATTGTCCGTTAATGATTAGAATTGGAATATCTGTTCATTAGAACCTGTGTATAAATTCACACATCATGTTCTGACCCAGCCTTTGCAAGCAGCGACAAACTGCTTTCTCACAAGTAACACAAACCCTTTTTTTGTTTAAGCCAGAGCTGGAACAGTTTTGTTCACGTTGGCGGAGGCAAATTCACTCCCTATTATTTCCCAGCAGGAAGATTCCATTGGCACCTCAAATATAGAGCAATTAGTCCCAACAAACTTGGTTCTGGCAAAGGAATCCAATATGATAGATATACATTGGAAAACAAATGGTTGTCTGGGACAACCGGCCACTCCCAAACCCCAATTATTTATTTCCCAGCCAGGGTGGGGCTGGCTAGCTAGCGTCTGTCTTCTGAGAGCCGGCTTACTGCTTTCTATTGCTCTTCTCCCTATGCATATGTGTATCTGGGATGGGCCCCATCTATTCCTCCCCTTCACTTAGCTCAGGCTCTGAAGACAGCTGCTTCTCCACCTTGGGGAGGACAGAAGGCCCTGCCTCTGTATCTGCCTCTGTATCTGCCTCTGGTCCTGCTTCCTCATCAGAGTCTTCCAAAATTGCCTAAGTTGGCCTAGGCTCCGCCTCTCCCTGCCGACTGCTGCTATTTCTGCTGACAGCCAATAGGGCCACAACATAGCCCTTCATGGCACCGGACCAGAATACCTCTGGGACCGCCTTCTGCCGCATGAATCCCAGCGACCAGTTAGGTCCCACAGAACAATGTCGTTTGGCGGGACCCAGGGGAAGAGCCTTCTCTGTGGCGGCCCCGACCCTCTGGAACCAACTCGCCCCAGATATCAGAGTTGCCCCCACCCTCCTTGCCTTTCGTAAGCTCCTTAAAACCCACCTCTGTCGTCAGGCATGGGGGAATTGAGACTTTCCCTCCCCCTAGGCTTATAAAATTTATGCATGGTATGTTAGTATGTATGATTGGTTTCTAAATTGGGGTTTTAAATTAACTTAAATATTAGATTTGTTTACATTGTATTATTGCTGCTGTTAGCCGCCCTGAGTCTGCGGAGAGGGGCGGCATACAAATCTGATAAATAAATAAATAAATAAATAAATAAATAAATATCAACTCCTGATGTTAACTTGAATTATAGTATAAGCCGAAACCGACTATCAAAAATTTTCTATTTGACTACAAGGGTTGCCCAGAAAGTAATGCACTACATTTTTTTTCTCAGCCTACAGAAATGGTATGAATGCGAAACTTTAGATATGCATTATTTGAATTGTCAGGATGCGTGTCTAAATGTTGCATTTCTTCAGACAGATAGTGTAGCTGCAGCAGTGTTTCGAAATGGCCTCTTTGAGTCTACGGAGAGGGGTGGCATACAAATTTAATAAATAATAATACTATTATTATTATTAATTATTATTAATTATTATTATTATTATTATCTGTAAGTGATGTACATTACAAGCAGCATGTTGTCATTGTCATTCTCACTGTGGAGAAATAAACTGTTGGGAACATTCACAAACATTTGTGTACAGTTTATGGAGAACCGACAGAAGTACGGTTAGTCACTGGCCACAGAAGGTGAGGCCATTAGAGATGATTTGCACAGCGCAGAAATGGCTTCATGACCAGAAAAAGGAGTGGTACCGACACACACTTGTGTCTTGCTGGAGGAAGTCCATAGAACGAGACGGAGATTACGTGGAAAAATAGGAAGTGTAGAAGACATTCTTGTGTGTAAGTTTCATTGTGTTCAATAAATAATTGTTGAAGAAAAAAATGTGGTGCATTACTTTCTGGGCGATCCTCGTATATAAAAATATTGAACATGTTTTATATTGACCTTTTCAATAGCAAAGTCTTACTTCATTCACACATGGCCATATATTTTAAAACCATCAGGCCATGTGAGATAAAGACATCTATATGCACTGCTCCTGTTCCTGCTGACATCTCTGGAATACTGTCTTCTCCTGTCCTGATTTTTTTGTTTCATTACCAGTTTAAATAACTCAGTAAACTAGAGATATCAATGAAATAAAATGGGAAAGTGCAGTGGAAAAACCATAAAATAATGATGGGAAGTAAGATGAGAGTAACAAAATACAGATGTTTAAGAAACACAAACCTCAGAGTCATGGCAACTAATTCCCCAAATACAGTGATACCTCATCTTACAAACGCCTCGTCATACAAACTTTTCGAGATACAAACCTGGGGTTTAAGATTTTTTTGCCTCTTCTTACAAACTATTTTCACCTTACAAACCCACCGCTGCCACTGGGATGCCCCGCCTCCGGACTTCCGTTGCCAGTGAAGCACCTGTTTTTGTGCTGCTGGGATTCCCCTGAGGCTGCCCTCCATGGGAAACCCCACCTCTGGACTTCCGTTGCCAGCGAAGCATTTGTTTTTGCAATGCTGGGATTCTCCTGCTGGGTTTCCCCTGCAGCATCGCAAAAACACAGAAGTCCGGAGGTGGGGTTTCCCATGGAGGGGAATCTCAGGGGAATCCCAGCAGCGCAAAAACGGGCGCTTTGGCTGGCAAAAGGGGTGAATTTTGGGCTTGCACGCATTAATTGCTTTTCCATTGATTCCTATGGGAAACATTGTTTCGTCTTACAAACTTTTCACCTTAAGAACCTCGTCCCAGAACCAATTAAGTTTGTAAGACAAGGTATCACTGTACATTGCCGAAAACGTCTTTCAGAATGTGGATCTTATCTCAGCCAATACAGCAAAATTCACTAATAAAATTACTACAATTCAGGAGCCTGGGAGGTGATTGCCTGCTGGAATTCAATGTATGAAAAGCCATGCATGAGTTGAATGTATTCTACAATTCAGTTAAATTGATATAAATAAAACCAGGGAGGTGTTACTGTTCTATGGCTAGGTATACTAGGAAAAGAAGCTCAAGATACTGTAGCTAGAAATTCCCGAAGAATTTATAAATTACACAATCATAATTTCTAATGATAAATAATGGGAGACATCTAAAAAAAAATCTATCTGGCTAATTAAAAATGTTAATAATGACTGAAAATAAAACAGAAGGAATGCAGCTAATTGTACATATGAAAAAGCCCAAGTGTACCGGAGTGATGTCAGCATGAATTAGATTGGCAAGTAATAATGGGAAGATGGTGAAATATTAATGCATGGGCTATATCCGGGTTCTTAGATCTGGCCCATGGGCCATCCTGGAAACAGTGAAAGACTGGCCCACAATGCCTCTGCCTGCGAAAAGAGCCCTCCCAAGCTCCATTTTTGTTGGCAGAGGGTTGCAGTAGGCTGTCGCAGCTGAACACAGACTTCAGGAGCCTGTTTGCATTGGCAGAACGCTTGGGCCAACACAGGTGTCCCCCGACACAAGTGGCATTGAGTTGCCCATGCCTACCCTGGCCACACCCACCCTGCCCTCCCCTGGTCAAAAACAACCCCTGTGTGGCTCTCAATGAAATTGAGTTTGACACCCCTATATTAACGGATGACGTTTTTCCTTTCCCCTTTTTCCATATGGAGAAATATGTGCAGGTTTGTCAAAGAGGCGTGACTGACAAACAGCTGTGGCTGCAATTCAAGGCTAAGAATTTGTGACTAGCTTTCTTAACAAATCTACATTCCAAAACCACCTTAAACTATCAAAGAAATTATTAATGCTAACAATAAGGCTCCTATTCAAATCGGACCTTGAAAGCTTCATTGAAGATGGAATTATGCAGATAAAAGGAATGACCTGAAAATTAATGAAGGCAGTTTAAAGATACGTTCTAGATCAAAAATCCTATTTCTTTTTATAGCAGCACAAAAACTAAGTGACAAAATAGGTATCTTTTCATTTTACTGGATTTTCTCAATGGTTGTTACTATCAAAATATTTTGCAAAGCAAATGAAAGTATTTCTAATTCACTTCAGTATGAGCCATCAAATCATTGTTACTGTGAGGCTGAAGCCTGCTACACGTCATAGTATTTTAATGCACATTCTTTATTATTTATTTATTAATTGGACTTATATGCTGTCCTTCTTCGTGGACTGGGGGCGGCTTTACTGTGGGAATTTGGGAGGGGGAATTGAATGAGGACTGTCTGTATATAGCCATAATAAATTCTTTCTAGACAGTCAAGGTCATCCTTTTTCTTCGCACTCCTGCACCTGCACAGAAGCAGATGGGTGGATTCTTGCCAGGTTGACTGTTGAAGATTGATCAACATGGACTTGGGGGTTTGGGGATAAGGACTTGGACTTTCAACTGGGTGGAGAAATCCCAGGGACTGCAGATTCTGGTTTCTCTCAGATGTGCTAACATGGCTCTGCTAATAAATTGGAAATTTGAAGAATATTTTGCCTTGGAGTCTGAGTTAGTTTTGGATGCTATTTGGAACCTTGATACTTACCTCCTCATGACTGCCTCAAAAAAATCCACTGCTACTTTATTTTGTATATATATCTGGTTTTCCTTTTTTTTTCTCTAAAGAGAGGGATAATTTCTTTCATTTCTATTTATTCTCTGGGAATATTCCTGTGAGGGATATTATCTTAATTTTTCCGGTAGACATTTTCGTTACAGAACATCTACTTTTTTATCTTTGAGAGAAATTGTCTACGTTTTGTTGTGAAAGCTGGTTATAAAAGAAATCTGGATTATATTTAAAAGGAAAATAACAATATATTAAGGATTAACATTATGCATTATATTACGTATATGTTACAATGCCCACACATATAAAAGAGAGAGCCAGAACAACTTAATTTCAAAGCCTTCTTGAAACCCTTTGGGAAAAAAAGTTTTTAAACTTACAAGTTGTGAATGAAATTTTAGATAAAGAGCGATGATGTAACAAGTTATAAATCAACCTAAGGGCAATAGAAACATAGAAACATAGAAGTCTGACGGCAGAAAAAGACCTCCTGGTCCATCTAGTCTGCCCTTATACTATACTCAGATACAGGTAACCAGACTTGCAATTGGATAGATTGGAAGTTAATTTGTTGCTGACAGAATTGTACAATGAACTTTGAGAATTGTAGGTTTATTGGGGAAATTCCTATTAGCTAAAGAAGCATTAAAACCTAAATTTCAACCCTAGAAATTTTAAACAATTAGGAGACAGCTGCAACTTTAAGGAAACACTGAACTTTTAAGATATCATGGTTCAGTTTTTTACTCAAGGTTTCAAGTTCAAAATGGACAGTGTTTATTATGCAGGATTTCTGTAGTGAAATGGAATGAGGAAATGAACAAGGATGTACATCATCTTAATCAGACTGGGCTTAACTCTACCAAAGAAGCAAGACTTGTAACATTCAGGAGTTTGCATGTTAAAGGCTTCACAGACCAACATTTGTTACTGCATTTTAACATCCTCTCATGTAAATAATACTGACTGCAGTGAAAATGATTTTGTGAGTTCTTTTGAAAATAGGAACTAACATGGTCAAATGATGAATGACAGGAGGTTTAGAAAGCCAATCAAGAGGCACTCTTTGAAAGAACTGTTTATTGATACTGAAATCTGTGTTTTACTTCTTGGTTGACAAAAAAAAATCATGGTCCTTCAAAAAATTATCTTAACATTTTCATACATTCTCTTTTCATTCTTTTAAGTGCTACCAAGCCCAGTTCGTCACCTTTAGTTGGTTATCGAGGCAAGAAATATCAGAACTTGTTGCCCCATATAAAAAAATCTCAGCCAAAGGAAAAGAGATTAATGATCTCACCAAAGAAAAATTAGGCATCAAGGGAATTGTCAGTCTCCTGCCAAAAAATAAAAAAATAGTAGTAGTATGCAACATACTGTGGCAAAAATTTACCCCAGTAGTGTCTTGAATACATTGGTTGTCCACTAAAGACAAAAGCTGCTTTATACTTTGAATAATTGTAATTGAAGAAAAACAAATCAAATTAATTTCCTTTTGAAATCCTATGGAAAGTCTCACACAATGCTTTCCTATCCAGTATTAACTGACAATTAGAAGCAAGCTGCAGCCTGCATCCTTTCACCTTTTTAAAAAAAAAAATCAGCAATGGCATTACTATTATTAAAATGCTTTAACTGCTGCCTCTACAAGAGGGAACTTAACAGTTTTATTTGGCAGGGTTTAAAATTATGAAACCCATAGATATTGGAAATAAAAGTGAGCAACGAAGATCTTTTTTGCTTATTTAATCAATATTAAATTGCTTATTTAATCAATAACTAATTCTGAAAGAAAACCAAATAATTGACAACAATCACTGCCACCAAGTAAAACCGCAATCGAGGAGAATGCTGTACATTTGAAGGGGTTGTTCTGTGATATTTTTGGGTTTATGTGATAATTTAGCATTTAGAACTCAAAGTAGAACAGATTCATCAGATTGGAGAATACAAGACTCCATTCAGATTAACCAGAATTGCCATTAAAAGAACTAAACACAAGCACTGTGTTAATAGCCACAATGGCAGCTGTAGGCTGGGGCAAATTTTATAGGTCTTTTTAAGGAGATGCTCCTTATTGAGCTATGTCCTCCTTCCTCCCATGCCAGTTCTGAGAAGCTCTTAATTTCAAAACGTTTTTGAAGAAATGAAACAACTTCTCAGGTCAGTTTGACAATTCAGTTTTCACCAAAAGAGTCCCAAGACCTGGCAAAACCAAAGGTGGCTCACAAATGCTGGAGGAAGTAGCCAGGAGGCATAGTGTTTTGTTCCTGCAAAACGGGGAACGCTACAAGGGAGGGCAGGTAAAGGATCATTAGCAGCTCTGATATGCAGGAGCAGACAGGAGATGCAAATCTTTCATGGTCACAACTGAGAGGGGGCATCGTCAAAGGTAATGAGGCTGGATTCTTGACTGGAAGCTTTTCCAACGCTGGCAGAGTCCCGGCTCTTTTCAGGTAGCAAGGGAGTATCGGCCTTGGCATTTTCTTCATCTTCATCCTCCATACTGGGCCAGGCTGACTGATCTTCCACCCGCTTCAATCGCTCATTCAGTGCCTTTAGAGCCAATTGTCTACAATGAAAAAAATGGTACAAAGTTTGAACAGTCCATCATGCATTCCACGGAACAGGAATGTTCTAGTATTCATTACTGAAGAGACTGAAACCACTTTAAAGCTCTGGGGATATAAACAGCTCAAGACTGAAAATAATTCTTCCCCCACATCACATCCATCTAATGCAGACTATGAGTGTTTTACATTCATGTGCACTATCTAGGTTCTTCTACGTTAATATTTACAGCAATATCCATTTAACATATTTATTTATTTATTGGATTTTTATGCTGCTCCTCTCTGAGGACTCGGGGCGGCTTACAACATATAATAAAACAATGTATAACATCTTAAATATACTGCTCAAAAAAATAAAGGGAACACTCAAATAACACATCCTAGATCTGAATTAATGAAATATTCTCACTGAATACAGTCATACCTCGTCTTACGAACCTAATTGGTTCCAGGGGGAGGTTCGTAAGACGAAAGGTTTGTAAGACGAAACATTGTTTCCCATAGGAAACAATGTAAAGTCAATTAATCCGTGCAACCCAAAAAAAAAAACCCGGAAAAAAAAACGCTGCCGCCCGGCTGTGACCTTTTAAAACAGCCGCGCGGCTTCCCAGCCGTCTCCCGAAGCCGAACGCCAAACCCAAACTTCCGCGTTTGGCGTTCGGAGGCTGCTGGGAAGCCCCCCAGCCCGGCTGTCACCTTTTAAAACAGCCGCGCGGCTTCCCAGCAGTCGCCGAAAGCCGTTTTTTTTGCGGGGGGTTTTTTGGTTGCACGGATTAATTGACTTTACATTGTTTCCTATGGGAAACAATGTTTCATCTTACGAACCTTTCCTCTTACGAACCTCCTCCTTGCACCAATTAAGTTCGTATCATGAGGTATTACTGTATTAAATAACTACAAATGTTAATTTGATTGGGCTGGATATCGACCTGTTTCTACCCCAAAGTGGCTCGAGATTTCAGTTGAAGAATTCTTGGCCAGATTTGTGCTTAGTGCTCTTGTTACCATGTTACTTGTGTACATACAATAATTCAAATGGCAAAACCCTTGTCACTTTAATAATTCCCTTAATCATAAAATGGGATAAATAAATTGCTCCCATTTGCAAGTATTAATTTGTGATTCACAAGTGCAAAGTATTCAGAATACTGTATAGTTTTATAATATCACAATGGAATAGAGAAGGAGAAAACATAAAAAAACTAACCTAAAAATAGTTCACTGAATATATTGTGCTTTTAAGTGAAATTTCTCGTAATGAAAACTAGTTCCCCTTTTCCCCCCTTATGATACAGAAGCAAGTACTCCAACCCTGTAACGGATTTATTCTGCATTTGTATTCAGACTAAACAGAAACCACAGTAACAGCAGAAAGCTTTTATACTACAGGCAGAAGAGAATGTGAGTTGAAATATCTAAACTACAAGAGATCAAATAGTTATGCAAGACAGCTCAGAAGTGCCTGCAAAGGCAAGTCACCGAAAGCACATCTACAAAAGACACATTTTATAACTTTTAAAAACAGATATGACGATAGTTTAGCCTTATAAGTAAAAAATCTAACATTGAGCTTTGCTTTACATAATTACATTTCATACCCAGGGTATGTAACGTTTAATACTGTTAATATAATAAAAGTATTAACTACTCAAACTGATTGTGTCTTGTTTTGCTCTATTACATTCATATTAATTTCACAATATAATAATAATAACAATAATAAAACATAGTAATGTTTTCTTTAATACAATTAACCTGCTGAGGTGAAACAGTATGTTAATTATCAAGTTAGTTAATAAAGTTAGCTAAACTCTTGAACAAAATTAAAATTTTCCAGATTTTAGACTCAAAATAATCAGACTTTTAAAAAGGGCTTTAGATCTGGGGTGTCAAGCTTGCATCATCACAGTGTCGTCACGTGATGCATCACAACTTTTCCTTTCGGTAAACTACTGGCCATGGGTGTGGTCTGTGTGTGGTGCATTCGGCCAGCGAGCCACGAGTTTTACAACCCTGTTTTAGATGTACAGATAGTTCACGATTTACGACCACAGTTGAGCACAAAATTTCTATTCTATTGACAGTTAAATGAATTTTGCTCAATTTTACGACCTTTCTTGTCACAGTTGTTACGTGAATCATACAGTTAAGTCAGTAGTGCAGTTGTTAAATTAATCTGGCTTCCTCATTGATTTTGTAAGGTTGCAAAAGGGGATCATATGACCCGGGACATTGCAACTGTCATAAATACATGCCAATTGCCAAGTACCTTGATCACATGACTAGATTCTGCACCAGACAAGTGAAAAAGAGGGATAAGTCTTTTTTTTTCCAGTGTCATTATAACTTTTGTTGCTAAATGAATGGTTGTAAGTTGAAGACTACCTGTGTACCAGAAGTTTAACATATGTATTATGAATTTCCAAGTCTACAATTCCCTTTACCGACTATAAATTGCAAAGTAATGTCCTTTTGGCTCTTTTTAGACATTTTTTGGTCAAAGTCATACTTACACAAAAAAAGGCCAATGTTTGATATTTAAATTGTTCCAAGTTTCAACTCTAAGCAATGCATATATAACTAGGGTGTGTCTACTTACTTGTGTGAAGTTCCCAGTTAATTCAATGGATCATTTTAGAAAAGTGTTTAGACATAATTTTTATGGAAAAAGAAAACAAGGTACTGGCAACCATTTGATTTCATACACACAATTATGTGCAATTTTCTTATTAGTATTATAGAAATAGCTTACAAATGCTTTGTTCTTAAATAGTTTTTTATTTTCAAATCTAATGCTTTGTAAGTTTAAATAATGCAAACAGTATTTGTAAGCCACCCATAGTCCTTTGGGAGGTGGGCGGCATATAAATTATATTAATAATAAATAAACAAACTGCAGAATCCATTGGCAAGTTTTAATTACAGTGCTGTAAATAGTAATAACACACTGCACAGTATTCGATTCTCCTGACTACTGTGAGATTACCTTTATATAAATATGTAACCCCATAAATATATGGGTCAAATATGTATGCAAAGTCTGAAAGAAAACAATTATTTAAATCTATGTTTAAAAATAAACTTTCTTACAACTCACTTTTCCTAGTGTTGGCAATACTGACAATAGAAAGTTTAAAGAAGTAAGCGGGTGGGCTCATTAAAAGAATTCAGCTGGATTCACAGTTCTCTTGAATCTCAACTATAACTTCTTGTTCTGGTTTAAATATTCTCTCTCCTTTGCTGCAAAGAAAAGGAATCGTTTTAAAATGCACAGGAACAGGAGAGATGTATCTTTTCACACTTTTGCTTTGCATGCATCAACTTGGAAGGGTATTGGTATCTGATAGAATATTCTGAGGGCAGAGCTCTCAGTGGTAGTCAAACTGCAAACAAGAAAGCTCAATAAATCAAAGGTATATTTTTTCCTCAAATACATAAGGCACATAAATGCCAAACTCCAATTTAAAATGGGATTATTTTCAATAGTTTCATCTTGAAAAAGTTCACTTAATTCCTCCCTTTTCCTTTCCGACACAGATCAAACACAAGTTTAACCTGGATATATTTCAAGAAAAAAAATTACCTCCTTCGTTCAGCATCCTGAGGATCTGTTCCAGGTAAGCTGATAGTAATAGAAGAAGGGGCTCCAACATCATAACGCTTCACCGTTTTCCGGCAGACTTTCACTTTCACTAAGATGGTGTGCACAAGATTGGCCAGCAAACCAACCACGGGCTGCAGGATCTCCGGGAAGAATGTGGCAAATGCAAAATGGTCTGACATATCGCCACGCCCTCGGCTATGCCTCTGGTAAAAACGCAGGTAGATCCAACTGGAAAGGACCCCGAAACCATACGAAGCCAAAAGGTTGCTTTCGATAAGAGTGGTCAGTCTCAACACTGAAAGGACCAGAAGCAAGAGCATGGGGACCACTTTCATACGCACCTGAGGTATCTTTAAGACAGTACTGTCCCCCATGGTTTGCTTGAGGGCCACCAAGACGCCGCCAAGGAAACCCAGCATCCCATAAATGCGCACCGAGAACAAGTAAGGCAGACTGAAGGTCGCCATGTAAGTAATGAGATAAGCAAAGGCCCCCAGGAACCCAACTGAAATATTCACCACCGCAAAAAAGATCAAAAGTTCCAGGGCGCCCCAGAGCGGCTCCAGCAACCTTCCAGCCACCACCACCGTGGCCAGGCTTAGGCCCACATCCCAAATGTGCTTCTCCACCAGGCTGTGGGTGGCCAGCGTCCATATCCAGAAGTTGGGCGGGAAGAGATACCCGGGGGTCACCCCAAGTCCAAAGACGGTGTCTACAGCAAAGGAGAGAAGGTAGAGCAAAATGACAATGGCACATATAGATTTGACCACCACACTGGTGCTGGCTAGCACAGCCAGGAAATGCTGCCGGGCTACCGGGAGGTATCTGTTCATGGTTCCCCTCCACCCGTCCTAGGAGTCCAGAGACTTTGATCCAAGGGTCTTCTGGCTTATTAATGGGGTGCGTGTGAAGAACCGGCGGCCCCGGAAAGCCTTTCTCTTCTCTTCAGCGCCGACGCACTCTCCGCTCCGTCATCTTTTTCCACAGCGGACCCGAACGGAGTTGGGGATCCGGTTCGAAAAGGACGGCATCTGCGCTCCCTCCCCCGCCCCGGCGTTTCCCTAGCTTCGGGAGCCACGGAGTCCCCTTTACTCTGCGGCACCTTTAGAGGGACCTCGTCCCACCGAAAGTGACCGGCGCAGCCAAAAGTGGCTTCTTGGGGGGAAAAGTCCGGCCTTTCGGCGCTTCACAGACGGCGGAGGCTCGGCTGGGCCGTTTTGCAGGAGGTGGAGGAAGAGGCGCTCGCAGCCCCATTCAACCCGACGGCAGGGGCGGAAGGTTGCCAAGGAAGGCCTCGCTTCGGCCTCCCTTCGCCGGAAGCAGAAATCTCTCCCTCCTCCCCTCTCCCTGCTGAGTCGCGCTCTCGAGGCCGCCGCCCGCTGGCCCCGCCCCCACGGCGGCACGCCCGCTGCGTTCCTCCTGCCGCCGTCGCCTCCGCCTTTTCCTTCAGGCCGGCCTCGCTCTCCGCTCTCAACGTCCGCACTCCTCCAACGCAAACAAACGGTAGAGCTGCGCACGCGTGACTTGGTCGGTGAGCTGTTCCGGGTGCATGACGGGAAATGGAAGCGCACCTATTGCGCAAGGGTGATTCCGGCATACACTGGGACCCAAATTCTCGCGCGAGAGATTGGGCAATGCGTGTGCGTGTGTAAAACATATTTTTTCACATGTGTTACACATGACATATAGAATATAGTCTGTCGGCTATAAAAAATTAACTGCCTTGGATATGGCCCGTGGAGGGGCTACATACACACACACACACACAGAGTTTCCCGTGAACTCCTATTTAAGTCCAGGTGGAATTGATCTCTGAGCGGTTTTAGGGAAGGGTGGTTTTATCTCTCTCTCTCTCTTACTCTATCTATCTATCTATCTATCTATCTATCTATCTATCTATCTATCTATCTATCTATCATCTATCTATCTATCTATCTATCTATCTATCTATCTATCTACTTACCTACCTACCTACCTACCTACCTACCTACCACTTGTCTGTCTCTTTCCATCTGTCTACCTACCTACCTACCTACCTATCTTATCTATCATCAAACAAATGCAAAGTTATGCATATCGGGGCAAAGAAGCCCAATTATACCTACCAAAAGATGGGGACAAAGCATTCTGAGACAACCCAAGAAAGGGATCTTGGGGTTTTAGTGGACAGCTCAATAAAGATGTCAACCCAGTGTGCAGCAGCAGTAAAAAAAAAAAGGAAATTCCATGCTTGGCATGATTAGGAAGGGAATCGAAAACAGGTTGGCAATTGTTGCATTGCATCTGTAGAAATTGAGGGTAAGACCACACTTGGAGTACTGTGTACAGTTTGGTCACCGCACCTCAAGGATATAATGGAACTGGAAAAGGTGCAAAAAAGGGCAATAAGAATGATCAAGGAAATGGAGCACCTCCCTTAGGAAACCAGGTTGCAACACTTTGGTCTCTTCAGCCTTGAAAGACGCTGTTTAAAAGGTGACTTGTTCAAAGCGTATAAAATCATGCATGGAATAGAAAAAGTGGATAGAGAAAAATTATTTTCTCTACCACACAATACTAGGACGAGGGGGCACCCCCTAAAGCTCATAGGTAAGAAAGCGAGGACAAATAAAAGGAAATATTTCTTCACCCAGAGGGTCATTGGTTTACTTCCAGAAGAGGTCATGACAGCTGTCAGCTTGGATAGCTTCAAGGCAGAATTACCCAGATTCATGGATGCCAAATGTATCGGCGGTTATTGAAACGGATATCCAAGTGCCGCCTCTGTTGGTTGAGGCAGTCAGGATTCCCTTGGGCAGGGGTAGGGAAAGTTGGATCTTCTATGACTTATGGACTTCAACTCCCAGAATTCCTGAGCCAATAATGCTAGCATAGGAATTCTGGAAGTTGAAGTCCACATGTCATAGAAGAGCCAACTTTTCCTACCCCTGCCTTTGGGTACCATTTTTGGGGGTCAAGAGAAAAGGGAGGGTTTTGCCTTCTCTTTCTGCTCAAGATCCCCATGTACAATTCGTGGGCCACTGTGTGACACAGAATGCTGGACTCAATGGGCTTTGGTCCGATTCAGCATGGCTCTTCTTATGTTCTTATGTAAGCCCTCCCCCCAAACCAAAACTAGGTATGCACGCCCCTTCCTTCCTCAATATCAACCACTGCTAATCTTAAATGTAAAGTAATGAATTCAAGAAGCATCATTAACAAAATACCTGAACTCCTTCTCTTACTAAACACTCTATTACATTCTATTGCAGGCTGTATTAACTTGAGGACTACATATACAGTGGTACCTAAGAATGCCTCTACTTATGAACTTTTCTAGATAAGAACCGGGTGTTCAAGATTTTTTTGCCTCTTCTCAAGAACCATTTTCCAATTACAAACCCGAGCCTCCGAAATTGTAACCGGAAAAGGCAGGTAGAAGCGTCCATGGGGCCTCTCTAGGAATCTCCTGGGAGGAAACAGGGCCAGAAAAGGCAGGAAGAAGCCTTCATGTGGCCTCTCTAGGAATCTGGGAGGAAACAGCCTCCACCCTCCCTGTGGTTTTCCCAATCGCACGCATTATTTGCTTTTACATTGATTCCTATGAGAAAAATTGCTTCTTCGTATAAACTTCTACTTAAGAACCTGGTCACAGAACGAATTAAGTTCATAAGTAGAGGTACCACTGTAGTTTCCCTTCATTGTTTCTTGTCCTGCCCTCTGGTGCTTTGAAAAATAACCCCCCCCTCTTTGTGGCAACCTCTTAATTTACTGGAATATTGCTATCATGTACCCCTAGTCCTTTTCTCTAGCCTAGATATGCTCCATTCCCTGGTTTAGATAAGTGTATTGCCTGAAAATCTGGTATATCCTCTTGAGAAAACCCCCAGGACTCTAATTTTTCTTTTGTCTAATTTCATAATTACAGGTAGGTACATCTTGGGAACTCCATTCTGGATTCCGTGCAGGACCAAAGACAGATAATTCTGAAGCCTTTCAGTGTCTTTAGTATCATCTGGATTCCGCTACAACTTCGTGAGGCAGGCTTCCCAATGGGGATGATCATCATGTTCTTTTTCTAATTTCTGCTCCATTGCCCCCCTCATCAATCTGCATTCTTCCAGTGTTAGAACATGAATGTCTGAATATCTGCTCAGGTGGAGTTATATGTTCTAAAGACAGAGAACATTTTCTCTGGCTTTCCCCTATAACTGGGTGTGGCTGATGTATGCAGAAATACACAGTCCTGAGCACTGATTGGGAATGTGTTTTAGACTATTCATATACCTTTCAGCCACTCTCATTCAGTGGCCCTCTTCTGTTGGCCTCCAATTGAATTCAGGCATGGCAGATCCCAGACGAACTCCCAGATTGTTATTCTTAAAATTGGGTCTGAGCCTGGCACCAAAGCCAATGAAGATGCCCAGAGTCAAGATGCAGAGTTAATTTCCTTTTATTGAAGAACTGCAGCAAAAGGGGTGTCAGCTAGCAAAATGCCAAGACCTTGAACAAAAGATTCCCCAAGGTTTTGTACATTTTTCAGCATGAGATAAAAAAAGTATTGTCTAGTAGGCACTCTAGGAGTTATCTAAAAGGCACTCTATTGGCTTAGTTTCAACTTTATACGTTAACTCAATGCCTCTTGTGATATGCCAGACAGTCGGTTCTCGTTATAAGCCTTTAATCAGGCTTTGCATGTATACACTGCCCTTTTTTCCTTTGAGTGACCATAACCTAGCATTGTCACAGCAGCTGACTCACCACAATTACATGAATCATCTGCTCCAATTTGCCAGTTCTTTATAGCCATCAATCAGTTTCATCATCCTCTTGCAGCCCATTGGAGACAAAGCTCGCCTGTTATTTATCATTACCTTCTATTATACTTTCCCTGTTTTTTACCTCTCAGCCTGTCTATTTTTGAACACTGATTTTTGCAGTTGAATAGTTCCGTAGTTCTATTTTAGAAGAGAACTATATCCATATTTAGAAATCACCTGAAAGACGATTTGAAGGTGAAGAAAAGGAATTATGCCAAGCACTTGGAGATCTTCTTGTTTGATCCTTCAGCCTTCTGGATCTATTATTTGTCAGCCAAGCTATTTCTGAAGCCAGATTTAGAAGACATTCAAAAGAGTGCTTTCTTATTGAGAAATAGCTTCACTGACTGGCAACAGGTGAAGAGAAGGGGTTGTAAAGAGCATTGGGAAAGCTCCTTCTGGTGTAAAGCTTTAGCATTTGTCACCTATTGGACAAGAAGTATGAAGGGTGGCAAACTCCACAATTCTTAGCACCCATTCAAACTTGCACCATCTGCTGGCAAATCGTATTTAGCTCAGCTTTAGCTGTTATAGTAAAAATGATTAATGATATGCTTGTTCAGATTTTGGAAAGATAATATTCTAAGCAAAAACCAGTAGTCCTGTAGTTCTGTAAAAATAGTGTAGCATAAATTTTTGTTTGGGTTCTAATCCAAAAGTACTTTGAGGTCGGGAGTTTGACAGCCCTACTCTAGAGGGATTCTATTCCAGACTGCAGGCAACAATGTAGATGGGCTTAGCAAATGTAATAAAATAGCATTTTAATAGATAAAATACAAATTTTAACTGAATAACAGAATAGAGGTGGAAGGGACCTTGGAGATCTTCTAGTCCAGCCTCTTACTCAAGCAGGAAATCCTATATCATTTCAGACAAGTGCCTGTCCAGTTTCTTCTTAAAAACCTTCCAATGATGAAGCACCCAGAATCTATGAAGGCAAGGTGGATGGAGAGAAATAAAGGGAGCCAGGCAATGCTTCACATAACCCAGCCTTATGCCATGAAAAGTAACCCTTTATAGATAACTCAGCATCTGTGCCTTCACCAACCAAGAGTGGCATGCATCTAAAACGCGGGGTCAGGCGAGCAGCAAGTAGCAATGAAAAAAGCCTGCAAAGACTTAGTATTGGAAAAACATTATTCGGAGAGAGTAACAATGAAAAAGCCTGCAAGGTAAGAGCTGGGAAGATCGTTAGCATCTAGTTAAGGCTGGGGAAAAAAAGCTTCGGGGAAAAACCCGCTACATTTGTTGTGTAAGACGCACACAAAATTTTAGCCTCTTTTAGGGAGGAAAAAGGTGCAATGTCAGAGAAAAAAAACTGAGTGCTATATTTTGGTTGTTAAGTGCATCTCACAAATTACTTGGGGAAAATGGCAGCAATAGATAACACAGGTAGTTCTCGACTTATAGTAGTCAGTTTAGTGACTGTTTAAAGTTACGTTGGCACTAAAAAAAGTTATGACCTTTTTTCACACATCTGACCACTGCGGCATTCTCCATGGTCACGTGATGAAAATTCAGATGCTTGGCAACCAATTCGTATCTATATGTTTGCAGTGCTAGGGGACCATGTAATCACCTTTTGCGACCTTCTCATAAGGAAAGGCAATGGGGAAGGTAGATTCACTTACCCGTGTTTCTAATGCTCGTACTGCAGTGATTCACTTAACAAAGCTGGCAAGAAAAGTCGTAAAATGGGACAAAACTCATTTTAAAAATGTCTCACTTAGCAACACAAATTCAGCTCTCAATTGTGATCATATGTCAAGGACTAGCTGTATCAGACTACCTGATATTGAGGAGCTGCTCTATTATAAAACAGTTCTAAGGTAGAGGGCAGAACTGAAAAAATGTATAGCATGTAAAGTATACATGTTTTTTATGTTGAATGTAAGGTATATATATATATATATATATATAGTATAATATTCTTATGTTTATGCATTACTTGGCTCCAGTAAACTCAGTACAGTAGTACCTTGTGATACGAACCCCTCGTCTTACGAACTTTTCGAGATACGAACCTGGGGTTCAGAAATTTTTTGCCTCTTCTTACTAACATTTTTCGCCTTATGAATCTGCCACTGCAAACGCAGAACCCAGAGGTTCGGCAAAAGTTCGGGTTTGGGTTCGGGAGGCCACCAAGAAGCACTGCTGCCTGGCTGTCACCTTCCGAAACAGCCGGGGGGCTTCTTGGCGTTCTCCTGAACGCCGAACCCGGAAATTCAGCAAAAGTTCGGGTTCGGCATTCGGGTTCCGGAGAATGCCAAGAAGTGCCGCCGCCCGGCTGTCACCTTTGCAGAAGAGCAGCAGAGCTGTCGACCGGTCGGGAGGCTCAAATGGAGGTGGGGAATCCCAATAGGGAATTCCATGGACGGAGCTTTGACGTCACAAAGACATCCTTCCTGGAGTCCACGTTTCGGGAGAATGCCGAGAAGCGCCTGGCTGTTTCAAAAGGTGACAGCCGGGTGGCGGCGCCCAGCAGAGCGCCGTTTTTGTGATTTTTTTTTTTTTGCTTTCATGCATTAATTGGTTTTACATTGCATTGTTTCATCTTACAAACTTTTTACCTTACGAACCTCCTTCGGGAACCAATTAAGTTCGTAAGACGAGGTATCACTGTAATGTATGTGTACTAATGCAAAATAAGTAACTACTGCTTTCTTATTTTTCTATTAGAGATATGTTTACCTCTCCCAGATCACTTATTGTATATACACGATACAGTCTTTTGTTGGGTAAATGGAAGAGGAAATAGTTAATGATTTAACAGAAGCATATCTTGAAACATATTTGCATAGAGATTTCATATTCAAGAAATCTTCAAACAAGTCTAGATAAGATTATTGTGTTACTTACTTTAAGTCTCAAAGTTTTTAGTATCTTCTTTATGGGAATTATTCTATCCTTATGCAAGGCCAGTAGTGGGTTGCTACCGGTACAAGAGGACGGCACACCGGTAGCGCATGGTGTGCTGCGCACAGCGCTTCAGTTGTCTTGCATACGTGCACACGTGTCCCAGCAGATTTTATGCTTTGTACACATGCCCAGAAGAAAAATCTCATGTGCACATGTGAGATTTGGGCAATTTTGCTGAAATCTCACGCGTGTGTCCCCCCTGCAAGATTTCAGTACATTTTTGCTTCCGTTGCATGCACAGAAGCAAAAACACACAGGGATGCGCATGCACACACGCAAGAGAACCGAAGCCGCATGTGCAGCGCATCAGTAGTGGCAGAAATGGCAATCTGACCCTGTTCAAGGCCCATTGACCACTGAGCTTGCCCAATACCAAAACCAGGGAATCTTATGTTGGGGCTTTACACGTAACAAGGGTCATAGGATGTTTGAAGTCTACAAAAATAGAAGTTTCTAGGAACACAAGAAAGCTGGTAACAACCGAATCCAAGGAGCGCAGGCAAGCAGAGAGTAAGAGAAGTCATAGATATAAATGAAGGGGTGGATCCAATGCACTGTGTGATACAGGTGCTTTGTGTTTGCCATCCATTATTTGTTTAGTGCAGAAGAATTAATATAAATTTCTGAATTCTCACTGCTTATATTCTTATACTTAGTCTTAAGCAGCGGTGGGCTACGAGCCAGAATGCTAAATTGCGCTCGCCGTGGCGGCTCTTAAGTTCTTGCACGACCAGTGTGATTTTGTTGCTGCACCTGTGGAGGAAGAAAAATTGCGCATGGGGCCGCAGGTAAAACCTTGCTGAAACACAGGTGCAATTTTGCTACCTCCACAGGTGCAGCAGCAAAATCGTGCTGGTCCTGCAAGAGCTGCGGTGGCAAGCGCAATTTAGCATTCTGGTTCGTAGGCCATCACTGGTTTTAAATATTTTATTTAGGTACAGTATTTATATTCTCCATTTCTGTCTCTATGTGACAACCACACCAGGAAATTGTAAAATGGATAATTGCCATCTCCATCATGCCCTCAATGCCTGTTCAGGACACTGGCATGTTAAAAATAACAAGCTTTGTTTATGCATAAATATATTAGTCAAACATTTCCACATGCTTTTCTGCAAAGCTGACGACAGTTTAACTCAAACTTTATAAAATGGCCTTTCTTTTGGGATATGTAAAATAAAAAAAAATTAACCCAAGAGGTTCTGTTGTCTGAAAGTGTTTAATCATATGATGTATTTACATTTTGAAACCAGATCCTTCTATATTCACCAGTGATATAATCAGCCATGTTTGGCAAATATGTACAAATGGAAATGTACATTAAAAAAAGTTTGCTTATAAACAAAAGGCACAAACTTGCAAATATTAACCTTCAGTGTATGGCACAGTCTCTGGAAAAGACAATTAGTAGGATGCTCTTATTTTTGAGAGAAATATCAAAGGAAAACAATTTAAAATTGCTTAAAGGCAGCTCTTCCAGTGTTTTATATTATAGACTGATGGAGAATTGGTAGAATATCATGTTATAATTCTATTGCCTATTTCTGTTTCTGTCTATGTTATTAGTAAGGGGAGGGGGAAGCTATGGTTGCAAAGTTTGCTGATGGTAAGAAGAAAAACAATTCTTGTTCAAATATGGAACTAACAGAGGACCATAAATTAAGCCCCATTTTAGAAATATGAATAAGCTTCAAATAGATTGTCAAACTATTGAGTCTTATTTTTTTGTTTCATTCAGTAAAATTCTTTCTTGAGAAACAGGAACAGCAATTGTCAAACTATAAGAGAATTTTATCTGTCCATCTGTTTTACCATTTAATAATCAAGAAACAAACCAACTGCATTTGAAGTGAAAATATGAACATTATTTAATAACTGATCCTCTGTAATAAACAATTTGAAAATATTTTACAAGGAATCACACACACAATATTTTACAAAGATTTTAGTCTTTTTTAAAATTGTTCAACTCTTCTGTACAAAACAAAATTAATGTAACAAAAAATGAATTATTGGAAGAAAGCTTTTTAAGTGAAGAATGATAGGAATAGGATTCAAGCAGCTATAAGAAGAGCAACTTGACATTTTATTTTATTTTCTTAACTTAAAATATAATATATATTTATAGATATATATATTTTTCATTTTTTTTTCTCAGATGAGCAGCACCCAACTAGACTACAGATTTACATACACTCCTGGTAACACAGCCAGCCATCTGGTCAAAGCACAGTTCCCATATACATAACCAAACACACACTAAAAAGCTACAAGCAAAATGACCTTTAACCTTGTCATCATCAGTGAATCGCCTCCTTGTCCCTTGACTTTGGAATCAAATTTTCAAGACCTTGTCAAGATCATGGATCTCCCCCTTCCTTTCCCATCTCTACCCTACCACAAGTTTTGTCCAAACTGATTTTAAAAGGAATTAGGCTGGTATTTGAAAAATGACTACATTTTCACCTCTGCTAATATGTCTTTGTATGAAGAAATCAGCACATGGAGCCAATGGAATTTATTTTTACACAGTCCTTTGCTTTTCCTAGACAAAAAGTTTCTAAAGGATTGACAAGGTCAAAATAAGAGCCCCTTGCTCTCTAAAGACGACTCTTTGACAATTCATTTTCTCCAAAGCATTTTTCTTACTCTGAATTCAGGAAATTGGCTTAATTCAAGTTCATAATTCTTTGCATGGTTAATGCATGTGATTTTCTTTGCTGATGCTATTGTTTCAATTGAATATTCATTTTAATTCTTCCAGTCTCATATTTTACTTTTTTTCAGAACTATATTTTCTGCTTTAACAGTTTTGGATAATACCATTCTATTTCCTGCTTGGTTTTTTTCCCCTGTGAAACTTCTGATTTCCTCAGGTGACTGAAGCAAAATGGTCATGCTCTTGGCTTCCTGTTTCCCAATATATCTTCTCCTATCAATCAACACCAACATCATCCATCATCAGTGGGGGAAAAAAAGACTGGAGGAAGACTTAATGACAATATACAAGTGATTTTGACTGGGACATAGCACCAACCATTCAGACTCTAAGATAAGCTGCAGATAACACAAATTATGTGAAATGGACATTCCACTTCCTGTTTACACAACCATTTCAAAAGAGCTGGTTGTTGCCTAACTCAACTTGTATTTACACATACATCTGAAGAGCTCATTTTCAGAAGGCAAATTTTGCTACAATAGCAGGGAAAGAGCAAAGTATTTCTGTTCAGACCTGCACATATTGCAATATGATTAGTTCATGCACAAATATCGATCTCGCCCACCCCAATCCCCTCTCCGAAAATTGGAATCATCAACCTGGATTGAAAAATGGGCCATAGTTTCATCTTCCAAATGCCGATTCTCTAACTTTGGAAAAGTTTGCTCGGAACTTTGCTCCCTTTATGTAGTAGTTGTGAAAAATGTGAGAAAGGATTACCATTGAACATATTATAAGTAAATAACAGAAAATTCTTTTCTAACCAGTGTTTTTTGCATATATCACAACTGAAATAATTGGAGGCAGGGCAGCATTTTTGGGGACATGGTATACTCAGTTATTCCCTGACTGATAAAGAGACTGGATCATGTTTGATATGCAGTAATCAAGGCAATATCTCCACTTTGCTAAGTTCAATATGTCTTCTGCTCGGGCCCATTTTTATGTTTCACTTCCAGTATTCTCCATTCTGCCATCTCCCCTTCTGAACTTGAGTCTAGAATCAACTAATGGTAAGGGAGTTATTTGGCTAGAATTGCACCCAGACATTTAAAAATCATGAGATTTTTTTACCAAGAGTGAAGGTGAATGCACTCCAGCTTAAGCTGAACAAATGTCAAAATTATTAGGAAGGATAATACTGTTCCATAAGTGGTCATCTGCATTTAGCTCTGTTACCAGCATTGCTCATATTTTCCTCTCCAAGAGCTTTGCTTTCCCAGATAAACACTTGTTCTGAAAGTTGAGATTCGTTATCTCTCATGGCAACAAAGGTATATCAATTCAGTGTTTTATCCAATCTGGACCAGGCTCAAGGAAAACAAGTTAATAATAATAATAATAATAATAATAATAATAATAATAATAATAATAATAATTTATTAGATTTGTATGCCGCCCCTCTCTGGAGACTCTATATAACAAAAGCTTAACTTTTTGTTAAGTTCTAAAACAAAAGGTGCCTGGGCTTAGCAGCCATTGGCTAGAACCTATAATGGAACTAAACCATTTTTCCCCTACTGCCTTCAGATTTCTTGGCATTTCAGACTTAGAACAACAATTATTGTTTTAAAGATATGTATGATTCGAGTTTTAAAAATGTGTTTTAAAGCAAGCAATTCTAAATCTAGGACTACAAAGAAAGAAGCCAGAGGACTAAGCAAGCGCTTTCATTTGCAACATAAATGTCCTCTTAAAATAAGGATATCTGAAAACAGACTCACCTCCAGAAAGGAAAAAAAAAACAACCACCCATAAAATTACAAGATATACTTGCACCATTGTGAATCACTTAAGTTATGTTTTTAAATCTGTCTTTGGTTATTACATACATAAACATGTCTGCATGTATATGTATGTAAACAACAAAATGTGCTTCATTGTGACTATAAAATTTCATTGGGTATGTTAAAACCAAACCACCCTAACATCGTGGAAGGCACGGGCCAACAGTCAAGGATGAAAAGAATACCAATTTAACCCCAGCACATGTAAGTTTTGAGCTTGAATAATTGAGCAAGAGTAAAGAGTCTTATGGCTGACCAAGAGGTGTGTCATGGCCATTGATAATGGTGATATGGTAAGGTATTCAAAAGCAGGGAAAGGCCATGTTATGCAGTCAGCTTCTTGTATGAATGAAAAGCACTTCAGGTCCAATATCATTTCTGTGTGTAGTTTTTGTGCTCTAAATTTTTCCTTCTCTGAATATCTGTTGCTGATGAATAGATACTGGTTTCAGAGCACTAGCCGAACAGTCAGACAACGTGGCATTAGGAAGACGAGAGGTTTTACTCAGACTAACGTGGAATGAATTTGGTTTTTTTTTAGCAAGCACACACAGTTGCCCACATCACAAAACAATCACACCATTTGGCACAGTTTTGTAGTTTCTGCTCAGAAGAGACCAGGGAGATTCCGAGAGTCTATTCACAACCAGTAGATTGTGAATAGTTAGATTTATAATAATTATAATATATTTATAATCTCCCAGTTTACGTCTGTAGAAATCTATACAAAGCCAATGAAGCAGAACTACTATTCTTAGCACCAGTGCAATTGTTGTGTATATAAGCAATCTGGACAAAAACAATGTAGACTTGGAAGGAGAAGTCTTGTTAGGTGCTTACTTGAAAGCAAGGATTCACTTGGAGGAGAGTTATATGTACACAAAGGAATTTGAATGAAGTTAGCTTTTGAGAGATTAAGAATTTCCTAGTCTCAAGAGTAAAATTTACTGAAAAGCAAGCAAGTGCACCCTTGGTTCTACTTCCAGGTTTCTCAAGTATTTTTTTCTACAATAGGTCCAAGCACCACATGTTTGCACTTTACAACCATAATTATTACAGCTATATTATGCTTTTTGACTCTTTATACTATGAAGACCACAGAAATCTTACTTCTAAGAACATCAGTAAATACTTTTGTCTGATATGCCTCCAATATTGGCTGAGGAATGGGTTGCGTTCAAAAATTGTATACCTTCCAAGCTGCACTATTGTTTGCAACAGGTGGGGCCACTGCGAATGGCAGAGTCTGAATAATCATGTAAGTTGTGAGATCAGGAGACTTTTCTCCAAAATTCTGGTTTAGTACTAAATCACGACACTAAGACCACAGAAAGTTTGATTCAAACATAATCTGAAGTTGTTAATCAAACTGGCCTGTCTTCTAGAACTTTTCAGGTTGAAGTAATGACCTAGAGTTTGCTTTCCAGATGTTCTTGCAACAAAGCAAATGAAATCCATAGCACTGGCATTTTTTGATTAAAAGAAGTTTGGTTTGAAGAATGGAGAAAATGAAGTTGAAGTGAGCGCATCGCTGTGTACAATATTTTAGCAGGCTTTTGTAATGGCAGTCACTGTTCGCCAGAGAGGGGAATAACACCATGCAGGTCTTGGTGTGACAACCAATAGTTTCTCCCTGATGAAGTTACATCATGCTGTTCTGCAGTTCCCTCTATTGTCCAGAACAACATTAAGCGGGAACAAAACTAACCAGGATTCTTCTCACTTTGCTGGCTATTTCAAGTGTAGAGGCAGTGCAGTGGGGTATATTTGGCTGATGAGAAGGATCTTCTGGAATTGTCAGGGGACTGCAGGCATTTCAATTCATAATGAGAAGCAAGATGTATTTGCTACCTTATGTGCATTAGTTAATAGGTACAAAGACCGGTAACCTGCTCCAGATAAATCCTAAAAATTTGCTTTTTTTTTGGACTTTAGACTTTCATTAGACTTTAGTTATTCAGCCGTTGCAACCACGTAAAATAATTCCAGATGTGAAATGTACACTTGCAGTGTCCTCAGAGGTGCTTTGTGGAGTCTGAGCTTAGTGGTAGATATTTTAACAGCCATCATTGTGTAGCAGCACATTTCCACTTCCCCCAGCTCAAGTACATAGACACTAAAGGGTGCAGTTAGGTTTCTACACAAAGCATATGAAGAAAAACTTTGGCCATCATCATCATGGGTTGGTTTGGCACACAGTGATGCCTTCGCTAGGGTGGACAACATTCCTTAAAGTTTAGAAGAAAAGAAACTGAAGAAAAAAGACTTCATCTTTGACTACGCCATCTCAATAATTGGCTTATCTTAAAGATTGGATACTGCAGAGCTACAAACTGAAGACTTCATTGTGATTTGGGGAGTAGAACAGCTCTTAAAATAGCTCATATTGGGGGTTTTCAGTTAGTTCAAATGAGAAATGGGGAAACAGGAAAATAATCAACGTGGCCTGCTGGATTTAAACCAAAATTCTATCTTGATATTCATTTTTTAAAGATTGTCACAGTTGCTGCATCTTCCAACCATACATGGAATACTGGAATAGTATGCAAAAGGATCTTCATGCCCTCTTCTTTCTGCCCTGCTTGGTTTTCAAATCGTCCTTTCAGAATAAGCAGTTTAAATGAATAATACTGACCTTAACGTTCAAGTGATACCCTCTGCATTTGTGTATGTTTCTTTGTTGCTGGTAATAAATACTATAATCTATCAGGGTAAATGCTTCAAAATCAGATGTTTTTAAGATCTAGATTAAACCATTTAGGATGAAAACAATTCACCATTGATTGGCAATGGGATCCACCTATTGAAAGGCAGAGATAACAGTGGCCTTGGAAACCTCATAGTGAATCAGGTGGGATGATATTGGGGTGATCTTGTAAGATTACTTTGAGTCTGAAAAGCTACCGGAATTGGCTGAAAGATTTGCTAGGTTACAGAATCAATTTGGCAAGGCTACTCCATTTTTTTCCTGGTTATAACGATCAGTGTTGTTTCTGCAGTTTTCATTATTGGAATGGGAAGGTACATTATTTCAGACAAAATAGTATCATCAGTATTGTTGATTAAATTCTTTTAAAACCATAATAAAAGTCCTCCACAAGAAAACTAACAAAGGTCTCCCAGAATTCCACAGATTCAATGGAAAAATAAAACCATGGGGCCATGTTCTTTGTATTTGGCCAACAGCTCAATGGGGAACAATGAATCAAAGCTCAAGAATGTTCCCTGCGTGGAGAAGATCACGGTGGTCCATGCTTCCCCTTGTCATATCAAAGCTCTCTTTAGCACAACCTGCTGTGCAGAGACACTGGAAAGGCAAGGATTGATGAAGGAAAAGGATTAAAAAACCCAAGAACAACTTCTGGATTTCTGAGTAAAGAAAGCAACAATCCTCATGAGTGAATGCCAAGGTGCAGCCAGAATTGATGGGACTAGGCAGAAGTCATCCTCTAGCAAGTCTGGAGGGGATGATGATGTGCGTAAAATAAAAAGGATGGGTTAAGCTAAATGGGCGTTTCAAAGGCAAAATGCCAAGGGCAGCGAATGGTGACTTGCAGTCAAATAGAGAAGGAGCAACTGCAAGCATAGCAAGATATTCAAGGAAGGTCTAAAGGAGGCCCCTCTGCCGCAATCCGAAGTGTCTTCCTAGAGAAACAAGAGGAAGAGAGAGAGAGAGAGAGAGAGAGGTTTGTTTTCTTGCTGAAATTCGGTATATGTATTTTTAAATTTTGTTTGTTTTAAGCAAAATGTTCATGCAAATAAATTTGTGCATTATCCAAGACTCTATCTCCTATATCCCTTGTTCTATTAGAACAGCTTTGAATATCTAGGATTCTGGAATAGATTCATTACCGGGAAAAGAATAAAATTGTACTGTTTTCCGGATAAAGAACAAAACACAATGAGATTAAAAGGACATCCAGACCAATGTTAAGAAAAGTCAAAATTCATGCCAAGTTTTTTTTTTCCGCATTTTATTTTAGAATTAATTTTCAGAGGTTCTTTCAATGGTCTTTTATCAGGTATACAGTACATAGAATAATTCATCAAAATTGCATCTAGTGCAGGCATTACTATGCCCCTCGTCATGCACACTTGTTTTCTAGTCTATTATTTTCTTTAGAAAAAGAAACAATTCAAAAACAGGAAAAATAGAACAGCTGTATTAATGGTTCTAGAGTCCAATAACCTTTGTTCTGTCAGTTAAAAGTGAATATTTTCTAGAGGCAGAGGCACAATCAAATGTACTTAGAATTTCCTGTGATATAAAGAAAAGTAAATTTGGAGGGGGTATTTTTGTTAAGGGCAGCTACAATAAAATGAGGGTTTAAAAATCAGGAATGAGTTAAGTAAGAATACAAGAAATGGATTGAAGCACGACGGAATAGTTTTAGTAGATAAAAGCAAAAAGAAAAGAGACATTTGGATAGCTAATAGCATTTTGAATTCAAATGAAAGCGAAAATTAATTTCTGAAATCCGGATGATAAAATCTGAAAAGGAGGTAGCACAAGATGAACGATGTGTGCCAGAATAAAATGCATAAATAATTAGGACATTTTAGAAACATAGAAACATAGAAGACTGATGGCAGAAAAAGACCTCATGGTCCATCTAGTCTGCCCTTATACTATTTTTTGTATTTTATCTTAGGATGGATCTATGTTTATCCCAGGCATGTTTAAATTTAGTTACTGTGGATTTACCAACCACGTCTGCTGGAAGTTTGTTCCAAGGATCTACTACTCTTTCAGTAAAATAATATTTTCTCATGTTTCTTTTGATCTTTTCCCCAACTAACTTCAGATTGTGTCCCCTTGTTCTTAATTTCAGTTTCCTATTAAAAACACTTCCCTCCTGAAACTTATTTAACCCTTTAACATATTTAAATGTTTCGATCATGTCCCCCCTTTTCCTTCTGTCCTCCAGACTATACAGATTGAGTTCATTGAGTCTTTCCTGATACGTTTTATGCTTAAGACCTTCCACCATTCTTGTAGCCCATCTTTGGACCTGTTCAATGTTGTCAATTCTTTGATTAAGAATTTGGCTATTGATATTGTATTGTATTTTAATTTGAGGTATGAGAATTTGAATCTCTGTAAGATGTGGAAAAACAATAAAAATTTTATCCCACCCAAAATGTACTTAGAATGATTGTCAAGACTGGAACCAGCTTCATTACAGCTTTTTCATTTCATTTGCCCCTTTTCTTCTCTCCCTTTCCCCTTTCCCCTCCTCTTTCTTTTTTCACTATTTACTATTTCTCTTTTTATTTTCTATGATATTTGCTTTTATATATATTTGTTTTTGTAGATTTTCACAGGAATAGGTATGTAGGTCTTGGCATATTCGGGTCTTTTCCTGTGTAAGATTGATAGAATCACAATTCTAAGATTCTATCAATCTTACACGGAAAAAGACCCAAATATGCCAAGACCTACATATACATATGCAGCACACACACACTCTTAAAAAAACATATTTTTGCTGATAATGATAATGGAGGGAGACTAATATAGATCTATTTCAAGCTATTTTGCTCTCATCAGCTAGCTATACCCTTACTGGGATTTGAACCTAGGCAGTTTGCCTGTAAGGCAAAAGCGAAGCAATATGCTCTCTCCCATATTTGGGTATACCAGGGTGATTTGACAGAGAAACACACACACACATACACGCACAATTGCATTAGTTAGCCCTCCTTTTACTTACAGTTATATTATAATCAAAACAGATGCGGGGACCCTTTCGGTAACGTGGCTTCTCTACTAGCTCACATTGATTGCGATCTCCTGGAGGAGCTTTGCGTTGTCAAGCAAATGAAGCAGAAGATAAAAGAACATTAAACAGATTTAAACAATGTGAATTAGAAAATTAAAAATACGGTTATTTTATTCTCTAGGATAAAACAATTTTTTTTAAAAAAAAGATTTAAAAATAGACTACTAATATGAACAATGTCAAGGTTTGAAGTACAGTGTTCCCTCAATTTTCGCGGGGGATGCCTTCCGAGACCGCCCGCGAAAGTCGAATTTCCGCAAAGTAGAGATGTGGAAGTAAATACACTATTTTTGGCTATGAACAGTATCACAAACCTTCCCTTAACACTTTAAACCCCTAAATTGCAATTTCCCATTCCCTTAGCAACCATTTAGATTATTACACACATGTTTATTTTTTAAAGTTTATTAAAAAATATTTATTAAAGGCAGACAAAAGTTTGGTGATGACATGTGACGTCATCGGGTGGGAAAAACGTGATATAGGGTAAAAAACCATGAAGTATTTTTTAATTAATATTTTTGAAAAACCGTGGTATAGACTTTTTGCGAAGTTCGAACCCGCGAAAATCGAGGGAACACTGTATATTCAAACTACTTTCATTTTCACTGCTTTGCAGTTTTGCCAACAGACAGGTATAAACTGGAAGGTGCATTCTGGATGATAACAAGAACCAAGGAAATTTCAGCCGGTGTTCACCAGATCTTCCCACAACACGTGGACACCTAATTGGCCAATGTGACCTATACAACATGAAGAACTGTATTAAAGGGTTGCAGCATTAGAAAGGTTGAGAACCACTGCATTAAGAGACTGGATTGCCTCAACAGTGCCTGATTGTTTGGATTTGTCAAGTCGGAACGCATTAAATATTAAACCCATCTCCAAATATTGAACTGTTATTCCAATCTATGTTTTGTTTTACATTTTCAAATACCAGACAGTTCTATGTATGTGCTTGGTTTCTGTCTTTCCTCACTGTCTTGTTTTTGTTTCCCTCTCTCCAAAGTCTGTAGTTGTATCAATGTAAATGGTGGATTAGATTAGATTAGATTTATTGGATTTATATGCCGCCTCTCTCCGCTCACAACAATGGTGAAGAACAGTACATAGTAACAAATCTAATATTTAAAAATCTAGATTACAGTTTTAGATTAAAAAATCCAAAAAATGGTAGCTGGTGGAAGGGGAAAAAAAAAGTGATAGTACTATTTTTGCCAAAATTCTCAACGGCCTGTATATTTAAAAGGGCTCCTAGAAATAAAAAAAAATCTAAACAATGAGTAAATAGATGGCTTCTTATTTGACTCCAGGGCAGTTTGTCATACACACAAAAATGTAATACATAAAAGTATATTGCTCAGCTGATTGTTGGGTTGCCTTATAGCAATGTTTCCCAACCTTGGCCACTTGAAGATATCTGGACTTCAACTCCCAGAATTCCCCAGCCAGCAAATGCTGGCTGGGGAATTCTGGGAGTTGAAGTCCCGATATCTTCAAGTGGCCACGGTTGGGAAACACTGCCTTGTAGCACAGGAACAGGAGTGCACTAGAAAATAGCTCTCTCCAGCAACTCACTCTGCTTTGGGAGAGAAAGAAACAGGAATGGAACAAGAAATGTCCTCCCCTCCTTTTAAATGTTACTACTTGCTGCCTTTCTCTTTTTTTTACTAGATTTTCTCTCCTAAAAGATGCTTGACAGGGAAGGGAGGAAACTGCTTTCCTTGCAGTGGGATAAGGGGAACACATGTGTACGTGTAAGACATAACAGCATAGCTTTCAGTGCAGCGCTCTAGTTCTACGCAGTTTGTCTTCAGCCTGATCTAAACTATATAAATTTTATACTATATGATGTTAAAACTGCATGAAAATCCTACATGACACTGAAGTTCCGCAGGTTCCTTCTTCCTCTTCTTGGATCTCCAGAGAAGTTCATCATTGGCTAGGTGTCAACTAATCATGACAACTCTGGATTACTTCTACTATGCCCTACATGGCATTGGACCAGAGTACCTCCGGAACCGCCTGCTACCGCACGAATCCCAGTGACCGATAAGGTCCCACAGAGTTGGCCTTCTCCGGGTCCCGTTGACTAAACAATGTCGTCTGGCGGGCCCCAGGGGAAGAGCCTTCTCTGTGGCAGCACCGGCCCTCTGGAATCAACTCCTCCCGGAGATTAGAACTGCTCCCATCCTCCTTGTCTTCTGTAAACTACTCAAGACCCACCTATACCGCCAGGCATGGGGGTTTTGAGACATCTTTCCCCAAGGCTCCTTATAATTTATGTTTGGTATGTATGTGTTGTCTGGTTTTAATATGATAGGGTTTTAGTTATTTCTTTTAATATTAGATTTGTGCCACTATAATATTGTTTTTTATCATTGTTATGAACCACCCCGAGTCTTCGGAGAGGGGCGGCATACAAATCTAATAAATTATTATTATTATTATTATTATTATTATTATTATTATTATCTGATGTATCTCTGAGTATCACTGGCTACAAGAGATGATTTGGAGAACATGAATGTGTAGTGGATTGTCCATAAATCTGTTTGGCTATTGCAGTTATAATAGAAGAGAAGATATGAATCTTGAGCATCGATGTTACCTAGCTGGATAATAAAATGTCGGCAAGCAAACAACTAGGCTCAGAGAACACTCCACTGCTGCAGGTATAGTTTATTGCAGTGTTCCCAACCTTGGCAACTTGAAGTCCAGATATCTTCAAGTTGCCAAGGTTGGGAAACACTGGATTAATGGACCAGTTGCCCTTTGGTCTGATATAATGTAGTTTGTCTTAAATTGTTACAAAATTCACTTTCACATTTATCTATATAGTCTACAAAATTGTAATGTATTTGAGCTCAGATTATTGTATGTTTAAACTATTTGTGATAATGTGAGCATCAAACTACTTATGGGAAATGTATCTCGGGTAATGTTTATTAAACAAAATACAACAAAAATCAATCAATAATAGTCCTATCATATATTATATTGTAGCTGATCTGGAACACAATTGATTCCCAATACCTTTTATCTCTGCTTGGAGAAGTTTTGTGGATTCACACTGATTGCATATTGGCTTTTCTGCTACAACAAATAGAAGATTAGATCCAGCAAGTCTTTGTGCATGAAACAGTCTGGAGAAAAAAGAGAGAGAAGAAGAAGATGAAGTACTGCTATCCTGTTATCCTATCCTTCATAATTTAAATAGTTGTGCTCCGTAAAGAAATGCTTTGATAGTAGGATTTTTTTCCTTAGTAAAGAGCTTCAGCTTCTGAAGCAGCCATTATGACTACCTTATTCAACTCTATGTATCATCTCCCCCTCTCTCTCCCTCCCTCCCTCTCTTTCTCTCATGCATATGTCTCTCATCCCTATCATCCATCCATCCATCCATCCATCCATCCATCCCCCCTTCTATCTATACCATATCTTCTATAATCTATCTATCTATCTATCTATCTATCTATCTATCTATCTATCTATCTATCTATCTATCTATCTATCTATCATCTATCTATCTATCTATCTATCATCTATCTATCTATCTATCTATCTATCTATCTTCTATCTATCTATCTATCTATCTATCTATCTATCTATCTATCTATCTAATATCTAACTATATTTGCTGCCTATCTTGTTGGGGATGGAGAAGGTCATTCCCCTCCTATAGTTATAAGGACGGAGCTGAAGAACCAATGTTTACTAACAAGTGGGGCTCTTTGTACTAACCTAGAGCAATTTCCACAGTCAATGATGGTGTTGTAGGTATAGTTAACAGAACTAAAATAGTATTGGGTTTGCTTCATGATGCAGCTGGTCTCCTTAGATTCCATGTTGTCTGCTGAAACATCATCTGTTTTGACACAGGCACATATAATGAGTCGCAAATAAAAGCAGATATCATCTAAAAAGCAGTTCATCTGGTTGGATTGATTTTTACTAAAGCTGTGCTTGTGCCAAATGCTACAGATACTAAGGCAAAAATGTATGGTGGGAAATCCAACAATTTATCTTATTGCCGTACTCTTTTGCCATACTGTTTCTTTTTTCTATGTAGACATTTTATTTTATTTTATTGCAGAAGTATAACATTTTAATGTATATTTATATAGATACTTATATTTTATTGTAGAATTATAACATTTCTCTGCTCAGCCTAGAGCAGTGTTTCTCAACCTTGGTAACTTGAATATGTGTGGACTTCAACTCTCAGAATTCCTTAGCCAGAATGGGGAAATCTAGAGAGTTGTTTCTATCAACCTTGTTATTGCTTTTTGTTTTGCTAATTTCTACTAATCTACATTAAAACCTGATGGGTTCCCCTGCCCAACTAATCCACCTTGTGAAATTAACTTACATCTGCTATTTTTTCCACTGCAGAAGGTCAATTTAGCAACTTATTGGTGGTTCCACTCACTTTTTGTCATGATAAATCAGATTTATTGGAATATGGTTTGGTGAAGATTTATGTGTGCAGATTTTATGTTTGTGCCCCTAAAACTGCACTCAGAATAACTAGGTAACAATCTGCTTCTCAAGATTAAAGACACAAAGTGGGGGATGCTTTTTAGAGCCCTTAACCATTCAGTTGTGAAGGAGCAACTGACAGTCAGATAACATCTGATTTCGCCCCCCACTTCCTATATTAATACATCTATAGTTAATTTACAATGCTTCTTCCTGTCATTTCATCTTTTGGGGTGGATGCTGAAAAAAATATACAAATAGGGATTGTTACCTGTTTGAAACCAGCTTTTATACGCTAACCCATACAAGAACTGCTGAAATAGAGACCTTGTGGAAAGAAATAACAATTAGGTGACTGTAAAAGAAAACAACTGCATGTCACAACACAAAACAGGTTCCTTGAATTAATGTTCTTTTGACATCTCCAAGTCAAAAACAAAATATATGTAAATATTTGTAAATGTATGTATGTATGTATGTATGTATGTATGTATGTATGTATGTATGTATGTATGTATGTATGTAGGAAAATGTTAAAAACCCAATAAAATGGCTATTTTAAATAATTCCACTAATGTTTCGGTAACAGGTTGTGAGATCTATCCTAGAGTGATTCATGCTTTGTTACATCATGTTTTGTAGCTTATCTCATCAACTACAAGAGAAGAGAAGAAAGGAGAAGAGAAGAGAAGAGAAGAGAAGAAGAGTAGAGAAAAGAGAAGACTCACCATGCAGCTGCTGAGCTCCACCAAGCCAGGTTTAAAAAATCTGCCATGGTTGGCTAAATATAAAGAAATAAAGAAGTATGCTTTTAAACAGGAAACAGTTGTTACTAGGAAGTGAATGCAGTACTAGGGAAATCAAAGCTCAGTGAACTGCTGTTTCTCATGTGTTAATGATGTATTTATTTATTTATTTATTTATTTATTTATTTATTTTGTCATTAACACATGAGAAACAGCAGTTCACTGAGCTTTGATTTCCCTAGTACTGCATTTGTACAAATAAAACATTGGATAAGTAATGATAAAAAGTAACAAAAGAAGACAATAGGACAGGGACGGTAGGCACAATGGTGTGCTTATGCATGCCCCTTACAGACCTCTTAGAAAGGGGGAGAGGTCAATTGTAGATAGTCTAAGGCTAAAGGTTTTGGGATTAGGAGTAGAAACCATAGAATCGGGTAGTGCATTCCAGGCGTTGATTACTCTGTTGCTGAAGTCGTATTTTTTGCAGTCAAGTTTGCAGCGGTTGACATTTAGTTTAAATCGATTTCGTGCTCGTGTGTTGTTGTGGTTGAAGGTGAAGTAGTCATTAACAGGTATGACAAACCCTACTTTTCTTCCTTCACGAATGCTGGGCTACTCCAATTCCGTTGGATGATCAGAATGGCCAGTCTTGGTAACTATAGTAGGTGCCTACTTGAAGGGGACAACTATACAATCCAGATGGTATCCATGAGGTCTGCTACATTAAAGTTGCCCTTTTCTAACCACTATCATGCTTCATCATTTACAAATTCACATGTGTGGACTCTGGCTCTCAAATAGTGCTAGAGGTTTTGCTATATCTATTCTGCAATGCTTCTCTTTTGCCACCCCTCCCTTCTAGATTCCTGCAAGGTTATCAAAGGCTTAATTAGTAAACCTATAAATGACTCTGCTGTTTTACAGCTATCAGCCATGTCACTATATGTTTGTGTCCAGAAGGGCACTGTGGTGAAGCAACATACTCTTAAAAACAATTAAATAGAAGAATGGAGAAGGAGTAGCAATAGGGTCAGTTATGTAAGGTTTCATACAATCAGAGAAGAACAACAGCAAATTTTACCAGTGTCCAAAAATGGGGACAGATGAAAGTTGATACACCTGCCTAAAAAAAATACAGACTTAGCAGGTTGGGTTGGTCCGCTAAGTTAATTAATCCCTCAAAAGTTTGATAAAGTTAGTCTAGCACAATTTGTTCATGACAAATATCCATCTTTTAAGTTAAGTGAGGAAGTGGCATGCATTCCTCCCTGCTGAATTTTTTTTGGGGGTGTGTGTGTCATTCATAGAGATTTTAAAGTTGTCTCAACTGATAGTATCCTTCTCAGTCAAATGGAGTTATTTCTGATTTATATTTTTAGAGGGGGAGAAGGTTACCTTCTTCCCACTTTACTGGCTACTTTGTGTTGTGATTCCGTCTGAGGCCCCTCAGGGAACGGCTGACCCTCTGCCGGCTCTCTGCTCAGAGGGGGAGGATGAGGAACAGGGAACGGCTGACCCTCTGCCGGCTCTCTGCTCAGGGGGGGAGGATGAGGAACAGGAGGGAGACGAGGAGGAGGAATCTCAGCCCGAGGGGGAGCTCTCCCCAGCAAGCAGCCTGGATTTTTTAGATGACCAGGCACAAGGAATAATAGATTTCCGGCAGAGAAGGGCAACCCAACGAAGGGGACAATTAGCCAGGTACTTCAAGCACTGAATGGGCAACAGCTGGGTTTGGGTGTGGTGCTCCCCGGAAAGGCTAAAAAGGCAGACCCACCCTTCCTGGTTTGTGGAGAATTATCTTTGGGAGTCGTGAGACCTGGCTGTGATCTTTGGCGTCTTGGAATTCTGGCTTGTGACTTTGAATACTGAAACCTTGAGGGGAAAAGGTGGGTGTGCCAGCAAGAGGTCTGCTGTGAAGGCTCATAGCCTGCCTGTGGGGAAGAACAGGTTTTCCTCTGTGTTTATTTTCAAATTATAAAGTGCTTTTGTTTCTACCAGCGTGTCTGGCTGTTTTTTCCAGTTGGTGCTGAAGTCTGGGGGCACCCAGACAGAACACTTTGTAAATTTAAATACCTGCCATTCAGTGATGTGAAACATATTTACACCTGTATACGCAGTGCTTCAATCAGGTAAGATCTGATAGCATGGAATCCTGACTTACCACATAAACCCCACGTGGGGCACTTCCTGTGTTGCTTGGAGCTTCTGGAGCGCAGACAGATTGAAAGTCATAGGATTCTTTCTGCGTGAAGAATGAATTGTTGTAGAGAGCAGACATCAAATGGGCATCCACTTCACTGAAGAACTTTCCAACCTGAATATGGAATAGGAAAAAAACCCCCACCCATCAGTAATAACTACGTCATGTTGTAAGAATATGATCACTCATATATTTTATACATAAATATGGGAAAACAATAATCAGTGAATGAGCTGTACTAAGCAAGCAGTAAATATTAGAATATTGAAAAGTATAAGTTTGGTAATTACATAAATATCACTCTGAAATGAAGCACGTATCCCCCCCACACTTTTAAAACTAAAAGAACAGCTCACCTGATATTTGTAGTCTTCTTGGTTGGAGATCACAAGAAATCCACCATCATCAATAAGCACACAAAGCAGATCCTGCAACATGGGAAGAGGGAGTGGGCAGCTGCAATGACATGGAGTGTTGTTGCTATATTGCTTTGCTTAAGGGGGCCACTGGCCTTCTTTTTTCTCCCTTCTTTTATTGTACCTTCTGCTCCGCATGAATCCATCAGCTTCCATAGGCAGTTCAAAGTGCTAATTTTAAAGCCCCACATCTTGGCATTAAGGTGTCCTTAGGGCTGCTTCTTCAACTCAACCTTTCAGGATTCCAACCAGTGCCCTAACGCAATTAAGAGTCTCAAGCCATTTGGCAACAAAAATCCAGTCTTTTATTTAGGCGCACTATGTCAGCATTATGTAGGTGAAAGCAACTCTGACTTCACCCCCTTCACGCCTTGCCCTGACCCTGTTTCCCCCTCATCCCAAAGTGTGTCACCTGGTCACATTCCACAATGAGGTAATTTCGCGGGTTGTAGATGTCACTCCTTTCCAGGCATTGCTGGTATCCACTGAGATGGCCTTGACGTGCTAGCCAGAATGCATCTTGTATTAACCGAGGAGTAAATTCCTTGGTGCAGCTTCAAGGCACTATTTCCCACTATTTATGGCAACTCGGGAAGAGGTCAGGAAAGCTTCGCGAGTTGACATTTGTCTACTTACCTGGTAGAATTTCCTAATTATTCTCCAGGTCAAAGAGGTTCACTACTCTGGTGCAGGTGCCTTTATAAACCCCTTTCCATGGAATTTGTGAAGCTCTCGGATTACTTAGCTCTAGGATAGTGATGGCCTTTCCTCCCCTGGATGCCAAAAGTGCGTGTGTGCACGCTATCATGTATGCACAAGTGCCCACACCCATAATTCAATGCCTGAGAAGGGTGAAAATAGTCTCCTCTCCCCCGGAGGCCAGAAATGGCCCATTTCCAAACTTCTGGTGGGACTGTTAGACCCGTTTTTTGCCCTCCCCAGGCTCTAGAGGCTTCCCTGGAGCCTGGAGAAGGCTAAAATGCCCTCTTCCATTACCCTGGAGGCCCTCTGTAAGCCAAAAATGACTTCCCATAGCCTTCGTGTGAGCCAAAAATCAACTGGCCAGCATGCACATGCATGTTGGAGCTGAGCTAGGGCAATGGCTTGTGTGCCAGCAGATATGGCTCCACATGCCACCTGTGGCACCCATGCCATTGGTTCGCCATCACTGCTCTAGGATATTATTAAAAATTGAATTAAGAGAAATTTTGAATCTTGAATGCACTATCCATCCATTTCTGTCTTTTGATTTTAGACTTCTTGATGTATTTTGCGGTGATAATTTTTATATAATTGTTTAGTCTTGTGTATTGTACCATGCATGTTTTATTGTTAATTCTTACTGAAATTCACTGAGCATAAATTGACAAGGAAGTCTTAAATGAACAAACCAACCAACAAGGATGCAACACATCTTCTTGTGATCCAGACAGGACACTGATCTGGCACTGCTATCTCTTACTTCTTTCAAGTTATGGAAGTTGACCCCTAGACTTGCATGGGAGGACAGCAACTCCTATAGGCTCCAAATGCACACCCCTACCAGTCATACACACACATCTGCCCAAACCTATTTCACATACCTTTAAACTTTCATTTAAAATAAAGTGCTCTCAAACCACATTTAAAATCAATTTGACTTCCTTTCCTAATTAAAACATAAAACACAAAGCAAAAAAAATATTCCTGGTTCCCCAATCTTCTTTTACGGCTGAACGATTCCTCCCCTCTTTCCTATGACCCACTTTTAAAATACATATTCTCCCCTCCCTTCTTTCATTAACTTGTATTGGTTAGCTGGCTAGTTGAATAATTTGCCAGGTTCTTCTACTGTGAAACCAAGAGTATTGGTTGTTGAAGGCACAAGATCAGGAGGAAGTATGTTTGAGAGGAGGCAGAAAGAAGACCATAAGTCACCATCAAAGGAATAAGTTATAAGGAGGAACATTTTCAAAAGGAAGGCAAATGGTGGGAGAATGAAGTCTTCGCAACCTTTACCCAATCATAGGTAGCATAAGATGTGCACATTCTAGCCTAATTCATAGCTGGTTTTAAATTGAAGAATCAATGGTGAGGTAGGGGTGGGTAAATGGCTGAAGATAGCACCATCATTAACCTTTCAATCTTGGATATCAGTCACTGCCTGTCCTTTCTCCAGAAGAATATTAGAGGGGTCCTGATCCTGTTAGCTTTCCATAAAGCCATCAAGACCTGATTGTTCTCAGTAGAACTTTGGATTCTGAATGGTTGCTGTTATCTCTCTGAGTGTGCATTGTGATTGTGGATATGGGTCAGGAGTGAAATTCAATTTTTTTCCCTATCGTTTCTGTGGGTGTGGCTTAGTGAGTGTGGCAGGGGAAGGATACTGCAAAATCCACATTCCCTCCCCACTCTGAGGGAAGGCTATTGCAAAATCCCTATCCCCATCCTACTCCAGGGAAAGGATACTGCAAAATATCCATTCCCTCCCAACTCCAGGGGAAGGATACTGTAAAATCTCCATTCCCATCCCACTCCAGGGAAAGGATACTGCAAAATCTCCATTCCCTCCCAAATCCAGGGGAAGGATACTGCAGAATCTCCATTCCCTCCCCACTCCAGGGGAAAGATACTGCAAAATCTCCATTCCCACCCCACTCAAGGGGAAGGATATTGCAAAATCTCATTCCCACCCCAATCCAGGGAAGGATATTGCAAAATCTCTATTCCCACCCCGCTCCAGGGAAAGGATACTGCAAAATCTTCATTCCCTCCCAACTCTATGGGAAGGATACTTCAAAATCTCCATTCCCACCCCACTCAAGGGGAAGGATATTGCAGAGTCTCCATTCCCTCCCCACTCCAGGGGAAGGATACTACAAAATCTCCATTCCCACCCCACTCAAGGGGAAGGATACTGCAGAATCTCCATTCCCTCCCCACTCAAGGGGAAGGATACTGTAAAATCTCCATTCCTACCCCCACTCTAGGGCCAGCCAGAGGTGGTATTGGCCAGTTCTCTGAAATACTCAAAATTTCTGCTACTGGTTCTCCAAAACCTCAGAACCAGCTGGATTTCACCCCTGATACGGGTTCCCTCTGTCTCTTGACACTGGGGGATTTTTTTGGCATAAACTTTCTGCTTTTAATGATTACAATTATAGAGGTGTGTAAGCTTTCCGAGCCAAACATGACTGTAGCAGCATAAGTGCCTAACAAATAAAAACACAAATAAAGAATACTGAGCAAAGGCAACATCCTTGCCTTCAACAGGAGATGCAGTCCTGCTCGGTATTTTCATTAGTCAATTTTAAATTGCTTACTTTCTGAATTTTAAAAATCAAGTGGGTTTTTACATAGTCTCCTGGGTCAGAAGGAGTTAGGCAGTGATGTTGCATCTATTTACCTTGTCATTAGTATCACAGTCCATCTCACAGCTTGTGGAGAGGTCACACTGCAAGCCAAGAAAAGAAGGCAAGAAAATCAAGGGAATTCCAGACAAATCTTAGGACAGATTTATTTAAATTCATTCATGTCTATAAATCATTCATAATCATTTCTAACAGCTCTATGGACTGATAAGAAATAGTAAGAAAGGAAACATTTCCAAGAGAATTGCAGTGGTTACCCACCTTCTATAATAGTAATGATACACTAAATTATATATGAGGTCCATTTCAACATTATTTGGAAACATAATTTTTGCCACCGTTTAATAAGTGATTTGCTAAGTAAAATGCACCTTACTAGTGTTAAAAGATCTTTAATGTGTGGTCAAATTCAATTTTTGATCAATTAAATGACTTTAAATGAAGATATTTGAAAAACTCCATGTGAACCTGAGTATAGAGATAGTAGTATGAAGTAGGATACAATAATATGTTAGGTGTTCCAAGAGTAATAACATGGAAGAGAGAAATTGACAAATCCAAGATATGTAATACCAGAATTACAAGTACAGTGTTCCCTCAATTTTCGCGGGTTAGAACTTCGCGAATAGCCTATACCACGGTTTTTCAAAAAAATTAATTAAAAAATACTTTGCGAGTTTTTTCTATACCATGATTTTCCTGCCTGATGACATCATACATCATCACCAAACTAATAATGTTTGCAAATAAATAACAAAAAAAAATATTGTTAATAAATAATTATGTTTATAAATATCAGGATCACTAAGTGTCTTATTCAATGGTGAGTACCAATAACAATGGTGAGTAAATGGTTGTTAAGGGAATGGGAAATGGTAATTTAGGGGCTTAAAGTGTTAAGGGAAAGTTTGTGATACTGTCCACAGCCAAAAATGGTGTATTTACTTCCGCATCTCTACTTTGCGGAAATTCGACTTTCGCAGGCGGTCTTGGAATGCATTCCCCCGTGAAAATCAAGGGAACACTGTAATTCTCATCCTGCTGTGCTTCAAAAACATTGGGGGCTGCACATGGAATACTTAATATCTTCAACATTATGTGACAGAATGCTTTATGCATCCTGTAGTTGTGTAAATATTCAAATCTGAAGTATGTAAAGGTGCCTCAGGTCTAGCATGAACACTGTCTATGTACTCATTGATAACTCCCTTAAAGGGGTCATGTTTTTCCTGGACCCATATTTGCTCAAGAACATAGGAGCTATAGTAAAAAAAAACATTAAGGAGACCAGAAAAAGATGTAATCCCTTTAAGGCAGTGTTTCTCAAATAGTGAGGTGGCCCCCCTGGGGGGGGGGAGGAGAGCGGAGTGATGCCAAGTGAGGTGCGTGATGCAGGGAATGTGCTCGTGCTGGTGCCTGTAGCTTATACCTTGTGGGAAGGCACGTGAAGGACATGGGTCACCACCAGTAATGGGCAGCCAAAAATTTTACTGCCACACTGTGGGTGTGGCTTAATGGCCATGTGACGGGGTGGGAGTGGCTTGCCGGCCATGTGACCAGATGGGAGTGGCTTGAACGATCATCATCGTACAAGTGAACTGTTGAGTCTTCGATTTACAAACTTACCAGTGTCACTTGCTGGGGTGACAATTTGCTTCGCGTTTCCCACACTCTCCTTCCTGGGTCCCCCCCCCACCTCAGGCTGGGTAGAGGCTGGAGGGGAGCCAGGCAGGAGAGAGGGAAGCTTGTCCAAGGCCAGGAAGGAAGAAAGAGGAAAAAAAGCAAGGAGCACAGACGCAGCAGCAGGGGGGAAAAGGAGAGCTGAGGCCAGTAAACGAGGAAGCTGCGCACCCATCTTCATTTCCGCCAGTGGAACTCTGTTCCACCCCGTCCTGCCTGCTGCCCATCCCTGGTCACCACTATAGCTGCTCAGTTGCAAATGGGCCATGGCCTAGTAGAGGGCCGAATGACCACAGGTTGGGGAATTCCTGTTCTATATGCTATAGATAATATGGCTTAGAAAATATACATATCTTTATAGGGAATATTAACTATATTTCTTATGAACATGAGACCAATACAAAAAATACTATTTTCATATTTATTAAAACCATTTTAAAAAGAATTAACTGTCAATTTAATGGATGACATTTGTACAATTGTGTAATTCAGAGCTGTCTTGCTGTTGTGCTGTTTGGTTTGATATTACACAGTTTTACAAAATACGATAAATTTTAAGAATGTGAATATACTTTTGATTTATATACAAGAAACTTATCACACTATGAAGAATTATGAATTTATCAACATAAGGGCTGGAAAAAATAAACTAAACTATTGAACTGGCACATTAATCCCATATATACTATCTTGAATACCGGTAATCAATACATATTTGCTTTCTGTTTATGAATTGATTCTGTAGCAATATAATGAAAAGATAAATATGGGACATGATACATGCTTAATGATGTGTTTAAAATTAAACTGAATGATTTTTGTATGTATTATTATTTATTTTTAATAAGATTTATAAGGCCACTCAACTCAAACAGCATGGCTCTGGGTAAGCAGGAGCATAAGAAAAACAAGCAATACTCACCCAACTTACTACTTTAATATGTATACAATATAAAAATATAAAAGGCAACCAAGCCACATAGAATATATAATATAGTACATTTTTCTTGTTTCCTTTTATCCTTTTATTGCCTTTATATATTTATTGTATATTGTGTATTAATGCAATATTTATTTATTTATTTATGCTAATATTTGTTTGTTTGTTTGTTTGTTTATCAGAAATTTCATAGCTCCAACCATGCTGTTTTCAAAAGTCAAGACCCTAGTATTGTTCCTGGGAACACAACACAAACCCACAGTCACAAACACCCATAGACACAGTTTGATTACTTACTCGTCGTGTTTTCTGCTGATCTGTTTGATTACTAGCAAGGACTTTAAATTTTTGTGTCCAGGCCTCTAAGTCAAGTTTTACTCCAACCACTGGGGAGGAGAAAGAATTTTATTTTTTTTATTTGCAGATAGAAAGTTTAATCTGAGGAATATGAATGCAAGCACATTTGTGGGAGGAGATTGCGTTCCCTTGTAAAGTCTACCTGGAAGTCAAGTAAATAGATGGGAAATTGGACAGGCAGCCAGCTGAAGGGACAAAAGACAAGGATCCAACTCTTTTAAAACCCACATTCTGATTTCATGATCTACATAGTTTTCATATTTTTTTTCAGATATAACAGAGACGTATATAGAATTTGTGCCAGCTCAAAAGCAATAAATGAGCAACCTAGTGACTTTTAAAACATTGACAATATTGAGTTTTAAAATCTATTTGTAAATTTAAATAATCTTATGAATTAGATTAGACTTTGTCTCTAGGCTGGGGGTCCCCAAACTTGGCAACTTTAAGACTTATGAACTTCAACTCCCAGAATTCTCCAGCTAGCTATGCTATGGGGGCTGGAGAATACTGGGAGTTGAAGTCCACAAGTCTTAAAGTTGTTAAGTTTGAAGACCTCTGCTCTAGGCTATCTTGAAAATCTCTTCTGTTATTCTTATATGGTATAATAGTGTAAGAACATGAAGAGTGACACAAACCAGCACAAATTCTATATACAGTGATCCCTCGATTTTCGCGATCTCAATCTTCGCGAAACGCTACACTACGATTTTCAGAAAATATTAATTAAAAAATACTCCACGGTTTTTTTGCTATACCACGGTTTTCCCCACCCGATGACGTCATACGTCATCACCAAGAGTCACTTCTCTGTCTCTTTCTCTTTCTTTCCTGTCATTCTCTGCTTCAATCATTTTCTCATTTCTCTTTTTTTCTCCCCTTTTTTCTATCATTTCTCTCTCTCTTTCTTCCTCTCTCACACTCTCTTCCTCCCTCTCTCATCTCTTTCTTTCCTTCTCTCTCTTTCCTTCTCTCTCCCCCCCTCCACTTGCCCACGAGAAGAAAAAAAGCAACCTCTGCCGGGCAGCTCCCCTTGTGCCCCCACTTTGTGCCTGCCTCTTTTGGGGATTTTTTTTTCTTTTCTTTTTTCGCCTTTGGTCTCCCATTAAGCCTGCCACTTGGCCACCGCCGAGGAGAAGCGCGGGGAGGGCGAGAGAGGGAGATCGTGGCATGCGAGGTCCCTGCAGAGCAGAGGGGGTGGCTGAGGCGGCAGAGGCGTAGCGGCGGCGGCGGCAGGCGAGCTTGGAGCCTTGCTTCGCCTCCTTCACTGCAATACAAATGAAGGGGTCAGACGCAGCCTCGGCGAGCCGAAGGTTTCCGCGGCTCTGACCCAGAGCAGGAAGGGTTGGTGGGGGCGGCGAATCCACCTCCCCAGCCACCGGCTCCACCATCTGCGCATGCGCCGCCATTGAAAAAAGGGCGCGCATGCGCAGATGGTGTTTTTACTTCCGCACCACTATATCGCGAAAAATCGATTATCGCGAGAGGTCTTGGAACGTAACCCTCGCGATACTCGAGGGATCACTGTAGTTGTCAGTTATATCTGAGAAGATAACGTTCTAATATAATCGCATTGAAACTCAAATCTCAGAGGAGGTGGAAGGTATATCTGGAAATATGGAATGGTTGTAGAGCTCCAGAAAACCTATGCTGAACTAAGGCAGGTTAGAAAGAATAGGACAGAGCAGGGCTATCAAATTTATTTATTTATTTATTGGATTTGTATGGCGCCCCTCTCCAGAGACTCGGGGCGGCCAACAGCGACAATAAAACAGTGTACAATAGTAATTTGGTATTAGAAATGATTAAAAATCCATTAATATAAAAACCAAACATACATACATACATACCATGCATAGAATTGTAAAGGCCTAGGGGGAAAGAGGATCTCAATTTCCCCATGCCTGGCGGTAGAGGTGGGTTTTAAGTTGTTTACGAAAGGCAAGGAGGGTGGGGGCAGTTCTAATCTCTGGGGGGAGTTGGTTCCAGAGGGCCGGGGCTGCCACAGAGAAGGCTTGTCCCCTGGGTGCCGCCAGGCGACATTGCTTAGTTGACGGGACCCGGAGAAGATCCACTCTGTGGGACCTAACTGGTTGCTGGGATTTGTGCAGCAGAAGGCGGTCCCTGAGATAATCTAGTCTGGTGCCATGAAAGGCTTTATAGGTCATAACCAACACTTTGAATTGTGACCGGAAACTGATCGGCAACCAATGCAGACTGCGGAGTGTTGGTGTAACATGGGCATATTTGGGAAAGCCCATGATTGCTCTCGCAGCTGCATTCTGCACGATCTGAAGTTTCTGAACATTTTTCAAAGGTAGCCCCATCCAGATGTGTCACACGCTGGCCACACCCATGCCGGGTTTAGCAAAGGGAGAAAAATCCCAATATGTCCCGTGATACCACTGTGACTACATGAGTTTGACACCCCTGGGATAGATTATTTTTGGGACAAATTTCTAGATTACCTTACCTGCTGGCTTCAGATGCCTCTCTGCTATATTGAGTTCTACAGCTGTGCTAACTAGGATCCCAACAGCATTGCTTTCAGTCTCTGATCCTCTGTAGTTGGCTATTTAAAGAAAAGAGGGAAAGAAATTAACATTTTCTGATGGATAATACTGCGTAATTGCTACAAGAAATTCTCTGGGCTAGAAGAAACAATCTGATAATGGACTATTTTTTATGGTTTCATGAATAGTTGTCTTCCTGTCAATGCCTACTTTCCAATTCACTGTAACCACAACATAAAAGGCTGCTTCTTCTATTCTGCTATTTTGTAATTAAGGTCTTAAGTTACATCCCTGGCTTCTATGTTGTCACAAGTCTATCAAATTCTGACAACAAACATAACAAAAATTAAATAAGTACCATAAAATATAAATAAGGCCAAAGCAATTTATTTCCCGTGATTTCATGACTGAATGCTTCCTTCCTCCACTCCTGACACATAACCCTGCATCTCAAAGATCAAATATGGTTAGAGTTTTCGTACAGAACAGTGTTTCTCCACCTGAGTAACTATGTGGACACCAGCTCCTGGATTAAGTCAGCATGTAAGCCATCCTGAAAAAGAGTTTTGTTGCAATCTCCTGGAGCTTCATATTTATAAAGACGACAGCATCCAAACTGAAAATACACCAAAATTGCCTAGTGATGTTCTGCAAGATTTTACTTACGGTCTCGGTAAGGAGGCTTAAAGATGTAGCCTTTATTATCTAGGCTCCTTCGATAAAAGCTGGCATTGAAGGGCTCTCGGTCTTCTTCCCAATCTTCTGCAGCTCTTTCATAAGAAATCAACCACACCCATAGAACATTATCAATTTCATTTTTCACAAACGTAGGCTCAAAATCAAATATAGTGGTACCTCTGCTTATGAACTTAATTCATTCTATGACCAGGTTCTTAAATAGAAAAGTTTGTAAGAAGAAGCAATTTTTCCCATAGGAATCAATGTAAAAGCAAATAATGTGTGCAGATGGGGATACGATAGGGAGGGTAGAGGCCCTGTTTCCTCCCAGATTCCTAGCGAGGCCCCACGGAGGCTTCTCCCCACCTTTTCCAGCCCTGTTTCCTCCCAGGAGATTCTTAGAGAGGCCCCACGGAGGCTTCTCCCTGCCTTTTCCGGTTACAGTTTTGGAGGGTCGGGTTTGTAAGAGGAAAATGGTTCTTGAGAAGAGGCAAAAAAACTTGAACACCCGGTTCCTATCTAGAAAAGTTCATAAGTAGAGGCGTTCTTGGGTAGAGGTACCACTCTATATGTATCCTCTTACCTTCTACTAGTGCACTGTGTGCACATCGCACAATTTTGCTTCCATGCATGCCCAGAGGGACAATTTTCCTTCTGCGCATGCTCAGAGAGCAAAAAAACCCCACCCCACTGAAAATTAGGGAAAAAAGATGGTGTACAGACTGGCA